>NC_137544.1:2238646-2838646 GCF_963082525.1 Nesoenas mayeri
GAAATAGGGTGAGTTCGACAGCCAGATGGGCTTTTTCGAAAACATTGTCATGCTTTTCAGAGAAGGTTTGAGTTGGTGTCTGCAGCATGTTGTGCGTGATGTAGGAGGTTGATCGCGTGTTTGTTTCTACTCACTATCACGATTCAGGGATACTAAGTGATGGTTGTTTTGTGTGATGTGTGTGCTGTGGGGTTTGCGTCCCATGAGGGCAGGAGGGGCTGAGCTGAGCCCAGCTGGGGCGTTATTGATCCATGGAAAGCTGCAAGGACAACCTACAAGGCGGCTTCTTCAAAATGCTTCACCTGCAAATGGACGTGGGGCAAAAATTTGCTACTCTTCTGCTCGGTTAGGGCTTTCTTTTGAAAAGTATGCAATTTCATGCAGGGTTTTAGTGCAATTTCCAGATGTTAATGTGATAGTACTTTAAATGCTGTATTTGGAGGGAGAAACCCTTGTTGAACATAACCTTGGGCAAAGCTTAAAACAAACAAACAAAGTGAAATGGGAAGCGATAAAGAGCTGGCTGTCAGACAACTATGGACTTGCGTGGGAAGGCCAAAAATGTGCTCTGCCTCTTATCGTAAAGAATGAAATAACAAGTCCTGACCTTTGCCTACGCGGGCAGCAGACACCCCCTGTTAGTGCTGCTCCTCCTGCGTCTCGCACTGAGCCTCAGACCTCTCCTTGGAGTTCAGACCTCTCCTTGAAGATCAGAAGAGGAAGCGTTGCTGCTCCTCCGTGTTGGAAGTGTGCTGCTCTGCATCCTCAAAGGGCAGCAGAAATCCAAACCAGTCCAAAAACTGCCAACGTTTGTCAGAAGGACCCCGGGGCGGCAGCCAGGAAAGGTCAGTGCAGCTGCTTTGCGTCGCCGCGTGCGTTAGAATGCAGCAGCGTTTCTCATCTGGAGTTGCCTTGATTCAAAGTTGTCATCCAGATGGAGCGTATTGCAAATGTACTGTAATCACAAAGAGACTGAACAATGTCCTCAGACATACGGTATGAACTGTGGAGTTGTCCTGTTGTCCAACAGGAGTTGGACTCGATGATCCTGGTGGGGTCCCTTCCAATTTAGGACAATCTACAGACATTTTTGTGGAAATTGCTCTGAATGCAATGGACACCTCTAATAATGTCTCCATATCTATCTCACTGTGTGTGCTCTTAATTTAAGCAGAAGCCAAGGGCATAGGTGAAAATTTTGAGCCAAAAAACTTGGACTCTATCACTAAAAAACAATACATGCAGTTGAGATGCATTATTTTAACCCCTGTATTACCATCATCCTGAGTGAGCGGGTTGGAGAAGCAGCTCCGAGCTGGATGGCAAAGGAATTGTTGTCTGCTTGGGAAGAGCTGGATCTGGCACGTGGGGTTGGGCGGAGGGAGCATTTGGGGTTCCCCATGGGTCCTGCCTCCCTGCGCAGGGTCAGAGTGGGGATAACTAAACACAGCAACAAACATCTGCTGGCTCCAACCCAAATGTTTCTGATGTCTCTTGGCAGGGCCAGGTTGCAACAGCACATGTAATATTGGACTTGCACAACCAGCTACGTGGTTCCCTGGCTCTCTTTCAGGTTTTCATGGGCTTAGGAGCTGCATCTGCCTTGGGTTAGCAAAGAGGTGATGGTGGCCGCCTGTGTGACAAGGCTGGCTTCTCAGTGGTGACTGTGGCTTATAGCAGCCTGGTTTTACAAACTGAACCTTGCAAGCTCCCAAGAAAGCCAGTTGGGACACTGGCTTAGTCTAGGGAAAGCTTTTCATCTTCTGTGCTTGGTCTGAGCTCTGCTTGTGGCCCTGGACAGTTCTGACATGCTGAGCACAGTGGCCAGGTGGTGGTGAAGCCTGTGCTGTGCCCTCTAGGCCATGGTATAACACTCTGAACATCATCAGAATATAGCTTTTATATATGTATATAACATAGTTACAGTAGGTTGGTGTAACTAGTGGGTGCCCTTGGGTATCTGACACACTGTCCGACAGCATTTCTAGTGGGTGCCAATATCTGAATAAAATGACCACGCTGAGTGGGTTTTTAAGCCAGGCAGGTGGGTGGAGTGGGGTCAGAGAGCAGCTGATGTGATGGCCGGTTTGAAAACGTCCTCACCTCCAGTGTTGCAGGAAAACATAACCTGAGTAACACTGAATTTGAGTAAAATAGAATCTAGAGCATGAGACTAGATGACCTGAATGGCAGTTTGTATCTCTGAAGTCTTAATTCCTTGGCAGTTCCTTTAGGTTGAAGAAAAGTTTAACTCAGTGCACTCAATGAATACGAAACCCGTGGGCCTGTTATTGCTGCTGAACTGGCACGTCCAAGGGATCTGCAACAAGGACCTGTGTTTGTCCAGCTTTGGGGCAGCACCCGATGCTGGGGGAAGAGCCAACGCTCTTTGTCATCTCCGAGATCCTCCTTCTCTGTTCAGCAGCATAAGGGATCTTTGTCAAGTATGTGTTAGACAAGAAATTAAGACAGAACCAAGGTTTTAAACTACATATTTTACCGTATTACGTTCCTATCTAAGTTTCTCCTAGACTATATACTTATGTTGGGGTGAGATTTTTGAAAACCAGTGGATTTTATGCCTCTAAGTGTCTTAAATCTTTGAGCGTGCTCCACTTACTTTTAGGTTTCCTTTCCCACTGCATCATTAAATATATTTCCAACTGAAACATACACTTAATCAGCTGCCTCAAGGGTGTGTTGTTTTAGCAGCAGAGACCAAATACGCTTATTTTCATGGTAAGATCACAGGCATCGGCCACCACTGTGTATTTTGGCTTTTTAGTTCACATGTATGCTTATGCATATTCTTCCTGCCCTTGCAGATGTTCTCCGCTACTCTTTGTAGATCCAAGAAACTGACCCTTCTCCTCTTAAATACCAAATTTTCCATGTCGATTTAGCGAATAATTGACCGGTTTTCATTTGAGGATAAGCTCTTTTTCTCACAGAGTACAACAGCCCTGCCAGTGTAGGTGTCTCAAATACTTCATGCTTCTTTTGGTAAATATATTTCACTGCTCATTTTTATGTCCACTGGTTCTCCCTGCTTTAACCCAGCGTATTGGATTAAATTTACACTTAACATTATTTTATTTTGCCTCACTGGGGAGTGGTGTATTATACCAGTATATGGAAAGCTCGTTTGGAACGGTAGCAGTAGCTGTTGATGGCACAAAGCTACTTTGAAATACTTAGGTATGCTGATATAATGTCTAATTAGGGGGCAGATGGATGAAACCTGATTGTTACTGGATTTGCAGGCGCTCGCCTTGGACTCGGCGAGAAGGAACGCGGCCAAAGCCGAGGACTTAAGTCCCTAATTGGAGCATCATGTGGGGAAGATCCTAGAAGTAATTTTCCTCTTCCAGGAGGAGAGAGCTGACGTTAGGGCAGGCAGATCACTGCGGGTGACAAGGACACGCTGGGATGTTTCCCTGGACAGCAGCTTTACAAAGGTGGGTGTCTCTAAAGCCGTGTTGAGAAGCAGCAATTCTGCAGGGAACGGCTCTCAAATGTGGGAGACACTTCACATCATGAAGCCCAGTTGGTCTGGAAAGGCTGAATCATCTTTGATGAAGATGAAGAGCAAAGGAAGAGCTGTTGAATTGATTTTTACAGCTCCTAAGGGGATGGTGTTGCTTTAAAGCTTGTTTGTAGTATTCATACGCATCTTTCTTGACCTGCACGGCCAGAGCTGGCTTGTTTTTTCTGCAGAGTCAAGATTTCTGTTGGGGCAGCGATCAGAGGGAAAGTAGTATCAGCTCTATGGGGAAGGGGAAGGCTGCTGGACTCGGAAGGTTGATTTGTATTTTTGATGGTGGATATATCACAGAATCCCAGAGTGTCAGGGGTTGGAAGGGACCTGGAAAGCTCATCCAGTGCAATCTCCCCATGGAGCAGGAACACCCAGATGAGGTTACACAGGAAGGTGTCCAGGTGGATTGGAATGTCTGCACAGAAGGAGACTCCACAACCTCCCTGGGCAGCCTGGGCCAGGCTCTGACACCCTCACCCCCAACAAGTTGCTTCTGCTCTTTCAGTGGAACCTCCTGTGTTCCAGTTTGCACCCATTACCCCTTGTCCTGTCACTGGTTGTCACCAGAAGAGCCTGGCTCCATGCTCCTGACACTCCCCCTTTAGATATCTATAAACATTAATGAGGTGTATCTGTGAAGCACTTCCGAAGCAGAAAGAGTAGATACCTTATGTTAGAAGTGCCTGAGATATTCATTCTCCTCTCTGCAAAATAAGGATAAATACTTCTTGATCTGCCAAAAGGGGCTGTGTGGGTTTAATTAACGTTCGCAAAGTGCTTGTGGATAGCATCTTTCATCTGAGAATCTCAAGGCAAAATATGTTCTAGGCATTCTCGCTCAGCTTTGCAATTATTCCTCCAGCTGTCGTGAGCTGTGCCAACAAAAACTACTCTCCTGTCATCAAGGGATTGTTGATGCCTTGTGACTTGTTTGGATTTTGATAGTTTCTCCCCCCACTCCATCCCTCCGACACTTGCTACGCAAAATACAGCACGCTCTCCAAATCTGGGGGAGAGAATAAAACCTATTCTTTTCCATCACAAACTATATGTGGCTCACTTCATGTTCTCTTTTGCCCCACTTTTTTGGTCTGTGCCCTTATTGGGGGTGATGGTGTCTGTTTCTTTCCTCCTTTTTTTTTTTTCTTTTTTAAAAATATTGCCATAATTTATTAAAGCCCTGTCACTCCAGATAGGTATGCTGGCCCATTCACTGGCCTTTTTTATTTTAAGGTGCATGCAAAATATTAGATGAATTCCTCCATTCCCTGGACTCAGGTTCCCCTGAGCTTATACCTGCAGCATTTGCAGAGTTAAGACCTCCAGCTTTGTTCTCCTAAATGCTAATTTTATTGCGGTACTTTGCGAAAACCTCTTTGTAAAAATCAATATTACTCAAATTTAGTTTTTAAGGAAGGCTTATATGTGTAGAGTCTCCAAGAGAATAATGTTAAGCCTAATTAATTAGTTGGGGGTTCAACCTTAGTGTTGGTCTCTGCTCCCCAGGAACAAGCGCCAGGAGCAGAGGAAACGGCTTCAAGTTGTGCCAGGGGAGGTTGAGGTTGGATGTGGGGAACAATTTCTTCCCCAAAGGGCTGTGGGGCATTGGAACAGGCTGCCCAGGGCAGTGCTGGAGTCACCAGCCCTGGAGGGTTGGACAGACGGACATGAGGTTCTCAGGGACATGGGGCAGTGCAGGGGTGGGGGAATGGTTGGACTTCATCATCTTGAGGGTCTCTTCCAACCAGAACGATTCTATGATTCTATGTATTGGTGCTGGGTTTGGTGGGTTTGGAGGTGGGCTGAGCACAGGCAGCTGACCATGGAAGTACAGATATGGGAAAACAGCTTTTTGGGAAAACTGGGCACCCCCACAAATCTATTGCTTAGGTAACTGTGGCTATTACTGTTGTTCTTCTGAGGATTCATTTATTTTGACTTAAAAAGCATAAGGTGGCGCTTTTTGTTGTTGTTAACTTGAAGAAAGTGCAAAATATAATTTGAAGTCTTGGAACATTTAAGCTCATAATTATCTGTGGGAATGAAGGCTACAAAGAAATGACTTCAAGAGCAGCTGCGTACAGCGCCTTTCATCAGCCTGTGTGTTAAAGCTGAGTCTGTTTGCTTTAGCGCTTAAACCCTTGCTCCTGTTTGCCCTTCCTAGGGAGCGATGCTGTGGGAGAACGGGCTGGAGTCTGTCCCACCGCGACTGAAAATTGATCCAGTTCTTAGTGACAGATTCTTACATTATTGGCAAGGGTTTAAGAGCCAGAAAAATAAAATGCAGCGTGATAACTTGTTTTCTCCTCTTTAAATCCCAAGTTATACATTGCGGATGGTGCTTCTGGCTTGAGGGATTTGATGCTCTAAATTGAAATGAATATCCGTGGTTTGCACTAAGGGTGGGGGGAGTTGTGTGACTTGATGAAGATTTGTGTCCCCATTTGTCAGCGTGAACTTCATTATGGGAGTAGAAACATCTGACTCCCACATAAAATGTACCAAGTTTCTTCTCCCCAGAAGAGAAGTCTGAATTCTGCCAAGTGTGTCGTTGATGGTTTTCAATGTAATAAATCTCAGCATGGTGCGTGTACCTCATGGCATCTGGGACATTTGTCGGGTGAGCTGCCATCCCCCACTGCCTCCCTGTGCTTTGGTGCCTTAAGAGGGGATGGAAAATCTTTGCATGAACGGCAACGTAACCAGCAGGTTTGATTAAAACCAGAGATGAGCTTGTCTGAGCATCCTAATAATAATTTGCTTCTTTATACAACTGCTGAGGTTTGAGCTTGTAGCAGCACTTTTCCTGCTGCCGTGGGCTGCCTGTCCTTTGTGGAAGCGATTCACCGAGAGCGACATTCCCAACGCTGGTCTCAGCTTTTGAGTTAATCTTTTTTGCTAAAGAGCTCGTGGAGTTTGAGAAGTGTCAAGAAATGTTGGTTTTTGGAAACAGTTTTGCTTCACCATGTGATTTGGAAGGGTTGGGTTTTCCCTCCTCCCGACCCCATTTCCCATCTGATGACCATATGCCCCGTTTGGGGCAATCATAGAATCACAGAATGTCCTGAGTTGGAAGGGGATGATAGAGTCCAACTCCTGTCCCTGCATGTGACAACCCCACCGTTCGCACTATGTGTGCAGATGCCTCTTGTGGCAACTTGGTTGTTCATGAGCGAGTGGGAGAAGAAAGCGGCTTTGAGGAGACACTTGGAAGAGGAAACGAAGCCAAACATATGTGCAGAATTTGTTTCTGTAACCCTGAGCTCTGATCACATGCAGTTCTGCAGCGTAATGATCTTCACAACTACGGACGAGTTGAGTGAGATGAGCAACAAGGGAGCCCGTCAAGCTGTACCCTGAGACCAGGATCCAAAGCGCTTCTCCACCGTGCATCATCTCCTGGGTTTATAGCTGAAAAATGAGGTTCTGCTTCTTTCGGGACTTTCTGATGTTCCACTAGAGTTCCATCATCTGAAGAAAGCTCAAAACTACATCTCGGAAATTGTAGTTCTGTCATTTCAAGCACAGCCTTGTGTATCATTGCCGAACAATTCCTCTCTAAATACAGGGAGCCGTCATCATGCATTCCTCTCTCAGCTACTTTTCAGCTCCTCTCTGCTCAGGGGCTCTTCTGTTCCTGGAGCAGAAGAGATCAACAAGCAAGTTCGTCTTGATGTGTTTCCTTACATATGCCTTAATTACAGCACTGGAGGGATTTTTTTTCCCCCATCTCTCTATCTTGTTTAGTTTATCTCATTGTACGCCCTTTCCTTTTGGGCTGGATTTAATTGCCGAGCCGTGTCTCAGCAACTTCAGCTGGTATTTAGTCATCGCTCGCTTTAGAAGTTGGGCGGAAATCCATTCCTTGTGTTTGACCCCTCTGCCCCCCCCGCTGCCCTTTTCCTTTTCCGAGCAGCCCAGCGTTTCTGAAGCTGTGGGTGAGTTATTAGTTATCCCCCCCTCCACCGCGTCACATTTTCTCTAAACTGCTGTGATTGATTCAGTTTGTACCCTCCGAGCCGTCTTTTTCACTTAAGAGTCGACTCAGTAAAATGAACTAGGAAAGCAAATTTGTTATTCCTTAATATTTTCAAACTCCCTAGTCTCCCATATATCTTATTTTTTAACCGAAACCTCCTACTGAGCCCTTTTTAACAGCTTTTCATCATGACTTTTCTCTTAACTTACTCAACGAATAAGTATAATGTCCTTAAGCGTCCTATAACACTTTGCATTCCCAGGATCTCGAGCAGCGATACGTTCGCAGCTCGGTGGAAATACAGCCATCTGGGAGGCGAAAATCCCATTATCGACTAGAAAAACGTATCGTGCTTCAGTCCGGGAGCAGCAAGTTTGCCATGGGGTGTTGGGAAGAATCGCTGGGAGGTTCGTGGCTCATCTGCACAGGGATATGCAAAGTAACGCAAATTCCACTCCCCAGGTTCTTTGGTTATTTGAAGTTTATGGAATGTAGTTCTTGCTTCGAATGAAGTTTGCCTGAAGCTTTGGTTTAATTTCCTTCCAGAGCCAAATTAAGCTAATTCGAAAGAAGGTCACCTCTGCAAATAGAGGTGTAGCATGGTTGAATTAATCGGCTTGGATTAATAGCCTTTTAGTGAAAATAGCGTGATTTTCACCGCGTGGCCCTGTAGTGAAGTCAGCGCTGGGTGAGGACCCAGCAATTCTTGCCGTTGTCCAAGCGTTTTTCACTTGCTTTTATTCCTGTCCCATTTCTGTGCTTTGGATGGGGGTGTTTTGTATTTCTTAGCGTGTGTTCATGTATACGGAGCTTTCCCTGCGCTCAGCAAATCCACCACGTCGCCAAGTCAAACCTGCCTTTCTATGCAATAAGATGCCTTAAGTCTAGCAGGCCAGTATTCATTTTAAATTGATTTTAAAGCAAGTAATGTTTCTTTCCAGAGCAATAAAGCAATAAATAAGGAAAGCTTCCTCCATTCTTTTAGGAAATTACAATTTTTGTTTATATGTTTTTTCTGAAATCAACCATGAAAACGTTAGTGTTGCTGTGAAATGTAAAGACTTTAAAGATGCTCCAAAAATGAAAAATAGTCTAAAACAAAAGCTTGGGCAGCTCGTGGACCCGTTTTCCCGTTGAAAATGCGTTTCCCTTATGGCTGTAGTAAAGGCTGAATAATCTTGCTTAGAACCTGATTCTCAGATTTCAGGGCAGATCCTCTGGATCTACACACGTAATTCATCTTTCCTGGCAAATACTCTGCTGCTGGTTTTCATTGTAAAATCAATAAACGGAGATAAAGAAGAAAAACAAGCGTTAAGATCTTTGAGCGAAGGGGAAGAGCTGGTGCTTTTGCAGGTACTTGGAAGAAGTGAAGTTTAAGCCATTTTCCTCATCTCGAGCTGCTGTTCTTTTTATACTTATTGCCTTTTAAAAGCTTGTTCATTCTCCAGTTCCTGCTGGGAGGGGAACACTCACGCTCATCTGAATTCTCCCAGATGGCTGTTATTATAGTTTAGTGTGTAAGCAGCGGAGAGGGACCTACAAGTTCTCTTGAGCACCACTAAATGAAATTATATAAAAGCCCCTTAATGTTAGACCTTGTATATTTTATCTTGCCTAGTCCTGTTTTCTACCTGAATTGTGTTACTGCATTTTAGTTGTAACAAATTATGTAGTATGACTGTTTCGTAATCTGGGATCTTAGGTGCCTATAACAGCTTTGATTGGCATCAGGAATTATTGTCTCAGGATCGATTTCAGCCTGTGAGTAAATACACGAAGCCTGTAGGAGTTGCATGGCTGTTGTGTGCAGTGATCGGTTGTCACTGACACCGCGATAACGCTGTTGTCATGAGGATTAAAATTATACTGCGCCTTTCCCAAATGAATGAAATGATTATTTAAGTATTAAATAAAGGATAAATGGGATTTGTAGTTGGGGTTTTAGCCTGATAAGTTAGTTTGAGGTTAACCTGCTTCTTAAATTTTAAATGTTTGTATTCTTTTAGTCCATTTTGTTTAGTTAATAAAGCAAATACAGCTGGAAACTTTGGATGAGTTCACTTTTTGCCCAGAACAGATGCAAAGCGTGAGCCACCCAGCACATGGTTCTGCCTCCGCTCACCTATAAGCACTTAAAAATACATACAATGATTTGATCTGCTGTTTTTTCAGAGCTCACAAAGTCTGTGTGGTGGTGTCAGGATCTCTCAAAGGGTTTCATCCCCTCTGTGGAGGTGGCTGCAGTGACCCAGTGCTGCACCATGAACGTTTCCAACAGCCAAGGCCGGGGATGGTGGATAAGGGGACGGACAGTGTGCAGGTTCCTTCTTCAGTCTAACGTGTTGGTTTCAGAGCAGTTTGGGGAAGAAGAGAAGCGTTAGTTTAATTTATTTTCTTTCTTTAAGACAGGAATTTTTTTGGCCCGCAGGTCAAGGTTTTTCCCCAGGCAAGAGTATAGAATTTATCGGCCAGAAGCCCAAAGCTCTCAGGACCAAGAGCACTTGTTGCTTGGAGCTGAGGTGTCTCATAGTGACGCTAGAATATGCAGCATAAAGAAACCTCCAGAACAGCTCAAAGAAGTCCTTGTCCTTGTCACTTAATTGCTTGTTTTCTATTGTCACATCTCTGTGTAGGGACCGAACTCTTCCAGGTGAGGGACTCTCTTCCAGGATGGTGCATGGGGACCATGTTCTTCAGACCATCTCTGTTCATGTTGCAGTACAGTCGTATCATCATTAAACTGGTAATAACTGGTCTTCCCACAGCAGGATTATCCCTGTTGTAGTTTCTCTTGTCTGATGTTACTATAAAAGTGTTGCTTTGTCTTTTGTTGTTAGAAGGTTGTTCTGCAGACCTGTTTGCAGCCTTAAAACTACCTTTGTGGTGTTACTGCCTGTCAATGCAGGACCTTTCTCTGGTTGGTCTTTACCTTCAAATATTCCCTCCCCTGCCGATGTGTCCAGTCCTTAATGTGAAAGGAAAACATGGAAAATCCAAAGTGTTTCTCCAGAAGGTTTTAGCTACAAGTTCTGGTTACAGGGTGTGTGGTTGAGGGCGGTGGGAGACACAAGGCCCATGTTTCTATCCATGTTTTGCACCATCCAAGGGACTGGGTTTCCCCAGCACCAAAAGAAGAGAGGCAGAGGCTGTATATTGCTCAAATTACATATATATATATATATATATATATATATTTAATCCATTAAATCATGTAAAAAATTATGTCCCACATGGTCTTGAAGATTTTGGAGGAGAAAGAGCAAGGCTGCTTTCTTTTGGTGAGCAAAGAAGTTAAAAAAACCCAGTAGATTGCCTTAGATGATACCTTACGAACTCTATTTCTTTATACCATGGCTAGAACTTTAGACTCTACAAAAACTGTATCATTTGGTTTATTTTTTTAGGAGCAATCCAAGACAAGTACTGAAACCTGTTTGCTGCTCACGTTGGAGGCACGTCAAACATCTTGTGTTAACAGAACCAGGCGCTGTTGAGGCTACTACATAAAAATGTAATAAAAGTGGATCTTTCACTCCTTTCTACTGTTACTATGAAATTCCCATTTCAGTTTGGATGTTTTGTTTCCTTTTCCCAACAAAATTTTACCTCCTTATGAATCCAGATGCTGTGCTTTCAGCCTTCACGTGCGCCTTTCTCAGATGGGATTTCTCACTTGAAGAATATGCGGCTCTTTGAACTGATACAGTGAAAGCAAGTCGCTGGGTTTGTTTTTATTCTCTTTAGCGCTTCTTTGTGGGTTTTTGCAGTCTAGAAGTGCCTTGTAGGAGCTGGAAGAAGCAAAAGGAGATCTGAGGCTTCTCAGTGTCGCAGTTCTTTGCACCAGCTGGGTACCTCTCGGAGACGTGCTGTCTCAGATGCCAAAGTTAAAGCCACCAGCTTTTATCTGTGCGGCCAGCGTGTGTTGATTGCAAATTCCAAAGTTGATAAGTGAGATTACTAGGAAATTGCCATTATTTACGTCTTTGAGTTGCCTTTTGTGTGTATCCATTTCTTGTTGCGCCCATACTTCAGAAGCTGAAGGAGCAAAGTGCTGCATACGTGCTGTGGGCAGCACTTGTACACCAGTAGCCTTTGGAGCTGACATATGTGTAGGAAAGGGACTGTTTTGAATAGGATAAGTACCTGTGCATCATTTTCAGTGAGAATTACGTACAGGTTTTCCGTCTTTCCTGTTTAGTTGACCCTCTCGATCGTCTGTGGGGATGCTGAGATTTTAGCAGAAGAAATAGTTGTGTTGGAAGTCAAAGCACAAGGGTTAAACTTGTTCATTGGGAATCAGTTTATTTATATGGCTCAAGTTTGGATCCGGGTTTATTGTCCCCAGTTTGAGCAAAGGTGAAGTCTGAGTTTGAGCCTACGCCGATCAGCTCCTGCCGTACTTAACGCAGTTGTCTCTGTTGTGTAAAGTTTCCCAGGTTACATTTCTCTTCAGTACAAGGGAAATTCTGCAGCGGCTTCGGTAAAGTCTATTGTATAAAAAAAGATGACACGAAGCTCCCCGGGTTGTATGAAATGGAGGCACTTTAATTGAAGGCAGCAATGCTTCGCATTAATGGCGTGCAGCTGCTTGTCATTGCGCGCCTTCGCGGCACATTGAAGCAGTTAGATAACAAACGTCTTAAAAATCTCAGGTCTTCAGGAGATTTGGGGGAATGGAGGCTCTGTCAACTCTTAAATGTTTATTTATACGTGTGCACTGTCTGTAGCGCTCTTGTTCCCTAAGGGTGGCTTCTGGGATGAATAAGAAGAGCTCACGGAGGCCAGGATTTAGAAGAATCCAGGACTGAGTGAGTGACTGAAGCTCTGGGGGCTCCAGTTGTGCGTGATCCCCGCGAGCCGCCCGAATGGCAGATCTGTGCGTGAAGCCTGAGCAAATGCTTCATTTGCATGGTTAGTTCATATGTTTGCAGAGTCTGTTTCATGCTATAAAGGACTAAGCTTCATCTCTGATGAGCAGGTGTTTGGCACATAAAGAGACATCACACCATCAGAAGGGATAGAGGAGGAATCTGCTGCTGGAGTGTTAATTCAGAAGTTGTGGCTGGTGTTCAGGAAACTTTGATTTGAAGAGTTTTCTGAAGTTCTTTCCTTGCAAATGAAACAAGAGAACCCTGCTGGGCTTCCAGTCTTGTGTTCATAAATGATGTCTTGTGTTTATAAATGATGCTGTGCAGTTTCTAGGAGGTCCTAAGAGGTTGGTGATGGGGTTGGCTGGGCAAGTCCTGTGTCCCCTCAGCTTTGTGTGTCTCTGCTGCCTTGCAAACTTCTTGGCTCTTCGTTATTACGGAGTTATCATTTAGCTTTTTGTTCCTGGCAAAGTCTGCTTTAATGCTGAATTTCTGAACTTAAAATAAAGCCCCTAGTAAAAATTTAACTCAAAGTAAAGGTGTGACTTCAGACCTTGCAAAGTGCCGTGAAGAGGGTGTCGGGTTTTGTCATAGAATGGTTTGGGTTGAAGGGACCTTCCCAGCTCCCCCAGTGCCCCCCCTGCCATGAACAGGGACATCTGCACCAGCTCAGGCTGCTCAGAGCCCCGTCCAGCCTGGCCTGGGATGTCTCCAGGGATGGTTCATCTACCACCTCTCTGGTCAACCTGGGCCAGGCTCTCACCACCCTCAGGGCAACAATTTCTTCCTCATGTCTGGCTTGAATCTCCCTCCTTTAGTTTAAAACCATCACCCCTTGTCCTGTCCCTGTTAAAAAGTCTGTCCCCATCTTTTTTCTCGGCCCCTTTTTAAGTCTGGAAAGTCCGCACTAAGGTCTCCCTGGAGCTTCTCTTCTCCAGTTGAACACCCCAACTCTCTCAGCCTTTGCGGTGATTTGTGTTCATCCCATACCCTGCTTGTACGCAGCGTGTTTCCCAGTTGTCAAACGGCTCTTTTGCTCTCAATCAACACTTGTGCTGTTTCTCTCAGCTTTATTGTCCCTCCGTGGACGCATCGCTGGCGTGGCAGCTGTGGCTGGAGCAGCAGCAGGTTGCCGGGCCCATGGGGCTGTAGGTCAGTGTAACGCCGCTCGCTGCATGGACTTTTTCTCTTTAGCATTCGCATGTACTTGCGTGTGGGTTTTTGTTTGGCTTGGCGAGCGTGAATGATCATTTTTGAAACCCTCCTGCAGATTTGAATGATTTGAATATTTGGGAGATACTGGCCAAAAGACGTTGTTGGAAGGCAAAGGTGCGCAGCTTCTCTCTGACTCGGTCCTACAGAACACGGTGGCAAAAATAGCAATTATTTTTGTGAAAGCTGGAGAGGACTTGGGAGGTCCCACTCGTGCTGTATTCTTTGTTTTCTAGAGAGATTTCGGAACTGTAGGAGCTGTGTACAGCCGGCGACGGAGCTGCCACTGTTTGTGCGGCGCTTTTGTAGGGATAAGTAGGTCAGTGTTACCAAGTGGCACTCGTGACACTTCACCCTGAAAGCAAAGCGTCCTCGGTCTGTTTTCTCGCTGCTCGCTTCATTCAGTGGTACGTGTTTCGCCTTCAAACTGGCGCACGATTTTAATCCGTGCAAATCATTGCTGTGACGCTCCCTTTCTTCCAAGTGATCTGGGTGGTGAATCCTGTAACGCAAACGTGCTGATTAACCAATTGGTTCACTGTGCTGCAGGTAGCGCAAAAGTGATGGGGAGAAGATGCCGATGAGGGCTTCCCGCTTCGGATGTGTCTTTTCTTTACAAATTACCCCAAATTGCTATTCTGGTGTTGAAGCTACTCTGAGGAGTTAATGCACTGTCAGTGATTCACAGTCCAGCTGGTGCAAGACTTGTCAACTGGAAGGTGCATTATTAATTGGGTTTGGCCCTGGTTTTGGGGACATCAGGGCATTTTACAAAGCGCTCGCTCTGCCTCCTGCAAAGGAAAATCAGCAAAAGATCCTGGGTGCTAGAATACATTCACTTCTGAAAAAACATTGAGCTTCAGAACTGCATGATTGACATGTCAGAAATAAGCACTTCTTTCCTCCTTTTTATTATTTTGTTTAACTTGTGCGGGTTTCCTAACACTATTTTTAAGGCTGAAGTTTGGGTCTGGTTGAATTTGAGGGGCCAGGTGGGCTCCACTAAGAGTTCTTGAGTGTTCCTGGTGTCTCACTCCTATGCTCAGGTTTTATTTCAGAGTCAGAGCTATGAAATAATTGAACACAGACTAGTGAAAAGTCCTTAATTTTTCCTGTCTTCTAGGATCATCTTTTGAGACCTGAGATAATGTCCCGGGTGGGCTGTGGACACAGGTTGAAATGAGTGTCCCCTTTCACTCCTGTAAAAGTGGGATGGTTGGAAAGTGTAGATGAATCAGTTTTGTGTAGTTACATCTCTTGGTCGTCTTACAAGCAAATCTGTAAGATGCTTTCCATCCCGCTGACAGGAAGTCTTGGTTATATTTCTAGTCCGAGCTGCTATTTGCAACCCGTGAGATCCCTTGTGAATTCCTGAGGAATGCTGCGAGCGAGGGAACCGGAGCGGATGGAGCCGATTCCCCGAGCTTGTGCGGAAGGTCTGAGATGCAGCTGGGAATAAAACCCCAGTCACCCGATACCGCGGCCCTCGCTTTAACTACTGCACAAGAATTTCCTCCTACTGTGTCTCTAATAGAAACTGCGGGGCCAAATTAAGCAGGCAGATTGTAATCGCTGCCGCTGAGCTATCCCAGCTGCAGAATTACTGCAGCCCCTCTGCTCTTTGCTACTAATTTGGAAAGTTTGCTGCCTCTTGCCCTGCAGTGCTCCACCTTGCCGCATTCCGGGCTCTGCACTGTGGGAAAAGAGCTTGAACATGACCGTAAAGAGCCCAGATGTTGTGTCCGGGGGCAGGAAGCAGGAGTCAGCCACCCCTCATTTGCAAAGCTAAAAATAATGAGAGCATTAATACGGATCTCTCCCTGCAGCTTGCTGGGCAGACCGGCCTCTCCACGTGCATCTTTGTTGTAGGACATGCATGCTGCTTGTTAGATTAATTTCTCTACAGCGTGTTTTATGATTTGATTTGTATTACAGGAGTGTGTACAGGCCTGAGTGGAGCTCAGACCCCCCATTAGAACATCACAGCACGACATGGGTGCGTTGTAAGAGACTCTCTGAGCCTAAAGGTGTTCTAGATGGGTTTAAGAGCAAGCGAGTGTAGCAAAAGGCAGAAGGCAGCAGCCATGTGATGTTGACTGGTTATAAACCTGGAGTGAGCTGTTTATTATCTGTTACCAGCACAGTTAGTGTCCTCAGCTCATCCTTGGTCGAATCATCGCTGCCACATGCTGGCCTGTGGAGTCAGGAATCGCCCCCTTCCAAAACCAGCTCTGGAGCATCGTCTGTCAAGAGTAGTTGCTTGGCCTGAGTTTGTCCGGATGGCGGATGCACTGAACAATCTTTCAAAGTCCCTTTTAGTCCCTTTCTCAGTGATCTAATGTCGGGGTAGCAAGTGGGAGAATGTCTGGACATTCTTGAGCGTGACGACGTGGGGAACAAGGTGATCAACGTAGCTTTTGTTCCTGACAGCGTAGATTATAGTAACGTTGCTATGGCCACAGATCTCCCTCAAATTGCTGCAGCCAATTCATGAATTTCCTCTTTTATTACATCCTAACACTGCAAATCAGCCAGGCTGCCAGAAACCTCTCCCAAGGAAATCTCTGCCGCTGGAGACATCAAGAGCTGCAGCAGAGACTGGAGTGCAGGTACGAAGTGTTGCTCTGCTAGGGGGATGCTGTAAAGAGAATCTCTTGTTGCTGTAATTTTGGGATGCTTTTGAGGCTGAAGTAATTAAATTTATCCTAAATATCTAGCTGCTCACATCCCACGACTCCCTATTAATTAGCTACTGCTGTCTCCAGGGTAATGGGAATATCAGGATACCTGAGTCTCGTAGGCAGTCGAGTCCTGTAAGCTTTATCCTGCTCTGTTCTGCTCCCTGTGGTGCTTTCTCAAGGGAAAAAAGGCAAATAGATGCTTTCTCAAGGATAAGCTTTTATTTTTCCTTCTGTTTGTAGCTTTGCTTGCTCACAAAAACGCGTGTACCATGCGGTGTCTTGGGCAGCAAGCATCCCTCCAGCAGCTGTTTGAACTCGAGCACCGCGGGGTGAGGAACTGGTGTTTGTTTTTCTCTCTGTTTTCAGATCCACATCTTGCCTGGACTTGCCCAGCCAGCAGAACCTCTTATCTTTGTGGGGAGAAAGTTGGTTTTGGCTGCAGCGTGGTTTTCTCAGCCCGTGGCAGGTTGTGAGATGCCGACGCTTTATCCCGGCAGCTCCAACATGAGTTGGTTTTGTGGGGGTTCTGTCAGGACTTGGGGAACAGGGCTATAAACATAACTCCGAAATGCAACTTATTTCTCCATCACTGACTGCCATCTGTGGCTCTGGGTAAATTATTTAGCTCTTCCTTGCCTTAATTTGCCTAATTATTGCCTTCCAAGATAAAGTTTTGGTAATTGCTGCTGCTGGTTGTACATTGAGGCAATGACACAGAAACTCTGGGCTTCCAGAGGGGACAGTTTCAGCACACTTCCCTCTTAGTCTGTAGCCAAATGAACAGCAAAACTCTTTACTGTGTTTAATACGACAACTTAGAGGTGACAACGGAGTTTATAACACAAGGTTTAGGTGTCAGTGTGGGGTTGCTTGCCTGTTCTACCATGGATCCTAATAGGTGGTGCTGGTGGGGCCTTGTCTGGAAATCAAATAATGTTATTTTGATCAATTTGTTAATTTGATGCTCATTGAAACATATCCTTGGTACTGGTCCTCTGCTGAATTTTGGGGTAGATTTTGCCGTGGTTTGAATTGATAGAGCAAAAGCTTTAGTGCATAAAACAACCCTGTTTATTTCCTGAGCTTAGACTAGAAATCTTTTGCACGTCTACAGTGCGTATTATTAGAAGAACAAAGAGATTTATGGCTATTAAATGTGATCAAGCCTTTCTGCCCGGGAGGAGAAATGGTTGTGTCCTCCACATGTCTGGGTTAAGCTCACAGAGCGTTTTGCATCTTTTATGTCTGTTGGCTCATTCCTCTCGGGCTGCCTCGTTTTTGTGGGTATTGTGAAGCTCTTTTGTGTTTCATGCACGCATCAAAGGCTCAGTGTGGGGAATAATGAGTTTTGAGCACAACACTTGGGTGGTACACGGGGCATCTGGGGTGAGATGAACCTCCGAGGCATCCAGTTTGGTACTGGGGGCACAAGGGATGTGGGGAGAGAGTTGGAGCAGCAAGAATGAGGGTTTGGGGGTGACTCTACATAAAGAAGTAGAGGAAGAAATCCTAGTGCATCTACTGGAGCCTCCTGGAGGATTTCTCTGATGGAAGGGACCAAATGATGATGAAAAGGACCAAATCTTGGAGGAACTCGATGAGAAATGGAGTAAGAATTGTGATGGAACTTGAGCCAAAGGAGGGAAGTGTCCCAGACCAGGGTTGGTGGCCAAGGACACAGGTTCAGATTGTAGGCAGAGCCTGTATGCCATGATTTCATTCCTTTTCCCCATGTTTTCACTTCCTTCTTGTGCCATTTGCACTAACCATACTGACGCATTGAGTTAATTTCTAAGAAAAGGAAAAGGAAAAAGTTAAACCGTTTCTGCAGCTTCAAAAGCAGGAAATCCTTGTTAGCTGTGCTGTGGCCTTATCGGCCCATTCTCACACTGGTGCGCCGAGCTTTGCCACCCTGACATCCCTTCTCGTGGCAGAGCACACTCGGACCAGGCTGTTGTGGCTCTTGGGAGCTGCACGTCTCAAGGCTGTGCTGGACAGACAGACGAGGACCCCTCGGGCGCCGCTGCGATGGTCTCTTGTCCCACATCTGTGGTGAGTTCTCATGTTCGCCCCACAAAGCGTTAATGTTCCTGTAACTGATTTGGTAGAGAAATTTATGTCTGGGGGAAGTCACAAGTAACCTCTTTCCCCACCACTTAGTGTCTTATATGCTAGTGCTACTTCCCCCCCCAATTTTAGTTAGAAATGTCACAAATGTGTATTAAGTGTGGATCCTTCATGGGCTCTTTGGCCTTTTGCAGCGGGCACATCATGAAGCAAACACCACACGTGGCTGCAGGTATTTCCTATGACAGGGACACATCTGTTCCTCCAGTATAGATAATTCTCTGTCATGCAAGTGAATACAGAAGGAACGTGCTCCTTCTCATCTGAGACTTGCTGCTTATTCCTTTTCTCGTTTGCTGCCCCTTAAAACCCTTCTACCTCCAGATCATCTGCTGCAGGGCTTGGTTTGCCTCAGTATCTTGGCTTTTAGTGCTATTCCCTCTGTGTGCTATCAAAATATAGGTAATAAACACCATGGATCCTCCTTTTGTGTGTGTGTGGAGGTGGAGGGAGTCTGGAGAATGTTGTGGGATTTTTATTGAGGAAGGACTGTGTAGAAATCTCCCCCAGTTCTGCTCATGCAATCAGTGTTTAGCATTCTTATTATGTGCTTCAGCCTGATCACCTTTAACTTGATTGTTCTGAGATTACTTATCTGAAAGAGACGGAGGTTCATTATGTTAATTGGCTCTGAAGTTACTGCATTAAATATCTGTAATTGGTATTATTATTCTGGTCTTGCTGTGTCCTAAGGTTTTCAGTGAGCAGAAATGAATACGGAAACCTGCGCTTTCTGTTGTGGTTGCTGGTGGAGCCTCACATGAGGTTGGTGTTTAAAGAGCCCGTTCAATGCTTTTTTTTTAGCAAAGAGTGGGTTTGGTGGCACAGAGGGGAGTTAGATCCCTGCCTGGGGATGTCGGTGTTTAATCCCGGCTCCAGGGATTATCTCTGTTGTACTGAGCCAGGGTTAGAGCAGCTTGAACACAGCGCAGGGAAGGGAACACCTCAGGGATCTGCTGCAAAGCTGGTGGCCATCAAGGGGTTTCTGATTGCCCGCTTGGGCTAATGGCCCTGGAATTAATATTGCACATTTTGTCTGCTTGAAAGAAGCTTTTTAAAAATCATTTTAGAGTAAGAACTGTGAGTACAGGGATGCTACGGCCACTAGGAAGATGAACTATGGATCACACAGAATCACAGAATGTCAAGGATTGGAAGGGCCCTGGAAAGCTCATTCAGTGCAATCCCCCCATGGAGCAGGAACACCCAGATGAGGTTACACAGGATGCGGGGTGGCAAAAATTAATTTCAGAAGAGAACAGGTGCGGAATAAGCTCTTGACTGTGAGATAACAGTGTGGTGCGTCTTGCTCCTGTTGACAGCACAATTTCTACCCAGTTATAAAATCCTTTTACAACCAAAGCGTTTCTCTCCCCTCCCACCTCTCCGGTTTGCCCCGGACGGTTTTCTCCTTCATCAGGCGGAGTGAAAGGTTTCTTAATGGTCACTGGCAGCATCATGAACTTGGATGAGCTGTGGCATAACTTGATCCTCGCTAAACTGCACCGCACAGGCAGCGTTTCAGTCACCTGCTGTAACAGGATCTCCGTGCCCAGCAGAAATCGTAATGAAGGCTGAACTTGGTGTTGCTGGGAGGATGCTGAAAAGAAGGTAGGGCTGCTGCACAACGGGGTAGGAGCCAGAAACTAGAGTACGGACGGTGTGAACAGGTAGAGATGAGGTGCATGAGGAGGAAAGGAGGAGTGTCTGAGTAAAGGGGAGGACATGAGGTTCTGTTCTCAGTTCCTCCCGAGCGTTTCTTTTGAAGCACATGCCTTTCTTTCTGCTCCGTTCCCTGGTGATCTCTAGTGAACTAGCTCTGGCAGAGGGCTGGAGGACAACATGCTGAGGAGTACATATCTACCGAGGTAATTATTTTGCTCCTTGAAACCTGATGTATTTGAAGAGTAAGTATGCAGCAGACTGCTCGGAGCTTCATTTGAAAGAAAAGACCTGTACTGCTTGGTTGGGCCAAATGTCTGTTTAGAGCCGTGTCCTGTGTGGACGTGTCAGTGAATGCTTAGTGGGGAGTGGAAGAGCAGGAGTTGATAGGGGTTCCTGTCCTGTTGCCTCTTGCCCTGTAGCAGGCAGGACCTCCAGAGCTGGATGTTGCCAGGTGTCCCACTCCTCCCATCCCTGCGGTCCTGTGGATCAAACCGCTGCTACATTCACAACAACCCCAGCAGTGTTCCAGACTTGGGGAAGAGAGGCTGGAAAGTGCCTGGCGGAAAAGGACCTGGGGATGTTGGTGACAGTAGCTGAACATGAGGCAGCGTGTGCCCAGGTGGCCAAGAGGCCACCAGCATCCTGGCTGGTACCAGCACTGGTGTGGCCAGCAGGCCCAGGGCAGTGACCGTCCCTGTGCTGGGACCTGGAGAGACCAAACCCCAAATCCTGGGGGCAGTTCTGGGCCCCTCACGCCAAGAAAGGCCTTGAGGTGCTGGAGCGAGTGGAGAGAAGGGAACGGAGCTGGTGAGGGGCTGAGGGACCCTGGGGGGTTCAGCTGGAGAACAGGAGCTGAGGGAGACCTTCTGATCTCTGACCTGCCTGAAAGGAGCGTGGAGCCAGGGGGGTCGGGCTCTGCTCCCCAGGAACAAGCGCCAGGAGCAGAGGAAACGGCCTCAAGTTGCACCAGGGGAGGTTGAGGTTGGATGTGGGGAACAATTTCTTCCCCAAAGGGCTGTGGGGCATTGGAACAGGCTGCCCAGGGCAGTGCTGGAGTCACCATCCCTGGAGGGTTGGACAGACGGACATGAGGTTCTCAGGACATGGGGTAGTGATGGACTTGATGGTGTGAGCTTAGCAGTTGGACTGGATGATCTTGAGGGTCTTTTCCAACCAAAATGATTCTATGATTCTGCACGCCCTTACCAAATTATGAACATATGATGTTGCTGCAATACCTGGAAGATGCACATGAAGCCGGGTGCTGATTGCACTTCTTACCCTCACGTGTGAGCAGAAGTACAACTTCAAGGATCCTGCTTTCATCTCCTGTATCTTCTCCTGTTCTCTGCTTTTTGTAAGTATTAGTTTACTTGGCAAAAATGTGCAGCTCTGCATCACCTCTCCAGCACCACAATAAGAGATGAGCTGGACTGTCATCTACATTAGACATTGCTGATGCAAATTAAAAACTAAATTCAAGCTTTAGAGTTTGCTTCTTAAGGTGCTGTGAGCTGGAAAGAGTATTAGAGCTGTGTTAGCTGTGTGGGACACTTACAAAAAGAGAAAACTATTGATTTCCAGAAGGAAAGCTGCTTCGAGGCAGTGGATAAGCTCACTGTGGGCACGGGAATCCTTTTCCCAGTCCAGCTGTCTGTGCGGACGCCTGGAGATTTGTAAAGAGATTTTTCCACAGTCTGATGCACACGTTGTAGAATTGGGGACAAACTTTGTTGCCTCTGTTTTGTAACTATTTCCTTATTACTTGAATCTTCAATCAAAAAGTCTCAAGGCTTTTTTCACCGTGTCTCCGAGTCCTCTCTGAGCAACACAAGACGCTGTTGGCCTTTCCATGGAGTCCAGTTTTCTGAACTTTAGCCTGTTTTATTTTTTGGTACTTTTAAAACAAGTATTCTTTCGGTTGAAGTTGGAATGAAACAGCTTCCATCTGGGAACGATTTTAGTTTTAATTTGGAAAAACAGGCTATAAAACACACACTCATAAAAACACTTTGTCCTTTCCAATGTACTAGAAAATTATTCTCATCAGCCTCTTGACTCTCTACTTCCCCGTGTTTAAGCTCCGCGATGTGTTCAGAGAGTTACCGTGGGTTTTAATACAGGGTCACACATACATTTGTTTTGGCTTTTTTGCTTTCATTGCATCTCCAGCTCCACTCAGCACCATTGAGCTTGTGGTACAGGGACAGGATTAAGGCACCACTCAACAGCTTAAGAACTTCCCAGCTGATACTGTCAATTTTTCCATAGGGTGACACTGATTCACTGATTTCCAAGGCTTTGATTTGATGCTTTTATTCATGAACCTGCCAGAGCCCGTTTGTCTCCCTCACCCCCAGGGAGGTCCCTTGATTAAGTCGTTCCTGCTTTATGGGAGCCCGTCCTGCCACAAGTAATGAGCCAACAAGACTGGCGGTGTCAGATCACATCGGCGTCCCGCAAAGATATCATTCGCTTCCGATCCTCCTGATTCTCGGTGAGCTTGGGTACCGTGCCGTCTGTGTTTTTGTCATTTGGAATTTTTTGCAGCTTGGCCACGGAGAAGTGGAGTTGGGCGAAGGATTGTGCAAAGCAGCAAAAGGTCTGGAAGTGTTTGACCTGCGAGGGTTGTAGCTTCTCCTTTGGCCCAAGCACCACTTGCTTCAGGGATTGTCGAGGACTTAAAACCCACCCAAACCACCACCAAATTGCGTTTGAGTAACGTGAAATCCTGATTATGGAAGTGCTAATTGCGTATCACAGCACGCTCTGAAATCCTGTTGGTGGCCCATGCATGAACAGAAGGACATTAAAAGAGAGTTTTACTTAGGATGCCTATGTAAACCTCATACCTTCATGGCTAAAATCAATGTCTTTTTGCAAAGCATCGTTGATGTGCTAAGTAACTTTTATGGACAAATAGAATGTTGAGGTCTTTTTCCAAAGGAGTGTGCAGCTAAAATTGGATAATGCAGCAAAGGAAAATGGCAGGGAAAGGTGGGTGACGAGCCCTGAGCGGGGATTGATGCAGGTTTTTATCTGAGAGAGGTGAACGGTGTCATTCTGAGCCCTTACCTGCTAGATTCCCCTGTAATCAATCTCATAAAAATACTTGGAGCGACTTAAGGTGTGATTATTATATTTTGGATGGAGTTGCACCGATAGGGAAGGTTGTGCCTTTATTATGCCTTATTTTGCCACAAGTGATGTTTGAAGCTGGAGGTTGATTTTCGGCACCTAAGGAAGGTGAGGAATTGGAGGAGGGATTTCGAAGGAACTTTTCTGCTTCTATTTTCCCTCTTCTCCTACTTTGGTGACATCCCAGGTTCAGCCTCTTGTGAAAACCATTCAGTTTTGGAGAATGAGGCTGAGAAAACACACCCTTTCCTACAATTAAAAAGATGAAAACACAGGCACAATGACCATTTCAAGTTGCCACACGCCTGCACTTGGGAGCAATCCCCATGAAAATCCACCAAAGTTGTGCCAATTTGGAGACGTGTGGGGGAACAGGGGCAGGAAACTGGATGAGGAGGGAGGAAATCTGTGTCACTTAAATATCCTTAATACCACCCTCAGGTTGGATCCTCTCCTTGCTGTCATTTTGGGAAATATCGTGTGTCATTTTCATAAATATCCGTGGTGTATTTGGAGATCCTGGATCTACCCTGTTTTCCTGAAAATAACATAGGGTTGGTATTAATTTTGGCTCCAAAAGATGGTTACTTTTTTACAGGTATAGCTATGTATAGGACACTATTTTAATAGACTTTTTAAATGAATTGCAACTAGGGCTTATTTTTGGAGTAGGGCTTATATTTTGAGCATCCTCAAAAATCCTGAATAATCATGCTAAGGCTTATTTTTGGGTAAACAAGGTAGTTGTGCAGGGTTAGTGGGGTTCAGTGGGACCTGTCCTCTCTATATGTGCCTGTATGTGAAAATATAGATGTATGCTGGTGAAAAAGAGAAAATGTATCTATATCTATAGATATATTGAGGCCTGAGGACATTGGTATAGGTGGAATCAAAGTTGTTCTAAGAGCCTCTGCGCCTTAATGACCTTCTAATAAAGCTTTTGTGCACCTGACAATACAGAATCATTGCTGGTAGAATGAAGCATCATTCCTGTGGTGACAGAGATCTACAGAAATACTGGATGGGAGGAGAGAAGTATGAGAGTCATTGAAGGATGTATTTGTCTTAACTCCTAGGCAAATCACAGAATGGACTGGGTTGGAAAAGCCCTCAGAGATCATCAAGTCCAACCCTTGGTCCAACTCCAGTCCATTGACTAGATCATGGCACTAAGTGCCATGGCCAATCTCAGTTGAAAAACCTCCAGGGCCAGTGAGTCCAGCACCTCCCTGGGCAGCCATTCCAATGCCTGACCACTCTCTCTGCACAGAATTGCTTTCTAATCTCCAGCCTCAATTTCCCCTGGCAGAGTTGAAGCCCATGGCCCCTTGTCCTATTGCTGATGCCTGGGAGAAGAGCCCAATCCCCTCCTGGCTAGAACTGCCCTTCAGGTAGTTGTAGAGAGTGCTGAGCTCAGCTCTAAGCCTCCTCTTCTCCAGACTGAACAAGCCCAGCTCCCTCAGCCTCTCCTCATAGGGCTTGTGTTCAGGTCCCTTCCCCAGTCTTGTTGCTCTTCTCTGGACCTGCTCCAGCACTTCAATCTCTTTCCTGAGCTGAGGGGCCCAGAACTGAACACAGTACTCCAGGTGTGGCCTCCCCAATGCAGAGCACAGGGGAAGGATCACTGCCCTTGTCCTGCTGACCACGCTGGTTTGGATACAGGACAGGACACCATTGGCCTTCTTGGCCACCTGGGCACACTGGTGGCTCATGTTGAGCTTCCTGTCCATTAGTCCCCCAGGTCCCTTTCTGCCTGGCTGCTCTCCAGCCACTCTGTGCCAGCCTGGAGCTGCAGGGGGTTGTTGTGGCCAAAGCGCAGCACCCGGCACTTGGCCTTGTTGAACTTCATCCCATTGGAATGAGCCCATTTTTCCAGTCTATCCAGGTCATAAATACTTAGATTTGCCATTTTTTCAAGTTATTTTGATTGATAGACAGTAGATAAACAGATTTATTTTTTGAGGATGACGTCTGCTAAATCAATTATCTCTTAACTATTATTAAAAGAGATTGAGGGTAACAACTTGTGCTTACAGGTAGGAGTTGGGGTCTCTGCGAGCTCACGGTCAAACGCTGCTCTGAACAAATGCGGTTTTGTGTGAGTAGTGTCAAAGCTGTCCTGGAGACAGTGTAAGCCCACGTCTCTGCTCTTTTGTCATCAAATGTAGGAAAGAAAAGTCCTATAAAGGCTGTGGTAAGCCGTAGCGTGCTAAATGTGATCACCGGAGTTCTTAGGAATAGCGGCATCCTTGCAGTTCTTGTGATTTTCATCAAGCGTCGAGTCGCTGCCGAGAAAATCTGCGGACTTCACAAAACCCAGGGAGCAATAAAATCCTTACGAGAAGACGAGAAATGACTTGGAGGAAGCCACATGATGCAGTCCCGCAAATCATCTGTGAAATGACCCACGAGCTGCGTGTGGAGGAGGAAGAGGGTTCTGCCCTGGAGAAACAGCCCCTCTGAAAAGGTTTTAATGTATGTAAAAGGTTTTAATGTTTGTCGTGGTGCTGAGCAGCCCAGTCCACTTGAATTCCCAGAGTGGTAATGCGGTAAGAACTGCTTAATGCCATCTATGGACGAGTGGACTGGGAAAACAGGAACGGGGGATGTTTTTATTTCCAAAAACTGCATTTATGAAAATACCGGTGGAATAACTTATTTAGCTCTGATATCTGTATTTTAAAATAGACATGGGAAAAGCTGGAGAACACACAGCGGGAGCAGCAGGGCAGTATTTGTAGTGGGGAGAAAATACCCACAGACTTTAGCTTTACAAAACCAAATCTCCTGCTGTGTGTTTTGGGTCAAGAGAGAGACAAAAACGCAACTTCTCAGTGGGGGGAGAGGGTGCTGGGTGCTGTCCAGGCTGTCGGACAGGACTCAAGAAGCACCAGCTCTTTGGAGGGTGATCTCAGAAGGTGGGTACAGGCTGCAGTTAATCATTGGAGCGAATTACCAGGAAGGGATGGACTTGCTATCGACTTGGATCAAGCCTTGATGCATCTTTAGAAGTTGTACTTGAACTAAAAGCAGGTAACTGGGTACATTGGGAGACACATAACGAGTTCCTTTTGCTTTATATATTTTCTCTGGTGCTGAAGCAGACCGTGCTGTGCCTCTTGCGTTTCTCTGATGCAGCTCATTTGCCTCTACTGAGCATCTCTCTGCTTGCACCAAATTCTTGGTGCCACCCAACTGGTCTAACGTGAAAAGATTCTGTAAAATCCCCATCAGTGGGATGTGATGTTGGGTAAATTGGGACGAGCCAGACACAGAGAACCTTAATGAGAAGGTCCAGTTTTTATCCCTAAACGTCTTGAGCCTGAGCAGCATATAAGAGGCTTCTTTATTAAAGCTTTGTCTGAGGTAGCCAAAGAAGAATTCCTTCCTTTATCTTTTTCTTCCTCAAAAGTAAATCCTGATACTATCTCATCTTGTTACTACTTGATGATAAATAATAGGACTAACTATGCCAGAATAAATGTTCGGTTTCTCTCATCTGCCCTGATACCTGCATTGAGCATCCTTGTGCATTCCTCCTTTTCTCATGCCCGGGCAGTTTTGGAAGGTAAAGAGTAAGGAGAAGGTGGTAAAAACTAATTGTTAGTGAACAGGGTTGGACTCGACTCTTGGGAGGGGGGATATAATTTCCCACTTTGTTTTTGGGAAACCAGTTGTTTCTGTTCAGGTTTCAGAAGAAATGAATGGTTTTCTCCCTATTCTTTGCAAGACTTTACCAATTCCTTTCTTGCAGTGAGATCGTGAAATCTTTGACTTCCTCTCTGCTCTAAACCAACAGGTTTTAATTTCACTGTTTGGGTGATTTTGTTTGCTGAAGTGGAAGCTGGAAAGGGGCTCTCTGGGGTTTTCTTCTGTTTGTTTTCCCCCATGGGCCCCTCCAGCCTTATCCCAGCGCGGTCTGTACCATAATTGTTGCACAACTACAGGCACCAAACAGCCCTTCATTTCCAGCTCTGTTTTACATGATGCTCTTTTCTGGAGTATTAATATGCTGGGCAGCCTCTGCGCTCCAACGAGGCATAAACAATTCAGATAGCAAATGCTATAGACCAAGTGCAGTTAATGGACCCAGATGGTCGTGTTGCCAGTTTTATGTGACACGTTGCCAGCATCAGCCTGGGAAACTTTCTACTCTTAAATATCAAAGAGGTCTATGTCATGTTTCCGTTGTCCAAACTTCTGCTGGACTTTGGTATCTGCTTAACGGCACTTGGTACTGCAGGCATGGGGATGCCAGAAATGCTTTCCACGTAATCATAGAATCATTTTGGTTGGAAAAGACCCTCAAGATCATCCAGTCCAACCGTTACCCCCACCCCAGCACTGCCCCATGTCCCTGAGAACCTCATCTCATAATTTGGTAAGGACATGTGCAGAATCATAGAATCTTTTTGGTTGGAAAAGACCTTCAAGACCATCCAGTCCAACTGTTAAGCTCACACCATCAAGTCTACCACTACCCCATGTCCTGAGAACCTCATGTCCGTCTGTCCAACCCTCCAGGGCTGGTGACTCCAGCACTGCCCTGGGCAGCCTGTTCCAATGCCCCACAGCCCTTTCGGGAAGAAATTGTTCCCCACATCCAACCTCAACCTCCCCTGGCGCAACTTGAGGCCGTTTCCTCTGCTCCTGGCGCTTGTTCCTGGGGAGCAGAGCCCGACCCCCCCTGACTCCAAGCTCCTTTCAGGCAGTTCAGAGATCAGAAGGTCTCCCCTCAGCTCCTGTTCTCCAGCTGAACCCCCCAGGTCCCTCAGCCGCTCCATCACACTTGTGCTCCAGCCCCTCACCAGCTCCATTCCCTTCTCTTCACTCGCTCCAGCACCTCAAGGCCTTTCTTGGTGTGAGGGGCCCAGAACTGCCCCAGAGTTGGCAGTTTGGCCTCCCCAGGTCCCAGCACAGGGACGGTCACTGCCCTGGGCCTGCTGGCCACACCAGTGCTGGTACCAGCCAGGATGCTGGTGGCCTCTTGGCCACCTGGGCACACGCTGCCTCATGTTCAGCCGCTGTCACCAACACCCCCAGGTCCTTTTCCACCAGGCACTTTCCAGCCTCTCTTCCCCGAGCCTGCAGCATTCATGGGGTTGTTGTGATTGTTCCATGTCGTGTTGCCCTCAGCCCTCTGCTTGGATGGGGTTAGAGCGTTGCATGCCGAGAATGATTTCCATGAGCATATTTCTGTGTTAGGTTGCAATATTTGTCTACCTTAGTGCAGGAGAATGAGCTTAAGTAACCATACTCAAAACAAATTTTAGGTATGCAATAGCATGCCTGACAGTGTGAAAAATAATGATGGCACAGGCAGATGAGTGAAATAAAAAACCAGCGTCAGTGAGAGCCTTGAAAGAGTAGAAAATGGGTAAGTAAGTGGATATAATTGTCAGGAAAGGGTGAGATGAAAGCAGATTGTGATGGTTTTCTGACCAAGGGATAAAAGAAAAAGCTTTTCAGTGGACGCTGCAAGGATGAGCAAAAGAAAATGGACAAATTTAGCTGGATAGTGAAGAGAGGAGGTCAGAAAACTGATGTAGTTGAATGTCCCAAGATGCCATTTAGTGCTGTGTGTTTTGCTCTTGGCCTTCCTAACACGGATTGCTCCAGGCCACCTGGGGCTGCACATTCTCTGTCCCTGTTTCCTGCTGGGGAGAAGGAGCGCTCGTCTGTGTGCAGACCTGAGATGCTGAGTTTAATTTCCAGGTGGATGTAGATCTTGTTTGTTGAGGTTGGAGCAGCGAGCTGGAGAGACCAGGAGGAGCCCGTGTGTCCTGGACCAGGGCTGGATTCCAGGAGGTGGAGGAGCCCACACGGGCATCTCTGCATCTCTGCTTTCCTGCACCAACCGCACCCCACTCCGCCTTCAGCCCATGTTCCTGCTACCTTCCTCCTTCCCTGCATCCAAAAATGTTCCACATATTCACATTTATCTTAAAATAGCACAGATTTGCTGAGACTTAAGGGTGGGTTTAATCCTTTATGTATTCCAGCAGTTCCCCCATCTCCAGTGCTTGGTGTGGTTGCTTAGGGTGAAGTTTCCTTTTTGTTACTTGAACTGATTTTTACACACACGCATTCACTGAGGCTCTCTGCAGCAGACATCTGTTACTTGCTTTTCTTCTCCGGACGGGAGCGGCGAGGCGCGCAGTCGGAGCTCGACGATGGGGTGAGTGGCAGATGTCGCTAAACATCGACTCTGCAGCGTTTGCACCATTCTGCTCCGTGCCGAATGCAATCCCGTTTGCTCAGCAAAATAACCAAGGATGGAAGACAGGAGTGACGTGAAAAAATGCGGTTTCAGTGCTCTTTAAAAAAGACGGCAACAAGAAACTTGTATTTCAAAGGATGGAGGGGTCTTTGTCCTCTAAATAGATCATGTCATATGGATTCCTGTGATTGTGAGAGACCTTTGGGAGCTGCAGCTCAGCAAACGGTAACACATCAAACAAGTGTCCGTGGGGCTCGGAGTACAAACATGTAATATGCAGATGGCACAGGGAGCTCACAAGGCTCGGCATCCGTGCCCAGGGAACAGATACTCCCTTGCTGAGAGACCATCTGACAGCCTCCTCCTTTTAGACGATGCTTTGCATCAAAGGTGACCTGAAAAACGTTTGTTTCAGTACACTAAAAAAACCCAAAACCTCCCAAACTTAAAAATCTGAGAGTCTAGCTAAAAAAGCCATCCCTCTGCTTAGAAGATCATACTTTGAAAAGTAAGTTTTGCTTGTCTTCATGGACTTTAAGGTGTGGTTGCTTGGAACAGGGGTGTCTTTACCTCTTGCTCAGGCAAACATGGAGCTCTCCTAGAACGGTGTCCATATGTACATGGGGGGACCTGCTGCAAGTGGGCCTTTGAGAATGGCCCGTTTTCTGACACTTACCGTGTAGCATCAGCTGTTATCTGGTAAACCAGAGGGAAAAGATCCATCCAGAGGGACCTGGACAGGCTTGATGAGTGGGCCCATGTGAACCTCATGAGGTTCAGCAAGGTCAAGTGCAAGATTCTCCATGCCTGGCAACTGCCGGTATCGGTCCAGGCTGGGGATGCAGGGATGGGGAGCAGCCCCAAGAGAAGGACTTGGGGTGCTGGGGTGAGAGATCGGTCATGACCCGACCATGTGCGCTGGCAGCCCAGAAACCACTCGTGTCCTGGGCTGTGTCCCCAGCCCTGTGAGCAGCAGGTTTGGGGGGGAATCTGCTCCTCTGCTCTGGTGAGACCCCCCTGCAGTGCTGGTCCAGCTCTGGGTCCTCAGCACAGGACACACATGGAGCTGCTGGAGAGTGGCCAGAGGAGCCCCAGGAATGACCCGAGGCTGGAACAGCTCTGCTGGGGACAGGTGAGAGAGTTGGGGTGTTCAGCTGGAGAAGAGAAGCTCCGGGGAGACCTTAGTGCGGCCTTTCTGGACTTAAAAGGGGTCGAGAAGAAAGATGGGGACAGACTTTTGAGCAGGGCCTGTTGTACAAGAGGCAGTGGTTTTAAGCTGAAAACAGGGAGGTTTATTTTGGGCATAAGACATTTTTTACACTGAGGGTGGTGAGAGCGTGGCCCAGGTTGGCCAGAGAGGTGGTGGATGAACCATCCCTGGAGACATTCAAAGGAAGGAGATATTCCTTCTCTGCAGACATTCAAAACCCACCTGGACATGTTCCTGTGCGACCTCACCTAGGCGTTCCTGCTCCAGCAGGGGGATTGGACTAGATCTTTTGAGGTCCCTTCCAATCCCAAACATACTGTGATACATCCCAGGCCAGGCTGGACGGAGCTCTGAGCAACCTGAGCTGGTGAAGATGTCCCTGCTCATGGCAGGGGTGGCACTGGATGGTCTTAACGGTCCCTTCAGCCCAAACTGTCACTCCACTGAGGATCATGGTGTTTGACGGTTTCATCTGTGGTGACAACAATGGAGTTGCTGAGGCTGTTGGTGCAGGAATTACTTGGAGCTGTTAATGCTGTGTTAAGGCTTCTGTCTGTGTAGGTCAAATGCATTATCTTTAGAGCATTGGTTGCTCACCGTTGTAACAGAGGCACTTTTGAGGCACCAAGTAACGCTGCCTTGTGCCTCGGGCGATGTAGGTTGGGCTCTTGCCACAACTGAGTGGTGTGACCGAGATGTGCAGACAGCGAGGCTGCCTCTGCCCCGAGCGCACAGTGACCGGGTTCAGCTGCTTTAACCTTCTGCTGAGTCAGGATCCGTGATGCAGATGAGGGCACAGCCCTGTGTGCCCTCCCGGCAGAGGTTTGTTAGCCTGGGGGCAACCCCTGACCGCAAGCACCCCAAGGGCTGGGGTGGGACGGTCCACATGTGTTTCGTGGCTTGGTGGTGTGTGGGTTGCACTTTGGGATCATGGGGAAACTCAGCATCCCGTGGCGGATTTGAATTCAGTCATAACATTTGTTTGGTGCCCAAAATAACCCGCTGCTTTGACCAAGAAAGCCCCGGTTTGTTCTGCCCTCCCACAAAGTAACGTTCCTTTCCATTTCTCTGGGTTAGTTTTCATAATGGTGTTTGGAAACAAGTTCTCTTCCAGGCAAGCAGCCAGCAGACATCTCAGCAGGGATGTTCTCTGCCCTCCAGCCCCACGGTGCTCAGGGCAGCTGAATGAGGATGAAGGGTGCATGAGGAAGAGTGTGAGCAGCAGGTCAGGGAGGTTGTTCCTCCCCCTCTGCTCTGCCCTGGGGAGGCCCCATCTGCAGTTGTGGGTCCAGTGCTGGGCTCCCCAGTTGAACAAGGACAAGGAATTACTGGAGAGAGTCCAGGGAGGGACACAAAGATGCTGAGGGGTCTGGAGCATCTTTGTGATGAGGAGACTGAGAGAGCTGGGGCTGTTGAGCTGGAGAAGCTAAGATGGATCTGGTCAATGTTGTGATCAATATCCCCTGGGTGGGTGTCACAGGATGGACCAGACTCTGTTCAGTGGTGCCCAACGCCAGGGTGAGGGGCAACGGGCATAGACTGAAACACAGGAGGCTCCATGTGAACATGAGCAGCAACTTGTTTGCTGGGAGGTGCCAGAGCCTGGCCCAGGCTGCCCAGAGCGGGTGTGGAGTCTCCTGCTCTGAGACATTCAAACCCGCCTGGACCCACCTGTGTGATCTGCTCTGTGACCCTGCGTGAGCAGCTGGGTTGGACTGGGGGATCTCCAGAGGTCCCTTCAACCCCAACCAGCCTGGATTCTAAAGACCAGTCTCTTACCAGCTCAGTCTAGTGGGGCGAAGCTGATTGGGTTGCTCCACCAGTTCAAGGAACAGCTGATGCAAATCAAATCGCTTTTTGAGCATCCATAGAGACGGGTCCAGGAGAACGCTGGGGTGGTGCTTGGACAAAAAGCAGATGCCTGCTGTCTGGGGAATCTTCAAAACACGTCTCCTTTTGCCAGTACTGTTTGAGGCTGTCCTGGCTTGGGGTAAAGGAGAGGGTTGTTTAGAAGCAAATTAGCACAAAGTCTCCTTCCACACCTGGTCCCATGGAGACCCCATTGCACCCGACCATGCTTGACCATGTATTTTCTAACTTTTTTTAATGGCAGCTTGCTAAGGGCCGGATATTGTTGTGACAGTACCTCTAAAATCCTTAAGCTGCTTGAATCCCTCCAAGGAGCCAAGCAATAAAAGAGCTGGAATAAAATGTATCCCACAATGTCCTTCACTTCTGCTGACAACTGCAGTTTAAATCACTGGCGCAACCTTTTAGCGGAGCTAGCTTGTAAAAACTAATAAAAAATAAAATGAAGTCATAACAGCTACTTGCCACCGCTTCTCTGATGGGGAGTAGAGGGAAACTGCTTTTCTTCCATGTGTACTGTTATTGCTGGTAATATTATATTCTGATCACTGTCATTAACATATGCTGTAATTTTTACATTATACAAGTTACCCAGTGTTTATTAGAGAAGGGTCTTTGCTTGTATCATAAGGTAACGTTTATCCCATGAGCAGCCTAATGTTTTGCAGAGCTTACATTAGAATTATGCTTTTAAAAAGCAAAGCTCTCAGGAGAGTGGTTTGTTTGACTGATGAGAATTCGGGCATCCCATTTCCAGCTGCTCTGACTCCCGGAGTCCTTTGCCCCAAGCGTCTGGAGTTTTGGGGACCTGGAATAATTTGTGACTGTGAAGAAGATAATAATTTAACCAACGTGGTTTTTTATTTTGTAAACTGTATCTATTCAAACTTGCTATAAAACATTTCCAGACAAAGAGCCAGCGAGGGTTGTGTACGGACGCTGAGTGACACGAAATCCTCAACTGTGGCTGTTGAGTAACATGTTCACTTGTCATTTCTGCAGAAGTCCAGAAGGAGCTTTGCAATGCGGGAGGAGTGAGGGACAGAGAGGGGTCTTGGTCTTGGATCTTGTTTCTGCAAATGTCTCGTAGCCTGGTGCAGATGGAAACGTGCCATGTCCTTCAGCCTGCCAGGGGAGAGAAGAGCTATGGCCATGGTATTTTTCATGCTTTGTAGCCTAGAGATGTAGGCACTTGGGAAGCGTTCTGCTAGCTGAAGAGGATGGAGTCAGCCTTCAGCAGCAGCTGCCGGTCTCGGCACTGGGACCGGCACCAGGTCCCTGCGGGGAGCGGGCGCGGAGCTGTGACTGTGTGAAAAGCCGCGAGTATGGAACGCGTTAGTAAGAGCAGGGGTGGGAAGAGGGAGGCTCGGGACACTCGTACCAGCCGCCAAAACTGCCCTTGGCCAAAAGGCTGCGTAGGAGGGCAAATACAGGACGCAGATGGCCCTGATGAGCCACACTTTTTGTTCTGAAACGCAAGGAAATGCCACCTACAGCAAAGGTGCCACCTGCTGAACGGCAGCCCTGCAGCCTTGGCCTTCGGTTAGCAAAAGGTACTTTGTTTTGTTTTAGCTTTCTGTGTGTTCAGCTGCTGAGATCAGGCAGTCATCTGCAGCAGGAGCGTGGCTGAGAGAGGGTTGGAGCTGGGGGAGAAGCTGGATGGAAAATCACTGTGAGTTGCTGGAGTTGAGGCTGGAAGTGGCAGCTGGAGCTCATGGGGTGTCATGCAACAGGTCAGACTGGATGGCTTGTGGTGGTCGCCTTTGACCATGGCACTGACGGAACAACGGCGTTGACTTTTATTTTTGTGGGAAGAGGACATATGTACACCCCAGGTTCCAGTATAGGTTGGGAAATTACATATTAGAGAGCAGTGTAGGGGAAAGGGACCTGGGGGTCCTGGTGGACAACAGGATGACCATGAGCCAGCACTGGGCCCTTGTGGGCAGGAAGCCAGTGGTACCTGGGGTGGGTTAGAAGGGGGTGGTCAGTAGATCGAGAGAGGTTCTCCTTCCTCTCTACTCTGCCCTGGTGAGACCCCATCTAGAATATTGTGTCCAGTTCTGGGCCCCTCAGTTCCAGCAGGACAGGGAACTGCTGCAGAGAGTCCAGCGTAGGGCAACAAAGATGATTAAGGGAGTGGAGGAGGGGATTAAGGGAGGAGCCTTTCCCTTATGAGGAAAGGCTGAGGGAGCTGGGTCTCTTTAGTTTGGAGAAGAGGAGACTGAGGAGTGACCTTATTAATGTTTATAAATATCTAAAGGGTGAGTGCCACGAGGATGGAGCCAGGCTCTTCTCGGTGGCAAACAATGATAGGACAAGGGGTAATGGGTGCAAACTGGAACACAAGAGGTTCCACTTACATCTGAGAAGCAACTTGTTGGGGGTGAGGGTGTCAGAGCCTGGCCCAGGCTGCCCAGGGGGGTTGTGGAGTCTCCTTCTCTGCAGACATTCCAACCCGCCTGGACATGTTCCTGTGCGACCTCACCTGGGCGTTCCTGCTCTAGCAGGGGGATTGGACTAGATGATCTTTTGAGGTCCTTTCCAATCCCAAACATACTGTGATACTGTGACTCAAGAGCTATCGGTTGCCGGCTGTTGCAGTGGAAGTAACGTTTTCTGTGAAGGGAGCCCACCTGCGACCCACATCTCATCCCGTTTAGCTAGAAAGGGTTGGAGATGTCCCTCTCCAGGTTGTCGCCTGTAGAGAGAGGCATCAGCAGCAGCGCTTGTGAGCGTGCTGATCGTTTCCCGCTGCAGTTCTGCTGCTGGACATTGTGCTGGCTCTTATGAAGCCCGAGGATCCTCATTGCTCATCAGGTGATAGTGGAGCAAAGGGAACTCGGTGAGCCAGTGGCAGGACTGACAACCCAGAGTTCTGGACCTGCCTCTCCCTGTGAGTACATATGCACCCCTTGTAACCCAAAGCATCAAATCCAGGTGGAGGATGCTCGGAATTCACGTTCTTGCAATGGAAGCGGCTCAGAACCAGGAGTCCAGCTCATCAAAACTTTGCTTGGAGAATTTTGACCACTTCTCTTTTGATGACGGGTGCCCTACGCTCCCTTTGTGAGTCTTGAGGAACACACAGGAGCTGAGAATGGGCATCAGAGCAGCTGAGGAGGTGCCCTGTGCCTTGAGCCTGATCCTGTCCCTGTCTCCTTGGCCTCTGAAACTCCTCAGCAGCTCAGATTGCCCATCCCATGGGAGCTTTCAGGCTAAAAGCCAACAGCTTATGAATCTCTCAGCTGTTTGGAGCTGGTCTGGAAGGAGTGTTTTTAGCCAATGTACTAATAGGCAGCCTCTCTTGCACGATGCCTCTAGGCGATGGGTGATATATTTCTTAAGCACATGTGGTTTTGTTTGTGTTTGTATGTTAAACAGGAGAAGAACCCTTGAGATCAGCGCTGGGAGAAAGAAGAAGAGCAGTGAAGGAGTCTGTGTGATGCTGGACAGGTCTGAGCCAAGGAACGGAAGGTAAAGCACAAATAATCCCTGCAGTGTCAGTCTGCTCCATGCCTGGCATTAAATTGCTTTTTCCCTCACTGTATTTTAACACAATTTACCAAAACGTCTGTGTACCCTTCTAGCAACCCTCTTCCTTCTCCCCATAGTCAAGTTAAAGTAACGGTGAGGTGGGGAAGGCTTGTAAAAGTTGAGCAGCGCCAGTCCAGTGTCACCCATGGACTCTTCATCAAACCCCTTGTGTATTTTTTTGGCCATCAACTCTTTTATTTCATCATCTACTGTTTGCTGAAAGTTCTAGCCAAACTCTCTGCAGGCAAAGAAGCGGCATTTCACAATATTCTGCTTTCAGCAGTTTAAATTCAGATTTTAAAAGCGGTGTTGAATGTCACCGATGGTCTGAGCTCGCGGATCCGTGTCTGGGGGCCTTGGGATCCAAATCCAGCTCCATGGCGGGGTTGGACTGTGAAACTACGTGTGTGATCTGAACATTTTTCTTCTTTAGCATCATTCATTGGGCGCATTCTTGTCCCCAAAAGCTTTGTAACCAAGGTGGGTTCACTGTGTAAGGATTAGTCCGTGGATGTGATGCTCAGCTGTTGCAGGGGCATGTGGCTGCCTGGGAACACAGGCAATCTCACTGTAAAGGTAGAGACCGCTGCCAGCAGCGCATTTCTCCTCCAGTTTTCCTCTCTCCTCCTGCAATGAAGCCAGAGGATGAGATTTTGTGCCCTGTGCTGATCTCTCTGGAGCGTTGTCAAAGCTGCTGATGAATTTGGGCTCGAGCAAAAGTGTCAAGCGTGAAATGAAGTGGCTGGAGCGTAGAGTCACCTCTGCCCATGCCAGCGAGCGGCGTTTTCTGGCAGAGGGACATGAAGGCACCAAGAGACAGTTCATCCTACGCAAAGCTGCTCTGGCAGCTGGAGTGTTTGAGTAGAAGTAGCACGTGGATTGTTCCTGGGAGCTGCCACGGTTACTCAAGTTGGGATTTGGCTGTCAGATCTAACTCCTGCTCTTAGGAAAACATGGATGAAATGTAACGGCCCGTGATGCAGCAAGAAGCAGCCTAGGTGCTCTCAAGGTCCCTTTTTGCTTTAAACTCTGCTAATCTGTGAAAAACTCCCAACTGTAGCTCCACCAATGCATGACCGGTTCAAAGCCCTGATTTGACTTGCTGTCAGAAGATTTCTCCATGTCCTTGTGTGTCACGTTTCACATTTGGAGCATCTGCTCCGTATATTCTTGGGCTGAACCGCTTCCAGCAGACTTAGCAATTGCACTGGTGGTTTCCTCCAGGAAATCCAACCATGCAAGACAGTCTTTAATTTATGGGACCGTGGCAATCAAGCCATAATGGCACTCATTTAAATTGCCTCTTAGCTGTCTCCCCATCCCCAACCACATATCTGTACATCTAGGGTTTGGGGTTTTTCTTCTGCCTTGTTCGAGTGAGCGAGTAAATCACTTTTGATGAATTCCAGAGCAGCCCTCGAGCTCAGCTCCTGTGAGAGCCTCCTGACTTGGACTTCAAAAGATCTCATGTCTTTGAGACCAGGCTGTGGTCTTGCCTCAAAGTTAAACTGAAAGAGAAAATGCTCTTTTTTCCTTAAAAAGAGAGAAAATAAAGAAGCTATGGAAGGGAATCAGTCTTTCCTGCAGCAGAAGAGAATGCCGACGCGCAGAATTGGAGTTTAAAATCTGGTTGTTTAGCGAAGGCTTTATTTTCAAGCACCAAGCATGTGTTAGTAAGTGTTTCAGAGAGATAAATAGTTCCTTTTAAAGCAATGCTGTTGCTGGCTGGCTGGAATCCAGCCTGTGATCCTACATTAAAGCATTTTTTTTGGTGTTTAAACCGCTACATTACTGCAGTGGCTAGAAATGGTAGTTCTGATCCCTAATCTCCTGCTGATCTGCTGATAACAAGGCCTGGCTCAGGTTAACTCCTGAGTTCGGTCTTTACATCTGTACCGAATTTCACCACAGGCAGGAGTATTGGTCACCCGCATAATTGCCTCATTGCCTGATGTTTTCAGCATCAAATACTAAAAGATAGGCCAAGGGCACCTCAGTTCAACATTTAGGCTTAACGTCTGCCTTAAACTCTGCATTTCGTTTTCCTTACTGCGCAAATCAAGATGTTTGGAGGTGGAAGCGAAGCCGCTCGAACGTGGGCTCTAGCGCACAGGCCGAGTGAGAAAGGCTTGGCTTAAATGTGGATTTCTGATGCTTAACTTCGAACGTCAGCCCATGGAGCAACATGAAAAGCGTCCAACAGTTGTTTTGCAGATCGAGTGACGGTCTTGACATACTGGAGGGGCTGGGTGAGGTTGATACCTCAAAATGTCCGTTATGCCGGGCACTGTAGCGACGAATATGAAGTGTTAAGCCCTATATAGCAAAGATGAGCTCTGCACCTTGAGAGGAGGTGCAGACAGCTAGCTGGCATATATATATATATATATGTGTGTGTGTATCTATTTATATGCATGGATAGAGCAAAATAAGTATGAGCTATTATATGCTAGCTCTCTTCCATAGGGCCGCGCTTAGTCCGGGCTTACACAGTTGTTGCTGCAGCGATGTGTTTGGAAGGGCAGAGCTAATAGATGGAAGATCTTTAATATACAGGGACCCTCCTATCGAGAAAAACTCAGCATCTCTGAGCAAGGTGACCTTGATTTGGCTGCTAACTCAGGAAACCAGCGCTGCGGTGGCAGGAGATGCTGATGGGTGCAGGGAAGGCTCAATCAAACGCCAACAGAAGGTAAAACGCAGGTTGGGTTGGTGGAGTTTTAACAACAAGTGTTGTTAGGCTTGACCTATAAAACTCTGGGTGCTCTCCCAGACTTGTATGTATTGAATATATACCTGGGATGTGTGTATCTATATAAGTATGGCATACTGGGGAGAAAACCGGCTTTTTTTACCTGGCTCTGAGCAACACAGTGATTTGCTGGTAGAGCAAGCGACAGCTCAGCCGGCCCTTAGAGGCGCAGTGAAAGTCTTGTGTGATGTTTTACAGGCCGTTCTCATCCAACTCTTCATTTTCAGAAACCCTTTCAAAATTGTACAGTCCAAGGAAGGTGCACATGAGAACACAATGGTGTTTATACCCAGCTTTCGGAAAACACACACCTAGAAAGGCAGCTGAAACTGCGGTTATTTGTACGTGTGTCTGTAAAGCCAAACAGCTCAGGTTTGTGATACAAGGACAGGTAATAGACTGATTCTTCTTTTGTTCTTTCACCGCTTCTCCTGCTTCAGTAGAGAAAAGCCACGTATCGACCTTCTCCCGCAAACCCGTGTTCTGAGCCAGCAATAAAGGAGGGAAATGCTTTTTTTCCCCGGTCTAATTTGAAACATGATGACTGGACCATTCTTAAACAGCTTCCAACTTAACAATAAAGAAACTTCACAGAGTGCTTGGCAGGAGCCTCTGTACATAATTTAGATCATAATCAGATGCATTAACACATTTTATATGGATCTCATGGGGGCCAAGAAGACGAGGTGTGCTGGGTAATTTCTTTCCAGATTTCTTTACCTGATTGTTTATTACTCTTGGGGACTTCATTTGTGATCCAAATGTCACCGGCAGAATCCCGCTGCTTCGTGTGCCTGCATTTAGAGTAGCTAGTGCAAGGCTTCAAATAACCTAATTGGCGTGTTACCGTCAGTCTTTCCATCTGTGCGTGTCGAAGGGAGGATGGAGGGGACGCGGGGAGGTGAGAGGAACAAAAGAAGGACCCAGTTCAGCAAATTGTGGAGCTTCCCTTGTGCCTGCAGCTCGGCGGGGAAGGTACCGAGAGCACAATCACGAGCTCGGCTTCCAGAGGGCACAGGGCAGCGCGCCCTCCCCACCTTTTCATTTCAGCTGTTAAACATAAGCAGCTCTAATGTTATAAAGCTGCTGAAAGCTTTTTGGTGCTCTGTGCAAAGAAACGATCGCAGGCCATTCGCATTGCTCTATTGTTTTGCCATGAATGCGCCCGTACCAAAAGCATCCTCGTTGTGAAATCTCTCCTTTGACAAAAAATTTTGTTGCCGCTTTGATAAATGATGTTTTGAGTTTCTTACAAACCAGCAGAGCGGAATCATCCCCTCAAAAGGTGAGAAGTGAAGTTCCCTGTCACGTCAGCGTCTCCTTTATTCGTGCTGAAGTGATAACCCTTCCCATGTGTTTCGCAGGTATTTATTTGTTATTAAATGCTGGGGACCAGTGTAACATCAGGATTTCCAGGCTCTGCTCCGAGATGCACAGCTCAGGGTCAGGAGCCTGGTCACTGATGCACAAGGGGACACTCCTGGGCATAAGGACTTGGTGTCACCCACCCAACGGTGGCTTTGGCCGGCTGCCGTTGACCCACACAATCCCCAGCCAGGGTCCAGAAGTTGGTACAACCAGGAATCAGTGTTAAGGAAGGTGAGAAAGTTTAAGAGCATGAAAGTGCCTGGATTAGACCTGCTGGACTTGGACAATGTCCTGGTGCAGCCTTGGGGTCACAGCAGCTGAACCAAAACCACAGAGCCCCTTTTTCCCCTTTTTGCAGTGATAATGATTCTGAAAACCAGCCCTGGCTGGAAAGCTGCGGTGTTTTACTGGCATGCAGCAGAAGTGTGCTGCAACACTCTGCCTTGGGTGCTGTGCACAACCCGCAGCCAAATTGCCAATTAAAAACCTCGTGACCAAAACAGGTTTGAGTGCAGAAAGATCCTTTGGAGGCCAGAAAAGCAGCACTGATTTCCGTTTGCCTCTTTTTTTTTCTTTCCCTCTTTGATGATTGTTTATCAACAACATTCTCCCAGGCGATGGTGCAACAGCATCCCAGATTAGCTGAGCTCGTAAAGTCACTATTACGAAGACTGTAATGATGATGAAGAAATGAGTATCGTTAAAAATCAGGGGTGACTGGGTTGTTGACTTTCCATTTCACGTACCGAGTGAGTCACCGTGTCTCACCCCGTCACACCGGTGCGTTGTGCTGTCGAAATATTGATGGGGAGAAGGGAGAAGGTGATAAGCCGACTCACCCGGTGCCTCTCCCACAAACACCAGCCTTTCTGTGGCTTTTCCAGCTGAGTGCTGAGGAATGACATTACTGCAGGATATCCTGCCCTAAGGTACGAAAGTTATAGTTGTTGGGCTCTCCTGAACACTTTCCCCTCCATCTCCTGTGTATTTTGACTCATCAGAGCAGGCTGATGCAGGCTCCGAAGGGTTTGTGCAAGCACGACACACAGCGTACACAAGAGGGAGAAAGTATCCCCAGTCCCTCTGCTGTTTATAGCCAGTTCATGAGCAGTTTCTTGGCTTCCAGTGCCCAAATTACCAGCTGTGACCGATGTGTTCTCCTCAGGTCAGCGGCACGTACAGTGACCGACTTGTCTGGATGAGCGCGGGGGGTTATCGGTTCAGCCAAGCGAGCGGCACCGCTCTGCTCACCCCCGGGTTGGCTGGGGCAGGGACACGCTTGGTCGGACCATGTAAGGGTTCTGAGCTGCTGGGGCCATGAAGGAACATCACAATTCCATTTTCTATTTGCTTAAGATCTGCTTGGGCTGGACTTTGGAATTGTTGACGCTCAACTTGTCTTTGTACTGAGACATTGCGACTATTCAAACAGTCACTCCGCTGAAACTATTGGATTGCGTCTCGCTAAAGCATTATTTGATTTGCCATGCTGTGTTTTCTCTGGAGATAACAGCTTGCTTTAGCATTTCATCTAAAGGAAAGACGCTGCCATCGGAGGGGATGTGCTGCTGCCTTCTGTGAGTTAGAGGCACTGTGGTTTATCTTCATGGCGTAGAACCCATCCAGCTTTCACCTGCCTTCTTTACATCCCACACAGATTGCTGAGCTGGGTAAGAATTCTTCTTGCTGAAGACCAGCTGCTGATCTGTCCCTGCTACATCGCAGCTGCTGTTTTCTGTGTGTAGTTTGGGTGGCCCCTTGTAGCTCAAGCCTCATATCTGGAAAAAAAAGAATTAAAAAGGTGGTAAAATTCTTCCAGTGATCTTGTCCAGGTGGTTCTATGCTGAAATGTGTTGCTTTTCTGCTGTGTGGTTTCCTGTGTGGCCTAGCAGGTCCTTCTCACAAGTGGGGAGAAGAGCGGAACTGTTGCTGAGGGGGAGCTGTGGAATTCAAGGTCTCTTTTGCCTAATTCCAGGTGAATATACTCTGTCATTTGGGGGATGCTGTTCAGGTGGCCCAGGAAAGGCATAGACATAAATAATGTGGAATGGGAAAGATAAAACACTTAAACTCTTCCTTCACCATCCCTGGACGTGTTTAAAAGGTATTTAGATGAGGTTCTTAGGGACATGGTTTAGTGCTAGAGTTGGTTGGGTTACAATTGGACTCAATCCTGAGCGTTTCTTCCAATTGAAATGATTCTATGATAGTTGGGAATGGGAAGAAAGAGGGTTTTTTCTGTATCAGGCAGTAGGACGCTGACTGTTGTGCACGTGTGTGGTTGCCCTCCACTGGTTGATATTAGAACGTCCTCTCTATATCAGAGACCTTTTTTTAGGCCAAGATCAGTGCGTTTCCTCAGATTGACTTTGAAAAGAGGAGCATTTTAGATGCAGAGATGGATTATTGAGAACTGGTTGGTTGTAGCCGCTCACTCTTCATTTGCAAAGCCACCCAGGGCAAGAGGCGCCTTCCGAACTGGTGGAGAAGGAGGAGTTTTCCAGTCCTGGTCTGTTCGGTGGCGCAGGCTCGAATTGTGCATCAGGCTGAGAATTATGCAACGGCCTTAATTACAAAATCGTTTGCTGACCTTCAGTTTTATGAGAATGATCTAAAAGTGAGTTTATCAGCACTTAAATGGCTGTTGCAGCAGAGAAGCGAAGGCTCGGAGGATTTAAGGAAACTGCATCCAGCACTTGTGATTTCCACTGTGGTGTGTTATCCTGTGTCCTTGGCTGCTGATATTCGCTAAGTCGGGTAATTCTGGTCAGCAAAAGCAGTGATTTTTTTCACTTGGGGATTTTATTTTTCTTCTGGATCAGGACCAGCAGAATCAGGAAGGTATCTGTGCGACTTACAAGGTCACATTAAGGATGAAAACTTTGCTCTGCACTTGGAAACCCTTTCAAAATATGTATCTAGGAACTATAGATTTTTGCTTTCCTATGGATTTTGGCAAGAACAGCTGCTAGAGTAAGGTGAAAGGAAGACCCGAGAGGAGCTTTCAATTTGGGTGAAACTCAATAGTTGCATTTTCCAGTAACAACAGAAGTCATTTGTTGAAAATAAATCTACAACCTGGTGACACCCAGAACTCAAAGCAGCATCTGATCCGTTCTTCTTCCATCCCACTAAAGCAACCGGGATGGATTCAGTCTGAGATGCACACACCTTGTGCATCCCTCTGTGTGTTGGACACGTGAAAGGACGTGGGGAAATGTTGATGTAGTGATTGAGCAAGAGAGATGGGAGCAGAGGAATCCTTAAAAGGGTGGATCTTAAAACACCTTTTAATGTCAGCCCAGCCCATTTAATCTCACAGTGTTGTTCTCATGAATGTTTTATCACCTCCTACAGGTATTAAGTCTTATGACACCACGAAAAGACCTCAAATTTTAATGTGGAATTGGTATATGTCTTAGCTGAACAGATATATTCCTCTGTCAACATGTAAACGTCAGAGAGGAGGAAGCACAGTGTGCTGAGAGACCTCCTAGTGTTGCCATGTCATCCATTCAATGAAGAGCTTACAAAGAGTTCCTTTTATTATACAATTACAGCTTTATCTAGTTAAGATATTTCTAGGAAAGATTTTCACCTTTTGTTTTGCATCTTCGAATCATAGAACAAATCAGGTTGGAAGGGACCTCTGAGGTCTCTAAGCCAACGTCCTGTTCAGAGTAGAAATAACTGCAGAGGTAGATGAGGCTGTTCAGGGCTTTGTCCTGTTGAGGTTTGACCATCACTGGGGTGCAGGATCTGCCACTTCTCTGGGCTCCTGTTCCAGTCATTCGTTTTCCTCCTGTAGAGCCAGTCACAGGAGATGACATCAGCAACCTTGCCAATGTCAAGGTAACCGATGTCAACTGCCAAACCAGTGACTTTTTCCAGGAGACAATCAGTTCGGTCAGTTTGCCCGCATTACCTGTGTGATGTCCCAAATCACTCGCTTGCCCTTCGTGGCCATGGGAATGGCTTCGGGAAGGTTCACAGCATCCCAGCCTGGTTGGGGTTGAAGGGACCTCTGGAGATCCCCCAGTCCAACCCAGCTGCTCACGCAGGGTCACAGAGCAGATCACACAGGTGGGTCCAGGCGGGTTTGAATGTCTCAGAGCAGGAGACTCCACACCCGCTCTGGGCAGCCTGGGCCAGGCTCTGGCACCTCCCAGCAAACAAGTTTCTGCTCATGTTCACATGGAGCCTCCTGTGTTTCAGTCTGTGCCCGTTGCCCCTCACCCTGGCGTTGGGCACCACTGAACAGAGTCTGGTCCATCCTCTGACACCCACCCTGACATATTGATCCCATTGATCTCATCCCTCTCAGCTTCTCTTCTCCAGCTCAACAGCCCCAGCTCTCTCAGTCTCCTCATCACAAAGATGCTCCAGACCCCTCAGCATCTTTGTGTCCCTCCCTGGACTCCCTCCAGCAATTCCTTGTCCTTCTTCACCTGGGGAGCCCAGCACTGGACCCACAACTGCAGATGGGGCCTCCCCAGGGCAGAGCAGAGGGGGAGGAACAACCTCCCTGACCTGCTGCTCACACTCTTCCTCATGCACCCCAGATCCCATTGGCCTCTTGGCCACAGGGCACATTGGTGACTCACGGTCACCCTGTTGTCCCCCACAACTCCCAGGTCCTTCTCTGCAGAGCTGCTTTCCAGCAGCTCAGCCCCAACCTGTGCTGGTGCCTGGGGTTGTTCCTCCCCAGCTGCAGGACCCTGCACTTGTTCTTGTTGAACTTCATCAGGTTCTCCTCTGCCCAGCCCTCCAGCCCGGTCATCGGTCCATCCATCCATCCGCCTTTCCAGTTGCGTTGTCGTTCTCTTTATTCCTGCCTCCGAGCTATGAATGCTCCCAAGAGCGAGTTCGTGTTGTCAAAGTTAATACTTGGAAACTTACTGCAGATAACCTTGGCTTCGTCTCGTCTTGGCTGCTCGCAAGTTTTCATTGCCTGAGCTAATAAAGCCTTTACATTCACTTAGAGACACTTAAAGTTGTTAGTGTTTAAATAAAGGGATTAATTTCGGGCATCCTGCTGCTAAACTTGTACTTTTACATTTTAAAAAAGTGCGTGTTCCCTGCGAGGTGCGAACAGGCTCTGAAAACTGGGTAACTTTTATCAGCTAAATGGGCTGTGACTCCTTGTGAGGAGCCACCGGAGTCTTCGGCATTGATTTACTCTTGCCAGGCAAAGGAAACAATTACGTTGGCTCCGTGAAGAATAAATAGAGGCGGCATGAATATAGGAAAATGCGTCAGGAACACTTGCCCTTTCAACCTACTCCTGCTGTTGATTTTATTGATGATTGAGTCGGTATTTTCACATTTTCATGCCTTGTTTTCCCTGCCTATAAATTACTTGCATTTTCCTTTTGGGTTATTGAGGACTGCTTGGCTATCATATATAAAATGCTGTCAAGGTAGGGTGCCAAGTGAATACAAACTGTTTCATTTTTAGTGCCTTTGGAAATCTTGGACTTTTTGTTCTTCCTTTTATCTGTCTCTTTCTTTTTAATCACATAAAATGGAAATAAACCCGATCACAGCTGTTGCTGGAGAAGAATCATTAGGCCCATCCAGCTGGCTCTCTCGGGGCCGGTGTGGGATTGTTCCCTATGCTGCTTTTCTAAAGTATCTTGTCTCCTTTAGTTTTGTGTGTGTGCAGAGTGATGAGCGTCTTTCACTTCTCTTAGCTCCCTCCATCGATCCAAATAGGAAGGGCTATTTTTAGGTGGCTGTAAGTAAATGGACATCAGGCACCGAAGAAATGGAACTGGGTTATTTTTGGAAACCCATCAGCAGCCGCTCTGGTTCCTGCTGCAAGTTTTGGCTTCAGTTGGGCTGTCTCAGGTTGTAGGATCAGTTCCCGAGGTTGTGAACCTGGTTCCTTGGGTGTGATTTTCAGTCCAAATCTGGAATGAGCAGCTGCTGGAGATTATCGTGGTGGCATCAGTTGATGGGAATGAATTCCCCCTAAACCAGCCTGGCTTGGATGGATCCAGGGTGCTGATGGAGCTGGAGATTTGGGGGCAGAGGATGAGGTCAGTTTAGGGACAATGTGTAAAATACACCTCAAATGGAGACAAGCCCGTGGACCCGACCTCAGGATTTGAGCTCTGGATGAACGTGTGGAAGACTCGGCATCTGTCGGTGGCCGCTCAGCAGGTAATTCGTTTGGATTTATTCTGCTTCAGTGGGCTGCAGAAAGAAGAGATTTTCTTGGTTTTGCGCTGTGTTTTTCATAAGCATTTTGGGCCCGTTTCTGCCTCTCGCTGAATTTGCGCGCGGAGCCTTTAGACCGTCCAGTTACTCGCCATGAACGTGCAGGTTGGAGTCCGGAGGGGCAATGACTGAATCTTGACACCGTTGCTGGTTGGAGAGCTTGAAACGCAGGAAACATTGAGTGTGTGCTTTACCTGCACGTTATCTTCTTTCTCTAAGACCCAAATCTAATTTTAAAGGTCAGAACATGCTCTCACCTGGGTGTTCCAGGCCTTTTATAGCGCAGTTGAAGGCTATTACCTAAAATTAACTTGCTGCTTGGGGAAAGCTGATATTAGCTCTGTATTAGGACTCATTTCAAAGCTCTTGATGATCATTTACTTGATGGGCTCCTATTGAAACTGGTGGGTACAAGGCAGAAAATGGAAGACAAAATAGCACCTGATACTGGCTCCTCACCGAGAAGAAAAGTCAAGTGGGTTTTTTGGCAGAATTCCTCTTCTTCTCGGGTGGTTTGTGGTATTGTTTTATTTCATTTTGCTTTAAAGGATCTCTGGTGAAGCTTTCCTAGGCAGGCCAGTGGTCTCACTGCCTTTAGAGTCGCACTTATTGTTATTTTCCCCTCGCTTCCCGATGATCCAGACGTTCCGGGGAGCGCTGGGAAGGGGAACACCTGATTCTGAAGCAGGTTTATGTTGTAAAGCACAGCCAGATCTCCTAAGCAGCAGCATTGACATGTTGAAGTAAATCTGCTGTTGAGTAATATAGAGTGACATATTGAGAGCAATTAAAAAACAAAGGAGACTCGGCACAAATTTGGGAAATGAGCGGAATGGAAAGAGGTTGGATAAAAGAGAGGAAGGGCTGGTCTAGAAAAGGAGCATGCTGGAGAACCAGGGTGTCCATCGGGAAGGATGAGATGATAGCGAAAGCTGCTCAGTAGAGAGAGGGGCACGTGGTGGGATTAGAAAAGGTGAGGCTGCAGTTCTTGTACTGATGTCTTTCTTACTCTTGTTCCTCCGGTTCCGTAGTGATGAGAGTCCTGTGGTACCCGTCACCGCAGAGCGGGGTGATGCTGCAAAACAGGGTACAGGCCGAATTATAGGAGGGTTTGTATCTGAAGCTGGTGAAAGGAAATCCCGTGCGGAGCTGAGCTGTGGAACTCGCTGCTGCCAAAAGCTACAAAACCAAGAGCCTGATGTGCTTTTCCTTTTTTTTCCTTTCAAACTTTGTACAGATGAGAATGTACATGACCAATTGCTTCAAGGAATTATTTTGGTGGCTAGCTTCTGTTCTTCAAGGGCCTACACAACCCCTATTTGTTAGTGGTTAGCGAAAAATTGTTCTGAATAAGCTGTTCTGCCGCTATGACTAATGAGTGTTTTTGCACCAAAGTGGTTGGAAATGAGCACTCAGGAGCAAGAGGTCGAAGTGGATGGATCATTGGTTTGATCTAATATAGCCATCCTCCTGCTTTTTTATTATTTTTATTGGATTCTGTACAGTGGGTCAAACTGAGTTGTGAATTTTGTGCCTATCTTAATGACTTCATTCCAAGCCGATGCCTTCGTGTCCATCTGCGCGGCACATTTGTGGTGGAGTTCACAGAATCACAGGATGTCAGGGATGGGAAGAGCCCTGGAAAGCTCATCCAGAGCAATCTCCCCCGGAGCAGGAACACCCAGATGAGGTTACACAGGAAGGTGTCCAGGCGGGTTGGAATGTCTGCACAGAAGGAGACTCCACAACCCCCCTAGGCAGCCTGGGCCAGGCTCTGCCACCCTCACCCCCAACAAGTTGCTTCTCATCTTTAAGTGGAACCTCTTGTATTCCAGTTTGCACCCATTATCCCTTGTCCTGTCACTGGTTGTCACCAGAAGAGCCTGGCTCCATCCTCCTGACACTCCCCCTTTCCATCTTGATCCCCAGGAATGAGTCCCCCCTCAGTGTCCTCTTGTCCAGCTCCAGAGCCCCAGCTCCCTCAGCCTTTCCTCACACGGGAGATGCTCCACTCCCTGCAGCATCTTGGTGGCTGCGCTGGACTCTCTGCAGCAGTTCCCTGTCCTGCTGGAACTGAGGGGCCACAACTGGACACAAGATTCCAGGTGTGGTCTCCCCAGGGCAGAGCAGAGGGGCAGGAGAACCTCTCTGACCTACTGACCACCCCCTTCTAACCCACCCCAGGTACCATTGACCTTCCTGGCCACAAGGGCCCAGTGCTGGCTCATGGTCACCCTGCTGTCCCCAGGACCCCCAGGTCCCTTTCCCCTACGCTGCTCTCCAACAGGTCGTTCCCCAACTTACACTGGAACCTGGGGTTGTTCCTGTCCAGATATAAGTTGGTGGCTGTGTCGCCGAGCCCTTTAAAGTGTCTGTTCCCTGGGCTCTGGGAACATCTCCCCTTTTCTTGGCTGAGCATCAGGTATTTTCCCTGGTCATGAGCAGCTTTTGTCCAGTGAATGCCCATAGTTAACTCAGGCACTACCCACACCATTATGTTATTAAGCATGAAAGGGAGATGGCTGTACCATCCCTTGCAATATTTTTGTGCAATGTGAGCTGTTTGTGGCTCAAGCCGCTGAGACCTTAGTGAGATGGAAAGCATGAGAGATACGAGGCCTTGCTCTTCTGTCCACAAGAACCGATGCAAACGGCCAGAAAAGATGTTTGTGACCTCCTTATCCATGAGGACTTCTCGCCATCTGTTCTGCAAACAGTCCCTGAAGCTGGTGTGAGCTGGAAATGGGCTGATCTTTGGGATGATGGTTTGGAGACAGCAGCTTGTGCTGGAGGAGATTATTTCATCTGGCAGAGTGTCCCCTTGCCTGTTCCTGAGCTGCTCTGAGGACATTTGACCGCACTTCCCCAGCAAAAATAGCTGTTGTGTGTTGGAGATTTCTGCCTGGAGTATTTTTAAGTCTGCTCTATCCTGGCCAAAGTACTTTCAGCCTTCCCAAATGTACCCGTTCTGCTAATATTTGGATTCTCTTCACCTTCTGCTGTGAAGGGGCAGGTGGGACAGCGTGTGGTGAGGATTATTTGGGCGATCTCCGACGTGCACAGGGTATCCACAACATCCAAAGCACACAGTTTCTCTGGGAATTGAATTTTTCTCAGGGAACATTAACTGTTGGAAGCCCTGCCAGCTGTGAAGATTCGTCCAGCTGTGAAGATTGGTCCAGCTGCTGATCCAGGGAAGCTGTTAAGCCATTAACTTGCAAAAACTTGGCTGGTTTAATCTGCTCAGCGCTAAAACCAGTCTTACCACTCGTCGCTAAAGCTTTTGGACGCTACATGATTACATCAGGCAGATTGCCTCAAAGCCACAAGGTATTTAGCTGGCCCGCCTGTTCGATACCAGTTAATAAGGGTTTCTTTAAAAAGACACTACTGCTGAGCATTACACGCTCTTTAATGTTGTTAGAGTGTTCTAATAAAATGGGACTTTGGCATCCAGTCTTATCTGATCACTGTTCCCATGACTTTTGAACTCATCAGCTGTTTTCACTGAAATTAGAAGGATAGAGCTCACCAAAGGATTAACTCCCTATAAATGTCCTGAAAATAGGAAAGTGAGGGTGTTTATGAGGTACCGGAGAGCCCCGAAGAACATTAAAGGCATCAAATAGGAAGAATTCAGACTTCATTTGTGCTGTTCCCAGAAGTACCTGGTGGGGCTACGTTCAGTTCTGAGCATCACAGGGGCCATTATTAATAATAACCATTCCAGTGAGTGAACAGGACACCATGAGGCTCGGGAGAGCAGCTGGGAAGTGCCCTCAGACCAGGCCGCATGCTGGACAGGTTTTTGGTTTCAAAGACAGAGGATTTAAGGGAAAAGAAACCAACAAAAAAGCCAAAACACAACTCACAGGAGGAGTCACGCTTTGGTGCCTTGGCCTGGCAGGCAGCGCCGCCGCTAAAAGCTCTATTAGTGGGTTTCAATTTACTCAGGCTGAATCCTTCCCCGAGGATTTCTCATGTTGGGTGGAATTACAGGGTTTGGCGTGATAATGTTTTTCTTCTTTATTCCTCCCTTCTCGGTGCGAGGAGGCAAAACGGCAGCGAAGCTTTGAAGAGGCAGGAGAGCGCTCCAGGGCTCTGTTGGACCAGGAGATGTTGGGGCACAGTAAGATGTGGTCTAAGGAGATGAGAGATGCTCGCAGGCTTCGGAAATAATAAATGTCAATAGAGGAAACGGGTGCCATGCATCTGCCCTCAAATTACTGGTTTCTAGCTGACTTTTCTGCGAAGAAGGAGGACGGAGGTGGGTCACAGGGATGCGTGAAGGAGATGGATGAATTAAACCGATGGGTTGACGATGCTCATCTGCGGAGGGTGCAGAAGACACAGTGGGGTGGTGGGACAGGGGGACAGGAGAGACCCCAGGGGAAGGTGAGATTCGGGCATCGAAGTGGTGAGAAAGGGGCGAAGCAAATGATCTCGGCAGCTGCGTTTTGTGCAGCGACTCCTGGATCCTGCAGCTGTTCATTAGAAATTCTGTTTATGCCACAGGGAGTTTTGGAGTCTCTGAAGCTGACACAGTTTTAATAGACAAAGACGTTTTGAGTGCAGCACATCTGCTCCGGGATGCTGAGGAACAGGCTCCATGCGGCAGCGCCATTGGTTGAAGCATTTCATCCTGCTTTTTTTTATTTTAAGACCTCTTTTTTAACCTAAAAAGTAATTTTTGAGGTCAAAAGAAGTGCTGGGTTTGCTCATTAAGTTTGCAGCCATTGAACAGTCCTGCCGTACTCTTCCTAATATCCCCAAGTTCCCAACCCTGAGACTTGACAGAAATACCTTTTACTTTGAAGGATCTCAAAGCGTGTTCCACAACAGTGGCCACCATGGAGGCGTGAAGTGGCGGTTCGGTAAGAAATACAGAATCACAGAATTGGCTGGGTTGGAAAAGACCTCAGAGATGATCAAGTCCAACCCTTGGTCCAACTCCAGTCCATTGACTAGATCATGGCACTAAGTGCCATGGCCAATCTCAGTTGAAAAACCTCCAGGGCCGGTGAGTCCAGCACCTCCCTGGGCAGCCATTCCAATGCCTGACCACTCTCTCTGCACAGAATTGCTTTCTAATAGCCAGCCTCAATTTCCCCTGGCAGAGTTGAAGCCCATGGCCCCTTGTCCTATTGCTGACTGCCTGGGAGAAGAGCCCAATCCCCACCTGGCTAGAACTGCCCTTCAGGTAGTTCTAGAGAGTGCTGAGCTCACCTCTGAGCCTCCTCTTCTCCAGACTAACCAAGCCCAGCTCCCTCAGCCTCTCCCCATAGGGCTTGTGTTCAAGTCCCTTCCCCAGTCTCATTGCTCTTCTCTGGACCTGCTCCAGCACTTCAATCTCTTTCCTGAGCTGAGGGGCCCAGAACTGAACACAACACTCCAGGTGTGGCCTCCCCAATGCAGAGCACAGGGGAAGGATCACTGCCCTTGTCCTGCTGACCACGCTGGTTTGGATACAGGACAGGATCCCATTGGCCTTCTTGGCCACCTGGGCACACTGTTGGCTCATGTGGAGCTTCTTGTCCATTAGTCCCCCCAGGTCCCTTTCTGCCTGACTGTGCAACAGCTGCGTAACATGTGAGAGCGCAAAAAAAGGTGTCAGTATGGGATAACACTCATGGTTCCTGGAGTATCGTGGGTTCCCGGTGCCTCTTGAGCCCCAGGTGCATCCAAAACCAGAAGAGTCCAAACAAAATAATATGCAAATTATATATGTGACAGAAATTTTATAAGACTAAGGGGTTTTGTTATTAACGGTTTTGGTGAGTTTTTTTCTCGTTAAGTTTCAGATATTAAGAAATGCTAAAAGGAATTATTGAAAATATTAAAATATTATTAGGAGTTGGACTCGATGATCCTTGTGGGTCACTTCCAACTCAGGGCGTTCTATGATTATTAATATTATTATAAAAATAATTATTATTAAAAGTTAGCGAGTGGGTATATTTAATTCATCAATTTATTTCTAGGCTGACTCAGTCCAACCCTTAGCTTAACTTTTATAACCTGTGCCTTTCCAAAACCCATCTCATCTTGCTCGCTGATTGAGTCTACCTTATGCAGATGAGAAGTTAAGTCCTTCTTTCACATCCAGCTTTGGCCAAGTTCCTTTGATCTCTTTTCCCTGACCTCTCTCTTAAGCCTTTGGTGAATAGAGCAGTGTAATTTTGCCTTTCCTAACTAGTCCTGGATTACTCCATCTGTCCCCCCGTGTTTTCTGTATGTATGTCTCCCTCCCCGTTAGGACAGGAGCGGTTTCTGTGCCAGACACACATGCTGAGTGGAGTTTGGTGTCTCCCAATCTGCCTTTCCCAGGGACTGGCTGGTTTTAGTCTCCTGTGGCCACACAGCCTGAGACTGGGGTTGTCATTTCTGTTTCTTTACAATACCTTGCAAGCGAAGCCCCGGTGACAGAACAGCACACACACCGTGTATCGAATTATCCAGCATTTCCAATCCGAGTGGTGACTTCGCTTTGTAGAAATTCAATTATCGCGCATTCTGCTAGTGCTTATCTTCTATCATACACTCTTCTCCTGCCTAATAACTTCGTTAAGCACACCCACGAGCTTCAGGCACCGTGTTTCATTCTTTCTGTGTATTTTGAAGGGTTGTGTTTTGCTGCTGCTACATCTGCATGTCTGAACCTGTACAGTGCAAGTGTCCTGCGCAGGCTTTCATTCACTGAACTGCAAACATCTGCTTTGTTAGGCCAGCTTGAGTCACCTCTTTACTTTGAAAGTCTGTGGTAATTAGTTTTGATTTCTTTATTTCAGCTATCATAACATTGCTTTAGCTGGTAGAGATCTTGCCTGAAAGGTCTGTCCCAGTGGCGCCTCTTGTTTTCAGGTGGGGACTTTTGTGACACAGCACTTATGCCACCAGTGTTTTTACACCAAGGATGGTACAGACTGTATCGCTTCTGCCAGCATGTGGGTGACTTGTGCAGGAGGGAGATCTGTAGATACACTTAATGGCGTTCTCAGAGTGTTTTAAGGAGAGAATTAAAGAGTCACAGAATAGTTTGGGTGGAAAAGGGACATTCAAAGCTCCCCCAGTTCCCCCTGCCATGGGCAGGGACATCTTCACCAGCTCAGGTTGCTCAGAGCCCCGTCCAGCCTGGCCTGGGATGTCTCCAGGGATGGTTCATCCACCACCTCTCTGGCCAACCTGGGCCAGACTCTCACCACCCTCTTGTAGAAGATTCTTCCTTATGTCTGGCCTGAATCTCCCTTCTTATTTTAAAACCACCATCCCTTGTCCTATCGCATCAGGCCCTGCTCAAAAGTCTGTCCCCATCTTTCTCATCGGCCCCTTTTAAGTCTGGAAAGGCCACACTGAGGTCTCCCTGGAGCTTCTCTTCTCCAGCTGAACACCCCAACTCTCTCACCTGTCCCCAGCAGAGCTGTTCCAGCCTCAGGTCATTCCTGGGGCTCCTCTGGCCCCTCTCCAGCAGCTCCATGTGTGTCCTGTGCTGAGGACCCAGAGCTGGACCAGCACTGCAGGGGGGTCTCACCAGAGCGGAGCAGAGGGGCAGAATCCCCCCAAACCTGCTGCTCACGGGGCTGGGGACACAGCCCAGGACACGAGTGGTTTCTGGGCTGCCAGCGCACATGGCCGGGTCATGGCCAATGTCTCACCCCAGCACCCCAAGTCCTTCTCCCGGGGCTGCTCTCCATCCCTGCATCCCCAGCCTGGACCGACACCGGGGTTGCCCCGACCCAGGTGCAGGACGTTGCCCTTGGCCTTGTTGAACCTCATGATGTTCACATGGCCCCACTGCTCCAGCTTGTGCAGGTTCCTCTGGATGGATCCCGTCCCTCAGGTGTGTCACCTGCGCCACTCAGCTTGGTGTCACCTGCAAACTTGCTGAGGGCGCACTCAATCCCACTGTCTATGTCATTGATGAAGATATTGAACAGTGCTGGTCCCAATATGGACCTCCGATGGACACCACAGTATCACAGTATCACAGTATCACAGTATGTTTGGGATTGGAAGGGACCTCAAAAGATCATCCAGTCCAATCCCCCTGCTGGAGCAGGAACGCCCAGGTGAGGTTGCACAGGAACATGTCCAGGTGGGTCTTGAATGTCTCCAGAGAAGGAGACTCCACAACCTCCCTGGGCAGCCTGTTCCAGGCTCTGTCACCCTTACTGAGAAGAAGTTTTTTCTCAAATTTAAGTGGAACCTCTTGTGTTCCAGCTTGATCCCATTGCCCCTTGTCCTATCATTGTTTGCCACCGAGAAGAGCCTGGCTCCATCCTCATGGCACTCACCCTTTATATATTTATAAACATTAATAAGGTCACCCCTCAGTCTCCTCTTCTCCAAACTAAAGAGCCCCAGCTCCCTCAGCCTTTCCTCATAAGGGAGATGCTCCACTCCCTTAATCATCTTTGTTGCCCTATGCTGGACCCTCTCCAGCAGTTCCCTGTCCTGCTGGAACTGAGGGGCCCAGAACTGGACACAATATTCCAGATGGAGTCTCACCAGGGCAGAGTAGAGGGGAAGGAGGACTTCTCTTGATCTACTAACCACCCCCCTTCTAATACACCCCAGGATGCCATTGGCCTTCCTGGCCACAAGGGCCCAGTGCTGGCTCATGGTCATCCTGTTGTCCACCAGGATCCCCAGGTCCCTTTCCCCTACACTGCTCTCTAATATGTAATTTCCCAACCGATACTGGAACCTGGGGTTGTTCCTGCCCAGATGCAGGACTCTACACTTTTCCTTGTTAAATTTCATTAGGTTATTCCCCGCCCAACTCTCCAGCCTGTCCAGGTCTCGCTGGATGGCAGCACAGCCTTCTGGCGTGTCAGCCACTCCTCCCAGCTTAGTGTCATCAGCAAACTTGCTGATAGTACAGTAACCACTTGTTACTGGTGTCCATCCAGACATTGTGCTATTGACCACTACTCTCTGGGTGCAACCATCCAACCTGTTCCTCGTTCACTGAGCAGTTCACCCATCAAACCCACATCTCTCCAATTTAGAGGGCAGGATGTTGTGGGGGACCATGTCACTGGCTTTACAGAAGTCCGGGTAGATGACACCCATAGACCTGCCTTTGTCCACTGATGAAGTCACTGCCAGGACTTCTCAAACATCATGGAGAGTGGCTTGGCAACTACATCAGCAGGTTCCCTCAGGACTCTGGGCTGCATCTTATGTCCCATGGACTTAGGTATGTCCAGATCCCTCAGGTGGTCACAAACCTGATCTTCTCTAGGCCGTGCCCTGGGGAGGTTAAACAGATGGGGGTGAGAATGCCACATGTACGTGTTCACCACAACTTGTTCCACCACTGAGCCCAGTCTTTAGAAAAGGTTTAGTAAGATGTGGTGTTGGTTTGATGAGTGACATTTACTCCTGGAGACGTCAAGAAAGAAATAAGAGGAAAACATCGTGTGGTGCAACCCAGAAGGACCAGTAAAGCTGTGGCTGTTTGTGTGATGGGCAAGGAGGGAGCAGGACAATCGTGAACCTTTCTCAGAGGTTAGAAAAGGCAGAATATCCTTAGGTATATTTTTGCCTCACAACCTGGGTTTTGTTGGAGATGTGATTTCTCCAGAAGCAGTTATTGCAATTCCATCTCTGTGCAAAGTGCATTTCTAGTCCTGTATGTGGCCAAATCTTCATAAATATGCCCAGTCCAAAGCCTGCCCATGCAGAAGTGCTACCAGTATAGCTGTAGTCATGGGTCTTGGATGCTGTCACGGTTAAGGGGGACAGCTTTTATATGAGCCCGGCGGAGATGATGACATGATGGTGTGTGGCACAGTGACATCTTTCTCCTAAAACTTCTGCAGGTGGTGAAGATGCAGATTGATCAAGCCACTGGGTTCCTACTGTGTCGCACAGCAGCATTTAATGTCCCTCGCTTAACTGGGACTGTTGTGACTCATATCTGGTAATAAGAGAGGGACTTTGGCCCGTAGGATGCTCTTTAGAGCTTGTCCAGAACCCTGGCGATAGTTGTGTTTATGCATCTGAATTTCTAACTTGCTTCGTAATGAACTGTGTCGGATAAGAACTTGCCCGTTATATAAATATGGGCGATTACAGCATGTCAGGTAATTTAGCTATTTGGCGTGATCGATTGGGCTGTCTGAGACGGAGAGGCCCCCACTCGGCGTGGTGATGAAGCGATCTCCAAAAAGCGCAGAAGGCCGTCGCTTGCTAATGAGACGACACGCGGCTGCCCGCCCCCCGCATCAAAGGCTTTTCCGAGAGGAGGTGAAAAGCTGATGTTAGACACGGATATGAATGGGGAGCGGGTGGAAGAGCTAAACGAGGAGGAAAGGTACGTTAATTTGGCTGCGTAGCGCTGACAAATCTAATGTCACTGCACATTGCTGGGATGTAGCAGCCGGGGTTCCCCGGTTTCTCTAGGCTTTCCATGGATGGAAACCTCCCGGCGACTGGCTGCTGACCTGTCCCCTGCCTGCTGATGTCCCTGAGAAGCCACCTGTACGGTTTCATGCTTCATGGAGGCCCCTCAATGGAGATGCTCAGTCTCCAGAACCTCCTTATTCGCTGCAGACTTTCCAGAACATCCATAAAGACACATTATTTTCCATAGTGACCCACCCTGCTAAGTGAGATGCTGTTAAATATTGTGTGTGTTTCTGCGCTGTTCAGGAAACTTATCCAGCACAAAGAAAGTTGTAAATTTGTGCTTTATTATGACCTGAAGCATCTAGCAGAGAACAATAGCCTGAATTCTACCACGTGCTTACTTGCTGCTGAGGAAATGGTCACGATGGTGTTTTAGGGAGGTGAGAGAGGTTTGTATTTTTGCCTTGGGGAAAATAATATGCCTGAGCTATCTAGGGCTGAAAACCACAAAGAAACACCAAGGATTGGAGCTGCCTCCCCAAGTCAGCGTTTGGAAAGCCAGCCCTCTCCTCCTGCCCGGAGCTGACCTTGGCGAGCTTCTCTCGTACCACGTAAAGCGCCTGGCTCTGTGGTTTTACCTCAAGACAGTTCTTGTTCATTAATTGCTTCAAGGTAAAAGCAAAAATAACCTTCCCCTCCTCCCACACCTGATTTATCCCTTTTAGCGGTGAACAAAAGATCAGCCACTCGCCTACTCCTTGAGTAGCTTGTGCCGCCGCACACAATGGAGCAAAGCACCTGCTTCCTCGGTTTGCTTCCCATGTTCCAAAAACTCCTTATAAAGGGGAATGTGACGAGGAGAACAACATGAGCTGCTGTGTGGTTGTGCGGATTTACCAGGTTTCTTGTAAAATGCTGCCCTGTGGTCCCTTGCTCCAACATTTGGAAGGGGGTGAACTTTGCATCCCGACTGCTTCGCTGTTTCGTACCACAGAATGTAAAAGGATTCACTGCTAAGCTGGGTGTTTGTGTGGAGAAGTGCTTGTGTGGCCTGGAAGAATAAATAAAACAATTGGGGTGGTTTATTATCAGAAAACAACACTAAATAATACATTTAAGAGCTAAAAGCTCTGTATGTAAAGTAGATTTCACAATGCATTATGCAATAAGGCACCAGAGAAGGAATCTGCTGGAAAAAGGCAGGCTGGGAAGACGGACCATCTTGCGGACAGGACAATTAGATGTGGAGTGAACCCCAAGCTGGCGCAGGTTCTGGGGTGACCTTGCACAAAGTGTGTGTCCGCACCTCTCTGAAAACCAGACACTGTTTTGCTGTCTAGGAATTTCATCTGAATAAATGAATGTTAGAGCTGGGGACAGAGCCAGGACATCCCGACTCTGCGTTTCTGCTCGTGTTTCTGAATTATTGCCACCTAAGAGGCCCAAACACAGAATTGTACAATCATTTAGGTTGGAAATGACCTCTGGGGGCCTCTGAACCTGGACATTGTGCAGATGAGGTTTGAATCTCTTTTCTCTCCCAAGAGGGAGCAGCACTCACTTGGAATAGTTAACTCTACCGTCTCTTTTGCGTATCGAGTCCTCTCTTCACCTGTCATAAGCTCCCAAAAACACCAGCAGAAGTACAAACCGATGTGCTTCTTGAGGACTTGCCTGTTGGGGTTTAGCAGCTGATGCTGCTGCTTCTGGGTTTTCTTGCCGTGGAACTTCAGAGCAGGGGGTTGCGTCTGAGAAAGGTCTCATCCTGACCTTGCCTGCTGGGGCTCCACAGCCATGGAATAGAATCATAGAGTTAGAAGACACTTCAAAGATCATCTCGTTCCAACCCCTGCCATGAGCAGGAACACCTTCACCCAGCCCAGGTTGCTCAGAGCCCCGTCCAGCATGAACTTGAACAGTTCCAGGGATGGGGCATCCATAGCTTCTCTGTTCCAGTGCCTCACCACCCTCGTGGGGAAGAATTTCCTCCTTATATCTCATCTCAATCTACCTTCTTCCATTTTAAAGGGTTTGTGCTGATTATAACGATCCTTTTGGCAGTTGCAGCTGTGTTATTGATCCGTTTCATCCCTGGAGAGCCTAAAGGTCCTGGCACTGAGCAGCTCCAAGGTGGGAATGTGGGTTGTGGGCTGGTGCCCCATCTGTGTGAGACATTGGGCTAATTTGCACATGCAGTGTGTCTTTTTCTTCTCCCTCCAAGGATTTCTGAATTGCAGGAGATGCGTTTGTGAAGACCGTAGGGTGAAATGATGCTGTACTGGGAGCACTGGTCAGGGCAGGAGGACACCAGGCTGGAGAGAAGGTAGCAAGTATGGTGTAAAACCAGTGTCAAAATTATATCTACTTGCAAGATAAGCAAGGAACCTCTAAGAGCAGAAGATCAGGACGAATGTACGTGATGCTTCCCCTAATATCACCAGCACACGTGGTTTTCCAAACGACTTTACTGGACCGAGCACATTGAAGGGCCTTTCTCAGAGGGCTCGTCTGGGACCCCGTTACCCAACACGTGCAGCTGCAGATGGGGAGCAGGTTTGGCTTTTTGTGGAGCTGCAAATGTGGTGAACGCTCCTTAGTTTAAAGAAATTCTTCGTAAAGCTGGGGATACGGTTTATCCCCTGAATTTACAGATTACAAGCCCTTTTACCACCAGTGCATGTAGCAGTGTTGATCTTCGCCTGGGAGAACCTGCCTGTATCTCTGAGCTCTCGAGATGGTACAAATCCCTCGTGATGATCCCTGAGGCTGTAGCATGCGAAGCATTTCAGAGCGAATTTTCCATCTGCTCCTTTGAAAGATCTGCTCTCAAACGTACCTTAAAGCACGCACCTGATAGATTTATTCTCCTCGTTCAACTGCAGAAGGAAAATCCTCCAAATGCTCCTGTTCCCGAAGCGATCAGAGATTTGGGGTGTAATCCTTTTCTTTGAGAGCATTAGGAAGTAGAAAGTTATCATTGCTGAAGGGCTGTTCTGTATTCATTTCTTTCCCATTTCACCTGCAACTCTTTTCTGAAGGAGGGGAACGTGCTGTATTTTCCTTTTTTGAGCAAGATTTTCTGCTTCTCCTTTTAAAAAAAATGAATAAATAATGATTTTTTTTTTCTTTGATTTTATTTCTAGTGCTGGTGAAGAAAAGACCTGGCAATAGAAACCGCCTATTCAAGACCGGACAGACAAAGCACAGGAGCCGCTAACGCACTCCCTGCCATCCTTTGCTGTTCATCAGGAGGGACAGAGGTGGGTATGGTGCTTCGTTCTGGCACAGCAGGAATTTTGTGGGGTAACACAACAGCCATAACTCTGCAGACCCATCGTTTAATGAGGAAAAAGAATAAAGACAAGTGTGCCAGCATCCAGAGTGAGTTTGGGAGCTCTAATGTAGCGCATGCAGGATCTCTGTGGATTTTCCTCCTGGAAAATTCAGTGCAGTCTGTGTCACCGCCTGCTGCCTAATGGTTATTTATTGCTGTGCTAAGCTCTGGCAGATTCTAAGTTTAAAATTGCCAGGCTCTGTTCACAAATATGCTGAGAAAGAAGCAATATTTCCCTGATTTTATAGGGAGATGGGCAAAAGGAGGTGTAAGCGGAGACATGGAAGTAGATCTGAAGGGTGAAAGAGCTCAGGAAATCTGATAATCCTTACAGGACATCCTGCTCCAAGCACAAGAATGATCTCTACAAGTACCCATGAACAGAAACATTTCTCTCATGAGGCTGCTCCTCTGCACTGATGGAGCTGCAGGGCAAAAGGCAGCACACAGGAGGTGGGAGGAGGGGAAGCTGCAAAGGAGGAATTTAGAAACCTTGTCCATGGATGTGGGGATGATGACAAAACTGTCCTGGACTAGCTAGATACCTGCACGGGAAGGGCAGCAAGACGAGCTGACAGAGCTTAACTTGCAGTAAGAGAATAGACAGGATGAACGTGAGTCTGCTGCTGAACTTCATAAGGGTAGAATCAGACGGGACTGAGGTTCTTCAAGGATTCTTTGCCTCCATCTTCACCAGCAAGGTCTCCTGGGACTTTGTTCCTGAAGGCAGGAGTCTGGAGAACACCCAGCAGTGGATGGGGCTCAAGTCAGGGGTGACCTGAGCAAACTCAGACACCGTTACAGAACAGGAGATGGGTCACTTGCCCAGCTCCCTGAACACAAGTATCGCTGTGCTGTGGCACCTGAGATTGCCAAGAACACCCACCTCTTGGCCCAGAGGAGTGTGACTCCTCTTGAGGTGTCCTGGACTATCTCCTGAATCACATGGTGGTTTAGACACCCACTTTGGTGACATATTCAGTCTTTATCAGGAGACCCTCCATATCGATATGAACTGGAGTCTGCTGATACCACCTGTTCTGGAAATGGTGGGAAGGATGAGCAGGAGAGGGAATAGAAGAAATTTGGCTTTATTGCAAGGGAGGAATAGGTGTGCTGAGGTATTTGCAGAAGGACCTCAGTGACTGAACATTTGCAGAGCGGTGACTCCACGAGCATCCACAGGTCAGACCAGCCTGGCTCTTCCTTCTAGAAATGAGGGAGAACCTCAGGTATTCCCCTAATTTCATGGGCACAGGGAGGAAAGCTGGGGGCACAGCTTGGGATTTGAACCAAGCCGTGACAACTCAGCAATTCATTCTCGCAGCCCCACGGGAGCAGGAACTGCAGCGTGCGAACCCGGCGTGCCGAGAACTCGCTCAGGTTGGCGTTTGGGAAGAAGCTCTGGTAATTAGCGAGCTGTTGATTTCCCAAGAGCTCTTCCTGCCTAGCTTTTTTCCCCTCTGTGTGTGTGTAATTAGGTCTATCAGGCGGTAATGTTGTGTTGTAACATCAACAAGAGTTTCTCAGTGTGGGGCTCAATCAGTTTAAAGGACTAAAAAGTCCTATCTCCCCCTCCCAAATTTCTTTTGGGGAACTGTGGAAATCGCAGCGTTTTTCCCCAAGGCTGCTTATTGCTTTAAATACAACCCTGAAGTCTCTCTTGGTAAAACCACACATTGGGTTTTTTTGAAGTCCTAATAACAATGTGTTACAACCTCAGGCTCTATCGAGTTGATGAGGAATAAAGTCTTAGTAATGAAGAAGAGTCTGAGAGTGTGTCTGAAGTGCCGGCTTTATCGCCAGCACATATTTCATACTGACAGTCAATACTTTTTAACTGATCCCAAGCCACGCGTGTTGCATTTTAAATCCCTCCCCAGCCTGCTCTGCTCTTTCCCGTGTGGTCTTACCCAAGTTAGCAGCAAAGTCCATTTGTCAGCTTCAGCTTTCTGAGCGTACGGATTGGTTTTTAATTCGCAGCCCATAGTTTTAGGTCAGGAGGATAACGTTCGTTCTCTGGCAACTGGATGGAAGGGCCAGAGGAGCCACTGGAAGGATTAGGTGGCAGAACAGGTGCAGAGGATCGTGTGTGGGGCAATTTAGCTTTTCAAGGACCCCTGTTGCCATTTTAGCGAGTCCAGTTTGCCATTTCATTACTGTTTGGGGCTCGTAAATGGGCAAAGCGACTACAAAGGCACAAGATTGAGGTGCAGTCTCAGCTGATAACCCTTGGAACTGCCTTTACTACCCATGGGGCTGCACTTTTCCCTGGCTGGTCCGAAGCCGCGTGTCCACACACCTCTTGGCCACATTTACGATCTCTGCAGGGTCTGACCACACTTACCCAAACAAAACAAACCCAGAGCTTATTTTCCCACATGTGCCTTGAAGTTAAGCTGTTTTTTACATTCACCGATGTTTGAGTGAGTGTGTGCTTTGACAAGTCCCTCAGGAGAAGGATAATTAAGGCAACTCTCATCTCCTGGCCGGCTGTTTGCAGAAGACTCACCGCAATTCCAGCATCTTTGCAGCCCCTCTGTGACTACGTTCAAAACTGACCAACTGGTGCACGCACAAGGTGACAGCATGAGATTGATTTCCTGGGCAGAGCTTATAAAAGGAAAGATTTACATTCCTCGTCAGCCTCTCTCCCAGCCCACGCAAATGCAAGTTGGTGTGGAGAGAACAGAATTATTAATAAAAAGTCCTGCCAGCAGAAGCGAAGCCGCCCCCATCTGCCCGCAGCCACTGTGCTGCCGAGGTCTAAGAAAGCTGATTTAGCCTTTTCCTGACTTTTTAGCCCTTTTATCCACCCGGCTTTCAGAGATTTACACCAGTTCTGTTTGCCAGACAACGTTATGAATTTTGAATCTGCCTTAATTTTAAGCATCTGTACTGCTGTGTAACTCCCAGTTGTGGGTCAGGTTTTGGGGAGGGGTTCTCATTTAATCAAAGGGGCCGATGAGAAAGATGGGGACAGACTTTTGAGCAGGGCCTGTTGTGATAGGAGAAGGGGTGATGGTTTTAAACTAAAGGAGAGAGATTTAGGCCAGACATGATGCAGAAATTGTTTGTGCTGAGGGTGGTGAGAGCCTGGCCCAGGTTGGCCAGAGAGGTGGTGGATGAACCATCCCTGGAGACATCCCAGGCCAGGCTGGACGGGGCTCTGAGCAACCTGAGCTGCTGAAGATGTCCCTGCTCATGGCAGGGGTGCCACTGGATGAGCTTTGAAGGTCCCTTCAACCCAAAATATTCCGTGATTCTATGATTCCATGAAGTGAAAGAAAACAAATGGCCTGATAACAAAACAGGCCTAAGAATTATGTGTTATTACTCCACTTATTTCCCCTTTCAGTATGTTTTTTCCTGCTTAAAATCGAATCTTCCATTCATTTTTGCTGACACGCACTTGGGTGCTACACTGAAAATTACTCCTGACTTCTCTCTGCTCCTTTAAGGTGAACTCCCGTTTTGCTTTGGCCCTTTTCCAGCTCTCTGTTTTAGCTGAGATTTGCTTCCTCGCCTTCTTTCTGCTGATTCTTGATGAGTAGATGAAAGGAGTATTAAATAGATTTAGTGAAAAATGACCGTCACCGGTGTAGATGACTTTCCTCTAATTAAAAATTGAAGCAGAAATGAATGAGCTTCTCTCGAGGCCGTGCAAGAGTCGATGCTAAGCCCAGCTCTATATTCATCAGTGATGTGGGAAGTCCAATATATGAAAGAATAGCCCAGAAACAATAGCACCTCAGAGGATGCTAATGAAAGGGAAGGGAGAGTTTAAATCTCAGTTTAGGTTTAAATCTTTTGGCGTAAACCAAAGACTCGGAGCTGAATTTGCCATGTCCTGGATATTTATGCCCATGCTAGGTGGGTGTTCAGTGCCGTAGCAGAGCTTTCCAAGCAAAAACACACATCTAAACCAGCTGATACCGCTTGGGTGATGTGGTACCCAACAAATCCCAACTTTGGCATCTTTGCTTTTGATGTACAGTGTAGACTTCTCCAGTTTTGACCAGAAATTCTCATACGCAGCCGGGCGGCAGAGGTGATCGTAACCAAGACCAATATGTTCCCTTTTAAACTTTCTCTTGCAATGAATCCGTTTTTTCCAGCAGGAAATGAAAGCAAAACACTTCATCTAAAAATTCTTCATCAGCTCTACTCACTCAAGCAGAACAATAGTGATTACACTGGGTTACGCAGCACAAATTCACAGCACCGCTGTGGCCCAGGGTCACAACGTGCCATTAAAAGGTGGGTGGACAGGGCGGGTGTACATCAGTATCACCGTTTTGTACACAAGGAGACAGGAGCTTGCAGATGTTGAGCTGCTTCTGCAAAGTTACCCACCAAGACGGCGGCAGAACTAAGGAACCAGATGCAGGGGCTGTCATTTTTCTGCTTTGGCCACTGAAGCGTGGAGCCCTAACGAAAAGCAAAGTGCCTGGAGAAAACCGTGTGTCCGCATCTAATGAATCCCATCGCTTTCCCAGATTTACTGGTATTAACCCCAGAGGTGTCAAACGTGTACAAAGGTTGCTCGTTTGCAGAGAGGATCGTTGTTTTTAAAAACTAGCAATATCTTAGGGTCACTAAGGAGTCATTTTGTTTGCGTTGTCTGAATATACAATTATTCTCTTGTAGGACTGGCAGAGCACCAGCCGCGCCGCAGCGATGAGCGAGACTGACATTTGTACGAGTCTCTTCTGGCTCCTTCTCCACGACGGCTGCTGCCTCTGCATATTCATCGGATGGTAATGCAGGATGTTGAGAGCAGCGGTAGAGTTTGGCTTCATCCCATTGTGTTTTTCTTCTGCCGGTTGAGACTCTGAATCACCATGACAACGCTGTGACACTTCCAGCAACGCTTGCCCGCAGACCAGGGTTGGGCTGGAGGTGGGTGAGGAGGTCAATGATTGAGTCTAACGGGATCAAAAGTTGCGCCTGCAGCAAAACGACTGTGGAAAAGCCATCAGCACAAGAAGAAGATGAAATTCCCCTTCTATTGGCTTCTTGTTAAGCAGGCACAATAATATTTTTTTTTGAGAGACTCGCTATAAAAACTCTTTTGGTTATGGCTACTGATCCAACGTGATTGGGCGCACAGCGACTTTGGAACTCATGACTGGATATACGATGTTGCGGAATGGGGGAGTGGGGAACGGAGGCCAGCCGTGGGTGTTGAGGTGGTCCAGTCGGATCCGGCTCACCTGGCTTAGTTTCACCCTCTTCATCATCCTCGTCTTCTTTCCCCTCATCGCCCACTACTACCTAACGACCATCGATGACGCGGACGATGCCGGCAAGCGCATCTTTGGCCCTCGGACCGGCAACGAGCTGTGCGAGGTGAAGCACGTGCAGGACCTGTGCCGCATCCGCGAGTCGGTCAGCGAAGAGCTGCTGCAGCTGGAGGCCAAGCGGCAGGAGCTCAACAGCGAGATCGCCAAGCTCAACCTGAAGATCGAGGCCTGCAAGAAGAGCATCGAAAATGCCAAGCAGGATCTGCTGCAGCTGAAGAACGTCATCAGCCAGACCGAGCATTCCTATAAAGAGCTGATGGCTCAGAACCAGCCCAAGCTCTCCTTGCCCATCCGGCTGCTGCCAGACAAAGACGATGTCACCTTCCCCCTGCCAAAATCCAATCGGAACTGCAGGCTACACAACTGCTTTGACTACTCACGCTGCCCGTTGACATCGGGCTTCCCAGTCTATGTCTACAACAGTGACGATTACCCTTTTGGTAGTTCCTTAGACCCTTTAATTAAACAAGCCTTCGAGGCGACTGTCAGAACTAATGTTTATGTTACTGAAAATGCAAATATTGCTTGTGTGTATATAATTTTAGTGGGGGAAATGCAAGAGCCCGTAATGCCAAAACCTACTGAACTAGAGCAACAGTTGCACTCTTTGCCGTACTGGAGGACTGATGGACATAACCATCTCATCATCAATTTGTCAAGGAAATCGGAAACTCAGAACTTCATTTACAACATCAGCACGGGGCGCGCCATGATCGCCCAGTCCACCTTTTACGATGTGCAGTATCGACCGGGGTTCGATATCGTGGTATCGCCTCTGGTCCACGCTATGTCTGAACCCAATTTCCTAGAAATCCCACCCCAGGTGCCAGTCAAGCGTAAATATCTGTTTAGTTTCCAGGGGGAGAAGATCGAGTCTCTCAGATCGAGCTTGCAAGAGGTTCGCTCTTTCGAAGAGGAGATAGAAGGCAACGCCCCAGCCGACTACGACGATCGGATCATCACCACCTTGAAGGCTGTTCAGGACAGCAAGCTGGACTTTGTTTTGGTGGAGTTCACCTGTAAGAACCAGCCTAAGGCGAGTCTGCCCACTGAGTGGGCTCTGTGTGGAGAAAGGGATGACAGACTAGAGCTACTGAAGCTATCTACTTTTGCACTGATAATCACCCCAGGAGACACCCATTTGGTGATCTCCGCCGGGTGTGCCATGAGACTGTTTGAGGCTCTGGAAGTCGGAGCCATCCCGGTAGTTCTCGGAGAGCAAGTTCAACTACCCTACCACGATGTGATCCGGTGGAACGAGGCAGCCTTAATCATACCAAAGCCACGTATCACAGAAGTGCACTTTCTTCTGAGAAGCATTTCTGACAACGATCTCCTTGCCATGAGGAGGCAAGGCCGCTTCTTGTGGGAGACCTACTTCTCCACCTCTGACAACGTGTTCAGCACAGTCTTAGCTATCATAAGGACTCGAATCCAAATCCCGGCTGCTCCCATCCGGGAAGAAACGGCTGTGGAGATTCCCCACCGGTCTGGCAAAGCTGCTGGTACAGACCCCAATATGGCAGACAACGGTGACCTGGACTTGGGGCCTGTGGAAACAGAACCACCCTATGCATCTCCCAAATATCTCCGCAATTTCACCCTCACGGCAATGGACATCTACAGGAATTGGAATTCTGCTCCGGGACCTTTTCACCTCTTCCCCTACACTCCCTTTGACCCTGTTTTACCATCGGAAGCGAAATTTTTGGGGTCTGGGACTGGATTTCGACCAATTGGTGGAGGAGCCGGCGGCTCTGGGAAGGAGTTCCAGGCCGCTTTGGGTGGCAACGTCCCCCGCGAGCAGTTCACGGTAGTGATGTTGACTTACGAGCGGGAGGAAGTGTTGATGAACTCCCTAGAAAGGCTCAATGGTCTCCCGTACTTAAATAAGGTTGTGGTAGTGTGGAACTCTCCCAAGCTGCCCTCTGAGGATCTCTTGTGGCCAGACATTGGCGTCCCAATCATGGTAAGAAAGATGTAGCTACTTTGGTCTTGCTTTCCGGTGGGATTTGTGTGCTAAAATTGAAGCGCGTCAGCTTAGCTTAAGTCACCTAGGACAGCGTTTCTCTCATGTGGCTGTAGATGTCTGTACCTGATCTGGATGCTTTATGAATGAAGAAGAACAGGGAGACGACAGGTGCGACTCATCTGACCTGTTTTAGGTGTTTGCGTGAGAATACGGTGGCTGGTGCTCCAGGAACGCCGGGTCCTCTCCATCACCTTTAAAGGGAGGCCGGCGTTCCGAGCCTGTGCTCTGCGACCTCTGAGCTTACACAAAATGATTTGCTGTCATGGGAGGATCCATTCGGTTATGAAATAATGGGATCTTTAGAGGTGCCATGAAATGGTCATGGTTTTTAAGGAGCCTAATATGGATCTCAAGGCTTAAAGCTTCTTGCTGATGGAAAATCTTACTCAGGCTCTTTAAGTGTCGCACTTTGAGGACCTTATAAATACCTAAGTAGTGACTGTTTCTGCACTTCACAAAATAAATCTTTTATAAAAACAAAAGAGGGATCCACTGCAAGGGCCTTAGGAGCCATTTATTGCTTTACATTGTGAAGGATGGGAAAGAAGAAAACAGGGGAAAACCAATGAAGGCAAATGTGCCTTCCAGATGGGATGCATCCGCGGGTGCTGAGGGAGCTGGCTGAGGTCATTGCTGGACCGCTCTCCATCATCTTTGCCAAGTCTTGGGAAACGGGAGAGGTGCCTGAGGACTGGAGGAAAGCAAATGTCACTCCAGTCTTCAAAAAGGGCAAGAAGGAGGACCCGGGTAATTATAGACCCGTCAGCCTCACCTCTGTCCCTGGGAAAGTAATGGAACGGCTTATCCTTGGTGCCATCTCAAGGCATATCAAGGATAAGAGGGTTATTAGGGGCAGTCAGCATGGCTTCACCAAGGGTAAGTCATGCTTGACCAACCTCATAGCCTTTTATGAGAATGTAACAAGATAGATGGATGATGGCAGAGCGGTGGATGTGGTTTACCTTGACTTCAGTAAAGCCTTTGACACAGTCTCCCACAGCATCCTCACAGCTAAGTTGAGGAGGTGTGGTCTAGACAATAGAGTAGTGAGGTGGGTTGCAAACTGGCTCAAGGAGAGAAGCCAGAGAGTGGTAGTCAATGGTGCGGAGTCTAGTTGGAGGCCAGTATCTAGTGCAGTGCCTCAGGGGGCAGTGCTGGGGCCAGTATTATTCAATATATTCATTAATGATTTAGACGAGGGAATAGAGTGTACTATCAGCAAGTTTGCTGATGACACCAAGCTGGGAGGAGTGGTGACACTGGAAGCTGTGCTGCCATCAGAGACTTGGACAGGCTGGAGAGTTGGGCAGGGAATAACCTGATGAAATTTAGCAAGGGCAAGTGTAGAGTCCTGCATCTGGGTGAGGAACAACCCCAGGTTCCAGTATAGGTTGGGAAATTACACATTAGAGAGCAGTGTAGGGGAAAGGGACCTGGGGGTCCTGGTGGACAACAGGATGACCATGAGCCAGCACTGGGCCCTTGTGGCCAGGAAGGCCAATGGCATCCTGGGGTGTATTAAAAGGGGAGTGGTTAGTAGATCGAGAGAGGTTTTCCTGCCCCTCTGCTCTGCCCTGGTGAGACCACATCTGGAATATTGTGTCCAGTTCTGGGCCCCTCAGTTCCAGCAGGACAGGGAACTGCTGGAGAGGGTCCAGCGTAGGGCAACAAAGATGCTGAAGGGAGTGGAGCATCTCCTGTGTGAGGAAAGGCTGAGGGAGCTGGGGCTCTTTAGTTTGGAGCAGAGGAGTCTGAGGGGTGACCTTATTAATGTTTATAAATATATAAAGGGTGAGTGCCACGAGGATGGAGCCAGGCTCTTCTCGGTGGCAAACAATGATAGGACAAGGGGTAATGGGATCAAGCTGGAACACAAGAGGTTCCGCTTAAATTTGAGAAAAAACTTCTTCTCAGTGAGGGTGGCAGAGCCTGGAACAGGCTGCCCAGGGGGGTTGTGGAGTCTCCTTCTCTGCAGACATTCAAAACCCACCTGGACATGTTCCTGTGCGACCTCACCTGGGCGTTCCTGCTCCAGCAGGGGGATTGGACTGGATGATCTTTTGAGGTCCCTTCCAATCCCAAACATACTGTGATACTGTGATACTGTGCCCGTGACAGCTTCCATGCTCCAAAGGTTGTCATTGAGTTTTGCTTAGGATTGGGTTGATCTTCTTTTTTTCCAGCCAAACTGAGTGACACCTTCAAAATTGACAGTGTTCCTTTCCATGCCCAGCTCCTTGCTTGCGTATTGGCAGTGTTGCTTGTAGTTAATTCTCCCTAAACTATTACTTGCATATGTATTTATTTCTTTTAGGACTTCTCTGTCATTCCAGCAGAACTTTCTGCACTGGCCATTGTTAGCAATCAATATTAAATGTAAATCTCCAGGTGCTCCCATGAGCACAGAGCCACTAACAAAAAGCAGCGCTCTTGTCTGAATCCCTTCGTGTTTAGAGGACAAATGGAAGGATAATGTCTTACAAATTAGGGAAGAGGAAAAGAAAAGAGGGAGACGGTGCTTAAGTACACAAGCTGCATGTGGTTTATGTGACAGGATGCTACTAAGCTTAATAACAATGTGAGCTTTATGCTTCACGCAAAGAGATTCATTGATTTAATATTTCATTTTATTATTATTGTGATGAATAAATCCTTCTGCTCACATTGAAAAACCCGTCTGGTCCAGGGACAATGAGGAGAGAAAATTACTTGGATAATTGCAAAATAATCTTTCGCATTAGTCCTGTTGAATGCCCGAGTTCTGCAAAATCCTCACATTGTGTTTTGCTGAAAAACCGTGTATTCCTTCGGAGACGAGGAGTGGGGATTGTTCTCCTTGGAGTCGCTAATGGTGTTATTTGTGAACGAAAAATATGTTTCTGTTGATGGACATTAATGCCTTTTATTTTCTCTGCTGCTTGCTAAGTCCACGTCCATGTTTAAACCACATTGGGAGTCTGCAGTATTCATCTGTATGGATGGTTTAGTGTGGTAATGATATAAACATTTACCTGAGTTCATCAAACAGTGACAGATCCGCTGTGGAAAAGGGCAGCAAGGACCTGGGGAGCAGAGCTTGAGGCTCCGTTTGAGCTTCGCTGATTGAGACGTGGGATGTGGTCACCAGGGTAAGAAGCGAGAAACACCAACCCTTACAACCGCCGATGTTGAGAGAAACAACAGAGCTGTACATTTAATTTCTGTATGGAAAAAAAATGGGGTTTGACGGGGAATATCAAATTCTCTCAGATCTTGAAGCAGGACTGTATCTCTATGTAAAAATACATCCCAGTAACTTTGGAGTGCAAAGAATTGTCCTAAGTCCCAAAGCACAGAGCTTGGCAGCACCTTTGTGGGACTTAGGCCTAGGCTTTAGCTTTGTGCTCAGAGGAGCATGAGGCTCCTTGCTGCACGCGTAGTGAGTTCAGCGACCCGTTCCTCCAAACTTCACTTGCAAACTGCGCTCTCTGGATGTGATTTGGTTTCCCAAAGCAGGTTCTGTGGTTTCTTTTCCCTGGTGGGCTGGAGTTAATCAGGAGCAAAGCTTGAAGCTGTGTTGGGTCTTTGAATCTTTCACGGATAATGAGATAAACAGTGCTATGGAGTAGATTTGATTTTTTAAAAAACTTGTACTTAGATGTAGATTTCTTGTGATGGCACAATTTACTAAAAAAACCAGTGAAGTTCCTTAGGTGCTCGGGAGTCTTTGTTCGAATATTCTGGCTCTGCACCAAGCCTGAAGTGACTGGGTGAAAATGTAATTTAACGTGAAGTTGTGTGCGTAGTCATTCAAGGCTGCCCCTGGAACAGATGTGGGTAGGTTACCCTCTAATTTAAAGTGCCTTTGTGCTGGAGTTGAGCTGTACAAGTTGCTCCCATCTCATATTAAATAGTGTCGTGGCAGAAAAACAAAGATGGGAAGTCTTGTTTGCGCAAGCTTAAAAACTTGCTTTCTGCAAGGGTTTTTATCTCTAGCGCTGCGTTGGGACCTGGAGACCAGGACTCCACCAGCACCAACAGTGACATTGCAAGTGCTGCTTAACTTCTGAGCTCTTCCCTGCAGCATTTATTCATCCTTCAAGATATCTCTGCGGTGTCTGGCAAAATTGCAGTTTACTCAAGGATACTCAAAATCTGGAGCATCTTTCTTAAGAGGAAAGGCTGAGAGAGCTGGGGCTGTTGAGCTGGAGAAGAGAAGCTGAGAGGGATGTGATCAATGGGATTCAATATCTCAGGGTGGGTGTCAGAGGATGGACCAGACTCTGCTCAGTGGTGCCCAACACTAGGGTCCTGCAGCTGGGGAGGAACAACCCCAGGCACCAGCACAGGTTGGGGTTGAGCTGCTGGAAAGCAGCTCTGCAGAGAAGGACCTGGGAGTTGTGGGGGACAACAGGGTGACCGTGAGTCACCAATGTGCCCTGTGGCCAAGAGGCCAATGGGATCTGGGGTGCATGAGGAAGAGTGTGAGCAGCAGGTCAGGGAGGTTGTTCCTCCCCCTCTGCTCTGCCCTGGGGAGGCCCCATCTGCAGTTGTGGGTCCAGTGCTGGGCTCCCCAGGTGAAGAAGGACAAGGAATTACTGGAGAGAGTCCAGGGAGGGACACAAAGATGCTGAGGGGTCTGGAGCATCTTTGTGATGAGGAGACTGAGAGAGCTGGGGCTGTTGAGCTGGAGAAGCTGAGAGGGATGTGATCAATGGGATCAATATGTCAGGGTGGCTGTCAGAGGATGGACCAGACTCTGCTCAGTGGTGCCCAACGCCAGGGTGAGGGGCAACGGGCACAGACTGAAACACAGGAGGCTCCATGTGAACATGAGCAGCAACTTGTTTGCTGGGAGGTGCCAGAGCCTGGCCCAGGCTGCCCAGAGCGGGTGTGGAGTCTCCTGCTCTGAGACATTCAAACTCGCCTGGACCCACCTGTGTGATCTGCTCTGTGACCCTGCGTGAGCAGCTGGGTTGGACTGGGGGATCTCCAGAGGTCACTCCAACCCAACCAACCTTTGATCCTGTATTTTAAAGCTGCCTGTGCCACCTGGCAGCAGTTGAGCTGCACTCCTTGGGGCGGGGGTGAGAGCCCTCCTGGACACGGCACAGCTCGCACCTCACCAGCTAGTGCTGCCACTATTTCCATCCTTCCAGGGAAGAAAAGGATAAGGAATTTGGATGAAATCTCTGCTCTGAGCAGGTGGAAAAGACGGCACTGGCGTTTGAGGTGGTGACACTTGGCCGCTGCTCCTGCGCTCCGCGCGGATGCACGTTCATCTTGGAAAGATTTCCAGTGGTAGAATAACAAGGGAGTCATTAAGGAGGAGATCTGGCGTGATCTCAGCGTAGAGACTTCAGCTTCCCCTTTCAGCATCTCTGTGCCCAGGATTTCTAAATAGCGTCCAGGCGACGACAGGAGAGACCTCGCTCTTTGCTTTGCTTTGCCATTCCTTGACAGCGTTTTCATCCGCCCGAATCAGCGTGAAGGGAAACAAATGAAACAAAACACTCAGGCAACCACACATCCAGCCCACGCCAGCGGTGATAAGATGCACCCAGGAAGATTCCGATCCTGCTGTGCGTTGCCATGTGCTCGGCGCTGATGTGCTACTGCTTTTGGGCTGCTACAGGGCACTTGCTTGCAAATCCTCAGCAAACTTGCGCTGTAAAGCCCGGTCCAGATGCTGAATAAACCCAACACGCGGTTTTAGCAGCTCTTCAGATCCTCCAGGGCTAATTCACCGTCCGTCTTCCATGCAGCTGTGAGCAGGACATGGCTTGGGGCAGGGGGATGGGGTTAATTTCTCTGTTCCTGCTCAGGTTTTAATGCTAGAAATGTCAAAGCATGAGTTGAGCTTGAACAGCCAGAGTTACCTGAAGAGAGTTTGTTTTAATGTATTTAATATATATTTCAGAAGGCTGCCGGTGCTGCACATGCCCTCGGTTCGGTGGGGAGAACACAAAGCCCAGAGCAGCGAGGTGATTAAGCTCTGAAGCAGCTTGCACTCAAAACAGCCACAGATCCTCTAATGCGGCAATTAAATTATCCATTTCCCATTCCGAAACTGCCTTAAAGCCCCTCAGGAGTTGCAGTCGGAGCCAGGGAAGCAAACGGTGCATTCAGCAGGAGTTTATCTCCCCTGCTACCCACGTTTCTTGGCCTGTGGGTCATTCCCTGGACACGGGAGGAGACCAGGAAAGAGAAAACTGAGCTTAGGATGAGCCTGGATTTGGTTACGATCTCAAATATGTAGAATTCTCAGCCTGTCGTATGCACCCTCTGCCATCCAACTCCAGCATCTTCGGGTCAGTCTCTCTTACACTGCACAAAGATGCATTTCTAACACTTTTTTCCCATGTCCTCAGTTGTGTAGGGTGAAAGTATCTTGTTTGAAGTCGAGGTTTTGCCAGCCAGAGAGAGGAACCGCTGCTTTCAAACCATGAAGGCTCCACACTGTGTTGCCAGCGCAGCGATCTCTGCTTGCCAGAGGAGAAAAACGTTTGTGGAAAACAAAGAGCTTCATGAGGACAGATGCTTCATCTGTTCACAAGGGTGTTTGAACCTCGAGCAGTGATTTCCAAGCAACGTTGCCTTTATTTCTCTTTATTGTTCCCTGTCCTGAGCCCTTCACATGCAGCTCAGCATGGCCACTGGCGTTCCCAATCTCAAATCCATCCCTTTGACGTGTGGCCTGGGGGTGACACCACCTGGGCCTGGAGCAAAGGAAGAGTGAGATGTGTCCTCGTTAGCTGATAATTGAGATTTTGTGCTGACCTGACATCAGGTTGTATTGCTGGGGGTTGGCGGGTTGGATCAGGACCACCCAGTTGTGTCGTAGCTTCACTTTGTTTTGAGCCATCGTTCCCACTTGCCCAGTAATGACCGGATTTCGGTTGGGTTATTTTGGAAGCCAAATGGTTTCGCATGAGCTGCCGGTGCCACATGGAGCGTGGACCCAGGTGAGCTGGGAAAACGCTTCCCACATTTGGGGCTAAACCTTATTCAGCCCAAACCCAATATTTTCACAACCTCTGCTCGTGTTCTAAGGAATTGCAGTTTGAATTTGCAATTCCTCTCTTTTCTGTGTGCGTGCGGGTCCTACGGTGGCTGAAATTCCCTGCAGCACTTTGCTGTCTCCTTTTCCTCCGGGGTTAGGTGGTGTGTGCTTGTAGGTATTTTTGAGCAATTTAGCTGGGTTGGCTGCCAGCGCCAGCTCCTGTGGCTTTGGGCACTGACTAATCCCTTCCTTCAGCTTTGTTACAGAATAAGGAGCTGACTTTGATCTCTGCAGCCAGTTCCAGCGGCATAACGTCCTTTTCTGCGGGCTTGGTGGCCGGCTGGGAAACCTCATTCAATTTAGCTGCTTGTTTCAAATGGAATAATGTTTGGAAAATGTCGAATCCGGGAGCGTTGCCGCATCTGCAGACCCGTTTGGCTGCTCACCGTGTCCCTTCAAACGCCGCTGGTTAATCCGGAGCAGACGGGGGGAAATGCCGTCACCGCTTTCCCTTCTGTTCGGGCAGCGTCTGTGCTGAGCTCGCTGCTGGAGGATGGATGTCTTAGGTTTGCATGCTCTTTCTACCAAAAATCCTTAAAGGTTCTTTGGTGTCTCCATTTTAAGGAGCACAAGGGGGTCCCTGGGTGATGCTTCTGGCTCAGAAGAGGAGGAGCAGACGCTGCCCAGACTGTCACATCAATGTGTAGCAAGACGTGGGGGAAGCACAAGTTTCTCTGCTTCTCCTTCAACATCACATTTGGTTTTGTGATAAGAGCAGAGCCGGCCTTGCAAACTAACAGCTCACACAGTCACCAGTAACTCGAGCTAAACTGGTGTATGTGATCCATGGTGAGGTCCTCAAGGGAACCATCAGTTAAATGGGGGAATCAAACTCTCCACACTGATCACACCACTGTTTCAATCTACCATTTTGCTTCCTGGGAGCTTTACATAAATACCAGCTCAAGTCCTGACTCAACCAGGTACTTGAGGACGTACCTGACCCTTCTTGGTGACATGACTTGGGTTTTGCTGGGCCAGCTCACCCACTGAAGCTCCTTGGTGAGACTGAGCTTCACACCCAGCACTTGCCACCTTGTTACAGAATCAGGAGGAACCCAGCTTAACATTCCGGTCCTGGGGAGCTCCAGCTTTGCTTCCAGAAGGAACAATTCAGGCTCTACTTTCCATGACAAAATCAGCTGAGAAAATCACCTTGTTTCTTAGCACCGAGTCACTTTACACAAGAGATTTGCACCATCTAGGGGTTAAATGAGCCCCATCCAGCGCACCAGCTTTACCGACAGCGTATGACGAGTTAGAAGATTTCTGGATGAGAGCAATTCTATAAGTCAGGGTGATATTGCCCAAAACTGTCTGTGCGCCACTGTCGGGTACGCAGCACCACCTGCTGCCCGCAGCCCACGGTGCTGCTGGAGGGCCGGATCGGATCTCAAATCCCTGCAAGTTTTGCCGTCTCCGTTTATATTTTTACCATTCGATAGCAGAAGAGGAAAGAACAAATTTGCTGCTTAGTTTACCTGCAATGCTAAAATCCAGATGCTTGTCACTGCGGGGCCTAAAAGCAAAAGTGCAGCGATGCGTGAATGTACGCTGATGATTTAACAAGCAGCGCCGACTTCTTAGGGATTTGCGCTCTGAATATTAACTCAAGCAGTCTTGCAATGCTCCGCTGCTGCTGCCTAAAACCAGCGCTTAATTCTCTTGGTGCTGCTTTGTCGTAGCTTTTCCGTAGACAAAATGGGACCATAGCCTCTCCCAATTCCCTTGGCTTAGGATGCGGCTAACGGGGTCGACGACCAGAAAGAAGGCATTAAAAAGGAAAAACAAGGAAGGGAAGCACCCTTGTACACTGCAATGTATATAATCCAATGGTTTTTCTTGCACATAAAAGCCTGAAAATGCCCCAGGGGCCAGTCCCCCAGGGTTGAAGCCTTTAAACCATCACCACAAAAGCTGTCCGTGCATCTTTAAAGTGGAGCAGACTCTGTTACAACAGCCAAGGGACAAAAGCGGCACGATAGGACTTGGCACCGGTGTCAGTGCAGCAGCAAAATCAAAATACCACATTGTTTTTCCAGGGCTGGATTTCTGCTGCTTTTAGGCTTTGCGTGGTGGTCTGCGTGTGCCTGTTTAAATAACAAGAGAATATGTAGTGTCCCCAAATTATTCTATACTGGGAAACAAGTGGTGGGGGGAACGCTTCTGTTTCACCTTCTTCTCATTTTTGGTGACGCTGTTACTGCAGATCTTACTTAGTCCATATGGCACTGTGTGGTGACATCCACTTCAAGCTACACCCCTTTGATAAAGTCCCAGAGCCCGGGTGTCTGCGTTTCCTTTCTTCCCATGCTTTTAACCATCTTGGTGAAGTGGTTTTGCCGTGCAAAACCATTTGATTGTGCATTCTGTACAGGTTGTTTGATTCGTGAAGTGAAGTCAGCCTTGTCTCCCGGAGCAGCCGTAACCTGACGCCGTACCACAAGGAATGGATGGGCCCTGAGGCACGGGGAGCTGTAGTCACTGCGGTCGTGAATTTGGCATTGGCTTGTGGGTGTTAAATAGATAGGATAAAAGAAAATACATGTTGTTAAAGTTTACCGCAACAGCAGGGACCTTGCAGGGCGTTGGGACATCAGGGAGGCGACTGAAGGACACGGGAAGGTTATAAAGAGGAAGGTGACGCTTGGCTACATGGTTAGAGAAGGACAAGAGGAGCAAGGGAGAGGTTTTAATCACTCTGCTTGTTCTTACGTGTCCGGTGTAGCTCACAGGTGCCTCCCCAAGCTCCGGGGGATCGATGAACAAAGATATTGCAGCTCTCAAAGAGAAGACGGTGACTTATTCCCAAGCGGAGCGGTGGGCTGGCGATGGGGCAGCACAGCAGCCACAAGATTATCGACTTCCTGGACACTCTCTTACCCCTTTTCCCCACAGCTCCTGCCTGTATGTGGTGAGAAAGTGGACGCTGCTCTCCCTTATCGAGCTGGTGGATGCTTTTTCTTCAATTTTTCTTGAAATCAAAGTCTGCGGTTAGCGATAAAGCGTGACGGATCTCCCTGCCGTGCTGCGCATACGGAGCGCTCCCCTCTCCAAAAGAGGAGCAGGTTCATCTCCCGTAAATGCGATCGATAAGCAGGAAGGTGATGGAGTGGCTGGAGTCAGAACCAAGGGCTGCACTTTGTTTTCCTGTTGTCCTGACTGCTGGGTCCCTGAAATCCATACTGATTAACTACAAATACCCAGAAAAGATGGAGCTTCTTTTCTTTCCTGGTGACGGTGAGGAGATGCCATTTTGGAGAGCATGAGGAAATCAGGGGAAAAAGCAGGAGTTTCAAGTCACTTCATTAAAAGTTAATTAATGTAAATCTGTGTTAGCCCTGCAAAGAAAGCTGGGGAATATTTCCCTTCTCCTGATATTGGCAAAAAGACCATAAGCAGGGAGTAAGGGCATCTTGCTAAGAAGATAGAGGGGAAACTGAGGCACGGAGAGCAGAAAGTCACGCCTGGTCACTAAAGCATTCACTTGTACATCTTATAAGCTCACAGAAATGCTATTTTCACCTATTTCCAGATTTACTAGCAGCAGAAAGATGGGAAATGTGGTGAAGCCGTTCTTAGGCTTCCCAGATAACACCTTCGGATCAAAATAGTTTAGCGAAGTCTTCAGGTTTCTACGTGCTTATCGGAATTGAACTCTGGGGTTTTTTGAGGTTCGGGAAGGAAAGGGAAATGGGTTTTGGTCTTGACATTGAACATTCAAAACATTCTGGGCAGGGAGGTTCAGTTTGCAGCTTCCATGTGAAGGGACTGAGCATCATTTTGATCTCCTGAGCTGCCCAGGCTGGTGGGAACCTGCGTTATCTCAACAATGAGGGACAGCCCGTCCTTCACTGTGCAAGAAGAGAGCTGAGAGGGAACCAGAAAAGCGCTTTTCTGGGGAATATAGCGGCTGTAAACTAGATAATTCTTTGCAATAAGGCTCTTTCCCCTCTTGCTCCGAATACAAGTGACAAAGCCAATTGGCTTCAAAACACTGGTAATAATTAGGTTGATTTTATCAGACATTTATAGAAGGAATTGTTTTTAATTATGCCTCATTAATGTGAATTCTATAATTTCTAACACATGCTGGTCCTTAATTCCCGACCCTTGCTGTGGTTGTGGGAGGTGGTTATGGCAGCCTGGATTCATCCTGACCATGTATTTGTAATGTGTTAACCACCTCTTGATGGAAGCGTTTGTTCCCCCTTGATCTTGTTTTACGTTTTAACTGACAAGTGGCAGAAGTTTAAATAGATCACTGGGTAACCAAAGGCTCAGGGCAAGCCAAGGTCTGAAGAATGTGATGTGGGCCACCGCAAAGCCCACGGCTTGGAGAGCATGAGGGTTGTTTTCCTCTTGCTGCTGCCCTCTGCTCCTCTGGATGGTGAGACCTGGACCAGGTGAAGTAGGATTCAACCAAGGGTTCCAGCAATTAAGATGCAGCAATTGAAGCCTACGAGCGAAGGGAAGATCTTCAGAAGCCCGTCTGGGGTTTTTATCCTGTTTTGTCATCAACTGGCTCGGTCGTGTTGAATGAAAAGGCATTTACTGCTTGCTGGGGTGAGATTGTGTGTTTGGCGAAAATGCCTCTCCTCTTTATTTGACCACACTCAGCTTAATGTCCTGACCTTATTCTCTGATATTTGAGCCTGTGGAAATTGCTTTTCTCGATGAGCTGTACTCATGGAACAACAACAGCTAAATGCCAGTTAGGGAATCAGGGTGTGGGGTTTGCTTGTTCTCTTCTTCTAACATTACATAAAAGAGCTCTCATCTTTAGATCATAGAATGACAGGATAATTTTTATTGGAAGAGACCTTCAAGATCATCGAGTCCAACTGTTCCCCCAGCCCTGCACTGCCCCATGTCCTGAGAACCTCATATCCGTCTGTCCAACCCTCCAGGGATGGTGACTCCAGCACTGCCCTGGGCAGCCTGTTCCAATGCCCCACAGCCCTTTGGGGAAGAAATTGTTCCCCACATCCAACCTCAACCTCCCCTGGCGCAACTTGAGGCCGTTTCCTCTCATCCCGTAATGGATTTGAGGACAGAAAGCTGTTTTCATTTCATCCAGACCCATCAGAACTTCCCCGGTGAGGTCTCAGCCTTCTCATCTCCGAGGTCGCCACAAAGCTCCTAGTCTGCAATAAACCCGGCAGCCAGAAGCTGGGTTCACGCACCCGAGTGCTCTTTATATTTGCTGCTCGCAGCCACGTCAGCATTAATAAATCCTCTGTCCTCTTCCCATCAAAAAAATAACCTACCTGCAAACTCAGTGACTTCTTGGCTGTTCTTATATACCAAGTTTATATACCAGCTTTTTTAGTAGCTGCTCAGTAAGTTAATAGTCTGACCCCAATTTCTTCCTCTGTTAGTTGAGATGTAATGCTCATTTTGATGCCTTCAGCCCCCAGATGTGAATGCCTGCGCTAAAGCTCTTCTAGCATGGGACACAGCGACTTTTAAGTGCTGAACACCATTGACGTTAAATGTAATGTATTCCAAAGAGTCGGAGAGACCATTTTTAACTAATTTAAGAATAATCACACCTGCTCTGCCAGGCATTTTGTTTTACTGCTGTACTGGAAATCCTGTTTGACAGATACCGAGCAGAGAGAGAAGAAACCTGCAAGAAGAAGTAATTGCACAACAATACTGGGGATTTGCACTGACAAAAGTCTCTGTTAATTAAAGCAGCCGGGCTATCAGCCAAAGAGCAAAGTGTGGCGAGATAAGCTCTGTCTCGCTTCGTGAACAGAAAGAAGATATTTCCAGTAATCCCCTGGGTCTGCATCCCTTGGGTTTCCAGCACGTTCTTCTTCCACTGGAGATGCTCTGACTCTCCGGTATGCATTTCTGTATTTCTGGGGTGAATATCGCTGTGTTTCCGTCCCTTTGACGCTGGTGACCTGGTGTTGCACCAAGCTGATGGCTTGGCACAAAGAGGGTGTCTCAAGGGTGCTCCTAAACTGCCACGCTGACTTGTACACACTCTCCGTCTTGCAGATGAGATGTGACAGCCCTTCTCAGATCCATCCCTTGGCTCTCAGTCCATTTGCTGCCAGACTTCTCAGTGCGGACCCGGGGACTGAAAACGTGTCTTTTCCAATGAAATTAGAAGTGCGTGAATGAGCTAGTGGAGTCGTCTCAAGAGTCAAGGCCTGAGAGATGTGAGCTTCGGTACTTTAGAACTTTTGGGGGGTTACTTGTCTTTTTTTTAATAAGGTCAGGGAGTTGCAGGTTGTGCATCTTTCTCAGGCTCTTGCATGGTTGTTCCAGGCTCTTGTTTGGCTCTAACTAAAAGAGGGGAGATTCAGGCCGGACATGATGCAGAAATTGTTTGTGCTGAGGGTGGTGAGAGCCTGGCCCAGGTTGGCCAGAGAGGTGGTGGCTGAACCATCCCTGGAGACATCCCAGGCCAGGCTGGACGGGGCTCTGAGCAGCCTGAGCTGGTGCAGATGTCCCTGCTCATGGCAGGGGGGGCACTGAGGGAGCTTTAATGGTCCCTTCAACCCAAACTATTCTATGATTCTTCCAAGGAGGACAACGCGCCGAGATCGTACCTGGCCCAACACATCTAACCACACATCTGTGGTAAGTGCTCTGCCTGCATAGTTCAGCTGGGAAAGTGAGGCAGGGACACTGAATATTTTGCCAAAATAAGGTCAGACTTTCCAGTGTTCCTCTGTGAGCTGGTCTATTTTTTCTCCTTCATCTGTATGGGCTGTATTACACAGTATTTCTGTGGTTCAAGTACAGGAACAGGGTAATCCTGGCCTGTTTTCGCTCTGCTGCTCTGAAAACACATCATCCCGAGCAGCCACGGGCAGCGCTCCCACCTTCTGCGTCTCTGCCCGGTGTGTGCAGCGCCAGCTTCCCTGCGATACCCAAAACAGGCCCAGGAGAGGAAAGCTGGCGCAGATCAGTGATCCCTTTAACTCAGCGTCTGTTTACATGTTCTCTTTTTGAGCAGCGAGGGCTGGTTAGAAATGGCATCTCCGTGTTGTACTGAAGTGATTCGGAGCTGTGCTTCTCCAGCGCCGAGCTCCTGGGTCTCAGCTTTGTGTATCTAACCCTCTTGTTCCACCACTTAATTGGTGCTGCACTCTCAGGCACCGGGTTATCATGGTTTAGGAATATTGCCCCTTCAGATTCCATTGTATAGGCCTGACCTTGAAAATCACAGAATCATTTTGTTTGGAAGAGACACTCAGGATCATCGAGTCCAACCGTAACCTAACCAACTCTAGCACTAAACCATGCACCTAAGAACCTCATCTAAACACCTTTTAAACATCTCTAGGGATGGTGACTCCAGCACTGCCCTGGGCAGCCTGTTCCAATGCCCCACAGCCCTTTGGGGAAGAAATTGTTCCCCAGGTCCAACCTCAACCTCCCCTGGCTCAACTTGAGGCCGTTTCCTCTTGGGAGAAGAGACCAACACCCTCCATGCTACAACCTCCTTTCAGGGAGTTGTTGACAGCGATAAACTCTCCCCTCAGCCTTCTGTTCTTCAGGCTAAACAGCAGTTTCTTTCCATCCAAAGATCTTTGAGTTGTTGGCACGTTCATAAACTGAACAGCTGCCCTGCGATACCAGGGGAGGATTGACACTGCTGGTTTGTTAAAACGCAGCCGTGTTGGCTTGGAGCGTGCCAGTAAGTTCAACAGTGTGTTATATCGTTACCCTGAGCTTTACAAGAGAAAGCTGTTTATTCCAATAACCTTTTTGCTTCTAAAATTACCACTGTAGCAGCCCAAGGGGTATTTAGAGAGGAAGAAGAGGGAGAGATGAAGTTCAGAGTTGAGGTGGGCTGCCAGAAGCAAGAGCTTGAAGGTTCAACAAGTACAACGAAGGCTGAGAAAAGAGTTTTTGAGAACGTCTTTTTGTTGTTAGGTGAGTGTTTTGGTGCTGTCACTAGAGAATCATAGAATCACAGAACATTTTGGGTGGGAAGGGACCTTCCCAGCTCCCCCAGTGCCACCCCTGCCATGAGCAGGGACATCTGCACCAGCTCAGGTTGCTCAGAGCCCCGTCCAGCCTGGCCTGGGATGTCTCCAGGGATGGTTCAGCCACCTCCTCTCTGCCCAACCTGGGACAGGCTCTCACCACCCTCAGCTCCATTTCCTCCTCATGTCCATCCTGAATCTCCCTCCTTTAGTTTAAAACCATCACCCTTTGTCCTATCGCAACAGGCCCTGCTCAAAAGTCTGTCCCCATCTTTCTTATTGGCCCCTTTTAAGTACTTTTAAAGTTTTTTAAGTACTTTTGAAGAAGAACCATGACATCTGTCAGATCACTACTCCTTTGCGTATTGCCAATTTAATTGAACAAATACCACAATAACCACCACAATTTGGATTCTCATATCCAAACCCTGAGTGGAAGGTTTTCCCTCCTCAGATGTCCTTCTCTCATTTCACAGCAAACAGTGATTTGCGTGTCTGGCTCGTGATCCCAGATCTACTAATGGAAGGTGGGTCGTGAGCTTTTCTGTCCCCTCGCACTCGGCTTTCGTGTAAAGCATAGAGTGGAGTTTCAGAAAGCTGAGAAAGGATGGAGGTGAAGCACTGAGAGATGAGGTATTTGAAACCCTCAACTGCAAGAGACACCGTGTTATCCCAGGGACCTTCTTTGGAGCCAAATAATTACAAATAATTGTAAAATAAACCTAATTGGACAACCATCTCAACGTGCATCTTTAACTGCACAGCAACACACAGAGAGTAAAAACAAGTGAGTCTCTAGATCCCTTTAGTGTTAAAATAAGCATTTTTGTCCTCTAGTTTCTCTACAGCTGCACCCATATGAAAAGGAATAAATAATTGGTTTTATTTGTATCTCAGGGTGTTTTCTCATCTTGGAGATGAGCAACCCACTGATTGCAGTCAAGCAGCTTAAAGAGAGACCAAGTCTTTGCACATATTATGTACATGGACATAATATCCATTTAAAAAAGAAGGATTTCCACTAGTATCTTCCTGTGTGGTTTTGCTCTCAATGGGGGATAATTTATGCTTGGTTTTATGTTGTATTATTTAATTACACGTATTTTAAGGATGCATCTGTTTTGCCAATTTATGCAGCGTGCGCTGCCTTTGGGTAGCTCTGGAGCTAAATACCCTTCCAGTGAAACACTTTTCATACCTCTGGAGATGAGTCTTAAAATAGTCTATAAATCCTTTTCATTCCAATTTTGAAGATGCCTTAAATTGGAGGTGGCAAAGTGCAGAAGTCTGGAGTCTAGAGAGGCTGGTTCAGGGCTGGAGCTGCTTCAAGGTGAAGAGAAAGCGCTGGGAAAGGAGCAGCAGAATAATTAATACATGAGAAAGGGGATAACGGTGACTTTCCAACCCATCTGTGCAAGCAAAGATGAAAGAGAAAGCAAGAAGGTGAAGAATTGCCAGGGGAAGCTGTTATAAAAAACAAGGACATCTCATCAGGCAACAGATGAAGGAACATCCCGCTAAGTGCATTTCTGAAGAGCAGGTTTTGGGTGGACTTTCAAATAAATGACGGTATTTTTGGTACAAGCACCATCAAATCAAGTAAGAGCGCAGATGCCAGAGAATCTGTACGGGGTAGGTGAGAACTGAGATGGAAAAGGTCTGGAAACAGGTGCTGGAGGAGAAGTTACTGTGTGCTTTCTCCTTGTCTGGCCAAAGCAGATCCTGGTGTGGCACCGTTCAGACCCAAGCGCCCGGTGGCCCAGGCCTCATCCAGAGAAGCTGGAGCAGAGCTGGGAACCAGCCCAGCACTTCCCAGTTTGCTGGAGAGAGACTGGTCAGGAGAGGAGCGTATCCCCCAAACAGCTGAACCTCACGTGCAGATGGCTCCGAGCAGCCTGGATCTCTCTCCAGAATGGTTTTGTTTGGGATATCGGGGCTCGTTCAGGAGCTCTGGACACATCCATGCTCGTTTAAATGAGAGGAGATTCAGACAAGAATGAGGGTGAATGATTGTTGACAGTGAGGGTGGTGAGAGCCTGTCCCAGGTTGGCCAGAGAGGTGGTGGCTGAACCATCCCTGGAGACATCCCAGGCCAGGCTGGACGGGGTCTGAGCAGCCTGAGCTGGTGCAGATGTCCCTGCTCATGGCAGGGGGGGAACTGGATGAGCTTTGAAGGTCCCTTGACCCAAACTATTCCATGATTCTATGATTTATCAATATCTTCTGGATTTGGGCATGTTAACCCAAGGGTAACAGCGCAAGATCATTGTCTTAACAAACATCTTAAGGTTTGGTTTTGGCTGAGTTGCTTTATGCATCTGCGGTTGTGCCTTCGCATCCCAAGGTTTTTAAACATGAAATTATCATAAACACAATCAAAAGAACATCAGTTTCTTTACCAAATGCCAGGCTGCTGACACCTGACAGTGCTGGCAGCGTTTCTGGAAGGAGCTTTAACACCATATTTACATGCGTCAAGGTGTGGGGCTGCAAAGTGCAGCTCGTTGGGAACTGTTGACATGCTGTGTGTCATACTGGACTCGTCTCCTTGAATTTTCGGGTCTGGGCTGGGAATGAGAGCATGTTTGTAGGGAGGAAAACCATCATCCCGGGTGGAAAGCCATGCTAGCATCCCTTCTTCTGCCCGCACAGCCCCGGCAGCCCGGCTGCGCACCGAGACGAGCATCGTGTTGTATCGGCGAGGCCAGATTTTTTATTTCTCATTAAATGAAGAATTGCTGGCTGAGCTCAAGGCTGGGATCTGTGCTTTTCACTGTGGTTTTGGCTTTGGAAAGCAGGAGTTGGATGAATTCTTATCCTCTGCAAATTGAGAGGATGGTGGGAGTCGGGATTGGCACAAGTTAAATGTTGTGTGTGGGCAGGACCACGGGGCCGCTGCATTGGATGCTGCACTTTCAGGAGGCGATTGATCGTCTTCAATAAGCACCGCTGGAGTTGTCCTTGGTAAGGGCAGTCAAATAGATTTGAGGTCTGGGCTGAGCGCCATGGTGACCTTGCCAGCTTTTGTGGAGCATCTCAGCTTGCCCAGGACAGGTAGTGATAAAACACTGAGAAAATAAAGGAATAAAAAGCCCGCGGTCTTGGTCAGAACCACGCGATTCACACAAATGTCATCTGGCTGGGAATGGGTAGAGGGCTGTGGAGGTTTTTGATGGCGTCTGTAGCGATGGCAACAGCTCCTTTGGTTTTTCCTTGGCGGAGAGCTTGGTTTCTCGGCACGCAGCCAACGCCTGGTGCCTGCCTTGGGACCGGCTTCTTCTCTTTTCAGCTCCCTGACATGTTAAATGGGGGAAAGATGACATAGAGCACAAAAGAAATCAGAATCAAAGTCCTCTTCAAAAGAGAGCGAACCTCAGGTGTGCAGTTGCCATATGGTGCCTCTCCCAATGCCAGAATTCACAGTACCACAGTATGTTTGGGATTGGAAGGCACCTCAAAAGATCATCCAGCGCAATCCCCCCATGGAGCAGGAACACCCAGATGAGGTTACACAGGAAGGTGTCCAGGCGGGTTGGAATGTCTGCACAGAAGGAGACTCCACAAGCCCCCTGGGCAGCCTGTTCCAGGCTCTGACACCCTCACTGAGAAGAAGTTTCTTCTCAAATTTCAGTGGAACCTCTTGTGTTCCAGCTTGATCCCATTACCCCTTGTCCTATCATTGTTTGCCACCGAGAAGAGCCTGGCTCCATCCTCATGGCACTCACCCTTTATATATTTATAAGCATTAATAAGGTCACCTCTCAGTCTCCTCTTCTCCAGACTAAGGAGACCCAGCTCCCTCAGCTTTTCTTAGTAAGGGAGATGCTCCACTCCCTTAATCATCTTTGTTGCCCTACGCTGGACCCTCTCCAGCAGTTCCCTGTCCTTCTTGAACTGAGGGGCCCAGAACTGGACACAATATTCCAGATGGGGTCTCACTAGGGCGGAGTAGAGGGGCAGGAGAACCTCTCTTGATCTACTGACCACCCCCTTCTAACCCACCCCAGGTACCATTGCCCTTCCTGGCTACAAGGGCCCAGTGCTGGCTCATGGTCATCCTGTTGTCCACCAGGACCCCCAGGTCCCTTTTCCCTACACTGCTCTCTAATATGTAATTTCCTGCCATAGTCCCATCTGACATCCCAAACCTGTTCCTCCATTTCCAGCAGGTCAGTGCAAACCCCTTCTGACAGTTTTACTCCCCAAAAAATATGCAGCTTCAAGGATGCTGCTGTTCCCTGGGACCAGGCAGGATCATCTTCCTCCTCCACATCTCTGGCTGTATTTGCAGAGAAGCGAGTGTCGGTCTGATCTAACACCTCGGTCACCGAGGGAGTTAAAGTAGGGAATGGAGTCCGACGTGGTAAAAATAAAGGTGTGATTTATCCTGCTCATGCAGACGTGAATCTGCACACACTGAACTCTTTCTAAGGAGTCTGGTAAATAATCTCAGCACTCGCATGCAGATGCACAGAGGGACAAGACCCTGGGGTATCTGGGAGTCTGTGGGTCTTGAGGGCTGATCTTCATCAGCCTAATTTTCCAAACTAGGAGTTGAAAATAAATGCCTGGTTACAGAATAGTTTCAGCGTTGCTTGGTACCTGCTCATTGTCCCCCTCTGGAGTTTGCCATCTCCCAAAACCTGCTAACAGACCTCTCCCTAACTTCTGTTAAGCTGATTTTAGTTGCATTCCATACTACATTAGCCAGTGAGAGCAGCCACGTGTGCTGCGAGCCTGCGGACACGGCGAAAAGCTGCGGAAGGTTTGGTTTCCCACGTGCTTTCTGCAGAAGGAAAAAGGCGCCATCAAGGTGGATGGGAAGCAGCCTGATCGGCTTGAAACGAGGGTGTGGATATGGGTGGGATGAAGATCATCAGTTCCCAATTATGCAAATTTTGCCTCCCTCCATGGGTGGAGATGATGACCATAGCATCTCTGGAGCCAGGTCCGAGTGGTCAGGCTGGTCATCCATGATTTGGGAGATGCATTATTCCTTTTCTCCACGGAGAGATCTGAGCCCCTACCTGTGCATCAATGTGGAGCAGGGTCATAGAATCACAGGATGGTTTGAGTTGAAGGGACTATTAAATCTCCCCCAGTCCCCCTGCCATGAGCAGGGACATCTGCACCAGCTCAGGTTGCTCAGAGCCCCGTCCAGCCTGGCCTGGGATGTCTCCAGGGATGGTTCATCCACCACCTCTCTGGCCAACCTGGGCCAGGCTCCCACCACCCTCATTTTAAACAATTTCTTCAGTGTGTCTGTCCTGACATGAGGAAGCTCCGTGTTGGGAACTCTATCCCAGACAAGGTCCTGGGCTGATCCCACCCTGAGGTCACTGCTGTCCCCATGGGGCTAAGCTGAGTTTTGCAGAGGGCTTTGCTGTGGGCCAGTGGATCAATCCTTGGGACAACAGTGAGCGAAAGGACATAACCCCGGAACCTCTGGCTCCTGCAAAGCAAGAAGCTTGTTTCACTGAATCTTTGTAATAAAGCGTTCAGCGTCGTTGCCAAGAAAAGGGATTGACGTGTTGTAAATCTGCATTCTCCCTGGAGAACCACGCTGGCAGGAGCTTTTTTCTTCAAAGTGTAGATCGAGGTCAGCTCTTCAGGCACATTTTCTGATGCATTTGGCTCCCACATCTTCATTACCATAATTCTCAACCTCATGGTGATGAAAGGGCTCGTGCTGTCCCCATCCCCACTCTGCTGATGGTGCTATTTTCCTCCAGCCCATTTGGGTTGAATTGGCACATATTTGGGAATGATATAACGGATGCTTTTCCCAAGAGCTTGTTCTTTGTCTCCTCAAATTATCCAGCCCTCCTGAGGGAATCTTTCTGGGGTTTTTATCTGATGAAGACCTGATGTGAGCAACGAGGTCCCTGTTTTTTGCAGAGTTTGCTCTTTGCCCAGAAATCAATCCAGTTCACCAAGCTGAACTGTCAAAACTTCTCCAAGGGCATAGACATTCTTCATCTTCTCGCCATCAAATTGTATGTGACAATTTAAAGCTTAAGTGTAAAGCCTCACTAGCAAGGAGATTGCTGGAAGATAATGATTTTACTGCATTTTTGTATTTAGGTATAAAAACTTTCAATAATGTATTGATTAGGGGAATTATTGCTGGGCAAACTTTAGATTTATGCTCTGTTTTAGTTCTGTCTAACATTTCTACGATCCATTTGGCCAACATAACTATGAACAACACCAGGAACAAATGGACTTGTGTAGAGTTGTGGGGTTTTATGCTCCCTGAGTCAAAAAAAACCCCATGTTGTGGAACTGAATGGCCTTGAGTTGATTTGCTGAAAGGAGCAGAAACTTCTAATGTGGTGTGTTGGGTGCTCAGAGGCATTTTAGGTCTTGCAGTTTGTCTCAGAAGTTTGCAAACTGTTTAGGAGGTTCATAATTTTTGAGCTGGGGGGCATTTTATTATTCCCAAGGAAAAGCCCAAAATAAAGACAGCCAGAAATACACAATCTGGGGTAGTTTTATGTGTGGAGGGGCTGGGGTTTGAGTGCAGGTCCAACCACTGATCAGTGTTTGGAGCCTTAACGTACGGGAAGGTGGCTTTTTGGTAGATGAGTTTGTGTCTTTCTCGTAGCTCGTTGTCTGATTCCGTGTCCTCCTCGCTGTTTTAATCTCCTCGTTAAGGTAACTTGACTCTGTTTTGCCAGAGCGCAGCGTTTCAGCTTTGCGGAGGGATCACGTTTTGTTGGGTTTTGACAGAGCTTTTGACTCAAGACTGTTGAGAAATAAGGTTGTGTAGAAAGCGGGCATTAAAACAATGGAAGGGCAGGAGAACCAGGTGGGAGATGGAGACATCAATCTAAAAAAGGAACAGCGAGAAGGTTTGGTTGTGGTACCCGTGTGGTTCTCTAGGGTGGAAGAAGCCAACGAGGAGCAGTGGCTGGGACCCAAAGGCTGATCGTTCATGAGGAGTTGTTACCATTTGAGAATGAGCATCCCAGGAAAGGTGGATTCCCCTGCTCTTGATGTCTTCACATAGAGACAGGGTGACTTTCCAGCAGAGATGCTTCTGGTGGCCACCACTCAGAGACGAGGTCCATGTGAAGGTTGATGCAGGTGACTTCAAAGTCCCTTTTGACTTAACTTGCTGCTGTCAGCCCCACCACCTGTCTGCTGTTGGTTATCCAGAAGTTGTTTAGATGATCATCCAGAGACTATTTAGAATCCAGCTGGTGCCATGAAGTTCGTTCTCGTGGCTTTGTGGTTTTGTCCAGGTTGTTTCACAGCTGGTTTATGGTGCTATGTAATGAGACTCTACCAGAGGAAGGGTGGTTGCTTGGCGTCCCCAGGTCCACCACATAGGGAGGTCCCAGAAGATGACCAAGATTACCTTCTCTGGCCTGTAAATCACTGAATTTGGCAACATGACGTACCTCTTGTCTCTACATATAGATCTGTGGTCACCATAACATCTACTGGCTTTTTCCACCCAGCCCCATGTGTGGCAAAGGGTGATTAATCAGTTCTTGCTGAAGAGTCCTTGGAGACACCTGCAGCCGAGGACATGGCACAATGAAGTGTCGTTCAGCTGTATTTTAAGCGTGTGATGGATAAAGTCATGGAAAATGGCTAAATCTCACTTCATGCCATGTGAGGGAGAGGATTGGACTATTGTACTCTTTGCTGATGCAATAATCCTTCTTTTTTCAGCCGGCCTAATGAGCTTCTGAGCACGTTTGTGCCCAGAACGTCCGTTTCGTGCCTGAGGAATCTGGTGTTTTTAGAGGCCCGTTGAATGTAAAAACCTTAGAAGACATAAGAATGTTTCAAGTCCTTGAATCAAACGCTCTCCCCATTCCCTCCTAACCTGTTTCTACAAGGTTAGTTGCTTGAATCAAAGCCGAAAAGTTTCCCGAAAATCCGCTTTTACCTTTCTCAAGAGTTGTATTTTCTGTCTAATAACGCGATGCTCTCGTTTCCGCAGCCTGGGGTGCAGAATATGTGGTCAAGATCAAAAGCTGGTCTTGCCTGAGGAGGCACCACATTCGAACCGTCCTGGGGGACGATGACAGACGAGAGGAAGGTTTTGAATCTCAACCCCATCGTTCCCACCTCAGGTCCCTGCTTTGGGTCCTTGGTGTGGTGGGGAAGGCACAAGGATTGACAAGAACCACCACATAGTTGTCTGATGACAATCAGCTGCATCCTAAATGCTGTAAATTGGGATAGTTCCTTTGAAAACAAGGCATCCAAGGCCTTTAAGTTGCTTCTGACTTTTGCTGGAGCTAATGTGACGATTTGAATGTGTTTGTGGAGGTGTGGGGGCATCCATCTCCTTTGGAACATGCTTCTTTTCAGGGAGGAGATAAATGCGCTGATCTCTCTGTCCTCTGTGATCCCCAATTTCAGACAATTCAGGCAGGATCCGCTTCCCTTTCTCACTTGACAGTAGTTGCATCATGTTATTGTTCAGCAAATTACAGGAAAACAAGTGAATCAATAAAATTTGCTGGGTTTTTCTTTGGGATCTATCGATTCTCAGGCTGCTTTATCTTAAATACTCCCAGCTGAAAGGCAGGAGTCCACCTATTTTCTGTGAAATGCAAAAGCACTTCCAGACCTGCAAAGCTTCAGCCGTGATGGAGCGACCTGAAACTTTTCCACTGCAGAACTTGTGCTGAGTTTTAACTCTTGTCCAGATCTTTACAACATGAGAAGGTGGGTTTGAGCCCAAAGCTCAGCTTTGGGCAGCAGAAATGAGTTGATGTTTGCAGACATGAGTCTCAAATCTTTTCTGGGAAGCTGCGTTGAAGACCCACGGTGAAGAGGAATCTGATAAATTCAAAGCAGTACCCACTTGCTGGTTCATCAGTGAGGTAGAGAGTGCTCAGCCTGGTGGTTCTTGCTCTTCTTTTGTCATTTATCCATCCATCCATCCATCCATCCATCCATCCATCCATCCATCTTCAGCTGGCATGGCAGGACCTTGCATGGAAAGCCTGACAAAACAATTTACCATGGACTCAATGCAATGTGCGCTGATCCTAATGAGTAAGACACCCCCCAGACTTCACCAAAATTGGGCTGGTTTTAATAATTTTTAATAATTTTGCAAACTTTCTAGAAGGTGGAACCTGCAACGGGAGGAAAAGGTTGGTGGGCACAAGACTTTATGAGGAGAAACGGTGCTGCTTTCAGACACACTGCTCGTGAGGAGCCAAAATCCATCTTGCATGTTGAATTAGAGTGAATGATGACCAGTTCCCAACTGGTATGGGCTGGAATTTACTGGAGGGGCCCTTGCCTGTGTCAGAAACCACAAAAGCTTGTCTTGGGTGGTTTTTGCAAGTCTGAAGCCTTTGGAGAACTGTTTGGGGTGGGTTGCTCATGTGTTGACCAGGAAAGGCCGACCAGGTGTGGGAGGCAGGAAATATCCTAAAGCATTTAACCACACATGTACTAAAGTAGATCATATAAATGCCACGATGCACTGGTTGATTAATTAGAAAATGGCTGCAAATTAGGGCTAATGGCTCTTGATGAAAGTGGTGAAGTGTGGGTGTCCCACTGAAGGCGTTCAGTGGCCCCACCAGTGTCTGCTTTGGTTTTGTCGCTGTATTGGTTTGACGAAGTGCTCTTCCAGTCCAGAGAACGTCTCTTCCAGTCCAAAAAGTGTCCCTGTGTGGGGCCTGGTTGCCACATTTAGATCTGTGTCACCTCTTTCTGAGCCAGAAAACTCGCTCACAGAATAGTTTTGATTGGAAAAGACCCTCAAGATCATCAAGTCCAGCCGTTCCCCCACCCCTGGCACTGCCCCATGTCCTGAGAACCTCATGTCTGTCTGTCCAGCCCTCCAGGGCTGGTGACTCCAGCACTGCCCTGGGCAGCCTGTTCCAATGCCCCACAGCCCTTTGGGGAAGAAATTGTTCCCCACATCCAACCTCAACCTCCCCTGGCGCAACTTGAGGCCGTTTCCTCTGCTCCTGGCGCTTGTTCCTGGGGAGCAGAGCCGGATTTTGGTTGTTTCTCCATGCCCCCCCAGCAGCTATTGACAGATGAAAGCACTAACACAGGCTTTACACAGGAATTTAATCATCCCAGCTGCCATGTGGATCCCCGATACAACTATTTTCCGCTGTTAATGGTTTCAGTGTGGCCTTTTTTTATGTGATCAAATGTAATCTTATTTAATGGAGTTTTATTGCCGTGTCGCCTTATTCTTTCCACCAGGCTGGACTTTATTTTTAAATCAAAGACAGATTGTTCAGAGGAGAGCCAGAGAAACAACTGGAGGGATTGAACAGGATGGGAAGCTTGGGGTGGACTGAGTGTCTATAGATCATCCAGGGCATGTGAAACGTGTGAAAACAAGGGAGAGAAAGGGTCTGGTGTGGAAGGGGCTGACAAGGAGAGGGACAGGCTGAGAGAGTTGGGGTGTTCAGCTGGAGAACAGAAGCTCGGGGGAGACCTCAGTGTGGCCTTTCTGGACTTAAAAGGGGCCTGTAAGAAAGATGGGGACAGACTTTTGAGCAGAGCCTGTTGCAATAGGACAAGGGGTGATGGTTTTAAACTAAAGGAGGGAGATTCAGGCCAGACATGATGCAGAAATTGTTTACACTGAGGGTGGTGAGAGCCTGGCCCAGGTTGGCCAGAGAGGTGGTGGCTGAACCATCCCTGGAGACATCCCAGGCCAGGCTGGACGGGGTCTGAGCAGCCTGAGCTGGTGCAGATGTCCCTGCTCATGGCAGGGGGCACTGGGTGAGCTTTAATGGTCCCTTCCCACCCAAACCATTCTGTTATTTGATGTAATTCAGTCCGATCTTACATGCATATGGCTGGGGATAAGGGACATTGCACAGTGTGAGCTTTGGAAGAGTTTTGAGAGAGGGAGGCATTGCAAATGAGTTGTGTCCAAGCCAGAAATCGTGGGCAGTTGCAGAAACAATTCAGTTCAGCTCAGCGCTGGAGAAACGCTGCGAGGGCCGCTGCTTCAGCAGCCGTAGGACAGACTGGCCGCGGCTGCCGTGTTCTGCTCTCTTGGTTTGGTATTGCTGAAGCACCCTCGGGCAGCGACCGCAAGTGCCGTCCTTACCGCTGGTACCGGGCATCGCTTGGGTTTGGCTTTGGCCGTGTGGCGAGACGGGCAGGACGCGGCAGGGAGAGGGATGGAAGCTGGAGTTGGTGCCAGGCTGATGCTTTTTGCTTAGTAAGTGCTTTCCCATCACAGCGGCTACAAAGCTGAGACAAAATGTTGGACCGTGTGCAGCCCCGACCCCTAAATCCTCTGGGCATGTAGAGCCATTGCAACTATTGTGTGTTCACCTCTTAGGTTGTTCGCACAGAGAAAAACAGCCTGAACAACCGGTTCCTGCCGTGGGATGAGATCGAGACGGAGGCCATCCTGTCCATCGATGACGACGCTCACCTGCGCCACGACGAGATCATGTTTGGGTTCCGGTGAGTACCCTCTTGGTACCCAAACTCAGGTTTTCCGCATCCAGGGTCTGTTCAGACGCAGCCCGGCCTGGTGGCTAAAGCCGGGGCCAGAATTAGGACCAGCGCATCCCTTCCCGTGGTTTCCAGCTCAATTTCTTGGAGGAGGAATACACACTAATGAACTGTTTAATGAGCGCAGGTGGGCGGGCTGATTTCAGGTTGTCCCGGCAACACTGATTCTCACGCTTCTTAACCTCGACTCTTTGGCATTTGCTGTGCTGATGATGTTCTCTTAATGATTTTGGGGGGTGCGTGGCTTCCTAGGGTGGAAGGAAACTGGAACACAAATCTAAGAGGCTGTTGCCTTCCATCCTTCACATGCCCGTGGCAAGGGCAGGACGTTTGCAGGACGCGATGCTCGTGTGTCCTCTGCTCGTTGTGACACTGGGATGTGACAGCTCTTTTGGTATTTTTCACTGCAGAGCATAGAATCATGGAATCGTTTTGGTCGGAAAAGACCAAAGCTCATCGAGTCCGGACGTTAATCTCACAGTGCCAAATGTTTTAGCAGAAACAAGTGTGGTTTTGTAAACAAGCTTTCCTCACCTGTGATCCTTCACCCCTTCGCGGTACCTGTTCCAATCTGGGTTCACCGTGTCTGAACGTGGATAACAGGCAATGGACGCAGCATCTCCCTTCAGTAATCTAAATATTTCATTATCTTAACTGAAAAAAGGCTGCGGTTGCTCTTTTCTGACGCCCTACAGAACAGCTCATACGCACCATGCAGCTCAGTACCTCCTATTACATTTTCACATGTGTCAAACTGATGACTTCATCATCATCTTCTCTACCTCAACTAATAATTTTCCATATTGTACCAAATCAGATGTTTTGCTGAAAGTCAACACCCAAGATATCCATTAACTTTCATTTTTTTTTCAAAAATATGTAATATATTAAAAAAATCATTATGATTTAGGCATAGTACATTTATAGAGCGTTTTATTCCGTTTCATAGAATGCCTTCAGTTGGAAGGGACCCACAAGGATCATCAAGTCCAGCTCCTGTCCCTGCACAGGACAACCCCATATGCATTCCTCATGTTATTTTTCATTGCAATTGCAGACAGGTGGGCCAAGCAAATGCACAGCGGTGGCTTCACATCTTGCCTCAGACCATTTCTTCTCAAGGCCCTCTGGGAGCTGCCAAGGATACATCAAAATATCTACACAATGTTTGCGTGAAGTTGCATGTCGATAGATAGATTATTTAAGATTTTTAAGACTTATGGAAAGGATGGAAAATGCAGACGTTACACAGAAAAGCCTGGTGCTGGTTTCTCCCATTCCCACCCCCTTCTTGCTCCAGCATCTACGTCTTCCCTTGACTTTGCCCTGGTGAAAACCTTCCTGATTTCAGGGCCAAGGAGGAAAGCGGGTCCATGGGCTCCTGCTGTGGGAGGGTTTGCGGGTGAAAGCTCTCCGACCACCAAGGTGGTGCTGGGGAGCGAGGGTGGCACGAGGAGCAAGGGCGGAATGGGGGACAAGGACAGAACGAGGAACGACATGAGGGGCGAGGACGGCACAAGGAGCGAGGCCAGAATGAAGAGTGAGGATGACACGAGGGCGAGGACAGAATGAGGAGTGGGGATGGCCTTGTTCTTTCCACCAGGCTGTCCTCACACAGGGACGAGGAATGAGGCCAGCACAAGGAGCGAGGACGGCACAGGGGTGAGGACGGCTCCAGGAGCGAGCTCCGCAGCTCGTTAGGCTGTGGCTCGTTAGTGGTTGGGAGCAGGGGTGGCAATTGCTCATCCCAGAGCAGCTGGTGAGGGGGCGAGACATGGGGACCAGCTCCCACCAAAACGTATTGGCTCGTGTTTGGGAGGAAGGTTAAAAGGCACAAAATGCCTGGAAGCCCAACAAGCTCTTTGAAAGATGAGGAACGATGCGTTGAAGTGATTAAAGCAAAGGAGTGGGTGTCAGGGCTCCTGGCTTCCCTTCCGTGCCCCGTTTCAGGCTCTTTACCTGAACTTGGCCGTTTTCTCCTCCTCTTTGGTCTCCGTTTGCCGCAGCGCCTGGCTGAGGCTTTTCCACTCAGCCCTGCAGAGCATCAAACAAAATTTGGGAGCGCCGGGTGTTATTCTCCCTCATATCCTTGCTTACAAACGCCTTGTTCGCACAAAACCTCCCTGTGCTCAGCCAGGGACCAAACGGTGTCTGGGCTATGGAGTGAACGTGGGGGATGGATGAACTGGCCCCTAACAACGGGGTTTTGTTGCAACTTTGCTTCAGGCTGTAATTCTTGGGGCCAAACGCCTCCTTTTGATCAGTTTTCTGCTCAAGAGCGAGCTGGAGGTGCATGCCCAGAGCAAACCTTTCTGAAGAGCATCCCCAGAATGATTCTCCGGAAAAATCCTTATTTTTGAGGCTGAGCTTAGAAGGAAAAAGCATCACATTCACAGGAAAGCGAGAGAAATGGAAGGGAATGAGTAGTTTCAACTGTGACTTTTCAAACCCATCGCGCTGGATTGACAGAAACGGCAGCGAACAAGCACTCAAGGAGATGTCAAAGGTGACACCCTCAAAATGCCTGGAAGCCCAACAAGCTCTTTGAAAGATGAGGAACGATGCGTTCTGGGAAGCTGTTGGGGTGTTTCATTACTTGGTTTTCTTCATCAGGTTATGGCGGAGTTTCATTAATTTGAGGAGGGCTTATAACAATAAACACATGGCGGTGTCAGTGACTGCAAGGAAAGCGCAGGGCTTGCAGAAGCTCCATCTCCTCGACAGCCCATCGCCCTGTGGCCATCGCTTCTGTGACTCCACGGGAAGGGCAACCTGCATCCCCAAGTGAAAAAACTGAAAAGGCCACTTTCTGCCTTAATTTTGCACCTATGAAGAAGGAAAACCCTTGCGTGTCCAACAGGCACCCACTTGGGACTTGTTCACTGTGGCCCCAAGTCACCGAGTTTGGAAACGCGTCTCAGACACGACCTGTTGGGAGGTGGGATGGGAGGATCCGCAGGCGTCCCGCACCCCTGCCGGTGGGTTTATTTCCCAAGCGAGGCGTTAGGCACTGATGTTTTTCTTCATTATTCGTGGCAGTGCTGCAGCTGTCCTGTGGGATTCCTCTCGAGGAGATCAAGCTTCACAGCACAATATTAAGTGAGCTCACGTGTGAACCTCACGATTTAATTCCCTACGGCTCGATTGCAAACCTGTGTTAGGGTGTTTTTTCCATATGGACAGAGCCTGGGAAGCCGCTAGATGCCAATTTGGGGTGGAAAACTGGCAGTTTGGCACTCCAGGTCTTCTGTTTGGAGACACTGGGGTCTTCAGCATCTCAGCAGCTTTCCTAAAGGGAGTTTGATGTTATCTCTACTTTACGAAGGAGGAAACAGCTTCTGGGAGATGCAAAGTCCCGGGGGTTTGGGGAAGAAGCGAGGAGATGTTGGGTTACCCCCAGGCCAGGTCTTGGCTGCTCTTGACTTTTTGTAGCGGAAAATAAGAGAGAAGCAGCATTGGGGTACGTGTCGTGGATGTCCCTGCGTGGGCTGTGGGGAGCTGGTGGCAAATGGAAGAGTTTCTCAACCCTTGTGAGTTAGAAAATGTGACATTTTTGAGTTAGGAGTGCTTGCTCCATGAATAAACAACTTGAACGTGCCTCTGTACCGAACAATGTTGGTTGGTGCTCATGGCCCAGGCTTGGAAGAGCTGACCAGGGGATGGTTTAGTTCACACCTAACAGCTTCTAACCTGTAACAAGAGAAGGTCAACAAATTCTGCCTCTCCGTTAAAGCCACGATTTCTGCGTTATTGCACTACAATAGGAAAAAAATCAGAGTTATCTCAGGGAGAAAGCTTGTTCATGGCTCACTGGGGCAGCTGTGACGGCTCATCGGTCCCTCCTGCCAAAAGCAGAGCTTTGGTTGAATCACAGAATCACCGAGTCCCATCCTGGTTGGGTTGAAGGGACCTCTGGAGATCCCCCAGTCCAACCCAGCTGCTCACGCAGGGTCACAGAGCAGATCACACAGGTGGGTCCAGGCGGGTTTGAATGTCTCAGAGCAGGAGACTCCACACCCGCTCTGGGCAGCCTGGGCCAGGCTCTGGCACCTCCCAGCAAACAAGTTGCTGCTCATGTTCACATGGAGCGTCCTGTGTTTCAGTCTGTGCCCGTTGCCCCTCACCCTGGTGTTGGGCACCACTGAACAGAGTCTGGTCCATCCTCTGACACCCACCCTGACATATTGATCCCATTGATCACATCCCTCTCAGCTTCTCTTCTCCAGCTCAACAGCCCCAGCTCTCTCAGTCTCCTCATCACAAAGATGCTCCAGACCCCTCAGCATCTTTGTGTCCCTCCCTGGACTCTCTCCAGTAATTCCCAGACTCCGAGGTATTTTGGCCATTCTTTGGATGAGCAGTTGCTCAACCTTTCCATGTGTAGTCATCTCCATCACTTGCAGGCCCACCTTGGAAGCTCCGTTGGTGTCAAGGGTGAGTCCTGTGCGTCGCGGTTGGGTTTGTGTCTCACCGAAAGCTTTTGCGTTCGCAGGGTCTGGAGGGAGGCGAGGGACCGCATTGTCGGCTTCCCGGGCCGCTACCACGCCTGGGACATCCCCCACCAGTCCTGGCTCTACAACTCCAACTACTCCTGCGAGCTCTCGATGGTGCTCACTGGTGCTGCCTTCTTCCATAAGGTGAGATGTTGCGGCCGCAAAGCCCTGAGCTTTCCCTTCCTTCTCGGAGCAAACGGAGGCTGCACGTTTGTGGGGTTGTATTTTTTCTTTAAAAGAAGCAGTTTTGGAGCTCGCCATTTGCTTCCCTACGCTGCATCTTCACTGTAGCATCTTTAGCCTTGCAAAGTGTTGCGAGGGGCAATTTGCAGGGAATTGGCTGGGGGTGTGGGAGGCACTGGTTTGTGTTGGAAGGGAGCGGAGCGGAAAGTGGCTCCGTGACATTGTGCCTGTCTCCATGGGAGAGACAACAGTCAGTAAAGACACCTCGAGAAAAGGAGGGGATGTCTTTTTGTCCTGAGCTGTCGTGTCACAATTTCTGAGCTTACAGGAGCCTCAGGACTCGATCAGCGTTGGCTTTGGGGTAGATTTGCTGCTGCTGCAGGTACAATAGATCTGGGTGCAGGATTGATTCTGTTATGGGGGTCTCCACTGCATCCTTGAGCTCTTTGCTTGGGACACCTTGGGCAACATTGCACCTTTTTATCCTTCCCAGTACTACGCCTACCTGTACTCCTACGTGATGCCGCAAGCCATCCGTGACATGGTGGATGAATACATCAACTGCGAGGACATCGCCATGAACTTCCTGGTGTCTCACCTGACCAGAAAACCTCCCATAAAGGTAAAGTGCCAGGCGGGAGTTTGTTCTGCGCTTTGTGTTTCTGGAGAAGCGGTGGGTTGTGCCATGTCTTTGAAAGGCAAGTGGTGTTTGGAGCCTGATCTGCTCCGGGGGAAGTAAAATCGCAGAAACATGGAATCATTTTGGCTGGAAAAGACGCTCAAGGTCATCGAATCCAACTGTTCACCCACCCCTGTCCCTGCCCCGTGTCCCTGAGAACCTCATGTCCGTCTGTCCAGCCCTCCAGGGATGGTGACTCCAGCACTGCCCTGGGCAGCCTGTTCAATGCCCCACAGCCCTTTGGGGAAGAAATTGTTCCCCACATCCAACCTCAACCTCCTTCACTGACATCAAACCAAACTAACCCAGGCTTGCTCTGCTGGAGCTCAGTGAGACTCGGGGCACAAACAGATGCAGGAGCAAAGGCTGAACCTCACATAACTCATTAGGATGAAAGCAAACTCTTCTGACTCATTTCACCTCCATCGTTCACAGAATCATTTTCATTGGAAGCGACCCTTAAGATCATAGAGTGCAACCATAACCTAACTCTGGCACTGCCCCATGGCCCTGAGAACCTCATCTCCATCCATCTCCATTTGTTCAACCCCTCCAGGGCTGGTGACTCCAGCACTGCCCTGGGCAGCCTGTTCCAATGCCCCACAGCCCTTTGGGGAAGACATTGTTCCCACATCCAACCTCAACCTCCCCTGGCGCAACTTGAGGCCGTTTCCTCTGCTCCTGGCGCTTGTTCCTGGGGAGCAGAGCCCGACCCCCCTGGCTCCAAGCTCCTTTCAGGCAGGTCAGAGATCAGAAGGTCTCCCCTCAGCTCCTGTTCTCCAGCTGAACCCCCCAGGTCCCTCAGCCGCTCCATCACACTTGTGCTCCAGCCCCTCCCCAGCTCCGTTCCCTTCTCTCCACTCGCTCCAGCACCTCAAGGCCTTTCTTGGCGTGAGGGACACACGACCCCTACCAAAATCTGTCAGCATGGCCCCTCTCCATCCTCAAGGGGATGTTGTGCGTGTTCAGGAACGTGTGAGAAGTCAGTGCAACCCTCAGAATCAGCCAAATCCCACCGCAGCAAGCAGATAAATTGGGGTTTGACTTACACTGCAGCTCAGCCCAGAGGTTTCCTGGGTCAGCAAAGGCCCTTCCAAGCAGCTGATCACAAAAAGGCACATTTTCTTCTTTCCATTACACACAGCACAAGCAGGAATGGTTTCCTTGCTGCTTTTGTGTGGCTTTCCGGAGCCATCCAGGCCCCCTGTGTGCGGGGCTGTTGGTCCAAACGCGGCGGTGCAGCTGAGACTCCCCTGCTCCGCGACAACAAATCAGCCTCACAGTTTTGAGCATGAATTTTGCTGCAGATCATTCTGCTCTTTATCGCTGCTGGCAAAGTGCTCTTTACAGCCCTGCGTATGTCTCCCCACGGCAGGCCAGCTGCCTCGGACATGGGTCTCGCCATAAATATGATGGGTGGGTTTTTCTGTGTGATGTTTTTCCCATCTGGAGCTGCTATGAAGTGAAGGCTGGAGAGTTTGGTGCAGCTGAGAGCATAATCAGGCCAAACCAAAGGGCAATGCAGTGGGAGGCCCGATTCCACACAGAAAAGGCCTTTCTGGACTTAAATGGGCCCAATAAGAAAGATGGGGACGGACTTCATAGCGGGACCTGTTATAATAGGACAAGAGGTGATGGTTTTAAACTAAAGGAGGGAGATTCAGGAAGAAATTGAGCTGAGGGTGGTGAGAGCCTGGCCCAGGTTGGCCAGAGAGGTGGTGATGAACCATCCCTGGAGACATCCCAGGCCAGGCTGGACGGGGCTCTGAGCAACCTGAGCTGGTGCAGATGTCCCTGCTATGGCAGGAGTGGGACCAGATGGGCTTTGAATGTCCCTTCCAACCCAAACCATCCTGTGATTCCATCTGTAGCTGGTGAAAGGAAAGGATTTCCTTTCTCAAGCTCGTGTCTTTTCCCTCAAACAGCTTCTCAAACATTAAACCAGAAACAAGTAACTAAGAATATGTAGATCATCGTGTCCCCCTTTAGCCTTTGCTGTGGCAAAGCTGGTGTGGACCGTGTCCTCCTTTGCTGGGCCCCCATCCGTCCAGGAGCGCTGTGTGAGCGTGTCCACTGACCCTCGTGTCCCTCTCTTGCCAGGTCACCTCCCGCTGGACTTTCCGCTGCCCTGGGTGCCCGCAGGCGCTTTCGCACGACGACTCGCACTTCCACGAGCGGCACAAGTGCATCAACTTCTTCGTGAAGGTGTACGGGTACATGCCGCTGCTGTACACCCAGTTCCGCGTGGACTCGGTCCTCTTCAAGACCCGCCTGCCCCACGACAAGACAAAATGCTTCAAGTTCATCTAGAAGCGGGGGCAGCCGCCCCCTGGGCTCTCCCGACTGTGTCCGGAGGCGGGTGAGGGCGCAGGCGGATTTTTGGCAGGGCTGAGAGTGCGAAACACCTTGTGCTACAGACTCCGGCCTCCCCCACGGAGCAAAAGGGACGCCCTGCATTGGGACGGGCGTGTTTCCCCCAGCCATGCGGATCAGGATCTCACGGCTCCCGTAAAGACGCTCCCTGGGGTCGTACACTGAGGAACGGCGCGTTGGCCGGCGGTTCTGCCCCTCCGCTAGCCAAGGGCCACCATTCTTTTTAATTATAATTATTGTTATTTAAAATGAAAGTGGTTTAGATTTGCCGCGTGAGGCTTTTTTTCTTTTTCCCCCTTTTTTTCCCCCTTTACCCACCCACTTTTCCCTCCGGTTCCGCCTGCGCACTCGGGGGGACCGGAGCGAGGCCGGTCAGAGCTGTTTGACACGGTGAGGTTATTCCCAGCTCCGGTCACCTCTAATGTCCCCGTCCTTCCTTCCACACACCAGCTCCTGGCTCATCTTGCCCTGTGGCTACTACTGAGGCCTTCCAGGTGTCATCTGGTGACGAGCTCTTTGTTCCGCTCCCTCTCAAAGGGGGATGAGCAGGGAAGGATTTGACCTCGGAGGGTGGTTCCCCAGCTCCCTGGGGAGTTTGGCCACTGCCGCCTCGTTCTCCGTGTCCTTCTCACCCCGCACGGCCCGCGGCCGGTGCTGCTGAACCTCCAGAGATGGGAGCGCGTTGGGGGCTTGGGAAGGACCCATCGCAGCATGGACGGGGCTGGCGATGCCTCGACCCGCAGTTTTCTGCAGCCAAAGGCGGCTGTGGGGCCTCCTGCCCTTTTCACAAAGCGCGTTGGGGCTTTTCCTCCTCGTTCAGCAGCCCCGCAGATTTGCTCCAGCAGCACCCGCAGATGGGCTACGGGAGAGCTGATAAAATAAACCAGTTTGCCAAGAGCATCCGAGCGTGGCCGCGGTCGCTGAGAGCGACTCTGAGTCGGGGTGTCGGCGCTTCTCTGGAGGTCACTTTGCATTTCGCAGGGTGGAGGAAGGAGAAGACACCGACCGTCAATGCAAGCGAAGCGCCAGCCCAGCCTGTGTGTCCCTTGTCCCTCCGCGTTGGGTTTGCCCCCCCGGGGCCTCAGCATCGCTGCCTTAAACCCCGTCCCCTCCGCACCCGTGTCCCGGCTTTGGGCTGAGGGTAAATCCCACCAAGAAACACCGATCAAGACATGGGGCTGTTTTCGGAGGTGGTTTCTCTCCCAGTGAAGCGAAACACCGTTGCGTCTGTGTCCACTCTGCTCCGTCCTGCTTCGATCCCACCCCGCAGCAGGAGGGGAGGACACAGGTCGCCCTCTCGGTGTCCTGCTCTCCCCCAGGGGTTCAGGGGCAGCCTGGAGAAGCTCTTGCTGGGTAGACGAGAAGGTGACGCTTGTGTGATTCACCTCCACGTCCCTGGTTGTGCTGCCCGACCCACAGCAGCAGGTTGCAGCTCAGCACCCCGGCGCAGCAGCCGATGTCACCACCTGGTTGTGTCACCTCCGTGTCCCAGGAGGAGCCAGGACGGGCCGTCAGCAGCTGCAGGGTCGGCCGTGCCTGCACAGTGCGGTTTGGGGGGTTAAGTGGCCTCTCCAGCCACATTTCAGCCTTTGTGTCAGCCCCACGGGCTGGGGCACCAACCGCAGCCAAATACGTATCACGGTCTCGTGTCCTCTCTGTATGGTTTTTCCTTTCCGCTCTCTTTTTGTTCTGACACCAGCTGCTCGATATGGAGCATGTGAAGTCTCATTGTCTTGGAAAATGCGATCGGAGACTCCTGTGAGGCTCCGAAACACCCGCGAGGGCGTTTTCTGCCCCTGCTCGGGGTGGAAAGGTGGCTCTTGGCAGCAGCCGCACCGGCCTCAGCGTCCATGAGGGTCTGACCCTCCCGTCGCGGGTTTTAATTGTCCCCTCGTTACTGGTGGCTCGTTAGCAGCAACGGTTGCTCAGACAGGTCCCTGGTGTGCACCAAGGGGTCCAGCCCTGCGAGTCCAACGGGAGCAGCTCTGGATTGCACTTTATATAAACAGAGAGATGAGATGCTTCTCAGCAACCTGTCTTCAAAAATCCCTTAAGGGAAATGTTATTATTCTGGAGAGAGATTTTAACACAGGGAGCTTGGAAAATAGGGATGTGATGTGAAATACTTGCGTTGCCATTTGCCAAGCCCCTTGGCTGCGGTCGGAGCTGGTGGCCAGCCCAAGGGTGGGTTTTTCTCCCTTTCTCTTGACATGTTTCAGTTCCAGGCCGGCAGAGATTAAAAAATCCACATCTTTCTTCCTCCCAGGCTCTTGTCATGCTCAACTCTTGCCCAAAGCGGTGCGCTGGGTTTATTTTTGGAGGATCCCCAGTGCCGCGACAGCCCAGGGTCAGGCTCGAGGCGTCACGGCCGCGCGGTGGGATCGCGGTGTGCACCGATTCATCCTTGACGAGACCCCCCAAAGGACGAGGATTTAGGGGCAAACAGGGTCCAAGTGGCTGCTCAGGGGGGACAGAAAACAAATGGCAAGAGCATCTCCATCCCCACCTGTGGGTGCTGTCCCTCCGGCACCTCTGCTGCTGTGGCTTTTCCTCTCGAATAGCCCCCAAAACCCCTCCAGAGTCCAGACTCATGATTCACACCCTGACTTTCTGCTCCTGAGCCATCCCACAATCTGACTGTCCCCAGCTTTTCCAGGGGAGGTGTTTCTGGACACCCTCCCACGCCACCTGTTGCTCTCCTGTGGTTTTCAGGGGGTCCCAGGGTGACCCCGAAGCTCAGGTGAGGTTCCACGATTGGTCGCGGTCCCAGCTGCCCCAAGGAGACGTGAAGGTCTCTCTGTGGCTGCCCCTTTTCCCCGCTGCCCGTTCCTGCTGCTCCGGCCAGGGATGCAGTTTGCTGTAAATACAATGACCTGCGGTGACACGGAGCCCCCGTGCGCGGTTGGTGCCGCACGGCACAGCCCCCGCGCCGCGGTTGTGCCGACGGCTCCGTGAACACCAGGTTTGAAAGGAAAAACTGCAAGAGAAAAGAAACACTCCTTCAACACGAGCACAATGTTGAGATTTTTTTGTAAAAGGATCCAATAAATGGAGAGTTTAACTTGAGACGTCTCCGTGCCTGCTTTGCCAGGGGGGTGCAGCACCCGAGTGGCTCCGTGGCCCCCAAAAAACAAGCGTTGCCCCAAGTTTGCATTTCCCAAGGGGGCAGGAGTGGGTGAGTTGGTTGGGAATGGTGGAAACCCCTCAGGAATGGTGGTGCCTGGCGCTAAAACCAGCTGTACCCATTGGGGAGCTCATGGTGGGGCTGAGAGAGCCCCCAGTCCAGCCCCACGGGGGTTTAGGATCCTGAAATGAGGGGCTGTTCCCTCTGGCTGCCCCACTGGACACAGGGGGCTCCATCTGAACGTAGGAGGTGCCGGACCTGGCCCAGGGCAGGTCCGGAGTCTCCTGCTCTGACACATTCAACTGCAGCAGATTCATTTGTGAGGCCTCTCCAGCCCTCACACGGCAGATAAAAACCTCTTGTGAAGGCAAATAATTTACAGCTGTGACTGATGTGACCTTGGGGAGAGGAGACGCAGGGTCCCAGCTCCTGTTCTTTGTTTTCTCTTTTCTGTTTTTTCTCCCTTTCCCCCTTTCCTTTCCTTTCCTTCTTTCCTTTCCTTTCCTTTCCTTTCCTTTCCTTTCCTTTCCTTTCCTTTCCTTTCCTTTCCTTTCCTTTCCTTTCCTTTCCTTTCCTTTCCTTTCCTTTCCTTTCCTTTCCTTTCCTTTCCCCTTTCCTTTCCTTTCCCCTTTCCTTTCCTTTCCCCTTTCCTTTCCTTTCCCCTTTCCTTTCCTTTCCCCTTTCCTTTCCTTTCCCCTTTCCTTTCCTTTCCCCTTTCCTTTCCTTTCCCCTTTCCTTTCCTTTCCCCTTTCCTTTCCCCTTTCCTTTCCCCTTTCCTTTCCTTTCCTTTCCTTTCCTTTCCCCTTTCCTTACCTTTCCCCTTTCCGTTCCTTTCCTTTCCCCTTTCCTTTCCTTTCCCCTTTCCTTTCCTTTCCCCTTTCCTTTCCCCTTTCCTTTCCCCTTTCCTTTCCTTTCCTTTCCTTTCCTTTCCTTTCCTTTCCTCTTTCCTTTCCCCTTTCCTCTTTCCTTTCCCCTTTCCTCTTTCCTTTCCCCTTTCCTCTTTCCTTTCCTCTTCCCTTCCCTTCCCTTTACTTTCCTTTCCCTTTTCTTTCCTTTCCTTTCCTTTCCCTTCCCTTTCCCCTTCCCTTTCCCCTTCCCTTCGTTTTCCCTTCCCTTCCCTTCCCTTTTCCCTTCCCTTCCCTTCCCTTTTCCCTTCCCTTCCCTTCCCTTTTCCCTTTCCCTTTCCCCTTCCCTTTCCCTTTCCCTTCGTTTTCCCTTCCCTTTTCCCTTCCCCTTTCCCTTCCGTTTTCCCTTCCCTTTTCCCTTCCCCTTTCCCTTCCCTTTTCCCTTCCCTTTTCCCTTCCCTTTTCCCTTCCCTTTTCCCTTCCCTTTTCCCTTCCCTTTTCACTTCCCTTCCCTTCTTTGTACCTTTAGATGGGGGAACAAGCCCTGAGAAGGGCAGGAGGGAATAAACCCCCCTAATAATTCATTCCCTTCAACCAGGAGGGAGAGCGGGGGAAAAGTGCTTTACCCATCACTCCTCAAACAAAACTTCCCCCTTTCAGGTGACACATTTCTTCGACATCGAAGCCATTTCACTGGAATTTCTCCCCGTGTTTCCGTTCTGCCCATCAATGCCATAAAAACTCCTGCAAGAGCTGCGGTGAAGGACTCACAGACACTCATGCCCTCCCACGGCCCCGGCCAAGCTGGGATGGGCAGAAAGAGGCAAATTAACTGCTTTGGGTTTTTCTTTTCCCAGCTGAAAATGCAGGAAAACGCTGCAACATCACAAAGCCGAGCTCCCGTCGCTTCATTAGTTTGCAGGGTTAATTGTTGCCAGGTTAATTAGATCGCCACTTCCACCCACAGCCCAGGGCAGCCCACGTGCCCCGGCATCGCTTTCCTCTTTAAAATACATGAAATAAAGGCTTAAATTCAAGTGCAGGCGGCACTGGGTGAGCGGGACGGGCAGGGGAAGGGCCAGGTTAGGGCTGTTATCAACCCTACAGCCGGACCATTCACTTTCCAGAGAGCATGTGCTTAGCAGCACGTGGGATTTACACCCGGGCTGGTTGCCAGTGATGAACTGTCACAGGCTTTAGGACCAAAACCGGGACCTTTTTCCTTTTAATAAGTTATTCAGAGGCTGAAAAGCAACTGGCGCTGTGTTTTTGTGGATGCGCAACGCACAGCATTCTCCACCGTCACCACGGGGTTCTGGTTTCAGCCTGGATACGGAGCTGTGTTTGGGAACCCTGGGCTTGGCTTAAATCCCAGCAAAGCCAGGTTTTGCCGCAGGGCAACCAAAAGGTTGCAAAGAGGTAGAGGAGGGATCGAGCTGGTGAAACAGCCGCAAAGCTCCCGCGGCGCCCAGAGGCTCCGTGAAAAGTACAGGCTCGAAATAATAAATATGAAGAGCAGTCAGATAGAAATGAGTGACTGTCAGCCCGTTTGCTGGTGACACCAAACTGGGAGGACTGGTGACACTGGGAGGCTGATACAATATCCGCATGGCTGTTTCTGGTAGGGGTCAGAGCTTTTGGTGTGAGAGCCCAACCGCATCAGTTGCCTTTCGGTAGTGAAATGAGCTCTGAACTAACAGCTAAGCTTAAGCACAGTTCTAATCCCGTTAATCAGCACAGCAGCCCCCTTCCAGTCCCCCAATTAGTGTCAAACCTCTGTGCTTTTAATATGAATTCTGCCGCAGCAGCTTTCAGCTGGAAGGCTCAAGGCAGCCTGAGAAGGACAGTGTGATTTTCATTTCCCAGAAGGGGAAAGCGAGGCACTAAGCCAGGCACTAAGCCAGGCACTAAGCCAGGCCAGTGTCCACAAGCGGCCAGGTAGGACTAGATGGGATCTCACTGATTCTGTCAAGTTGATCAGAACTGCGAGATTTCCACAGGGAAAGAGAGCAGCCTGTTTATTTCTGCCAATGACACACTAATCACTCCTGTGGAGTGGCTGTTGTGGCCGAAACGAGATGTCTCACTATCCCATATAAATATTTCCTTGATACCTTGAGCTCAGTAAAGCCCCTGGCTCTGACCTGGCTTTCTGTATGACGAGGATGAGGACATCGGGAGGTTATTGTCCCCTGACGTGCAAGGCTGGTTGGACTGTGCAACTCCAGCAAGGACAGCAAATCTGTCACCTTCCTGCCCTCACACACCTGCAGAGTCGGAGAAACACAGAGCTCGATTAAATCTTTTACGGCAGTGAATCCGCAGCCCTGTTACTGCAGGGCTGTGTGTCATTTAACCACATAAATGTCAGAGAGTCACAGGATGGTTTGGGTTGAAGGGACTGTTAAAGCCCCCCCAGTGCCACCCCGGCCATGAGCAGGGACATCTGCACCAGCTCAGGCTGCTCAGAGCTCGGGTCTGGCTGCTTAAAGCCACAGAATCCCAGAATGTCAGGGATGGGAATGGCCCTGGAAAGCTCATCCAGTGCAATCCCCCCATGGAGCAGGAACACCCAGATGAGGTTACACAGGAAGGTGTCCAGGCGGGTTGGAATGTCTGCACAGAAGGAGACTCCACAACCCCCCTGGGCAGCCTGGGCCAGTCTCTGACACCCTCACCTCCAACAAGTTGCTTCTCATAGTCAAGTGGAACCTCCTGTGTTCCAGTTTGCACCCATTGCCCCTTGTCCTGTCCCTGGTTGTCACCAGCAGAGCCTGGCTCCATCCTCCTGACACTGCCCCTTTCCATACTGACCCCCAGGAATGAGTCCCCCCTCAGTGTCCTCTTGTCCAGCTCCAGAGCCCCAGCTCCCTCAGCCTTTCCTCACACGGGAGATGCTCCACTCCCTGCAGCATCTTGGTGGCTGCGCTGGACTCTCTGCAGCAGTTCCCTGTCCTGCTGGAACTGAGGGGCCACAACTGGACACAAGATTCCAGGTGTGGTCTCCCCAGGGCAGAGCAGAGGGGCAGGAGAACCTCTCTGACCTACTGACCACCCCCTTCTAACCCACCCCAGGTACCATTGGCTTCCTGGCCACAAGGGCCCAGTGCTGGCTCATGGTCACCCTGCTGTCCCCAGGACCCCCAGGTCCCTTTCCCCTACACTGCTCTCCAACAGGTCGTTCCCAACTAGAACCTGGGGTTGTTCCTGCACAGATTCAAGCCACAAGTGAAGTCCCTTCTAATTATAAATGCAAATGAGTATATTCACAAAACGAAGGCTCTGGAGCACAGGGATTGGTGTAGGTGAGAAGGAGAAAGACACTGCCAAGGACTCGTATTTCACACTCTGCTCTCTCCCTCTGCATCCTCAGCTCAGCTCCGTTTATCACACAACCTCCGTGTGTTACGAATAATCTTTTCGGAGATTTAATTACAAAGTGAAATATGTCCAATTCTTTTATCCCATTTTGGAGCCATGATGAAGAAGCTGAGCTACTGCAAATGTTGTAAACTCTTATGAGGATTAATGCCACCGCAACAGGTTTTTTATCACATTAATGGTACCATTTCTCTCACGCCCATGACACAGACACAAAGCAAAGGGTATGGATGCTGGAGTGTGTACATCCAATCGAACAGGAATCCTTAATGCGCACAGAATGTGATGTGGAAACTGCAATAGCAAATAGTTTTTATTACAGAGCTGTTCCTCCGCTGCCTTAATCTCCCCCGAGCTATAAACTGAAGGAGCAGTTATATTTTACAAATGTGTATATACACGCACAGGCGGATGTGGAATAAGCATGCAGATGCTTTTATAAACCACACAATGCGCCTCCTCCTTGGCAGGCTTGCTATGCTTTTTATTTTTAACACCAAATAAATACAAACCAACCCAATAAAAACCGAACAGCAGTAAATCTGAGAAATTGGTTGCTTTTAAAAGCAATACTATTAACTAAGTGTAGGCCCCAAATCTATGGTTTGGGGAGTGAAAAGCCTGCCCGGGTCTGCAGTACCGATGGCTTTGTATAAATGGGTCAGTATTTCAATCAGGGTTTGGGATAGTGAGAGGTGAACAAACAGGTTTTTGGAAGGTAGAAACAAGAGGCACTTAAATCCCAAAGGTTTTTCATGAACACTGGGGGTTTACCTGCTTTATCCACTTCTGAAAGTACCTTCCTGAGATAATTCCTCCACTGACCATGGGGGAACCAGGATAAAACAGTTTATTGAGTGTCTCAGTGAAGAGCCCAGAGCTGGGTGGACAAACCTGGTCATAATGGGTGAGGGTGCAGCGTCAACAAACCCTTTGCATTGCTGAAGCTATAAAATCCCTTTGTTTTTGCAGGGAATGGCCCACGTTGCCTCCAAGCTGCTGCATGTCCAGCACAGCCCTCTTCTTCTCTTTGGATCTTTTATAATCTTTGCCTTCCCAGCTTTCTCATTCCTCTTCGCGCCAGTGAAACACACACATATGTAAATGGAGGACAGAGAGGAAATTCGGTCTGGTAACTGGGAAGAAAAACAACATCTTAATATCTGCGGCCACTGTTTCAATATTCTTGGAGTTTTCTCAGGGATACAATGCTGAGGGTCACACAGAAACATCTGCGGCTGGACGCAATTTCACCCTGACCTTGGAAATATACACTCTATTCATTTACTCTGCAGTTCATATCTCCTCTAAGATTCCAACTCCCAATCTTACAGAACAGGAATCCTCTCCAAAGTTGTCCAAAACCAGTTAAAAAAATTAAAAATAGATAGATATTAAAAATACTTCCTTGCTTCTCCATGAAGGGAAGGGGGTTTCTGGTCTCTTAGAATCAGGAAATTCTCCTTGGGGTGATGCTCTGGAGATGTTTTAGCTCAGGGGCTCTGGGGTGAATCCTTGCAGAGCAGCACCATGTCCAGGAGCTAAAATTTCTGCAGGAATTTGAGCACCAGGTCGCGCAGCTTCACCCTCAGGGGTTCGTCGTTGTCGCAGATGATGTGCGTGGAGTCCTCCTCGATCTGAATGAGGGTTTCTGCTTCCTGCAGGAGGACGATATGGCCCTTGGCTGTGTCCTCCACCTTCACGTCACTGAACCCATGCTAGAGGTGCAGTTGGGGAGGGAGGAAATGAGAGAGATGTTACTACAGCTCAGGAAAACGGGTGGAGATGAGCCCAGGGCACAGGGGAGAACAGCTACAAAATACAGGGTGCCATTCCAGATATCTTTGGGTTTTGCAGAGGAAACACGCACAGGTTAAGATAAATACGGCCCTCATTACACAGATGGATAAACTACAGAACAGAGAGAGGCTCAAGTCAACATCTTCCACCACACCAGGTCACTGTAATTGCAAAATCTTGAGAGACAAACAGGACAAATGGCTCCTTTAACTACTGAAACGTCCATCCAGTGACATTACGGCCTCAAAGAAGATGAGAGTGGAGAGCTACTGAACCCCAGGGCAAACTTCCTCAGGGACAATCCTGCCCTTTTTCCTGCTGATTTTCTCCAAGGATTCACACAGGTGAGAACTGGGCTCCGTGGAGCAGTAACCAACTGCCTGCAAGTTCAGCCACCGAGCCGCCCGTCCTGCAGCTGCGCAGGGAGTTCTCCAGCAGCAGAGACACTGTCAGGACCTCTTAGAATCGTGGAATCGTTTTGGCTGGAAAAGACGCTCAAGGTCATCGAATCCAACTGTTCACCCACCCCTGTCCCTGCCCCGTGTCCCTGAGAACCTCATGTCCATCTGTCCAGCCCTCCAGGGCTGGTGACTCCAGCACTGCCCTGGGCAGCCTGTTCCAATGCCCCACAGCTCTTTGGGGAAGAAATTGTTCCCCACATCCAACCTCAACCTCCCCTGGCGCAACTTGAGGCCGTTTCCTCTGCTCCTGGCGCTTGTTCCTGGGGAGCAGAGCCCAACCCTCCTGGCTCCAAGCTCCTTTCAGGCAGGTCAGAGATCAGAAGGTCTCCCCTCAGCTCCTGTTCTCCAGGACCCTCCAGGTCCATCAGCCGTATAATTCATTATTCGGTCACCTCATCTTCACAAAACTTGTAGGAACTTAAATACTTCTGAGTCCTCCTCCCCACTGTTCAAATTCATTGGAAATCAGCTGATGAATCCAGAAGTTACACAGGGGAAAGTCAAGTACCCAGAGTGACCCCAAAATCTCCGCTTCCATTCCCACATTCCCCAAAGTGCTTTGCCAGCTCATTGCCCTCACTTCCAGCCACACTAAAATGATTTTCCAACTCTGCTAGCAAAGCAGCGTGTTTCTGAGATGGGGAGAAATGGGCTTGAACCACTACAGGCTTCTCACCTTCTCGAGCGTCTGCACAAACTGGTCCACAGGAATGGAGCCGCTCAGCAACGGCTTCAAGGGTTTGCACTCCGGCACATCATCACTCACTCGCTTTCTCTTCTTGCTGGCGGGAGGTTGCGGAGGTTTTGGAGGGAGCTAATGGATGAGGAGATGCACAGCAATGACATGAATCACATCAGCTTATTGTAATTTAGTCGGAATAACAAGCACATCAAATAGGAAAGGAATACTGATTTGGTTTTCAGTGACTAAGGGGAAATATTGCGGTGTTGAAAGGGAGAGGAGAAACCCAGCCTAGCGCCCCATGGCACCTCCGCACACACAGGCCACCGCTTCTAGAAATAAATGAGCAGTTGTAGTTCAAATCTCCGTCATCCTAAAATTTCTGTAAATTCAGTTCTGCTCAAATTTCTGTCTGACTTAAGACTGAAGCTTTTTATTCTAGTATTCAATACTCTGCAATATTTTCTAGGAATCATGCCTTAAAGAAGCCAACGCCTTGAAAATCATGCTCGGGTTGGGAAACAGGCAAATTCAGGGCAAGTAACTACTTGGGGAATGAAAAAAATGGGTAATTTATTCCTCGCTGCCCTCAGAGAAGCGAGTCTTCAGGAAGAACCTGCATACAGACAACATGAGAGGTGCTGCAGTGCCTGAAAAAGCGTGATCTGGGTATAATTTTGTGCTGCTTCAGGAAACTCTGCCAACCTGTGCATCGCTGCAAGTGCACGCAAGGTATGGGGGTAACAGTGCTTCTGAAAGAGCATTCCATTTAATGGAGATGGAAATCAGATCCCCAGAAAATAACCATGAGGAAATTATCGTGTAAAACAAGTCCTGTGCCGAGTTAGTTAGGTTGGGGAAGAGTCAGCATTCGTCTTTCCCAGTGAACAAAACAACTCGATCCCTGGGAAAAAGGTGCTGGGGGAAATTTCTCCGAACTCTTGGCAGGACCGTTTGCCAGGGATGTGTCTGCACAACACACGGGGAATTCGCCTGCAGCAACCCCAGAGTCTCGTGGCCCCCACGCCCCCAGCTGACAGACTGGGCTCCTCTCTACGCTGTGTCTTTCCCACCACGTAGCACTGCACCTGAACCTGCTGCTGTGATGTCCCCGTGTTTCCTTCAACAGCGACGGGTGTTTTTGACCCTTGGGAGAGAAATGCCGCCTGCTCGGGCTCCAGTTCAGCAGCGATGCACCTGAGTCACTTTACCAACCCCACAGTTTTCCCTGAAGTCAGTGGGTGTATGTGCGTGTCTCACGTTACTTGTGCGTGAAACAGTCGTGGTGGGTCCCAAGCTCAGACAATTCCAACAGATACAACCACGCTGACTTATCTCCGGGCATTTGTGAGGGCTCTGGCATTTTAAGCCTAGGTCTGAGCTTATTTGGCATCAGGAATCAGAGTAGAAAAGGCAGTAAACTAACAAAACAGAGGGAAACGCAGCCTCAGACCAACTGCATGTTAGTATTTTGATTTGTTCAGTGTTGCCTGGTGTTTCTAGGGAATTGACCTAGAAAAAGTAAGACAGCGTGTCTGCTGTGCTCTGATATAAATCCTTAATCGATCTTTATGTCCCTACATTAAAGCCATTACCATACTGGGCCCTCTTCCCGAGTGCTTCGCAGGTCCCCCAGACATCATCTCTCTCTGCAGAGCATTAATTGCAGTGCCAGCCTAAAGGAGGCGGTAAGAAGAAAGCAGACACTGCTACTTCGCACAAGGATGTAGAATCTGCTTCCTGGGGGGCAGGACAAACTGAGGAGGACAGGCCCTTCACATGGCTCATGTTGTAGGTCACCTCTGACCCTCCATTCTGAGCCCATAAGAGCCCGGCGGGTGCTGCTCCTTGTGTCTGGGTTACACAGAGGGCTGTGTGATTTGTAGGCTCTCTTCACGAATAATCTCACCTCCCCTTTTATCTTAGCCAGGCACACGGCCAACAACAAAAGGGGAGTGAGATTTATTTGCATCCCACTCTCTGCTCTAAGTGTAATTCCTCACTCCTACATTCCAGGACAAAGCATCTGATGAGGACTCCACTCCGGGGGGGAAGAGCGGTTGGAGAGGTTGCCTCATGAGAACAGCTGGGCTCCCAGATGGCAGGAGAGCCGGTGTAAGGATATTTTTCTCCCTTTCCCATGATACCGTACCTGCAGCACATGCTTGTTGTCTTTAGTATGCAACACGGCAGAAACTGTTGCTAAGGAAATACCCGGCTTAATCTCCAAGGGCACGAGCGAATCTGCAAGCTAAAGCAAAAGAAGGATTTTGTTCAGCAAGTGATCATCTCAAAATTTGTATGAATCCAGCTGTGACTTAAATTGGCAGCGTGGTATTTTAAAACATGGACTAATGAACTGTAAACTCAAACCCACTGATACAATGACAGAGCACTTCTCTTACCTGTTAAACCTCCTGCCAGCTCTTAGATACTGATTTTCACACCTTTATCAGAAACCAAGGCAAGTCACACAAAATATAACAGTTAAAGAGAAACCTTGTTTAAAAAGACATTGACCATGTTTTTAATGTTTTGATTAGTAAAACTCATAAACTAATTCAGCTTTGTTTATTATGTTTGTTATGTCGATGGACAATGAAAAATCCAAGCCAGTTTCAGTTCCTTAGCACTGTGGCATTCAGGCTGGAAGCAAAGGGTTTGTCCTTAAGAACCCAATGGCTCTGTTGACTGGTTTGAAATTTTTCCTTACAATGCTGCATTGAAACCCTTCCACTGCCTTTTATATCACTCTTTTCTGAAGGAAAATAACATTTAGTCTTGGCTCCAGCTTTGAATGGAGTGGCAGCCTCCCGAGATGCTCAGCATTGAGGGTGCTGGCAGTGAACGTGGGGTGGGCAGTGAGGCTTGCAGAAGTCGGCCGGCTGGGAAGCAGCTCTTCCAGATGTATTTCCAAGGGAATGATGCAGAAAACACGGCTTGTGAGCACAGAAAGGTATTCCTTTTTTACCTTCTAGGGAGTTCGAGGTGACAATGCACTGGACACGGGATGTTGTGTGGTCCTGTCTTGTTCTGTTTCTTCCAAACAAAACGGTTCTGTGATTCTATGAAGTCAAAGCACGCTCTGTGTCTGTGGGAAAACCCTGCAGGCACCTCATAAAACAAAACCGGGTAAGATTGCTCATGTGTTATACCACTGCAAGGAAGAATTTTCCAGCTGTGAAGACCCGATGGAACAGAATCTACTTGGCTGTTTTTCCCAACGTTTGTACCATCCACGCACTCAGACCATCGCCCCATCTCACGTATTAATACAAAAAGCCTCTACGGGATGATCTTCACCTGAACTTCATTCCCTTTCATCCTCAAATACCTCCAGTTGGAGCCAGATATTAAGAAGAGCTTAACCTCCAGGTGAAGGAGCATTTTTGAAGGTTCAGCCATCACTGACAGTAGCACTTCCATGGAGCAGAGCTCCGGAGAACCAGCTGCCATCGTTGTCCCACCAGCAAGACAACACCAGCTTCCCAGGTGCTCCCATGGATGGAAAGTACAAAGAGAAATGGAACAAATTTCAGAAAAACAGAGTATATTTCCACTTTGGAGATAAAGCACCTGAGGAAAAAGTAGATTAAATCGCTCAGCAAAGGCCATTTAGTGAATTTTCAACAGGATCTAAACCAGGAGAGGGATGGAGCACAACCGGACCCTGCCACTTCTCAAGAAACATCAGGCACAAATACCTTACTGCCAAATACTCTGGTCTGCTGTAAATTAGGATTACAGAGGTGATCACTATTACCGCAAAGCTCTAAACCTCATGAATACAGAAGCTACAGAAGTTGACTTACTTCAGAAAGCAACTCGCTACCGGCTTAATCCTTTTGCCATCAAAGCACTGAGGTTCTTCTGTTGGTTTCAGTGGCAGCAACGTTCAGCTCCTTCTTCTGAAAACCTTTCCTACCACTATGAAAGTTGCAGGAACATTTTGAGAGCATCTCCTTGAAATAAAACAGGTGGATAAATGATTGCACTGCATTCAAATCCACTAAATTTTGTGCATATTCAGACTTGGCGAATCTTAGAAATCAAAATTTCATGAAGCAATCCACGTTGCTCTCCCTCTGGGCCTCTGTTCAAGATCTTGAAAGCAGTCAATTTGAATACAGCCTTTACAGTGTGTTGTTGAAGGTTAAGAGAACGAAAATACAACGCTAATCACTGCTCCAGATTTCCCCAGCACCCAAAAATTGTAATGCTGGCAGCACTTTGCAGGGTCAAAAGCACTTTCCATTCCCACCAGCATCCAGAGGAGGATCAATACAAAATGGGCTGTAATGAAGAATATATGGCAAAATGACAAACACTGTAAAGAGAAAGGTCCTTAAAAAACGAAGAGTCGCTTAGAATTCAAGTCCTCTTCTGCCGCTGAAATACTTTGATATTAACATTTACATGGGTTTTAACCACACCGCTGGTAAACGGCAACACTTTAATTACTAAGTCAAAAAGACAGCAAGGCAGATGTTCACTTCTATTCTTCCTAAGATCTTGCTTCATCTCACAGCCCTCTTCAAGTTGTGGCCAACGCTTTTATTATAGAAGTTCACTGACCTAAACCAAAAAGGTCATTTAATCACATCCAGTAACTCACCCACCGCTCTGCTCCTTTCCACTGACCTCCTGCACACACGCAGCACAGAACTCTTCCAAAACACCGGGTTAAAAAACCCTTTTCAGAGAGATAGCAAACCTTGTCTGTACTCCAAGCAACAGCAACTCCAGCATTTCCCCTCAAAACTTTAATTTTCCTTGCAGCTAGGAAACCGTGTCTTATTTCAAGGTTGAATTTGTCCAGCTTTCTGCTGCTGGATCTCGCTAAGGCTTTGTCTGCAAGACTGAGAAGCCCCCGACGATGCAAGAATAAACGTTTTTCCTTCCAGTCATTATCACGAGTCTAATCCCACACGCTGGCACGAGGGAGTCGCAAAAGCAGAGCCGCATGGCACTGAGCACCAGTGTTGTGTTAATCAGTCCCCAGGAGCGCTTGGGCTGCCTTAAGACAAACCTGCGTGTGTTACATGTTCTGTGTATCTCGGGTTTTTTCAATTCCTCCTCTTAAGGAAAGTTTAAAATACAGACCACCAACAAAAAGAGTTATTTACTCTCAGTAGCCTGGAAGTGCTGATGTGAATGTTGTCACGGTTGAGGGAGAGAAGAGGCAGTGCTGCAGTTCTGCTCCTGTGATCTGAGCTTCCACCTATGTTTTCACAGAGTAAAGACACAAACTGATGAAATTTAATAAGGGAAAGTGTAGAGTCCTGCATCTGGGCAGGAACAACCCCAGGTTCCAGTGTAGGTTGGGAAATTACATATTAGAGAGCAGTGTAGGGGGAAGGGACCTGGGGATCCTGGTGGACAACAGGATGACCATGAGCCAGCACTGGGCCCTTGTGGCCAGGAAGGCCAATGGTACCTGGGGTGGGTTAGAAGGGGGTGGTCAGTAGATCGAGAGAGGTTCTCCTTCCCCTCTACTCCACCCCGGTGAGACCACATCTGGAATATTGTGTCCAGTTCTGGGCCCCTCAGTTCCAGCAGGACAGGGAACTGCTGGAGAGGGTCCAGCGTAGGGCAACAAAGATGATTAAGGGAGTGGAGCATCTCCCTTACTAAGAAAAGCTGAGGGAGCTGGGTCTCTTTAGTTTGGAGAAGAGGAGACTGAGGGGTGACCTTATTAATGTTTATAAATATATAAAGGGTGAGTGCCATGAGGATGGAGCCAGGCTCTTCTCGGTGGCAAACAATGATAGGACAAGGGGCAATGGGATCAAGCTGGAACACAAGAGGTTCCACTTAAATTTGAGAAGAAACTTCTTCTCAGTGAGGGTGGCAGAGCCTGGCCCAGGCTGCCCAGGGAGGTTGTGGAGTCTTCTTCTCTGCAGACATTCCAACCCGCCTGGACATGTTCCTGTGCGACCTCACCTGGGCGTTCCTGCTCCAGCAGGGGGACTGGACTAGATGATCTTTTGAGGTCCCTTCCAATCCCAAATATGCTGTGATATTGTATGTAAATCTGTCAGGTAGGATTGTACTTCAACAAAATGAGATAAGACACATACTATGTGAGCCCAAACACCACGGCTGGCCGAAGTACAGTTGTTTATACAGCACAATGCACACAGGCTTGGTTATTCTGAAGTCTCTACTAAGGCCTTTACCATGGGCAATGGTCCTAAACTTAAGGTCATGAGCAGTCAGCAGCCAAAAATCCTCTTGTTGGCAATCTGAACAATGACTGAAGATGGGATCTGAAAATCCTATTAGTAAAAAAATAAAATGAGGCTGGATGATCGGTGAATAAAATGGGGAAATGGCCAGAATTTTAGCACACATGGTTTTGGTCCTATGGGGGATTTTCCCGGTGAAAGCCATCAGGTCAGTAATTAAAATCCCCTTAACTTTTAAGGTCTGAAATTCACTGATGCGTACACTAGACTATAGCATGTGTATTTAGAAAGGGACACAGCTGGGCTTTTACATCAGCATTAAGTGTCTTTTTTCCAGATCTGCAAACTGTGTAGAAGGGGAAGGAGCCAGAGCTGCAACAATGGGTCAAACCACAGAAATCAAAGACATGAAATAGAGCTGTGAAACCACTGGGCAGGACAGACCCATCATGAACTCAACACATTGCAAATCCTTGGAAAAAATAAAGACATAATGAAGTTGTAATATGTTCCTTGGGGCAGGGGTCAGTTTTGTTCGGTGCTTGTGCAACGCTCATAGCTCAGAAATCCTACTGAAGTGTCCATTATTCACGCTGCTATGCTGCAATAATAAAATAAATGGAAGGTAAACTTAAATCATCAGAAGTGGATCACGTGCAACTAACACAACGGCGCTCTCTGCTAAGCTGAGGGAATTGGGGCAGCCACTGTCTGCGCTTCATGAAGGGAACACGAGGAAGGTACCACATGGGAAATGACCAACTGTGGATTTCTACAGCAGTCCTGAGGCGGGGAAAAAGCTGGTTAAAGCAAAAATATCCTCAGACAAGCACGGAGCTGGTGCTGCAACTCCTCAAGGGTCAGTCTCAAGCTTACACCCTCACAATTTTTATTAATGACCTCGGTGCAGAACAAAGAGTGTTCAGAAGGCCGCACTGCAGTTTGTAGAGGGAGGTTTAATAGAAAGAAAACTCAGGTGAAGAACTAGATGACCTCCAGAACCGGAGGAAGAAAAACAAGATGAAATTCAATAGCATGAAATACAAGGCCAGGGACTGAGCTAACACTGAGAAATTCTGCTGTGAGCTGGCAGCCGCTGGAAATGACAGAGGTGAAGGGTTCAGGTTTATTAGTCCATCTCATGAGAACCGAGAGTCACGAATGTGACATGGCCATGAAAAGCCAAATGCAACTCCAGGAAATATCAGGTAAATCTAGCAGAGCTATTGCTATTATATTTGCCCCAGCAAGATCTCATCTGAACGACTTGTAAATCATGGGTAACTTAAGTTCAACTAAGACACTGTGTGAGCTGACACAGGCAGGATGCAGGAACAACCACAAAACCACGCATGAAATGCGAAGAGCAAATGTATTTATTTGCTAGAGAGTCACCAAACCTGCTGTTTTCACCTGTGTTTCAGAGATTTCAAAGATGCCCATAGACATATCTTATCACCGTGCTTTGATCTTTCCCATTGCGGGGCTGGAATCTCAAGCAGGTTCCATAGGATGCCTCTAAGTCCATCACAGACCGACATTATCTACTTGTCCAACACACAAGGCTAAATAACAATTAGTATTATATATATGTGTTTTTCTACACCTTAGCTGCAGGTCACTTGGGCATCTTTACCATTCTCCTCGCCAATATTCCGTTATTTTCCCACAGATACATTGATTAGGGCAGGATAAGCTGTCTTGGAAGAGGAAGGTAAATAACTTGGCTTGTTTAGCCTGGCAAAAAGAAAGCTAAAAGGAGAATTTGATTATTCTACATCAACACCGCAGGGAAAACACCAAAAAAAGGGAAAATCTATTTATGCTAAAACATGATGTTAAGAATAAGCATGTGCAGACCAGCCACGAAACGCATGGGCTGGAAATCGGGATTTTTCTCGCCATCAGAGACAGTGGGGGTTTGAACAGCATTCTAGTGGGAACAGCAGCGGCAAAAGGCTTCACAATGTGAAGCTGGTGCCTTCCATTTTTTGAGGCACGTTATAAACACTATTACTCACCGCAGTTGGGTTCTGGCCATGTAACCCATGAGGGCATTGCCATTTCTAGGTGGAAATGATTGCTTAGAGCCTTGGAGCTTGGCAGGTACAAAGAGATTCCCACCCAGATCCTATCCCCTAAAGAGGATGCAATTTGTATGTGACAGGAAAATATCTTCTCCCTGTTATTAGAGAAACCCAAAGATTTTAAGATCGTGTGCCCCTGCCTCATCCTCCATCCCTCCGCTCACCTCGTTCCCCCCTCGTTCAGTGAGCTCGGAGCTGATTGTAACAGAAGCAAAGCAGGATGGTTTTATTTCATTTACTTTATGGTAAGTGAGGCTACGGCATCTTCATACAAGGGGGAACAGGCCGGGGAAAAGGAATGGAGAGATCGGGAGATTGGATAATATGGGGCCAGCAAAATGAATCAAGGGTTAGAAATAAGACAGAAATGAAACTGAAATATGGGAGGAGGTTGGAGAGGCAAGGTGAAAGCCATGTTTTGCCTCCGTCCTGGTTTTGTTAAAACCAAGTTTCTCTTTTAGTGAATGTGCCTGTCAGCTAAAGCTTTCAGATTAGCTGCGTTTTCCTAGAGAACCAGATCCATGTTCTGGTGAACACAGCAATGGAATGCGAGGTCATTGATAAGGATGGATGCACATCTCGCCAGAGGGGCAACGAGAAACAGGGGACCAAAAACTGACCAACGGAGTATAACATCCCATTCACGGGATAATTCATATAAAAGTAGGAGATCATGAGGATCTCGTCCCTTTTCCTCATGGCGACATTAGGAGAGGACCTTGCGAGTCGTCCCTGCAAACCGGGGCCAGTGAGAGACTGAATCCAGTTCCATTGGCTGCAGAGTCCAGTCCAGGACTTTGGGTGCCAGAGCAGTTGCCGGGACTTTCAAGACTGGTTTTGTATATTTTGTATTATTTTCTCTATTTTATCAGTAGCATTAGTAAAACATGTTTAATTTTCCCAACTCGCTTCTCTCTGTCCTCCTTTCCCTCCCGATCGCCTGTCCTGAGTGGGAAGTGGGGAGAGGGGGTTAACAATACATCTGCCACGGGTTTATTGTCACCCCGCAATGAAAACCCTCGACAGCCTCCCTTTCTCTCACAAAGGAGTTGGCAAGATCCTGCGTGGAAAGAGAAGTCAAGGCAGGAGAAGGGGAGGGTAGATTGAAAGGTACAGAATTACAATGGGCCACCACGTGGCTTTTTTTCTTAATTATCCCCTGCAAGAGTTCCTTATAATTTCACCTCATGTCAGGCTGTGCTTTGCACGCTCACACTCTCCTATACTGGCCCGTGTCCTGAAGAACTTGCAGACAGAGTATCGCTCAAGTCAGGCTGCTGCTGAAATAAGTGATCCGCATCATTGTTCAGCTGTAATTAAACTGGAGGCACATTATTTGCTCAGACACTAGTGTTTAATTTATCTGTTTGCTCCAGAAGATGTTTTCCATTCTCCCGTCGTTCTCCCGTGAACAGACAATGCCTAACCAATTTCCAGGAAGAAGCCTATTACTTTTTAAAGTGAAAGGCAGATGCTGAGAAGAACAAATGAGTTAAAGCGTAAAGGTTTCCACAATACCTCGGAGAGTCATTCCAGCCCGGTGCTTTGGGACTGTTGAAATCTCTCTCTAAACAAAGGCTGCTCTGAGTGTAAATCTCATTAACATACAACAGTCCGGCTTGACCTGACTTTGCTCTTTGGTGAAGTGATTGAAATGTAGACAAGCTCCAGCGGTATCACTAAATTTGCATTAGTCTGACAGGCCAGAATGAACCACCGAGACAGTTTTGGAAAGGAAATTTCACGTTATCACATGGAAAGGAAATGTCACATTATCGCACCGGCACTCTGTATCCACTGAAACCAGGCTCAGCCAGCTGTTTGGTTTGCAAAAGCTTTAAGAACCCAGACAGAAGGTTCATTGCTGAGAAAGGGCTGTGGCTGTTAGGAGAAGGCCCTGATCAGGACTTCATTGAAGCAGACGTTCTTTTATGGAACTTTTAGCTACTTTAGACTCAAGTCCTCTCCCTGGAGCAGATTTAGCAATTACTATTTATTTGCCAGGGTGGATTTCATCATTCCATTTTTGCCTAACAAGGTTTTGACACATAAGAAGCCATTGCAAGGTTTGCTAGGAGCTATAAAATACCCTTTCCAATTGCCTCTTGAGGCTTAACCAAACCCCAGAGATGGTGGTACCCACATGCAACAAATGACCTTTCCTTGTAGTGCAGAGATTCCTGTATATTCAGGCACCATTAAAGAGTCTTTCTGGATGAAACTACTGAAAGAGGGACATGAAGCAGCCAATACTCTCCACCAGGGAGCCTCATCTGTTGTATTTACAATCCTGTCTTGCACAACCCACCCAGCAGAAGGGGAAGATCCCATTATTTTTTGCCACCACTGTGTAAACCCTGCATGAAACCACCAGGTCGTTGGCATCTGCTTCTCCAAACCAACATCCTAGTGATCCCCCTGCAAAACGGGACAATGATCCTTTGGGATTAACTGTTGTGAGTGGTTACACAGAGGAGGGATTACATTTATCAGCTACGCTGCAAAGGCTCAAAGACCAAAGTCAGAGAGGATGGGAGACAACGTACCATCCTTATCACCACCCTGCAGGTCAAGTTGGAAGTAAAAACCAGCCTCACGTGGTGATGTGATGAACACACGTTTTTGCAACAAGTTGGAAAGTGCAGCTTTGGAAGCAGGGAGAATACCTGGACATGGAAAATCATAAGATGCTCCTACTCCCTGAGCACGGCTAGCTTGGAAATTAGAACTCCCGTGTGAGTATAATTTGATGTTATTTGTTAGAGGAAAGAAAAAGGGCTATTTCTGTTGGTATTCTTGTCTGTGCAGCTTTCTGCTCCAACTCTCCAGGTTAAAGTGAATGCAATAGAAACCAGATCTCCTTTTCCACGTGCTTCTTTGATACTCATTCCCAGGTTGGTGAATAACACGTTGTCTACAGCGCATCCTCCTTCCAACCCCTCAGTAGTTTTGGGAAGCGCTCTTATTTCTGTGCACTGTTTTTGGAAGCACAGGAAGAATCCATTGGCTTCAGTGATAGCACCTGAAAACCCCTGGAGATGTGGGTTTGAGAAATGAAGAGCATTTTCACACTGGTGACAGACAATGAGGTTGAATCCACGCGGTTTCTTGAGCAGGAACTTCTTGGCAGGAACTTCCAAATGTATGAGGGCTGGTGAATATTCATCTGTAGCATGTGTGCTAATCTGCATTCTCTTTGCAGGGAAAGCTGGTATCCACTTTCTTCCCAGGCTGACACAAGGGACAAGCCCACTGACACCCTCACGGTTTAGGGCAAAACCCAAAGCTTCAGTGCCATCTAAATAACAGGGAAGCCGTGTGCTGGTTCTCTGCATTCTGAACGTGAGGTTTGTTTTGGTCATGCTGGTGAACAGAAGCCACGTTTTACTAGTCTTAGGTTTAAAAGGATCCAATAAATATGCACATTTCCGAAACAATTAAATACACGTGTCATGATGGAGTTGCATCCAATTATATTTTCTAATTAAAAACCCCTCCTTGTCTCTAAGCAATGGGCTGGGTAGGCTCCAAACAGAACCGATGCACCAAGCAGACACACAAACTGGTAGGAATGGCTATTGTGGGCTGGCTGAGGGATTTTGTTACATGGGTACCAGCTCTGTACTTCACGTTGGGCTTAACTAAGGGCAATTACTCCCTCTACCTTCTGATTAAATGTACACTCAGACATTCAACAGTTTCCAAAGTGCAGTAACACCTCCTCGTAAAAAGCCACTGTCACCTTTGATCCAAGGGCACATTTGTGCTGATTGGATTGTCCAAAAAATACTTTAAGATCATGCCTGTTAGCATATGGGTCACGGTTTGTATTACGGGTACATTTATATTTGATTTATGGGGTTAATAAATTATTAATAGGTGTTGCAGGCATAAGTAGCCCACATTATAGATGGCTGGAAGCAACCCATTAACCTGCTGGACTTCAGCAGCCTGTATTAATTAGGAATTAACCATTTATTGAAACTGTTGTAATACAAATGAGCCATTTCACTGCTATGCCTTTAACATATGACTGAATACTGCTGCTCAGCTGAAAGGGTATTTCTCATAGCAGATACACTTGGGAAAGGAGAAAGACGACTCCTGGCTACTAAATCCCAGATTCTCTGGATCCTTTTCATGGCCCTGGGCCACTAATTCAAACTTACTCCTATTTAAACTGAAAGTGACTGGCTTGTCTCACAGATGCCTAGCAGAGTTTGCCCTTTATTCTGTATTTTGAGATCCAGCTCAGGACATACTATGATTCTATGATCTGATACATCCCTGCAAACGACAATTAACCTGACCATACTTTTTGTTTGCCCACATTCCCATTAGTTTACACAGTGAAACTCTCTCTCAGAAATACTTCTTTCTTAACCCTCCATTTGATAGAAAACGTTTTACATGATCACAGTCAACATCAAGTCACAGCCACAAGATATCTCAAATCAAAGGGGCTACTGAGAGCAGTAGCTTGAATTTGGCCACACGAGCCAGAAGCCGCCTCATTTTCCCCACTTTATTTTACTCACTTCTGGCATGATTTCGATTTTCTCGTAGCGCCGCTTGTAGGGAAGCGTCAGGACCTCTGCTCGGCGGTAGGACATGGGCGGGGGCTGGCAGTCTATCATCAGGTCCGTGCGGTGAGCCTGGGTGGGCGGTGGTTGCGTGTACTGCTCCGGGCAAACCACGTGGAGAGGCTGCAAAAGAAAACTGTGGTGACTTCCAGAAACATCTGCCTGGTTCTGTGCGCTGCCCTACAACAGTAGTCGTTGCCATAAGGAGGTTTGTGGGTTGTTGTTGGCAAATTCATTTATTTGCATGAAAACAACATCCTGGAGATGCAAAATCCAGAGGGTCCAGTTGATATCGGAACAAATTGTCCAAGGAGCGGGGATGCTCGGCTTTGTGGACAATGCCTCAACTTGTGGCTTTAATCACCATTTCGATATCAGCAGTCATGTTAGCTGCCATAAGGAGAGGAAAGAAGAATATTCAATAGCTTTTTCTCCCAAATCTTTGCTATTGGAGCAAATGACAGCAGTGGTGGAGACCATCACAAAATGGCACAGATGCATCAGCAGGTGAGGCTGCGAAAACATCAGCAAAATAAGCAACTCGGAGTTTTCACGACCTGTCAGCAACATATTCACAAAGCATAAACAGCCTGGTTGTCACAAGGATCACTGCAGGGTTTAGGGAAGTCAAAGGAAAAGACGGAAGAAGATGCTTGTCAGATAAAACAGGCAATGGCAATTGCAATCAGGTGTGTAGTGACAAGCCAGGCCACAGAACAACGACATAAAATGATCCCATCATTGCTGAGAGGTTCAGAAGAACATGTATTAATATTTTGACACTCAACAAGCTGAAGATAGAGCAAAGGGAAAAGCTCAGCCAGGAAAAATACTGGGTATTATATTCATTATGTCATGAATCAGAAAGCAAATTTCAATAGAAACGAATTGGATGGATAAGGAGAGGCCACTAAAACCAAAAAGAGTCAGGGGGGGAAAGCAGAGACAATATGAACGCTCTGGTCTTCTTCCTAGACAGAAGTCTGGATTTTTCAGGAGTAAGGAAAGCAGTGGATTTGGAAGAGAGACAAGAGTGGAACTCCAGAATAGCAGAGCCGGGACCCAATCAATTATCAACTGCAGGTTAATGAGCAGAGGAGATGATTAAAGCTGAGGGTGCTGAGGATACTCAGCATTTGGTTCCCTTTCCGTTAAGACTGTGTTGGATACAGCCACACTTCCTCATTCAAATAGGAAAAAGAATAAGAGAAAAAAGTGATTATGACTATATACACCTCAAAAAGAGGAAAAGAATGGACACAATGTCTGCTCGAAGCTTTTAGGGGTCTTCTAGCTGCCCTGTGCAGGGATTGGCGGTCGCTCCAGATTAATTTTGGAGCAAGAGACCTCAAAGCTGTTGTCTTGGTTTGGTGGTTGTTTCCTGTTAACTGTTGCTCACAATCGACCTATTTATTTTTGGTGTGTGAAGAAACGTAAGAAAAGACAATAAAAATCCATTACCTGGACTTCTTTGAGTAATTTAGACACCTGAATGAAATTCAGCCTTGTGTCGATGGGACAGTAAACGCATTTCATTGCCAAAGGTTGGTAGGGAGCCAGGGCATCCAGATAAGAGAAATCTGGTTCTGCAAAGAGAAATGTTTGGCAAGGTTAATTCCGTTACAAATTTCTCTTCCCTTCTTCCTTCCCCTACCCGTTATTTTCTGTTAATTTGATGAAAATTATGCCCACAATTAGTCTTACCTTAATCAAGCAACTGAGCAATACTGTTTCATTTGAAGACATTACTGCATGATTTTTATAACAAACTTAATCAAGACAAAAACATATCTCTTCTTTTTAATCAGATCCCATAAAAGAAGGTGAGATGTGTGAATTTTCGCTATCATAAGGTAACCCAAATGTCAGCTTGTTTTCCACCGCGACAAAAACACAGCAGAAAAGTTGTATCTTTATAAACCTGTACCAATGTCCTTTGCTGCAGACACATTACCTCCCAAATCCTCTTCTTCCTTACAGTGTGTAACTATATATCTATATCTATATCTATGTACTCTCACTATTGACTTTCAAAAACCAGATTAGAGGTTTGCCAGAGAAAAGTCATGCACTGAACAGGCTTTTGCTCACATAGAGAGTATTACAACATTGAGAATATGACAGAAAGATACAATATTTTTGGTGAATGAAGAATACAGGTCTCATAGGTGACACAGTGTAGGATAAATGTGGCCACTTGATTCTGGGGGCCACCAGTTGATGTGGCAAAGCTTATGCTATCACTATGTACCGATAATTGTGGCATAGGGGAATGCTAGAAAAGGAAAAATTGGTGTTAGTTTGGTAAGTACGAAGTGAGAAAAAGAGAAAGAGATGCATAAAGGCCTCAAAGCACCATCTGCAGAGCGAAGGGCAGTTGTGAAGCACCCATCCTGGCTGGAAAATGGTATGAGGTATTTCCCTGGACTGCGATGTATTTCCCTGGACTGAGGTATCCCCCTGGACTGTGAACTGGCTGAAGGGAAGAAGCCAGAGAGTCGTGGTCAATGGGGCAGAGTCCAGTTGAGGCCTGGATCTAGTGAAGTGTTCACGGGTCAGTGCTGGGGCCGGTATAATATATATATTAATCAATGACTTGGATGAGGGAATAGAGTGACTGTCAGCAAGTTTGCTGGTGACACCAAGCTGGGAGGAGTGGTGACACTGAAAGCTGTGCTGCCATCAGAGACCTGGACAGGCTGGAGAGTTGGGCGGGAAAACTTCAATGAAATAGAACAAGGGCAAGTGTAGAGTCTTGAATCTGGGCAGGAACAACCCCAGGTTCCAGTGTAAGCTGGGAATGAGCTGTTGGAGAGCAGTGTAGGGGAAAGGGACCTGGGGGTCCTGGGGACAGCAGGGTGACCAGGAGCCAGCACTGGGCCCTTGTGGCCAGGAAGCCAATGGTACCTGGGGTGGGTTAGAAGGGGGTGGTCAGTAGGTCAGAGAGGTTCTCCTGCCCCTCTGCTCTGCCCTGAGGAGACCACACCTGGAATCTTGTGTCCAGTTGTGGCCCCTCAGTTCCAGCAGGACAGGGAACTGCTGCAGAGAGTCCAGCGCAGCCACCAAGATGCTGCAGGGAGTGGAGCATCTCCTGTGTGAGGAAAGGCTGAGGGAGCTGGGGCTCTGGAGCTGGACAAGAGGACACTGACGGGTGATCTCATTAATGTTTACAGATATATAAAGGGGGAGTGTCAGGAGGATGGAGTCAGGCTCTTCTCAGTGACAACCAGTGATAGGACAAGGGGTAATGGGTTCAAACTGGAACACAAAAGGTTCCACTTAAATTTGAGAAGAAACTTCTTCTCAGTGAGGGTGTCAGAACCTGGCCCAGGCTGCCCAGGGAGGTTGTGGAGTCTCCTTCTCTGCAGACATTCCAACCTGCCTGGACACCTTCCTGTGTAACCTCATCTGGGTGTTCCTGCTCCATGGGGGGATTGCACTGGATGAGCTTTCCAGGGCCCTTCCAACCCCTGACATTCTGGGATTCTGTGATTGTGTGGTATCTGCTCAGGCTGTGAAAAAAGATGAACTTAAAGGAAACTTAAATACAGAGAATTCAGCTGAGATTTCCACAGCCATCCTCTATGTTCTCCCAGCACCCTGAAGAGGCCACTGCCTGGATTCTTGTGCAGACAGAAAAAAGTATTCTTAAAATTTACCGCAGGATACTCAGCACCCAGCACGGCATCCGATGTTTAATATTAAGTCTCATTCTACTGATAAAGCCCAGTTAATTGCTGGCTAAGAATCAGCAATCACGATGTGGTTATATTTACCCTCTGAGAACAGAATGTGGCATCGGCCCATGATCCATACGTTTGGAATTGTCAAAGGGATCATTTTGCCAAGTTTAAAGCGATTGTCAGAATAACCGCCCGGGAACGTCAAAGTGAGAAATATTAACAAAAAATGATGGTTGTACAAGAATATCTTCCTAGATGCCCCATAAAATAAAAATTATACTGGGCAAAAAGCCACACTAGTTAAAAGCAGATGTGGTAGTGGCAGCGAAACAAAGACTAAAAATATCGATGTAAATAATGGGAGTTAATGGCACTAAGTTTAATAGCAATGGATAGAAGTTTAAAAATAAGAATACTGAGAAGGCAGCTAGTTGAAGAATGATCAGCAATCAATTAGAGTTAAATCAGAAGACATTTTAAAACTCATTGGGGAAAAATGGAAAACTTAAGTCAGGCACAGGGCCTCTGCTAGAGATGGATGATGAAATTGCAAATAATAAGCTTAAAAATTACCAGAAGGGAGATTTTCTATCCCATCAGGTGGATGACATAGAGACTTGACTGCCTGTATCTGAGAATGCCATGATGTGGCACCTATTCAGATTATTCTTGAGTCAGTAGGTTCAGTTAATCTACAGACATGGATTTTCGTCCCTAAGAACCTAGAATAGCATCCAGTCTATGGTGTCTCTGAACAACCAAGAAGAACATAATTAGCCTTGGAAATGTGTGAAATTCTAATGAAGCAATCCTACCAGAGGCCTTTGACGGTTTCAAACGTGAAAAAGAGAACAGGAGCTGGTCTCATAGCCAACTCGTGTGAAACAAAGGAATAACTGTCCTGAAACTACCAAAGAACCAGAAGCCACCTGCCTGATGGAAGATGGTGCCTGTCAAGGACACATAGATTTTTTCTGATAGAATTACAGGTCTTGAGCTTTTCCCCCAAGACATCTGATTTACTACTGTGTGACAATGAGTTCTAAAATCTTCCACTGCACAGCACTAATGTGACGCGCATAAACTGCTTTGAAGATCTCCTAGGGAGCTGCTTTTTAAAGCATTGTTGTTATCGGAGGGAGAGCAAGAAACCGACTCTTTTCTGCCATGTTTTCTTCTACCATTTCTTTGTGGCTTAGTGGTATTCAATGTTTTGAATCAATAATCTATTCGATACTGCTTCAGCGGTAACATTTGCAGATGCCACGAGCAAGGAGAGCAGCGCCGCAGCTCACTCACAGCGAGTATCCTGGTTATGGGCTGCAGACGCTGTTTTAGTCCATATTGTCTCCTGGTTGTTTTTTATATTACAAATTGGGAAGGTGGAGTCTATCTGGCTCCTGCAGGCTGAACAAGCAGTGTCATCATTAACAATACTGCGTGGCCTGTAGTTTAAGGCTCTAATTGCAAGAAACTAGGACTCTATAACGGGAGAAGCTAGAACATCATCTGCTATCACATACTGTTTCAATGGACCAAGCTTCTTTCTACAGGAGATTTTAAACTTAAAACACGAGAAGATAATAGCTGGAGAACAGGAGGCTGAGGGGAGACCTTCTGATCTCTGCAATTGCCTGAAAGGAGCTTGGAGGCAGGGGGGATCAAGTCTCTTTTCCCAAGTGACAAGTGATAGGATGAGAGGAAACCACCTCAAGTTGGGCCAGGGGAGGTTTAGATTGGATATTAGGAAAGATTTCTTCCCCAAAGGGCTGTGGGGCATTGGAACAGGCTGCCCAGGGCAGTGCTGGAGTCACCATCCCTGGAGGGTTGGACAGATGGGGATGAGGTTCTTAGGGACATGGGGCAGCACCAGGGGTGGGTTAATGGTTGGACTCAATGATCTTGAGGGTCTCTTCCAATCAAAATGATTCTATGATTCTAATTAAATAATAAAAATCCTGGGGATCAGTGGAGGTGCTTCAGATTTCCACTGGAGTTATTAAGACCAGAAGAATTTAAACTGCTACTGATTTCTGTAGGCACAGATGTCTTTGTTCCAGCTGAGACAGTGAGAAGAAGTAGGAACATCCTGCTGAGCAATCTGCCTACAGAGTCCAAAAGGCACAGATAACGAATTTAGGAATAAAACTAAACCTAGAATCACTGTGCTCTCCAAGGTCACCACAACCAAAGAAGATCTCAACTGGGAGTTTCATTTGAAGTATAAACTGGGAATGAATATCAAAGATCACAACCTAATGTATCCAGAGGTTGCTACGATCATCATTCAGATGCCTTAATGACTTGTCAGGGCCACATTCTAATCGAGTTCGCTCTATGTCCTCATTTCACGGAAGGATTACATTTTAATACAGAAAGGTCAATTACCTCTCCCTACAAGAAGGCACAGAAGAGAAGTTCTTGCCATTAAAGGCCAGTTCCTGACACCCTCACTGATGGTGGGTGGCACATTCAGGACATGATTAACGGCACTGATTTCCTAGGGCTTAATGAAACACACACCCCAGCACAGAGCATACATGCTCTGGTTTTAATTGAAGTCTCAGCTGGAGGAGAATTCACTGTTTCCAAGACAATGCATACCTATATTGCCATCTTACCAATTACTGTAATTAGGGCACATCTCCTGAAACTACCTCAAAGGTCAGGAGTGACAGGAACGGTAGCAGTTATGACATCTGTGCTGTGGGACCGGGTACCACTTCCCAGCATCATCACAATCTAGATTTAAGCATCTCATCTGCTCAGCACAAACCTCCATTAATCTTCCCTCCCCTTGCAGTAGGGCTAATTACATCCTTCTTTAAACCTTTCCAAATTGGTTTAACAGTATCATGATACCGTGACACTTTTTGGTACCAATATTGTGAAAGAGTCAAAGGGACTTGTTCATCAGTAGCCTCAAGTCCACAGTTAAGAAAACAAAGAAGGAAGGAAATAACCGTTTCTCAGTCCTCTTTGCTTTAGGAGGTTTTGTGCTTTCCAGCAGAGCTATTCACTAAACAGAGGAGGAAAACAAGCTTAACAGTGGGACTCCATCAGGCTCTTGCTGCAGGAGCAGGTTTGATCAGTCACCCGGTATTCTCCTCCTCATTTCTAATTCCTTTGTCCTAGTCCTAAATCCACACCTTCTGAATCTGGCTGACATATATAACACATCTCCCAATTATACCACAGCTCTTTAGAGATAAAATCAGTAGCAACGGCCTAAAGGATTATTTCCCTTCTCAGCTGTGAGGAGTGCCCGCTGTAGGGTTCTGTTTGGATGACACGTTGAGTATAAAGAGGAGGAGGTAGTTTGAGGGAAGGCCTTGAAGAAGATCAAACTTGGGAAGATATTCCCTTTGCTAGATTTCCCAAAAGCTTCACGTTAAATCCTTTGTCTCACTGTTATCGATTGGCACGGTCTCAGGATGCAGCTGCCCTGTGGATCGCAGACTTATTCTGAGGTAGACAAGGCTTGATTCACTAAATCCATTAAAGGTAGGCTCAGTACTAGAAGCAAACCGGGAGAAGCGGAGAAACTTCTAAAGACCTGTTGTGCCTCTGGCACAGCTCCCCGGGGGATGAGCTGGAGCTGAACCTTCAGCTTCACATCCAAATGGACAAAAAAAGTGTCTGAAAATCCAAAACCCTCAGCCAAAAGGCACAGATCGGCACTGCCAGGTCTGCACGGGGCGCACGCCCCTAAAACAGCAGACATGACAAAGGCATCGTCAAAAACAGACCAGCCGGTTGCCTGAGGTTCTGATGAAAGGGCAGAAGAGATGAGGAAAGAAAGGTTTGTGATTTCAATGGAACATGGAGAAGTGCTCCTGCTTTCTGAACCACGAGCAATTAGGTCTTGCCTGGGTTCCACTTGCAGCCAGCTGCTTTTAATCCAAAAATTAATTTCCTGTAGGCGTTTTACTGCTGTGTGTAACAAAGATTTTGCTTCGAAACGGCAGGAACGGGCTCTGCATGGCAAAGGTTGGCTCTGCAGGGCTAAAATGAATTAAATGGCACAATAATTACATTTGGCCCTACAGTTAGTCCTGGTGTCTTAATTTAGCTGAGCTCCTACTGAAGGCAGAAACTTCTGCCCCAGAACAAATGAGTAAAGCCCCCAGGATGTGGTCACACTTAACCAGAGTGCAAAACCTATTGTTAATTTAGTAATGACATCTGCGTTTTACTTACCTGTGAATATAACAGTGTTCAAGCTAGATTTTCCCCATAACTCCATGAAATGAACCACGTCCCCAAATCTAAGAGAGGGATGTCCAGTGAACACAACACACGGCTGCTTGAAGTCATTGCTGAAGTCTCCGTGGATGCTGGGATAATGTTTCAACTTGTTTGTCTGTATGAGCTGAAATAAGAGCAAAAAAAATCCAGATATTACAAACTTTTTGTGCCTCTGTGCTCAAGTGTGTTTATTTACATGAGATTATAAATATTCTACAGTTTATTTCTAATTCATCGCAGAGTCCCTGAGATTTTCCAACAGATTTAGTCATGACTGTCCTAAATGTTATGAAAAGGCAGACAGAATATAGGGCCAGGTGCCTCCGAGTCCTTGCTCCCATATCTTTGGAACCGGCCGTACGGTAATTTAAAGAGTAAGAAAACAAGATAAGAATAATATAAGAATATAAGAATATAAGAATAAGAAGCAGTTGCCACTAGAGCTGGCAAACAGTGGAATCAACTATGTGGTAAACCAGATTTCTTTACTAAGATGGGGAGTTTGATTTCTCAAGGCGCATTTTTAGAAAGTATTTTGCTTTATTTCTCCCACCACTGTTTTCTAATTTGCAAAACGAGGTTCAACTTAAAAAGCAATTTAATAGACTAGTCTGCTAAATACTTTCACACAATATTTTGCAAGTTTTTGCTTGGCAGGTATAAGCTTCCATCCTCAAAACGGCTGTAAATATGGTTTTCTTTAAAAGTATGCAATTGAACACAACAGAATCACACACTGAACAAATGAAAAGATACACGGATGTAAAAAGTATGAAAGAGGGGAATGGTACTTCCATGGGCAGTCAGTTTTTAGAGGAGGCGGGACTGTCCATCAAAGGTCTCTCTGTATGTTGCATCTTGGTGGCTGCGCTGGACTCTCTGCAGCAGTTCCCTGTCCTGCTGGAACTGAGGGGCCACAACTGGACACAAGATTCCAGGTGTGGTCTCCCCAGGGCAGAGCAGAGGGGCAGGAGAACCTCTCTGACCTACTGACCACCCCCTTCTAACCCACCCCAGGTCCCATTGGCTTCCTGGCCACAAGGGCCCAGTGCTGGCTCATGGTCACCCTGCTGTTCCCAGGACCCCCAGGTCCCTTTCCCCTACACTGCTCTCCAACAGCTCATTCCCCAACTTACACTGGAACCTGGGGTTGTTCCTGCCCAGATTCAAGACTCTACACTTGCCCTTGTTCTAGTTCATTAAATTTTCCCTGCCCAACTCTCCAGCCTGTCCAGGTCTCTGATGGCAGCACAGCTTCCAGTGTCACCACTCCTCCCAGCTTGGTGTCATCAGCAAACTTGCTGACAGTCACTCTCCTCGTCCAAATCATTGATGAATATATTGAATAATACCGGCCCCAGCACTGACCCTTGAACACTGCACTAGGTCCAGGCCTCAACTGGACTCTGCCCCATTGACCACGACTCTCTGGATTCTTCCCTTCAGCCAGTTCACAGTCCACCTCAGTACCATCCGCCCTTCTAGCAGAAAACCCCCAAACTCTGGCTTTACTCTTCATCATAACGTATTTGATTTTCATCAGAGGCACTAAGAAAGAACATGATGATAAGCAACTGCTTTGGTCTCCAAAAGCTGTAATTCATCTTTCCAGATTCTCTTTTATTTGGTATATTCTACCACGGTAGATCTAACTCAAGGATAGTGTGCCTATATGACAAGAAAGCTGGGGATTCTGATGCTTCTTTAAGCCTCTTAGCAACTTATGCACCACACAGCACTTCAAAACTTACGGTTATTTCATAGTTAGGTTCTTAATTCAATTTAGCATCACTGACCCTACTCAACTTGTAGCTGTCACCACTTAAAGATACATGTCAGTGCTCAAACAGGTAATGTGCAAACTTCTCCTCAATACCCTTTTCAAGAACAGAAAGTTGGCTGTACATAGGTACCAATATTTATGTTTCTCCCTTTCTTCCTTGAGTTTGGTCGCCTTTATGTTCCCACCAGCAAATATTCTGCTGCAATTTGGCATTTGACTTCCCACCTGTCCTGTTTAAAACAGCTGTGCAACACCTGGATGGCTGGAATGGAACAGGATTGGGGTTTGAGGTACGATGGAAGCTGTAGGTGGATGCACTCTGCTATTTCTATGTGGATCCTTGGATCATGGACGAAGGGGATGATACTTTCTGCAGCTTACTAGGAGTATCAAATTCCTATTTAATTTTCAAGAGGAAAAATGGAAAACTGCTCTGGCAGTTAATATGCGCTGTATCTTGAAAACATTTTTGCAATTAGGACTAGTAAAGATTTCTGATTAACACATCTGGAGTGCAATATTTAGAATCTAAACTTAGCTTCGGTAATAAAAACTGCAGTTTAGCAGACAACGCGCAAAACAAATTTGATCCCATATAATTCTGGCACTTAAAAGAATGGGTAGGAAATGGCCCCACAAAGCTTTTCACTTATTTTTTCGAGGGAAGTCTAAAGCCTCAAAACTGAAGTTGCAAAAGCAGTTTTAACTGGGTAAACTGGAAGAAGGGCCCAACTTCTGCTTCAGATATTCAATGGGATACGTGATGTTCCAGGGACCAGCAGAGTGAAGGACATTTCTAGAGCTTGCAGCTCTGTAACACACTCCTGAGAACCACAGATTTCCTGCTTCATAGGATCCTTAGGCTTAGATCTATATTTGTCTACAGTAGCATTCAAACCTTTGCTAAGATGTGAGAGCGGCGCTCGGTGAGCAAAATAATCCTCAACCGCCTGTTTCACTGCTCTACCTATACAAATGTTCATTGTTCATACACATAAAAGCCGTATTCTCTTCAAAACATTACGGCAGCTTCAAATCCCTTCCTGTCACTTTGTAGAGAGACACAGACTTGGTTTCCAGGACCTTGGGTTTTGTGTGTGTCATTCCTTTTAATTATTTTTATCATATTTTCAGCAACACAGCACGACACCAGGGCACTGAACTTGCAAAATAGGTCCAACAAAATTATACTCATCATTAAGGGGACTAAACCTGTAATGATTTGCACAGGTCTTTCATATCTACAGATGAGAAGGGCTGTATAAGCACTACAGTCAATCCTGTCCCAAAACCATTCAGCCAAACAATATTTTCAAAAGGGAACTGATTTCTGGAAACCAGAAACAACATTCAGAGTTTCTACAGAAAGAACCATTATTGACTGAAAGCTTAAGAGACAGAGGATGGTAAAGTACTGAACCGAGACCGAGGAGAGCTGTGGGTTTTTGAACTCCCCGATGGCTATGCTTCCCTTTAAAGCAGTAAATTTGATTTACAGGGTCAGCAACTGCTGTTATAAACAGGATAAATCTCCAGAGCCTTCGTGTGCCCTTTGTTTTTGTGAGCCAAAATACACCGCTATTTCCTCTGGGTCTTCTGGGTCCAGAATTTTGAACAGAAATGGTTCTTATCAATGAACAAGTGATGCATTTATTACTTGGCCTCACTCTCTTCATAAGACCAATGCTAACAGGGGCCTAATTCTATTTAATACTGCAAGACAAAACATAATGCTATACAGTCACCTGGTTCCAGGTATTTATTACTTTGAATGTGTTGCACAGGAACTGGTATATGGAGGAGGGAAGCAAAGATGAGGAAGACAAACGCCAGTATTTAAGACCACAGAATCAATATTACTCCCATCCCGGCGATTTTCAGCCACATAGAGAGGCTTTTTGTAGCCATTTCTCTTAGATGTTGCTAACAGAAACCTTAATAAGAGGCCATTAGCAAATACCAATCAGTGTCAATCAACTCTCAAATTTTCCTGTTGTGGACATTTAGCGAAGTATCGTCAACTCCGGATCCACATATTGTAGAGCCTGAAATCAGCTAGAAAAGGGAGCAAAAGCTTCTCGTCTTGCCTTGCTGGAGCAATTAAGCCACTCATTTATAAAGCACCTCCACAAAAGGGCTGACGCAGAGCGTACGATCCATGGTTCCTGGAGGAAAGGGCAGGGAGATGGTTAATTCCTCAGCTATGGCTGCGTTTAGGATGGGACGTTCCCATGCGCTCAAGGTAAAACACCACGAGTTGGTTCTGAGATACCAGAATAATATTTCTAAACAAAAATAATTACTGATTTTTGCTCCACAGCAATTCAGCTAGGAGTTGTGGAGCTTTAATCTAAGCCTATTTAGACAGTATGTGACATGTGATATTTAGACACGGTGAATACAGTGCTGCTGTATTCACAAACCTGCGCAAACTCCAGTTTTTAACAGTGCAGAAGCTTCCAGCATTGCTTCAGTTTGAGCTGCCTCTTCTCTTTTCCCCATCGCAATAAGTGCTGGTGAAAAACTGAATTGCCACTTTTGTCCATATGCAGGGGAAAGGCATCCACAGGTGATCCAGCCCTTTCCTAACTGACTGTTTCTCTACTTCTCCAGTTTTCCTCCCGAAAAATGACCGGTTGGAATGTCCATCAGTTCTGCTCCGGATCCTGATTCACTTGAGTCACAGCAACTCTTCCTCCAGCCATCACAGTGAAACAAATGCCTTTCCAAGAGGCTCTTTTAGCCTGTGCACCAGCTAACAGGCTGCAGATGCAACTTCAAAAGCTTGTGCGAGAATCTGGACGCCTCATTCATATTATCTTCAGTAGGAATCGAAGTCCAAATCCATCCCCACGAGCCTGAAGCACTTTAGCCCACATCCTTTGCTCATAAAAGAGGGAAAGAACATTCCCTATTTACTTGGACTGGATTTAGGAAACAAACTGCAACCCCAAAGCACAATAAATTGTGCGGGAGGAGATATGATGAATACCTACTACTACGTTAAAGTGGAAGCATTGAGGGGGGAGTAGAAGTGTTCTGGGTTCTCTGCGGAGTTGAACAGTTTGTCTGGTTTTATTCAATGCGGTAGAACAAGGAATGAGTTCAGAACAGGTAAATCACAAACCTGGAAAATATTCGTGCACAGAATGAAAAAGCTTCAAACAATTTGGTATAGAGAAAAGACTAAATAAAAGTAATAATTATAGAGATTGTCAAGATACTTTCATTTATCCTCTTGTAACAATTATAAAGGGATAGTTAAGTGAAATGCAAAATACAATCCTAGCTGATTAAAGGAAGTAAACGCTCTTTTATACTATGCATCAGATCCCCATTGGAACTCATTGCTGCATGAGACTACATCAATGATTTGGGGCATTTTTGCCTTGTTTGTTTTGAAACCCTGCTGTTTGTACAGCTAACAGGAATGTCGAATTTCAGGACCAGACAGCATGCTGGGCTGGACTTGTTCTGCAGATAATTAGAAGCTTATTTCCTGGCCTGTCCCTTTCTGATGTATCACGCCAGGCATGTTATTAATGCTTGCAAATAACTAAGGGGCTTGTCTGAGTAATTCCCTATTTTCTTCCAACAACTGAGCAGCTAAGCGCATCTTTTCACGACAGGCAATTTCCGTATAGTTTACGCCGCACAAGCCTACCATTACTTTGGCAAGAAGTAAGGCAATTCTCCACTAACAACCCATCCAACAAAAATGATCGTTCAGTGTCTATTTCTGATATTCATTAAAAATTCCTTTAAGAGCCAGCAAGCAGAGCTCCTGATTGTGAAGCTGTGGAGTCACAGACTTAGAAAGAGAGTGTTTATTTAAGACATAAAGACCGGCTGCTAAGGCTCTAACTCAGTCTCAAGTTCAAGTCCTTGCTCCCTCCCAGACTGATGGTTTGGCCATGGGCAGGTTATTCAGGCCAGGTCTGTATTAAGACCGTTTTGCTGGGTAAAATTACACCACAATTTTATAGCATCTGAGCCTCCTATGGCTGCTCTTTGCAGAGGCACCACAGGATTTCTGCGAGGGAATAATAATACATTTGTTAAAAATTGTACCGAAAAGAAGTTATAAGATGTTTCACATTATCTGAATTATAAATACAGTGTCAGCTGTAAGGTTTTGCCTCCTTCTGTTGACATGGGTTGGTCTAAGTCTGTATTTCATAGAAGAAAAAGAAACCCAGCTTGTTAGAAACGATATGACAGCGTTAAACCATAGCCAGCTGTAGGTACCACTAAAACTGGAATGCAGCCCAAGGCAGCTGAGAATTAGAGGAATAAAAGGATGACGGTAGCTTGCCCTCGGAGGACAGAACAAGGAATCAAAGGCACGTGCTGAGCACGGGGTATGTGACATGGTCACCGTGAGTACGGACCTTACGCGTCAGTCTTCTACATAAACCTCAGTATTTTGTTTCAAACCAAACTAAACCAAGCCCTCCATCTTGCAGATCAGAAAGGAGCAGCCTGATCTCGTGTTCCTAAGCGCGTCTAAACTTCAGTGATTTACAACCTTCAGGAAAAGACTAAAAGAAATAGTAGCCTCAGTCCTTCTTTGCCTGGTGATGACTTTGGTTTGGTTTTGCTGTTAAGCCAGGCTTTCCAGAGAGTCTTGCTACACACCCAGGGCTTCTACCTCTCATTGCACCGACTCCTTTTGCGAAAGAGCAAATAAGTGTCAGGAATTAGTGAGGAAGACACCCCTTTAGTCCATCAATGGGTGGGGTAACACAGGTTACTCCACTTCCCAGTGTTGATCCAGCAGCTGTAAGTGAACATCCCACACACAACCTGAGCTTTGTTAGAGGACGTACCGTGAAATGTGCAGAAATGCCTAAAGGCTACAGGCATTCCATGGTTTGGGAGCCACAGGGATGTGGATACACACTCTCTTGTGTCATTTAGCACATTTAAGGGAACTTTTAGGCAAAAATATAAGAATGGCTTCCTAGCAATGATATCCATGGGTCTAGATAAAGCTGTTGGTGCATCTCATGATAAAATGTCCTCATCTTTGTGGGTCATAACCTATAGGATCTGGCCTTGTCAAGCAGAGCCTGTACCTGTAACAGGCACAATATTCCCTCTATCCACTGCATTTTCTCATAAGGAAACCAATCTGTTATCCACCACTGTGAGCCCTTTCTTAATCACCTTGATCTGCACATGAAGCACATGTGTCGTCTCAACAGCTAAACAATCATTTGGCAAAATTCCATTATCAGCAGGCCTCTGGCAAACAAAAAATGTCCTAAAAATTAGAGGACATGGTTATCACTCTATAAACACAACGACCCATCTCAAAAGATGGGTTAATTAATCCAGTCTTTGGCAGCTGCATGTTTGGCTCCTCAGTTTTGGAAGGGCTTTCACTTTAAACTTGCCAATTCCAGTGTATGTTGCACACTAAAATTTTGAAGGAATATCTTTTATAGGATATAGGATGTCAGTGAAACAAAGACACTGTGGATCAAAAAGGAAAACAGAAATGCAAGGGAAATCAGAAAGTGTAGCCAGTAGCACAGGTACAAGAATGTCCTACTCGGAGATCAGGCTTTGGAATTGATCTGTGGATGTGAATGAGTTTTTGGGAAGAAAAAGTGGTGAATAGGTGGCTTGGCCTGCAGTTCGCATTATTCTTAGTCACAGATTATACATCATTCACTGCGCATCCTGCTTGGAATGTATTCAAGAATCTGGAAAGAGTGAGGGCTTCTGGTCGGATCCTACTTCCAACGGCGTCTTTGAAGCACCTACAGATGATAGATATGATGGACAATGGCGATTTCCAGAACAAGTCTCTGGATGAGGTATCTCAAAGGAAGGAAAAAAGAAAACAAAGCCTGAAAAAGTATTTAATCTCTGGGCCCTTGAACCTGCAATGGTCACTCTGCACATCTCATCAAGCAGTTTTGACCACAGGAACTAAAAGAGCCACTTTTTGGGGAGCGCACGCCCCAAGCAGCTCCCTGTCTCACAGGAGATTTAAATCCTTTCCCAGACTGCCTCCCATTTTTTCAGTGGGAAATCTACCTGTTCACAGTATCACAGTATCACAGTATGTTTGGGATTGGAAGGGACCTCAAAAGATCATCCAGTCCAATCCCCCTGCTGGAGCAGGAACACCCAGGTGAGGTCGCACAGGAACATGTCCAGGCGGGTTTTGAATGTCTGCAGAGAAGGAGACTCCACAGCCTCCCTGGGCAGCCTGTTCCAGTGTCTGTCACCCTCACTGAGAAGAAGTTTCTTCTCAAATTTAAGTGGAACCTCTTGTGTTCCAGCTTGATCCCATTCCCCCTTGTCCTATCATTGTTTGTCACCGAGAAGAGCCTGGCTCCATCCTCGTGGCACTCACCCTTTATATATTTATAAACATTAATAAGGTCCTCCCTTAGTCTCCTCCAAACTAAAGAAACCCAGCTCCCTCAGCCTTTCTTTATAAGGGAGGTGCTCCACTCCCTTAATCATCTTTGTTGCCCTACGCTGGACTCTCTCCAGCAGTTCCCTGTCCTGCTGGAACTGAGGGGCCCAGAAATGGACACAATATTCCAGATGTGGTCTCACCAGGGCAGAGTAGAGGGGAAGGAGGACCTCTCTGACCTACTGACCACCCCCTTCTAATCCACCCCAGGTACCATTGGCTTCCTGGCCACAAGGGCCCAGTGCTGGCTCATGGTCATCCTATTGTCCCCAGGACCCCCAGGTCCCTTTCCCCTACACTGCTCTCTAATACGTCATTTCCCAACCTATACTGGAACCTGGGGTTGTTCTTGCCCAGATGCAGGACTCTACACTTGTCCTTGTTAAATTCCATCAGGTTATTCCCCGCTCAACTCTCCAGCCTGTCCAGGTCTCGCTGGATGGCAGCACAGCCTTCTGGCGTGTCAGCCACTCCTCCTAGCTTGGTGTCATCAGCAAACTTGCTGATAGTACACTCTATTCCCTCGTCCAAATCGTTAATGAATATATTGAATAATATTGGCCCCAGCACTGCCCCCTGAGGCACCGCACTAGATACTGGCCTCCAACTAGACTCCGCACCATTGACTACCACTCTCTGGCTTCTCTCTTTAAGCCAGTTTGCAACCCACCTCTCTACTCTATTGTCTAGACCACACCTCCTCAACTTAGCTGTGAGGATGCTGTGGGAGACTGTGTGGAGAAAGAGATTTCCTTTCTTGATATGCGAGATAACTTTGAAAGGATGAGTTACAACACATTTATTTAATGTCCGGTTGGACATTCCCCTCAAATAATTATTTTGTTGCCGGGAAGGTCCCATCAACATCTCCCTCAAAGATAGGAGCCTTATTCCTCTTTGCTTCGCTAAGATGCTAGCTCATGTAATTTCATTTAAAATTGCCAATGACAGCACTCAGTGCTGCAAGCTTTAACTTTACATCAAATACCATTTCTCCTGCAGCAGGCAATATGATGCCTGTTGCGGCTGGGGAGGTAAGAGCTGGGGTGACTAAGCTGTCTCTGATAACAAGCTCTTAGTTTTACAGACTTGGAAGCCAACTGCTTGGGCAAAGGGAATATTCGTAGTTGCAGCCTGATAAGAGCAAACATTAAACCATGTGTGTGCCAGACCTGTGGGGGAGCAGAGGGGAGCATCTGTAAGTTCTATGCTGAAATAAACATCAGGATAATTTTTGAGTTGAGGGAACACCACCATTCATTCCTCCCCCAAACTCTCAAATTAATCACAGGAAGCAAATTAAAAAACAACCAAACTTGTATGAATAATGACACAAAACTACTCAATAGCTGTAGAAGTGTTCATCAGAAAAAACAACAGCCACGCAGGACTGTGTTCCAGAAACCCACTCGCTCTCTGGTCTTAGCAAACAGCAGAACTATGGTTTACTTACCTCAGCATGGGGAAAAGGAGGTTCTGGGAGATAAACCTTTGTTTGTTTGTTATGACACAACCTTTAAGAGAAAAGGAAAGTAAGCTGGGTTAGAGAGCGGCAAGATATCCTGTGGTATCTGCTGCCACCTACTGTTCAATCTTTTCTGGAGAAAGCAGTTTATTATCTGTGGCATCAGGTGCAAAATCACCAATTTGTTGTGTTGCTTCCAATCTTTCTGTTCAGAGCACCAACACCTACAGGACGCGGCAACCCAGCCGCAGGGAGATCACTTAGCGAAGGTGCAGGACACACCTGCTGCTGAGGACAAATCTGTAACTCAACATCTCTGCCATTTCATAGTCCAGGTCTCAGCAGTTTTTGCAAAGCCAAATTACCTGTCGACAGAAAGACTCCACTTGCCTCACCCCACTTCTCAGCAGTGATGAGGTTCTTTGGTTCATTATAATCTCACTCCCCTGTGCATTTTACTACTGCGACTACAATGTTGGTAAACTGCCTGTCACTGTGGCATAACGCTGTTACCCGCTATTTTACATCAATTGTTTATTTTTAAAACAGAAATACTGAAAGTTGTGGATTAGCTCTAGCCTCATTTCTGATTCATCCTACTACAGAAGTTAAATAAATGATATTTTTGCGAGGCCTGTGTGATGTTATAATTGTCTGCAGTGACTCTGGCCTGGTGGCTTTTTCTCGGAAACATTACCTGTCTCACTCATATTTTCTTTATTATAAAGCAATAAGCCTGGGTCAAACTAAATTTGATAAAGTCTAAGAGATACTAAGAGCAGGACATTTCTTTTAACTGATTAAATAGTAAAATTGGAAGGCAGAAATCCCTGAATTTCAACTCCATTTCTGAGCCCAAACCTTTGTTTCACAGAGTTCAACCTCTGCCTCCATCTCTACCCAAGTCAAACATTTACTTTACAGATAAATGTTTGGAGATTAGCTAATGATGGGTTTAACTTTTTAATATAAGTCACTACAGCGAAGGAGAATTCAAAAATACGGTGTATGTGTCTGAGTTGTGCCAGCCAGCCAGAAGGACACAACTGGCACATGTAACATTCCTGCTACTTTGCCAGCAAAGCATACTCAAGTTTGGCCAGGACACCAAGGCTTGATTTTCCTACTTTTGCTAAAAATAACATGATTAAAATTAACCAGATTTAATTCCTCTTTCCAGTTCTCCTGAGGGATCAATTCACCTAAGACTTCCTGTCAGGTGCATCATTTAATCATCGGTGCAAGTACCAAAACGGACAGATTATTTGAGTCTGTACATTCTACAGGAAACGCTGCTTCCCTAATCATACAACATCTACTTACACACGCACACACACCCTCGTGACTCCAGAAACGTGTTCACAATTCTAATCAAGTATATAATAGAATATGTCATGTAGAGATAACCTGTGTGTGTCTATTTACCATCTCTGGGTGTGCGAATTGAGGCCGATGAAGCAGCTGTTTGACACCTACCACTCAGCAAAGATCTGGGAGAACTCGAGGGAGCTGTTGGCAACGGGGGAGATGAAATAAAAGGGGACGTTGGAGAGTCCAGCAGAGTCAATATACTGATACAGGCACTCCAGCAGGTCGTATATCACTCCAGAGGGGTAACAGGGAACCAGCACATTTCCTCCATTCCGGACAGTCATAGCTAAGGGAGAGAGAGAGTAAAAATCAATTAACAGGGTTAATATTTAAGCTTTTTAACAGAATTCCTTTAATATAAGCATTACATAAGGTATAGAAAGAAGCTATCACATTAATTCGTAGAACTTATTATGCGTATGAATTGGGAGGAACACTTCTGATCATGAAATATGTTTATTTACTGCCTACTCCAGACTTAGTGAACAATTATAGTCTATTAGCTGGGGGCACACAACACTCTTGACAGGAGAGGGCGATCTTGCATCAGCACATGAGGATAAATGAGGGACACTAACCACCTTACCATCAAAATAACCCAAATAAACCCTGCTCTGTCTGTTAGCTCTCCACCAGAGAAGGACAAGAGCTCACAGGTCTCGGCTGAAAGCACCACACATGGTAAACAGGTCCGGACTCGGTTTTCAGTACTCTGGATGAAAGGCTGAAGATGTGGTTATTTCAAACATCCATTGAAGCTAGAAGGGGTGGGGGCGTGTTTCTCCTTTTTAAAAGCTCTAAATATTTTGTCCTTCCAATATAATAGGAACAATTTAAAAGCTCTGTGATTTGTAGACAGCATGGGAGTAGAGAAAAATGAGAAAAAGATGTTTACTCTGTAATCAACAGCAAAAGCAAGTACAGAGCAAATATTTTGTCCTTTTTGGCAGAACAATTTACAAAAATGTTGTACGTTATGGCAAAGTGGAAACGCTTTGTCCAGCTCACCCAGCAATTGCTGCCTCACCAGGATTTCATGTGTGGTCGTGGGGTAAAACCACCTACCGATGTTAATTGCAGTGCAGCGGCAGTAACATTAAGCATGGAGGTATTACACAAAAAAGCTGTGAAAGAGCCTGAAAACGCATATATTACATCCCGCCATAATCACTTCCTCGACTTCCATTTATCGACAAGCTTTGATGGGTACGGATTTCGCACATTAAGGGTCTTTTTGCCCCACCTACGTGTTCAAGGAAGATTTCTCTGGCTGAGTGTGTGAAGGTTTCTCAGAGTCCAGAGACTCTAGTAGGATTTTTCACATGCATTTAACTCCTTTTAGCAGTCAGTGCTTACTACATGCTGCTCACAACTGGTCAAAGACACCCTTTATATCAGAGAAACAATATAACTTCAGTGTAGTGGATTCATTGCCAAGGTTTTCTCCAGGTTACATACAAACTATACCATGGAAATATTTGGAATATGAAAAACAATAGTTCATATTTGGCTAGAAACTGAGATGCTACAAAACATCCCAGCAATGTGTTATATTATTCCTCTTCCATAGCTAAGTCTAAACTATCCCATCTGTAAACAGGATGCAAAAGGAGGAATGAGGAGATCAGGAGCAACATTTCCAAAGCCATCTGGGGGGCTGAAAGTTAAACCTCTGGCTCCAGGACCAGAATTTGCATTGCTTTGTTATGCACTCCAAAATCAGGAATTTGCCCAGGTCATGAAAAATGTGGCTTTCATTCCTAAAGCCTTAGGGTCTGAGTTCACAGCTCTCCCTTCCCTACAGCTCTAAGTTTGCTATGGGAACCTCAAACCTTTTCTGTTGGAAGCAACCAGAAGATTCCCAGGGCCACAGAGAAAATAATGGGGGGTAAGGTCTTGGAGCGGAATCCAACTGGAGTTTCTGTTCCCAGAAAAGCTACAGAGCTGGTTACCAATAATTCATATAAAATTATATTTCAGGGAGTGGAGCATTCTCCCAAGCAGCTGTCATACCTACTAAGCCATGGAGCCAGGGTTGCTGACCCTTATCTCAAGTTTCTGGTGCCACAGTGATGCACCTTTGAAAGGACAGCAACACGGAATCACAGAATCCAGGCTGGTTGGGGTTGAAGGGACCTCTGGAGACCCCCCAGTCCAACCCAGCTGCTCACGCGGGGTCACAGAGCAGATCACACAGGTGGGTCCAGGCGGGTTTGAATGTCTCAGAGCAGGAGACTCCACACCCGCTCTGGGCAGCCTGGGCCAGGCTCTGGCACCTCCCAGCAAACAAGTTTCTGCTCATGTTCACATGGAGCCTCCTGTGTTTCAGTCTGTGCCCGTTGCCCCTCACCCTGGTGTTGGGCACCACTGAACAGAGTCTGGTCCATCCTCTGACACCCACCCTGACATATTGATCCCATTGATCACATCCCTCTCAGCTTCTCTTCTCCAGCTCAACAGCCCCAGCTCTCTCAGTCTCCTCATCACAAAGATGCTCCGGACCCCTCAGCAACTTTATGTCCCTCCCTGGACTCCCTCCAGTAATTCCTTGTCCTTCTTCAACTGGGGAGCCCACCACTGAACCCACAACTGCAGATGGGGCCTCCCCAGGGCAGAGCAGAGGGGGAGGAACAACCTCCCTCCACCTGCTGCTCACACTCTTCCTCATGCACCCCAGGTCCCATTGGCCTCTTGGCCACAGGGCACATTGGTGACTCACGGTCACCCTGTTGTCCCCCACAACTCCCAGGTCCTTCTCTGCAGAGCTGCTTTCAGCAGCTCAGCCCCAACCTGTGCTGGTGCCTGGGGTTGTTCCTCCCCAGCTGCAGGACCCTGCACTTGCCCTTGTTGAACTTCATCAGGTTCTTCTCTGCCCAGCCCTCCATCCTCTCAAGACCCCACTGGACATGACTATCCTACCACTGGCAAGGCTCTGTGTGACAACTTCTCCATTTAGAATATACTACTCAGTTCCTCGGTGCAAGTTTATCTGTACGTGCTGTGGTCAGCATAGCTGGGCACTACTTGAGGGGGCGCTTAGAATTATAGGATCATTTTGGTTGGAAAAGCCCCTCAAGATCATCGACTCCAACCATAACCCACCCCTGGCACTGCCCCATGTCCCTGAGAACCTCATGTCCGTCTGTCCAACCCTCCAGGGATGGTGACTCCAGCACTGCCCTGAGCAGCCTGTTCCAATGCCCCACAGCCCCTTCCAGGAAGAAATCTTTCCTAACCACCCTAAAGTGGTTCGATAAAAGGATAAGAATCACCTCCCAGCTTCAGCAAAACAAGGGTGAAACCTTTTCCAAGCTTTCCATGCAAGCACCAGGTCCAATCCAGCCCTCTGCACCACTACAGCAACTTTCTACAGTTGTCAGTAAGAGGACATGTATATTTGAAAGCTGTTTAAAGCCCAATTTATCTCTGTGACTGATGGATGCACTCTCTTGATAAAAGTTGTATAATAATCTCGGCATTTCAAATTTAGTCTCCTTCAGTAGCTCCCTAACAAGTTGTTCAATTTACAGCTCACAATGAGATAACTTGCTTTTCGAGCAGCTGCCACCACAAGGTCAAGTTGGCACCTAAAAAGCAAACTGTGCTCTTTTCTGCTTTATATAAACACAGGCAAACACACAGGGGCCCGACCGCACACGAAATATCACAAACTGTCCCTACAGACAGTCTGGCAATGATGCTGATGATGCCCAAGGCAATGTAAAAACACAGCGGCTTTTCTCGAGCTGCAGGGCGCTGGTGCTGCAGTGCTGAGCACAGAAAAAGGGGTTTGGGCTGCGCCGAGAGGAACGTGGAGACGTGACAAAGCCCGTGCTCAGTGTTGCACACACAATGCGGAGGGGAAATCACACGTGTGACTCGGTAATAATGGGAATCAGTGTCTCCAACTCTACGCACAGTGATGAAAATGGAGAACAAGGCGGAATTTTCACACTTGCATTTCTGTGCTTTCACAGCGCTCACGAACATGCCGGCACCTCATGACACAGATTTTTGGTACGTTTCCAGCGTCTGCTTTAGAGTTTTTCCCTTGTGTGTTCTGAACGTCTTGTGAAGTCCCCTGAACGTTTGCAAATGGGAAAAACAAATGAAAACTACTGTGCTTAGCTTGCCTACACTATCGCTTTTCACAGCAACCTACTGCTTTTTGGACTTTTTTACACATTTGAAATTATACTGATCCACTATTTTCTTCTCCTGATGTTGGTGTAGATGCATAAATGCTGCTGGTGTCATGTAAAAGACAACGCTACAGCTACATTATTCATACAATTACTTAATTTCTTCAAGTCGCTGTGTTTTATTTGGCAAATAGCGCTCAAATTCCAGACTCTTACAATGGTATCATTTTAGGTATATATCTGCCTTTGGTCTTTAATCATTTTCTAATGAGTTTGTTCCATTCAAGATATAAGCTGCTTTGATGACCTTCTGCAAAGCCCTCGGAATAGTTCAGAATACTTCTGTGAACCAGAACAACCTGTGCAGATAAACCTCAACCTGTACCTACATTTGTAACACATTTATTTATACACAGTCCCCTTTTGGATTTTGCTTTGGCCCAAGCTACATCTCAAAGACTTTGTTTCATTTTTAAAAGTGTTTTAATTAACAGCAGGGGGATAGTAACCCCCTAAAAGGTCCAGAAAGGACAGAGAAAGGCAGCACATCTGGATCTAGCACAACAACGTCACTAAATCTTACCTGCGACAGCTTATGGGGTAATAAACCTAACAATGCTCAAAAACAATGAAAACATAGGCTGTAATACACACACACACATGAACACACAGGCAGCAGGTAGGAAAGGAAGCCACAGGTGTTAAGAATTACCATGGCTTCAATGGGGGGTTGAACAAGTTCCTGGAAGAGAAATGCACGGAACATTCCTAACTACACAAAAGCCACGTCTGATTCAGGAAATCCCGGAAATCAAAACACTTGAAGGCTAGGAGATTATAATGGGAAAGTATTCTATAGTCTCGTCCTGTTCTTCTACTGTCCTCTTGACATCTGCTCATGATCCCTGCTGGAGCCAGGATGCTGGGCAGAGAGCATCTTTGGTATAATCCAATACTAAAAGTCTTACAAAATGCTCTATTAATAGGTGTTTACACCACAAGGAATCATGTTGACCTCGTAACTCGTCTTTTCACATAAACAAATCCCACGTAATTTTACCTTGTACATCCCACAACTCCTGTTCGAACTGAAAAGCTTCAGTCATGAGCAGGAATATTTGATTTTCATTTAGAGATGGTGGTTGATGGAGGAATCTACCACGTCCCTTGGATTATCTGCCTTCCACTACCAGGCCAGTCTCATACTGGGACTGGGGGACAGTACGTAGATATCCAGTATCTGTGAATATGCACAAGGATTTTAAAACGGGGAAAAAAAACCCCAAGTATTGTGGGTTTTTTTCCTCTCCAAGGGTACATTGACTTGTAAAAAGACTAAGAATTGTTTGCATTTAAGTTCAGTTCTCAGCCTTTTTCTGCAGCCTTGGGTAAGCCATGTAAATACTGCAGCTCAGATCTCTCTCCAGTGTGTGATGGGGACCAGAACACTTGCTCGCAGTGAGCATTGCACAATTTAGATTTCTAAAGTCTTTTGATAACCTTTGTATAATAACAATCCACCTATCACGAGCTTTTTTAAAAAGCTGTTCATTTAAAATAAAGCAAAGATCTCTGATAAAAGAATAGGGAATATAGAGCAGGACAGACGTGAGCAAGCGGTTTGGTGACAGAGGGTGAGAGCACAGAGGAACTGGGGCAGGGGAAGGGGAGGAAAGGAGAGAACAGCCCTGGATGTGACATTCCAAACAGGCTGGAAAATGCTGCCATTCACACTGATATCATAGCTTTGTAATTATCAGCTTTTCCAGCTGTGAAAGCTTCTGATTAGGTTTTATATTTCTGAGGTCTATAAATATATCTTGATGTATTTTTTTTAAACAGAGATTGTGCTGTTTTGCTTTTGATATATTTAAAAATCAGGTGTAAGAAGGGAAGCAGATGTGCTTGTTTTCAAATCTGAAAGTCATAAAAAAACATGTAACGATTTTACACTGGCTGATATACAGGAAGGAAATAGTAATATTTCAGCTGGGAATCATATCCAAAACCTCGGCAACACGTAGTCTGTTGGCAGCTAAGTGACATACTTAGCGAACTAAGAGCAGCAGATGATCAAATCTCATTATACCTGTTCCATTCCAAAACATTTTAGGTACAACTTGTGTCTCTCCAAGCACTTAGTGTATTAATGACATCAGGAGCACATCGTAAAATCTAAACAGCTAGTTTTATGCCAGCAGCTATAGCTGGACAACTTATTCAGTTCCAGGAATCGCAGAATTATTTCCCATCCAAAGCAATGAATAAGATAATAAAATAGGCAAAAGACGCCTTTCAACGACCTACCCAAGTTGCTGCAGAACTCTCCTACCATGCCATCTGGGTTAGCGGTCGGGATTTGTGTCAGACCCGTCAGGATGAGAACGTCGCTGTTTTTCAGAGAAGCCTGGTCCATGGGCTGCAACAGAGCACAGCAAAATAAAAGGAGTGATATAAAAGGCAGAGCACAGGCTTTTCTGTTTTGCACCAAGAAGGCTGCAATACGTGACAGACACGGTGACCAAGGAGAACACATGGAACACTTGAAACTTCACATCCTTCCATCTGTGGAAACCTAACTGGAGTTAATAAAAACAGGCACAACTGTTTACCTGCATCCTACAGCCCAATGCAAGCGATGGAACTGTAATTGGATCCATCTCTAAGTAGTCTCCGTGGACTAATAATTTCATGGCCTTAGGAGCTGAACACTGAACAGACACTAATTTGCTGAGGATGTGACAGGGCAGCCAGGAAGGTTCAGCACTCGCATTCCTCTCTCTGGCTTCACGTGTTTCCAACTCGCTTCCCTTTGCAAATCGAGGTCGCAGAATCACAGAATCATTGCAGTTGGAAGAGACGCTCAGAATCATCGAGCCCAACCATAACCTGACTATAGCACTAAACCATGTCACTAAAACCTCACTTGAAACATAATCTTCTTGTTTCCCCATCCTATTCAACGAGGAGGTCTTGCTTCCTACCTCCACCTGCGCCACATGCTGCCCACAATAGACTTTCCTATCACTTAGAGACTCTATAAAGCAGCTTTTTGCTTTTTCTCTTGTTCCTCCCTAACACAGGCAGGAGTTCTCCCTTTAGTCTCTGAAAAACTACTTCATTGTTGTCATCAAATCTCTTCTGCAAACTCTACATTGCTGTGAGGCCTACAGGAATAAAAGGAAATGAGAGTCCACGTCTTGTCAGTACTCCTCCCTAAGGTTTGTTTCTTTGTGTTTCCAGTATATCTGCTCATTATTATCTGGTTTTGCACAGCTCAGCTGCTCGGCACACATCTCTTTGTCCTTGGTCAAAGTCTCCTGATCCATATGTAGGATTTACTGTAATGCAAATATTAATACTAGTCTGGAGGGGGAGGTCTGATGCTAAAATCCTGTGTGAAAATATGACATGGTCACTTGTGTCCAACAATGAAATTCAAACACTTGTTTAGGAGATAGCAATTGTGGTGACCTTCCTTCCTTCCTTCCTTTCACAGAATCCCAGAGTGTCAGGGGTTGAAGGGCCCTGGAAAGCTCATCCAGTGCAATCCCCCCATGGAGCAGGAACACCCAGATGAGGTTACACAGGAAGGTGTCCAGGCGGGTTGGAATGTCTGCACAGAAGGAGACTCCACAACCCCCTGGGCAGCCTGGGCCAGGCTCTGACACCCTCACCCACAACAAGTTGCTTCTCATATTCAAGTGGAACCTCCTGTGTTCCAGTTTGTACTCATTACCCCTTATCCCGTCACTGGTTGTCACCAGAAGAGCCTGGCTCCATCCTCCTGACACTCCCCCTTTCCATATTGATCCCCAGGAATGAGTCCCCCCTCAGTGTCCTCTTGTCCAGCTCCAGAGCCCCAGCTCCCTCAGCCTTTCCTCACACGGGAGATGCTCCACTCCCTGCAGCATCTTGGTGGCTGCGCTGGACTCTCTCCAGCAGTTCCCTGTCCTGCTGGAACTGAGGGGCCACAACTGGACACAAGATTCCAGGTGTGGTCTCCCCAGGGCAGAGCAGAGGGGCAGGAGAACCTCTCTGACCTACTGACCACCCCCTTCTAACTCACCCCAGGTACCATTGGCTTCCTGGCCACAAGGGCCCAGTGCTGGCTCATGGTCACCCTGCTGTCCCCAGGACCCCCAGGTCCCTTTCCCCTACGCTGCTCTCCAACAGGTCATTCCCCAACTTACACTGGAACCTGGGGTTGTTCCTGCCAGATTCAAGACTCTACACTTGCCCTTGTTCTATTTCATTAAGTTTTTCCCCACCTGTCCAGGTCTCTGATGGCAGCACAGCTTCCAGTGTCACCACTCCTCCCAGCTTGGTGTCACCAGCAAACTTGCTGATAGTGCACTCTATTCCGTCATCCAAATCATTGATGAATATATTGAATAATATAGGCCCCAGTACTTTCTTTTCCTTCTTTCTTTTCCTCCTTCCTTCCTTTCCCTTTCCCTTTTCCTTCCTTTCTCTTCCCTCCTTCCTTTCCCTTCCTTCCCCTTCCTTTATTTCTTTCCTTCCTTCCTATACTGTATTGTACACTTTGATAACTAAAAATTTAACTTTTCATGCAGAAAACTACATATGAGGATTGCAACTTACGAAAAATGTGGTCAGGGTTGTGGGTTTTTTTGTGATTCATGGGAATCCCATTTGATTTGTGTATCTTTTTTGGTGCATATGTGCATCACCTTTGATTTCCAGGGCTCACTGTCTACAGGGGGCAGGACCATTTTCTCCAATCACTCAGTGGATTCTCTTTGGAAAAGAGGAGACCAGTTGAATCTCTCAACTTTGTGTATGAACCTCAATGCCACACACAGCTCTCCCTAGAGTGTAAAATCTGCTCTTTTGCCCACAGTATTACAATCATGACTTTCAAATGCTCATTTCCGATGGTTTGGACAGGCTTTTTTAGAAGTCTCTTCTTGTGAAATGGTAAATGGCTACTGCTGGTGGAAAAGAGAAATCAGTTTAAGTTCCATAATATGTTTATTCATCTAAGAAATAATCATATATATATATACTCTTCTCCCAAGCAGCAAGTGACGGGACAAGAGGAAATGGCCTCAAGTTGCACCAGGGCAGGTTTACATTGGATATTAGGAAATATTTCTTCCCAAAAAGGGCTCTTGGGCATTGGAACAGGCTGCCCAGAGCAGTGCTGGAGTCACCATCCCTGGAGGGGTTTTAAAAGGCATTTAGATGAGGTTCTTAGGGACATGGTTTAGTGCTCGAGTTGGGTTATGGTTGGACTCAATAATCTTAAGCGTCTCTTCCAACCAAAATGGAATTCGACGATACATTTGGATTCGATGATACATTAATTTTTTAAATGTAGCTATAATACCAGGCCAAACAGACAAGTATTTCCTTAAAGGTCAATAGGTGAAAACAGGTGAAAAATCACAGCTTCAACAGCACAAAAAAACCCAAACCAAACAAATAAAACCAACATACAAAAAGTAGCGCTCCTAATACAACACCAGAGCTAAAATAATAGAGAAAACAGGCTCACACTTTTTTCACGGATGTGAATTATTTGATATACTTTATACTGGCATTTTATTAAAGCAGAATGAAAATGCATACCTGCTTCTCTCCACTAGCAAACATAGAGCAGATATTCAGAAATTATACTCAAGTGCGACCTGATACTAAATATCTATTCTTGATACTCAAAATTTAACATAATCCAATCTTGGAAAAGCAAAAGTCGCTTCTGTCTGCGCAGATGCAGTAGAGCTACTGTGAAAAATTAACTTGTAGCCTTGCTCTGGGCTGGGATGCACTTCCCACAGCTACTTTTCAAGCAAAGGTGGGCGACTGCAGCCAGCTATGCGATGTTTAATGTTATTTATTCCCAATAGACCCTCTGCAGTCTCACCAAGCAGGAAAGATTTCTACCAGAAGAGACTGATAAAGAGATTTCCTCTACTGAACCTAGAAGACCAGTGTATAGTTAATTCCCTCGCTCGCACTCAGTGCCATTTTAAAGCAGTTGAGAAAGACCTTGCTCTGTTAAACAAGCAGGGGAATTTCACATCAGCCTCGACAGAAGTTTACACTGTGCACCACCTTGTAGCACCAGCCCTGTTATGAGGGATTTATTGCAATCTTTGACTCTCCGTAGCGTGTCTGTGAAAATGAAATGCTAATAATGCCATAAAAAATAATATCGGATCTGCCTGTGATAATGTACATAATGATTATGCCACATTAGATAAGCATAATTTCGGCTGCTATTGCACTGAGAGGGCTTGCATTGATTTTTGGGGGTTAATGTAAAGAATATGTCTTAAAAGGCTTTTAGTGACATGTTTGAACCTGTGCTGTCAACTCGCATTCTCCACTTCGGTGGCAACGGTGTCAATTCTAAACTCAGTAGAGGGTGAGGCCAAATTTTCAACAGAAACCATCTGCCAGAAGACAGAAGGGAAAAGAACAATTAATGGTGCCAGACTGAACTCTCAAACAAACCCTTGAAAGCTCTTGGGTGATTTTCAGCGACAATGAATCCAGTCTCGCTGAACCCTCCACCTGCGCTTCCTGCTGAGGATTTCACAAGATGATCCTTGCTGCTGCACCCGGTCCCAGCTCATCTGTACATCCTAGGCCAGGCCTAAACTGCCAACTGTTCCACTTTCTATCTGTTATTAACAAAGAGGGACTGATAATTACAGACATATCATAACTTTCTGCTGATCATAAACGTAACCTAGATGTAACTTAAAATGTCACGAAAACTTCAAGCTGTTATTTATACCAAAGGGTCTGAGATTGACCTTATCCTATTGGCACCCTGAAAGAAGGAAATGCTTTCCAGGCTATTACTGTGTGTATTAGACAAGATTGAAGAGAAAAAAAGCATTTTTCATTTCTACGCCCAAATAATCTGTGTCTTATCACCCTAAATAGGCAACTGGCTGATGAGAGCCTGGCCAAGTGATGCCCATTTGTAATAATGACAGAGAGAGCTCCAGAAGACTGGAAAAGTGCTAAGGTTTTACTATTATTCAGAAAGCTCTGGATATGTATTTACATAAACATACGCTGATTAACTGGGTATAACTTTTAAAACAAAATGCAGTGACTGATTTCATACACCGTTTAAAGACGGGAATTTCTTTATGACTGCTCATCATGGTTCTACGGAGAAATGGGTCAGACAAAACATCTTTTCACTCCCCGATGAACAAATGCTGATTTGTTGAGCACAATTTTGACCCTACGCCACTCAAAATATTGTTATCATTACATATTGTCTGTCAAACATCACACAGATGAAGAGCTGGCTGGCAGCTCACAAAAACCACCAGTCATTACAGAATCACCACACTAGGAGCTCATATTGGTGTTCACAGAGATTAAAACTAGGACAAAAACTATCCAGTATTTTCAACAACCATCTGGAAGCCCACGTAAGATTATGATGATATCTGATGTGCAAATGATATGTGGTAACGTTAGTGATAATTAGCAAGGAAAGGGCAAACTGAATACAATTTCAACTATCTGGGAAGCTATTCCTTCAAACTATGTGTTAGTTTAAAATAACACGAAGTGCAGTGGGCTGTACGCTGAAAAATGAGGCTCTCGGAGAGCACGTGGGCCAAGCTACGCTGTCAGCAGAGCCAATGGTCCCGGTGTCATTTCTTGTAAGCAAACAGAGTAGGTCCGTGGGGTTTCGCGGAGGCTCACGGTACATTTTCCTGCACTTGTTAAAGCCCTGTCTGCAGATCTGTGCTCTTACCAGGCACTTCATACACACACCATTTCCTGCCACGGGGAGCTCATGTCCTTAAAATCAGGGACTTTACCAGAAGTTAACAGAGAAATGTTCACCTTTGGAAAATGCTCAAGCGTGGTCAGTCTAACCTGATAAACTGAATCACTATGTAATGTACATGAAAACGCTCCCAGTTACCCAAGGTTCCTCCTCACTGAAATATTCCATTCAAATATTGTCAAATATTGCTGCTGCTCCTTAGATGGTGACCAAAGAGCACGACCCAGGCCAGTGTGAGGCTAACGAGAAAAAGGGATTTAGAAACTGATGCATCGCATGGAGCCAAGTACAGCCACGCTATTAGGGATGGTTTATCTATTGGCGTTTCTCAGCTCCTGAGATCAGGCTTTTAAATGAAGGATGCTCAGAAGCAAAGCTCTTTAGAAGATACTCACCTTGGGGGAAATTACTTACTGATCATGAACCTGACACATTTTCTAAATTATTTTTAAATACCTCCTGCTAATATTGCTTTTAACTATTTTGACAACTTCTGAGGCACACAGTACTGCAAACTTCAAGCCATTCTTTGCACTAAGAATTTATGGATCTAGAGAGAATTAATTTACTGGAAATTACATCTACAGCACTATAAAGACTTTGCCCTTAGCAGAGCAGGGTGGAAAAGTTGGCAGCCAGTTAGCGATCATTTCTCCCAAGGAAGGATGTTTCAGAAGTGATATAGATGCCGTCTGTGAACTGTCTGTAAAGACTCTTCAGTGAAATATGGATTTAAAAAAAAGTCACTAATGTTCTTTTGTTTAACTCTGTGAACATTTCCCATTTAAGGTGAAAGAGAATTTCCCAGCTGGTAAGTTAATGTCAAATCATTGATAACAAAGAAGTTTAGTTGTCTTTCCCTAGTAACTATTGATACCTGGCCACTTATCAGGGTAGTATCTCTTATCAATGCCCATTAAGCGAGCTAATTGCTAACAGAGGTACTTTAGTACAGCTTCTCTACTATACCTGATCCCAGCTGGAATAAGCCCCTCTAGTTTTTTTGAGCAAAGACACTTCCCCCTATAGAAGACTCACAAAAGCTGTACCTGAGGATGTGTTGTAAGTAGAGAAGATCCTGAAACATAGGAAACCTTTTCATAGTGTGACTGGATAATCCAATTGGAGCTTCCAAGAGCGTAGCCTGAGCTGAGAGGGGTGACCTGTACCGCGCCAAACAGCTCCTGAAACACACAGCAAGAGGCATTCATTTGAGCAAGTCCCCGACAAAGTCAGAACAGGTCATGTTATCATCAGCGATATCAATTTTAGAAGTAGTTGTGTTATACAAAAACTTTATGAAGTTAGTTTCCCAAGCTTTATGTTTTTATTTCCCCGCATCTAACCAGACATGTGCTCTGAGAAAAGCTTTTCATTAGGTAGGGTCTTCATGAAGTCTCTCTTCCATATGAGTTCTACGGCATCTGAGTTCACACTGACCCATGATTCTAAACGGAGGAATCAACCGGGGTCGTGATCCTGTACCTGCCTTGGCTGCACTGAAGAACTTTGTAGGCACTTTGCATTTTTGAAGACTCTATACTCCCTTCATCAAACTTTATTGATAATGACAAGCAGGAGAGAAGGAAGGACAAGTATAAGACTCTCTTTGAGTTACACATTTTGCTGTGGAAAACAAACTTCACTTCAGACTCACTCACTTTCTAACTTGATTTCTTTTAAAATGCTGTCTACTGGCGATTTAGAAACAACACCCTGCAAACTCAACCCAAATTTCAGCTTCAGCTCTGAGCATAAGCAACCTGACAGTTGTCTCCTTTCCAGGTGTCATTAGAAAGTGTATTGCTTTATCTGTACACAGTAATGTTATACTTGTTCTGAGAAAGGAAAACAAGCCCCTGTGTATACATCGCTAATGTGATCTACTTTCTGGTTACTGAATAATAGAACAAGCATCTGATTCATGCAATACTAATGATTTCTCTAGTGTCCCAATACATATTTGGATCCTTCACAGGGCAAAACAGGGTCTCCATCACTTAGAGTGTGTAAACCAAAGCTCTAGATTCTGCTGATACACAGACGTGAAAAGTGGACAACAAACCATTCTTGATGCTGCCACATTTTGGGTTAACTGATTATTTGTGTCTGATTATTTTTAAAGTTTGCTCTAGAAGTATCTCCTTTTCCCCAGTAACTATAAAACAACAATTTGCTCAGATGCACAGACCTAAAATTAGGTGAGATACATCCAAACTGTTCATATAGTCAAAAACGCTGGGGTCCTTTTTCACCGGCTACAGTGCAGCGTCACACGAACCCAAATCCACCTAATTTAGTACACAGCACCACTGGTTACTGTTCCAAACTGTTTTACTCATTACCAGTAGTCTCCAAACTTCAGCAGCCCATTGCTTAAGAAAAGGGAGCAAATAAGGAGCTTTGGGTTCACAACTTTAATTCACCTTTTTATTTCTTACGGGTCCAAGCAACAACCGCAGGTCTCATGTCCCGCATGCTGCCTACAAGCCATAAGGGAACAGCATATCTGCAGATTAATGAATTGTTGGTTCGGTTCATTCTAGAAACTACACTGGATTATAGACAACAGCATTACAGATAAAAAAGGTTAGCTGGGAACACTGGGAAAGAGTGTTTGAAGTTCAGGTCGAACCATTAGGTTTTGTTTACAATTCCTAATTTGCTGTATAAAAAACAAAGTAGAGGCTGAAGCACTCAAAAGATTCCCAGAAGTGAGATACGGTAACTCAGAAGGGGATGTGGCTTACGGACAGAGAGGATACGCTCATTCGGAACATCCTCCCAGCTCTCAGCGGGCCAGCCATCAACTCCAAATTCGCAGGTACGCCGCCTTAAAATTGGTGTCCCCAAGGAAGAGGAGAAACAAATGGATACTCCCTGATTTCACCAAACAAGAACTTTTCCTGGGAGGTGGACTGAAGGACATTCAGTATAATCTTATCTTGCTTTCCTAGGCTAGGGTAACTAGATGTTACACAGGATCTAGAGGGAAAATCGAAAAGGAAGGGCATTTCCAGAGAAAAGTTGGGCAACGACAAGTTATTACTGTTGACCTGAGGATAATTTTACAGGTACTCACAATTTTCTGAGAATATCCCACCAGCTGGATCTTACTGAGTGCAGCGTTCACTTCTGGCATGGTGTAGCACTTCCTCCACATGGATACCTCCACCGCGTCCTTCAGAGGGGCAGGCAGCAATCTGCAAAGATCACAGAACCCCAGGCTGGCTGGGTTGAAGGGACCTCTGGAGATCCCCCAGTCCAACCCAGCTGCTCACGCAGGGTCACAGAGCAGATCACACAGGTGGGTCCAGGCGGGTTTGAATGTCTCAGAGCAGGAGACTCCACACCCGCTCTGGGCAGCCTGGGCCAGGCTCTGGCACCTCCCAGCAAACAAGTTGCTGCTCATGTCCATATGGAGCCTCCTGTGTTTCAGTCTGTGCCCGTTGCCCCTCACCCTGGCGTTGGGCACCACTGAACAGAGTCTGGTCCATCCTCTGACACCCACCCTGATATATTGATCCCATTGATCACATCCCTCTCAGCTTCTCTTCTCCAGCTCAACAGCCCCAGCTCTCTCAGTCTCCTCATCACAAAGATGCTCCAGACCCCTCAGCATCTTTGTGTCCCTCTGCTGGACTCCCTCCAGTAATTCCTTGTCCTTCTTCAACTGGGGAGCCCAGCACTGGACCCACAACTGCAGATGGGGCCTCCCCAGGGCAAAGCAGAGAGGGAGGAACAACCTCCCTCCACCTGCTGCTCGCACTCTTCCTCATGCACCCCAGGTCCCATTGGCCACTTGGCCACAGGGCACATTGGTGACTCACGGTCACCCTGTTGTCCCCCAGAACTCCCATGTCCATCCCTGCAGAGCTGCTTTCCAGCAGCTCAATCCCAACCTGTGCTGGTGCCTGGGGTTGTTCCTCCAGTAGGGTGTGGGCATTTTCAGCACCTCCTGTAGACCACCAGTTTTGATTCCCATTTATATTCTCCAGATCTTATATTTTCTCGTTTTTCTTTTTAATTCAAATACGCCTGGTGCTTCACAATAAGGAGCAAGACTCCCTGGCTGTTAAGGAGCCGAACAGCACTGCCCACTTTGCCGCACCCCACAGACCACTCTCCTTCTGCTCTTTGTTGTTCATGTTCAGCCCTTCCATCAAAGCAGCAGCTGTGATGAAGGTGCTACAGCAACTCTTGTGGTATTTTCACCACTGATGAAAGACATTGGCTGATTTGACACATCAACACCACTAGAATTGGTAAAGACGACTGTGATCTTGAATCAATGTCTATTTTGCGTCTCCTAAGAATTTGAAAACAGAAGTAAGCCGCAATCTTGCGATTAAAATAAAGGTACCACGAACAAAGGCTGGCTCTGCTCTCATCTTTGTCACCGGTGTCTTACAAGAACACATGTCCCTGCAGCTCAGCTCCTTTGCCTTCAGCTCTGATACCCCACTCGCCTTCCAATTGTGCTGGCACCGAAACATTAGCTGACACTGCAGAGCTCTCCGAAATCCCCTATGCGGAAGTATTTAAGATGTTTTACACCAAAGTAAAATCCATCCATTCTGCTCTTCACAGACACGGCAAGTTAACTGGACGGCGTTGTCAAGGGAGGAAGTGAAGTGTCATGTCACAGGCTGTAAGAGAGATGGCAAACTTCTGGGAAATAAATCTTCCTTAGCAACACGAACTGGGGCAGGAAGCAGCACAGCTGCCAAATGCATAAGAAGAATAGGATTTCTTTTTTTTTGTATATTAAACCAACGCTAAATCAAAGGGTAATTCAAACCAGTTTCCAAAGATTTATGGAAATTGGTCAAGTTTCTTTGATCAATTTGTTTAAAGGAATTTAATTTATTGTTATATCTACTAGGTCAGTGAACTCCTCCATAATTTAAGATACTGAAGAAAGGATTAAGAGCAGCTATTGCCAAGACAGGTCTAGTGCGATAACTGTAATTCCAGCACACGCTGGCTGAAATCGCACTGCCCTTAAAGAAACAAACAAAGTGTTCAAGGTCTTTTTTGGGAAGTCATAAGCAACAAAAGGCCAAACAATGTGGATAGTTGTCCACCACTGCACTGCAGCAAATTGCCTGTAAAAGCCTTTAACCTACCAGAAGAAGCATTTAGAGTTGGATGCTTTCAGGAACTTCTCTTCTGGGAAGAGGAGAATATATCTCCAAGTAATGGAGAAAAGTGGGAAAATGTCCTTGGTGACTGAAGTAAGTTTCTATTAGCCTGGGCTCCGTGGCTACGCTGTAAATATACTCTGACTTCTAAAAGAGACCAGTGGCACCAGTTTGCAGTGGTTTCACTCTTCGCTGAGCGGCACACGGAAAATAGGGACTGCTGGTTCCTCAGATGTGCTCCTGTTGGTGTTCAACCTGCCACCCACGCTTTGAAAATTGGTACAGAAAGATATTTTAAAGTCTGGAGAAGAGGAGACTAAGCGGAGAGCTCATCGTGGTCTGCAGCTTCCTCACAAGGGGAGGAAGAGGAGTAGGAGCCGATCTCAAGTCTTTGGCGACCAGTGACAGAACCCGAGGGAATGGCAGAAGATGCACCAGGGGAGGGTCAGTTGGACATGAGGAAAAGGTTCTTCCCCCAGAGGTGTTGGACACTGAACAGGCTCCCCAGGGAGATGTCACGGCCCCAACCTGACAGTGTTCAAGAAGAGACTGGACAACGTCCTCAGACACACGGGGTGACCTGTGGGGTGTCCTGTGCAAGGTGTCCTGTGTCCCATCTTTGTGGGTCCCTTCTAACTCAGGACATTCTGTGGTTCTACGATTCTAAAGTCTGAAGTGGATCTACTAACACTACAGCAACATCCTATCATGGATCACCTCGTAACAACCAGATGTATAAACCAAAGGTATCGTGAAGAAGCAGGATCCAGTGGTTAGTCAACAAAATTTATGCTGAAGAAGCTCAGAGGGTTGTGCTCCTAACTGGGCATCTGCACAGAGACAGTCCCTCCTGTTTAATGCAAAGGATAACATTTAGTATACGACATAACAGGTTCTTGTGTGAAGTCAGTGCCAAACTAGATCAGCGCGCTGGCCTCTCTCGTCCACTACTCCATCTCAGGAAACAGCCTTTACAGAAAGGCATGAGAAACCATCAAACAGGTGGTCAACAAAGTGCCTTTCATAAGGCGAATTTCCCCTTTAGTCCCCTGAATCCTCATCATTTTAAAATTCACCCTGGCTGAGTAGCTACAGAGCTTCCACGAGGCTGCACATTTAAAATAAAAACCAATGGTAATAAAACTTGCAAAGCAATTAGTTCAGACTAGATCTGATAATGGAAAAAAAACGTAAACTACTATAATGAACTTATTATATTTTATGCAGTATTTGAATTTAAAATGCTTCAATGCTCTATCTAATGAAGATGATAATACTTTGTGTTTTATACTAACTATTCAGAGTAGAACTAGCTGAACTGTAAAGCAGTAATGGTGATTGATCGGCCTGAAAAATTAAAGCTAGACTCAGAAGTAATAAGTATTCTTTTCTAGCAACAGTCAAGTATTAAAAAATCCCCATCACTAAGGATTACATTTCTTAAATAATGGATGTCAGTCCAACCCTGCGTGTGCCATTAGCCAGGTGTTAATTTGCGGATCAGGAGATGTTTTTGCTCACATGCTGTAATAATCAGTTCCATTCACGCTCGCATGACACTTGTCACTAAGACTCTCAAAACGCTTTGCAAACATTAATTAAGTCCCCGTATCCCCTCTGTGGTGGATAGAAGCTCCGTTTTACAGAAGCAGAGGGAGCTGAAGAGGGAAAGCAGTTGGAAAGGGAATTCAGGTTTGTCCCCCTGTTCCGGATTGCACACAACACTGGTTCGTACCAGGCGCAAGGCAGAGTTGATGACACGCAGACTTTTGTTACAAACAGCCGCAGGGCTGTGTCCGGTTGTCCCCACTAATACGGCATCACTTTGCTTCTAGCTCAGATTTGGGCAAGTTGTGCAGTTTATGAAAGCCAGGGGACCTGCCATCCGATTGAGGTTCCCAACGACACAGCACGTTGTGGCGGTGCTTGGTGCTCTGCAGATGTCCTGTAAGGGGGACAGGACGCTGTCTGTCCCCAAGGGTGGTTCTTACACCTTCTCCTACCTCTCGGAACCCCATCACAACAGCTACTTGATAGTGCCAAGGAAGAACTGTTGATGTTGGGGTACTTCCCAAGCAATATGATGCAGGAAAATGTATTTTAAATACCACCGCAACAAAAAGACTCCAGCCTTCTATAGCAGTTGAAACAGAACAAAGATATCTCTCTGTGTTCGCATCTGGAATAGTCAACAGCACACAAAGTGCTAGACAGCAGGTTTTCTATAAATACAGCCAGGGAAGTGACATTAAATGAGCTCCAAGATATATGATCCTTCTCTAAACCACGCATACAAAACACATGTGGTGGTGTGACGAGAATAATGGGAACAGGTCCCTCTCTTCCCATCACTGTGAGCTTCACGTGTGGTTCTGGTCAGGCCAGTGGACCCCCAAATTAAAACAAAACCCCAAAAATTATTCTGATCAGAATATATATCATCCAGCACAAAATCCTGATCATTTTTATCATCTATATTTTACTGGCCTTCTTCAGAAGAGTGAGTTACATGCTGAGATAAGCCTGCTCCTAAGCTCAGCAGGGGAGTACAATATAGAGCTAAACAGATTTTAATTTGGATTTTTGATAATTTTTTTTTGCATTGTGATATTGGAAAATATCAAAATTTCTTTTATAATGTATGTATGAAATAATTCAATTTTGGTAAACTTCTAAATCAAGCCATGTTAGGAATTGTGAGCAGAAAACAAGTCAATTAAAAATGCACAAAGCAGTTTTTAAGAATAACTTTGTAATCAACTGGCCCTATCTTAAAAGGTGCAAAACCAAAACTGTCTCCTCCATAGAATATGTTGTGCAGCTAAAGTTGTTTCTATTTCCAAGGAAAGCATTATCTGCAATTAGTAAACTCTATGGATAATTCTTAGATTACATAGGCTTTCAAAATTTTAGATGCAGAAGACCTCAATTTTGAGCGCCTTGTTTTTACATACAGATGGAATAACGGACATGGAGTTTCCAACTAACCTTTTTTTATTCAGATTTCAATTTGCTTCTAAGCTTATAAAGCCAAAAAACCCACCTCTGCTGTTAAAAAAGAGGCTGCAGACCTGGGAAGAAAGGCAGCACTGCCCTGGGATTGGCCACCAGTGTCTTCATTTTCTTCAGCAAACATGAATGTAAATACCATTTTAAATTAAAATTATTCCAATACAATCTAATCAAGTTTAAATATCTTGCTGATTTCAACAACTTTTTATGATGTCAATGCAAAAATCTGCTGGTTTTATCTTCCACCATGGAGCTTAACTACGTGAGGGGAGATCAGGGGAGACTTTTGTGTTACCGAGTCGCCCTCCAAGAATCAAACTTGTGTGGTTGTTTGGAAAATGAACAAAGTGCAAATCATTCAAGAAAGAACCAACCCCAGGAGTGAAAGCTCTAAGCCTCCTAGGCTTTTTTTTGCAAATCTAATCTCAAATGGTGGCAGCTGACCCATGGTTACAGTAAATTCTAAACCTGGGTTAGTGTTTCAGGACAGTCACCCTCTCCAGGTGGCTCTTCCTTACCTCTGTACCTCCTTGTTCTTCCACATGGAGGCAGACTGAGCCTTTGGCACACGTTCAATGGAATTCACCAGTTCTTCCATGAGAAGCCTGAAAAGATATAATAACTAAATGAGCATTGCAGCCTTTCACACAGGACAGAACTTTGTCCCAAGTATTTCCAAAATATCACACCAACTGAGCGTTTCAAACTCAAGCAAGTCCAATTCTGTCTGCCTGGTTGCGACAGCAGAGGATCTCGCCCACTGCGTTATGGGTTATTTGGGAAATGGCAAGAAAAGAGGAGCTCCCAAATCTCTTGCCTGCTGCACAAGATGATTTCTTCCTTACCCATTGCTTGTCATTTGCAATGAGGCAAAATACGCCAAGAAAACTCAATACCTGCTGCCTGTTTATCACTTAGAGAAGACAAGTACATTGTCCAATGAACTCTCCTCATCTGCACAGGCACAATACAGCTTCTGAGACAGAAAAATATTTCAGGCATCAAAAATTGGCACTGCAGATTTCACTGTCCAAAACTGAATATCTGTAATTGTACGTATGCTCCCTCTCCAAGGTAGGAATTCGCATTTAACTGCAGAAGCTGGGCATCTGGAATAACCTGGGGTGGGGACAACCACACCAGTATATTCTCCAACACGACTATGCTTGTTACCTTCAGCCACGGGCCAGCACCACCCCACAGGTCTACTCCTAGTTTGTATTTACACAATTCCTTTCACCTACAAGGGCCTTTGGTTTCTGTTTGTTTTTACACAATGGGAGAAATACTTTGGAGAGGGAAGTTTGCATAGGACCTTTAACAGACAAAGATTCCTGGTACTTACAGAGTAGTCCAGATACCACGGCCTAATCTGGTTTTTAATTATTGAACACAGCAGCTGCTCTGCATGGGAGATGCACACAGCACAAGCGCAGCTACAAACCTGCAGCCTTTGGTATTGACCCATCTAATCAACAGGCAACTTTGGAAGAAAAGATTGCCAAATTTGATGACCAAGTATTACATTTTTGACTGCACTGTCAGGTCTTACACTTCCCACTTCAGTAGAATTTCTGCTGTTTTTCTTAGCGATTATCTTTGGAGTTCAGATCTTATGTATCTCAACTGTCATTTGAGATGAAGCCAGATTAAATTCCCTCCCACGGTGTAGTGGAAAGTATGATGATACGAATATCAAACGCTGAAAAACAACAAGGCAATAATCCTAAAAGTCATTTATTGTTGAAAAGATTGGTGATTCCTCTTTTGCTTAAGGGGAGCAGCGAGGAGTAGGTGAGATCTTTGATCCACGGTTTTTGAAGGTTTGAAGTTCACTATACGGTAATTGCTGCTCAAGGTGTCTCAGTCCACGCAGGATCTGCTACCCCACATCTATTTTTTTGGACTCAACACAAAGCACCTGCTGTAAATGCTGAAGACGGAGGGTTCCAGAGGTTGGCAAACATGGTGTTAACACATTTGCAGCACTAAGGACTTGGCTGGTGTTCAGGTACTGCCTAAGAGCCTCTTCGGAACATTAGACACCACTCCTCTCCCCATATTGTCCTTTACACCTTTTCCTTAGCAGTGATGAAAGAGGAGAAGAGAATATTAAGGGGCTTTTTACCTGCCAATTTGGACAGTGGGCTCGGTGGCGTACACCGTGCCAGCGAATCCTGTGTACTCTGTGATATAGGGCAACGCCATCATGCAGTGATAGTTGGAGATCAAGATCACGTCTACCGTGGAGAGGTCAAGCAGCTCAGTCTGAAAACAGAGGAAAGAGATAAGCAACGTGTAACCCTTTCATGCAGTTTAAGCAATGGCAGAAAAACTTCTGTTCTTTTTTTAAAGTTTATATTGCGGGAATATTACTGGTTTATAAAAAAATTCAGGGAGGTGAGGCATGTCTCAGCTGTGGCAAAGGTTAATGTTGCCTTTAAATTAACAAGATTGATTTGAAAAGCCCCTTAAAATTATTCCCTTCTCAGATCTGAAAAGGAAACCATGTCCTGGGTTTGTCTGTCTTTCATGTAATGAAATCGCTGCCATTAAGAGAGGCATGATGATCACACTTTTATCAAAGAACTGATACGTGTGCTTCCTTAGGGAGAAATATTTTGCTCATACACCAAAACTTCTGCAGTAGTGATTAGCAGGACATCTCATATTTTGATGTGGTACATGGTACTGAACGCCAGGAGAATGAGAGAGATCAATGTAGACTGCATTCACATGCCTAAAATAATTCTCATATTTTCCCAAACTAAATGCTTGGCACCCTTATCATTCACATTTTCTACAGCAGAAGATCAAACTAACTCGTAGGATACAACAAAACAGGCGGTGGGTCCAATTTGTTTTGAAGTGATGGTTAAGACAGCAGTTCAGAGAGTGAAAGAAGATTTCACACATTGTTAAAGGAATTTTAATTAGAAATATTTACTGGTAATGCTATAACACAAATGGTGTCAAGTCAGAAATTTACAAGATATACGACCTCTAACTCAGTTATTATAGAGCAGCTAATGGAATTCAACACTCATCAAGCACGTATTATCTGATTACAAGGCCTGGTCCAGTAATTTGAATAAAAAAGGCAAGAAAGTAGGTCACTTGGTTTTTCAGAGGGCTGACACGGTGCTCTGGTGACAAGCTGCTTAACTCACAGCAAAGCGTCCATGGTTTCAGTCCATGATCACAGCTAATGCTGAGGCACGATCTCCAAGCTGAGCATAGGAGGTGAAACACCATCCTCAGATTCCTGACCGGGCTCCCTTTTATCTTCCTAAGCTTTCGAGGCAGAAATATTCTCACTCCACGGTATCAAGGAGGCTGCTCACGCCTGCTCTGACCAAGCTGGCCCTTCATGCCTTGGTTTTCAGCCACGTCCACAAGCAAACTGAGCTGAATCCCAGCCCCACAAGCCATCAGGACAGAGACTCCCGTTTTCCAAGCTTAAGCATCCTACATCTCAGCACCCTAGAAGCATTTACTAATAGGATGCAAAGGGTGTCAAAATCAAAACAGAGCAAAATCCTCCCTGGGACTTGCGGCGATTTCACTCCGAGTGCCTAAGAACTGAAGAGGTTTAAAAATGTTTCCTGAAGGTGAAGTGAGAGAGACCAGAAGGTTGCCAAGCAAAAAGGGCCGCACTCTGACATGTGGGAGCGCACTCTGCTGCTCAGATAGCCTTTTAGCACCTTGTGGCTTCTGGATCACATTCAGAACTCGGCTTTCTTTGGCAATAGTGTTCCTGGAAGTGATACTGTGATTCTCAAACTGTTTTTGCAGACAAGTTTCTTCAAAAGAAGTGGCATGGAAGGAGACAAAGATGACGACAAAGCCTCTTTCACACAAGCTCCTTTTTATACTGTGCTGCCAAACACCACAACATTTCTACTCTGCTGGTGCAGTGACATCTGAACCATCCTCCACACAGGGAGCCCTTGAAGCTCGAGACGCGAGCTGTGCACCACTAGCGAATCATAGAATCATTTTGGTTGGGAACGACCCTCAAGATCATTGAGTTCGACCGTAAACCCACTCCTGGCACTGCCCCATGTCCCTGAGAACCTCATCTCCGTCTGTCCAACCTTCCAGGGATGGTGACTCCAGCACTGCCCTGGGCAGCCTGTTCCAATGCCCCACAGCCCTTTGGGGAAGAAATTGTTCCCCACATCCAACCTCAACCTCCCCTGGCGCAACTTGAGGCCGTTTCCTCTGCTCCTGGCGCTTGTTCCTGGGGAGCAGAGCCCGACCCCCCTGGCTCCAAGCTCCTTTCAGGCAGTTCAGAGATCAGAAGGTCTCCCTTCAGCTCCTGTTCTCCAGCTGAACCCCCCAGGTCCCTCAGCCGCTCCATCACACTTGTGCTCCAGCCCCTCACCAGCTCCGTTCCCTTCTCTCAACTCGCTCCAGCACCTCAAGGTCTGTTCCGAGCCCTTGCAGAGAAGATTTGGCATCTGTTGGGAACTTTGGGAAGTGAAACATTTGAGAGAAAACTTCCTACCATGATGACATGGTTGGTGTCTTCTAGTTGTCACAGGGACTGCTAGAAAACAGAGGTAGGTTCAGTGACGACACCAGTACAATGAGGCAGCAACTCCCCATCATTTTTAGAGCTACACACGTGGGAGTTTTCCAGCCCAACAAAGTAACCAGACAGCCCAGCTGAAGCACCCTAAACCCCAGCATCATCATCCCTGTGCATGGCCTCAACTCCAAAGGGAAACCAGAAAGTTAATTCCATTCTTCCCAAGATCTGGGACACAATGGTATTTTCTAGGCATACAGGTGCTTCCCATATCCCTCTCATCCACAGGACACTAACCAGAAAGCATCCAAGAACCCAGAATTATCAGGGTGTTGGTTGTGCGGGTTTTTTGTGATTGGATTATATCCATTCCTATTGGGGAAAGCAAGTAATTGCACACAGATATGTTGATATCACTTGCCAAAACTAGTACCAGAGCTGCCAGCTTACTTTGAAGAATCAAGATGACACGAGGCAGAAGCTGCAAGAGGTGAGTTTCATGGGACCTACAGACAGAAACCCAGCAAGCTGACAACCACCTTCCAGAAGCGTTTCGTAATTCCTGTCAACAAGGTCAAGCAGAAAGGAAAAACCCTTCCCTGTCCACAAGCAATCATCTTGGTCTTTGAATGACAGAGAAAACATCCCCAAAATGAAACCAAAGGGCTGATGTTATCACAGTCCAAACACAGCTGAGGAATGAGGATGCTGTTCCCTGACTATTCCCCATTGTTGACCTGCACCACTCTCTGCTCAGCTTTTTACTTCTTCAGCTCTCCTACATACATCGTTAATCTGATCAGCCAGGTGAGCCCAGTTAATTAAAATATTTTCAATAGCCCTTCTTTCTTTTTTAGTTGTAAACACAGGTATTCTTGGAAAAAAAACAAGACAACTTCAGAAGCAGGTATTCACTATTAAGTGAGCGGATATGAGGGTACAATTTTTCCCTCAAAGAGGCAGCGATAAATAGCTAGGAAGGCAGCAAAGCTTTTTCACCTCAATTTGGTGCCGGCAGAACAGCACGTCTGATTGCAGTCCAGTGGAATCCATGGGGCTTAACCGCATGGTTGGATCCCAAGGGGGATCCGGTGGACAGGCCAACATCTGTGCTTAGAGACAAGCAGCTTTCCTTGTCTTCATTCACTGCCCTTATCTAGATCAGCACATGTATCCTGTCATAACTGAGTCCAGCTCAGTCACATTGTCTTTGGAAAGCCCAGAAAAAGGGGCAGTTAAACCTTATTTTTTGTGAGATACCGAGTTGGTCAAGGAAACCTTCCAGATCTCCCAAAACCATGGCTGAAAAGAGCCGTTTCAAGCCATTTTCCAGCCTCATAGATACTGGAGGCACCTTAAAAACACACAGGCTTTAGCAGTATTGTTTACTGAGTAGTAATAAATTAACGTGAATCTGATAATAATTACTTAGTAAGTTTCTTCCACATGATTGGAGTCTGATTTTTCACTAATAATAATGAATAAACTCACCTCTGGTAAACAGAACTCAGGCACGGAGTCTACAAACACATGGCCAGAGCACTCCTTCAGTTCCTGGGAGAAAAGCACATCAACAGAGAAGACACAAAACCACAACACAATGTTACTCCAATATAGCAGATTTTGCACTTTCAAAACCTTTTCTCTATCGCAGGTAATTTCCAGCCTGTTACTACATTATTTTTATGCCCTTTCTAGATACAATTTGCTGCAAGGAGATCTGCTGAAATTGTTTTTATACGAGATGAGGCTCCTTGGTACTTCAAGGCATCAAATCCTTGTCTGGAGGTAGGAAAGGAGAGAGACCCTGGCTGGTTTTGCTGGGGCCATGAAGCAGATGTTGTCCTATGAAGCTGCTTTTTCTCTGCTTTTCCACTTGCAGGTGTGTTGGCTGCGAAATCTGTAGCAAACAAGTCAACTTTGTCTATCAGAATCAGAAATATAAACTGAAAAGTGGGTCACGAAGACCACTCATCTTGGAACTGCTGCTTCCTGGAAGGCGTGCACAGCACCTTTATAGTGTCCTGGCTGTCTTACAAGTTTGGAATTTAGTTTTGATTCCAAATAACATCAAACCTTTTCTGTCTTGTTAGAAGCAGAATACAATTTTTAGCTTTTGTCTCAGAGCATTTGATGAAACATCTTTTGGGGATCTAAGCTCCACGTGGTGATTCTTGTTAGATTTATCTCTACTGGATCTCTAGTCCTCTATTTTCTCCTTCTTTTTTCGAGGCTGACATCAGAAACCTTTGTCACATGAAAAGTCACATTCTTCAGGATTATGTATGGCACAAAAAACGTACCCAAGTCTAGTCCTAACACACCTCCCAAGCTACCAAACACTCACTCTGCCTTCTCTCGTGGACGCTTCTCTTGCTCGTCCCAAAGCAAGTGGTCTCAGCCAGCTTCAGACCGACAGAATTAAAGACTGAATCCAATTCTTAATAATTACAGTGCACCTGCCAACTAATAACGAATGAGCAATTACATCTAGTGGCAGAAGTCTCCTAACCTCATCTCAAGGGAGTTCAAAATGATTAAAACTAGATCGCAGCAAATTTCAATGCCTCTCCAGGACTTAAGTTTTATAACTGTCATCCAGAGAGTGCTGTAACAGGAATGTCGACGCGACATGATAAAACACCCCCCTTTGACTCCTTCCCTTGCCTTTTTCCAGCATGGGTCAAAGAATTTACCATTCCAAGCAGTTACAATGGTCAAGGTGAAGGTAAGAGATGCTGCCTTTGAATTTTTAACACCTGATTTCCATTGATGCTGTGCGAGCTTGAAAAATTCATCCCGTGCCAGCAGTACCACAGAAATGTAAATACGTTAAGTATAAAAATATACTGACAGCCTGTCTGTTCTTTGCACCGAATGGAGCCCAAAGCTCTGAGACCAAGGCTTGGGGTTCTGGGGAAACAAATTCCAGGGAATTCAAAGCGGGTAACACCATTCCTGCCAATGAGCCTCTGTAGCTCTGCGATTGCGTGTGCTCTGAATAGAGCTGTTACTATTTTACTAACAGAAATGCTGCCTGCACAGTTTCTTTTGTCTCCAATGAGAAGAAAAACCTGGTCTTTGATCTGTGATCTTCAGCTCCCTCGTCTGTAAAAATCAGATCAATCCATTTTGTCCACCTCAAAGTCCCCTACAAAAGCAACTATTATTACAGTTTTCCTTTAATGTTCACATAGTCAGAGAACAGTCTATTAAAACAGTATTTTCTCTACCGATACCTATCACTGCTCACATTTGAAACCTATCTGCCTATTTCACTAACATCTGATATATTTTTGTGTTCATTGTTCCCCTATGGCAGATCAAGCTGGATGCTGCAGTGTCTAGTTTTGGTTGAAGCCCCAGATAAATTCTGCCTACAAAACTAAGGTAATGAAAAGAGGGGGAAAAAAGCCAAATTCTATGTCTCTCATGTAGCTGAGTAAGTCCCATGTCTTAGAATCAGGAAGCTGGAGATAATGTCCTCCCTGCTATGTCCAGCAGCAGAACACAAGTTGATTTCAGAGGCCAAAGACACACTTTTCCTCTGTACCAGACCTCCCGTGGGCAAACCATTCGCTTTCTCATAGTTCTCTTGCCTAAAAACCAGTATAATACCAACCTCATTTATAAGCACGTTATGAAGCTTTGGTGCCGGAAAAGTGAGACTGTTGAATAAAAGGCACTTTAAGAAGGCAAAGCACTATTATTTATGGAGCTTCATGAAACAAGAAAATATTCATCCTGACAATTTCTACATTTTAAGAGGAGTTTTTAAAATGCTGGGCTACCTCTGAAGACTGAAAGCCTTAGAGTTGTTCCCAGCGTTTTGTTTGGAAACATTCAGCTCTACAAGGACATCATGGCTGGTAAGGGTACACACAGAAACCTTTGCGATGAGTCAGCAGTGAAGTCTCGTTCCTGCAGTGCAAGCTCCTAACCTGTCAGGTAGCTTTTTGCATGGCAAGAAAATTCTAACTATCAGCACAGTACCTTGTCCAGAAATGTGCTTCCATCTTTCAAAACCCAACCAGGAAGTTTGGACAGCCTGGGGCTGCAGAAAGAGAGACAAAAATTATTGCAATATTAATTATATCATTATCAGTCGCTAAGCAAAGCCCTCCTATTTGGTGTCACAAAGGAAGGGAACACCATTTCTGTCTCAGGGAACTAACAATCTCAATAAAACAGACAGACAGTTTCACTGTGTTTAAGTGTTCACTGAAATGACTTTTACAAATCATGATTATGACATTTATAAGTAAAAAGAATAAAAGGATGATGCATGCAGGGAGTTGGAGTTTAGTCATTTACAGTGAGAATTTCAAACAGGCTCAGTGCTGCTTATGTTGCCCTGTGGTGAAACTGGCTGTGTAAAGAGAAGGGTTAGGACAGCAACAAACTATAATAATACAAAATAATATGAAATAATACAAAAGCACTGTAAAACCGTTCTGGGACAGAAGACGACAGACAAATATTCCCATTAGCGATGGCAGGGAAAGACCGATGCTCTGGACTAAGTCATTTATAGACAGAGAGGTTGCGATTTTATATCCACATAAACCATGGTTTCATGCTGAGGTCTCACCCTGAAGATCCACACCAGCATTCACCTGTGCTGGAAGGACAAATGGGCAAGGGGGTTTTGCTGTGAAGTGCGTGTTTTAAGCTGGTACGTCTGGTATCAATATCAGCAGGGTCCCTTTTCAAAAATGGTTTCAAATGGTAATAAAGACATGCTAATAAAGGTAGAAATTGTAATCCCAATGCCGCAGCATTTCTTGCTACCATAATAGAGAGACTTATCCATACTTCACAGTGATATCTGATTTTTGTGTGAGCCTACACCTTAGCTCTAAAACCACTGTCTGCCCAGATTCAAGCTTATCTACAGAAATCCAAAAAAGTTGAGGAAACAAGAACGGAATTCACCTGGAACCAAGCCCTGCAACAACCTCAGGTTTGCAGACAGGACCTGAGAACCAAGTTGCAATGAAATCTGCAAGTGTGCTCTAAGCTTTACAGCCAACATGCTTATACACTCTAAGGGCTCTCAAATTTAAGATCTTGAAAACAGGAGGTGATTCAAGAGCTCAGAGGAATGTTGTGTTCAGACTAACATCCGTAGAAAAGAACAAATCCTAACTGGCACTCCAGAAAGTCACAAGGGAGGAAAAAAGGGAAATCTAAGACTCAAGGAGTGAAGACAGAAGGTAAGAGGTGAGAGCAGGTTGTTACATGTACTCCCCACTGACACATTCAAAGGCATAATTTAAGAGCAGTATTATATTTTGGAGGCTGCAGGGGCTGAGTGGAATTGGTGCAGAGAGCCTACAAGAGCTATGGAAAAACAGGGAAAAAGCAAGAACAAACCAGTCTGATATGCAACGACTTTGATAGCTAAGGGAGGAGAGGACAGAAACCTTGTCTGGAAAGAACATCTAGAGGTCTGCAGTCCAGTGTCTCAAAGCCAGCATTAGACCAGGTCAGCCGCGGCTTTGTCTACTCATGCCTTGCAAATCCCTGGAATAGGAGATTCTAGAGCGTCTCTGGGGATGGGTGAAAATGCTAAAAAAACTGCATTAATGAGAGACTAATGTCCAACCTGAGCCTCTCAAGAGATAATTTGTGGCCACTAGTCCCGTAGAGTCTCACATCTGGGCAGGAACAACTCCAGGTAACAGTATAAGTTGGGGAACGACCTGTTGGAGAGCAGTGTAGGGGAAAGGGACCTGGGGGTCCTGGGGACAGCAGGGTGACCATGAGCCAGCACTGGGCCCTTGTGGCCAGGAAGGCCAATGGGACCTGGGGTGGGTTAGAAGGGGGTGGTCAGTAGGTCAGAGAGGTTCTCCTGCCCCTCTGCTCTGCCCTGGGGAGACCACACCTGGAATCTTGTGTCCAGTTGTGGTCCCTCCGTTCCAGCAGGACAGGGAACTGCTGCAGAGAGTCCAGCGCAGCCACCAAGATGCTGAAGGGAGTGGAGCATCTCCCATGTGAGGAAAGGCTGAGGGAGCTGGGGCTCTGGAGCTGGAGGAGACGGAGGGGTGACTCATTCATGGGGATCAAGATGGAAAGGGAGAGTGTCAGGAAGATGGAGCCAGGTGACAACCAGTGATAGGACAAGGGGCAATGGGTGCAAACTGGAACACAGGAGGTTCCACTTACATCTGAGAAGAAACTTGTTCCCGGTGAGGGTGTCAGAGCCTGGCCCAGGCTGCCCAGGGAGGTTGTGGAGTCTCCTTCTCTGCAGACATTCTAACCCACCTGGACACCTTCCTGTGTAACCTCATCTGGGTGTTCCTGCTCCATGGGGGGATTGCACTGGATGAGCTTTCCAGGGCCCTTCCAACCCCTGACATTCTGTGATTCTGTGATAGTGCCTACCACCAACAAGAAAAGTTTGGCTCTGCTGCCTTGGTAATTTCCTTTCCAGCAGATGTAGGTGGCTGTTGCTCCCCATCCAGCCTCCTCTCTGCCAGACTCAACAAGCCCAGCTCCCTCACCAAGCTGTGTCACTGTGGGCTCTGGACCCTGACCAGTGTTGGAGCCCCCTGGACACCCTCTCCAGTTCCTCAGCATCCTTCTGCAACTGGAAATCCACACCTGGATCCATTTGCGGTTTCCCCAGCACGAGGCAGAGCAGAATAAACCTTCCTTGATACGCTTGCCCTACTCGCCCTAATTCAGCCTAGTGTGCAGTCTGCTTTGTTCATGATTAAAGAGCACTATTGACTTGTACTAAACCTGGCATCCGATGAAGAACATACAGTCTTGTCAAGGGAGGCAAAATTAGCAGATAGGTCTTGTGTGGGGGTGGAAATGGAATAAGCAACACAGGACAGAAAGGACTCTTTACCTTGAAGGCAAGAAGTAACACAGTTCTTGCCGGCATGGTTTTGACATTGTAATAGAGAGATTGATTAATCCAAAATAGCTAGAACTGTCCCATAAATAATGTGAGCAAGTGTGTCATGGCTAGACAGGAAAGGTTAAGAGCTTCCCACATGTTCGTTTTACCGTTTTGCATTTGACTTTGGTGCAGGGGAGAAAATTCCAGTTGACAAACCTCCTTTAAAGTACATGAACTGGCATAAAGTGTTTGGCAACCGCAAGTACTTTGCACCTGCTCCAGGGGCTGGTGAGAACTAGGACTGCCATTTCCAGGACAAGGTGGAATCTAAATAACTTTTGATGGCCCTTTTTTTTTGAGAAGAGCAAAGAACTCAAAAAAAATGTCCAGACCCTTTAATGACACAAACACTACAGTGCTTCCCTCTCCTACAGATTAAAGCAGAGGCTCTCAAAATGTTTGCTCAAGGAGGGTCCCATGCCAGGTACAACACGGGATTTAACTGCATAGCAAAGCTCCTCTCTAACTTCACACATCTACGCTCTACACAGGTAAAAATTAGGGCACCTTTGCAGAACACATACTGAGACTTGCAGAACCCAAGCAGTTCATGGATCATACTTTGGGGATCTTAGGTTTAAAGACAGCAGAGAGGAGCACAACTGGTTGACATTTCACATGGGTCAAGAAGAACATAGAGCTGGTAATAACCTAAGATCTGACAGACCTACGTTTAAATTCTTGCACTGCTACATGCTTCATGCAAGACCTTAGTCAGTCCTTTGTGTAGTCTCTCACCTACAAACTGATGATAACGTCAGCTCTATGTCACCCGGTGGTGTTATGCTGATAGAACACATTTGAATTTCAGAGCTATTTAGACATCATGGTAATTCAGACCTGATATATAACGGTAAAACTATGAAAACTATGGAGAGATAAGGACTTTTTAGTGGCAGCAACTCTCCTCCTCAAGTTTCTAACTCATTTCCACAACTCTCTGCAGGACATCCGTTTTGTAGAGTGCTGAAGAGATCAATTACTCGCCCAAGTCCATGTGCTTAGGACAATCCTTGCTGCAAGGGGTGTTCAATCACCTTACCGACAAGATTGATTGGATTTAAATCCAACTGTTTGCTCCGATTCCACTGGGCCATCCGGGGTCAAATCCGACATCCTTTCTTATTGAGTTTGAGTCATTTCAATGCAGACATTCTGGAGGTACTGGGGGAATTCCAGGTTGTGACCTGCAATTTGGCCGTTCATTCCCAGGGTCTGCTATCAGCACACAAAGCTGCCATATCCCCCGGGAGCGCTGATGCCTGCAGTTCTAAAGAACCTCTTAAGCCTTTGTTCAATCACCTAATTTTGCTTCTTGTTCCTCTCTCAATTTCCTTTTTCTTTGGGGGCTGGGAGAAGGGGAATGCGAGGCAATTCTGTCTGTACCTGGATTTCTCAGATTTTCTGGATCCTTTCGAAATCTACTACTGCCCCTAAGTATTGTAGTTAGCAACCACATTTTGTAAAGGGATAAAATTCGAACATCATACCGATCCTTCTTAAGGCATCTGTTGCCTACTGTACAGCAATTCTTGAACTCCCTGTTCTTGCAGAACAATGCCTACATTGTCTATTCCTTTCCTCTCCAAAAAAATAACAAATCATAGGAAGTGCTGGAAAAACGGCTTTAACCTCATCAGGTCCCTTAGGAAACTCCCTTTCCCAATCATCTTCTCCCCCTCACCCAGAATGTACTTCACTTGTTTCCTTGTGGATCAAAGTTACTAAATGGCTTTTGTGAAAACCCCTCCTGCCTTCCATCACCAAGAGTTACTCATTCCCACCTTTCTGACCTCTCACTTTTGTAATTTGTTCCATTTATGCAAGACATAAGCCACCCTAACTGAATATCCAAATTCACCTAAAAACTTGGGAAGATGCAGCTGCGGTTAGGGCTCAGAAGGGGCAGTCTTGCTCTCAGGATTCTCTTCTAGACTCTACTTTTGTTTCACTGCTGTTCCACTCCCATGCTCAGCTGCACTGCCCTTTTATTTATTTAATTTTTAAAAGGGAACAATTATGCCATCAAGTCAACTAACGAGGACTTTTAAGTGCTATTTTTCTTTGCATTAGTCGGCGCTCTGAAGAAAAGCCTGAGAAGACGGTGGTTAAACAGTACTTGCTGGGCTCCCTGCACTCCATCTCAGTTACCCATTTATCTCATCTTGCATGAAGAAGCCAGAAAGATGACAGATATGTGACCTCACTTGTGCTGAGCAGTTGCAGCAATACTTTACTGAAGCTTAGAATAAATTATCTAGAAAAACCAATCAATAAATCCATAAAATGTCTTCCGTCTACTGAGCCAAAGGACGTTATTTTGATAAAGAGAATTTTTAAGTGAACAAAGTCTATTTATGATATCAGATGATGCTGTTCCTTTGTATTCACCCCCTCCCTGCTTCCAATACACCGTTTCACACAGAGCACTCCAACTGCAACCCAAGAAGACACAGACTAAGTGCTTACAGGCCGCAGAACATACCTCTGAACCAGCGGCAATGGGAGGAAATTGAGGGTAGACGTCATATCCAGGCCACAATCCAACATGATGGTGGTGGATTTGAACTTGAGTACGTTGCATGGTAAGGTTGGATGTCCTGACAGGCAGTACTGAAAGAGAATATGAGGGTGAGTTACTCATGACCTTGACCAACTGTGTGAAGCCTGCTTGAAAATTGCTTCTTGCCCTTATTTTTAAACACAGTTTCATACATACCAGAACAAAATCTGATTTCCTATGGATATCTGTTCTTTGAGGAGAAACTTGTTTGCTGGGAGGTGCCAGAGCCTGGCCCAGGCTACCCAGAGTGGGTGTGGAGTCTCCTACTCTGAGACATTCAAACCCGCCTGGACCCACCTGCGTGATCTGCTCTGGTGACCCTGTGTGAGCAGCTGGGTTGGACTGGGGGATCTCCAGAGGTCCCTTCAACCCCAGCCAGCCTGGGATTCTGTCTCACGTCCGTGTGTGTTCACGGAGATTTCCCCAAGTCAGGATGGCATAGCTCCTCTCTCTGATTTAGGACACATGCAGAATCTGTATTTTCTGACAATCACCCGCGTTTGCAAAAAACCCAGAAAAATCAGTGTCTTCAAAACTCAGTTCTACCAGCAAAATCTGGCTGAAATTGGCGAGCAAATTTGAAATTTACTTGGGGTGGAAATGGAAGGAGAGAATCTCTGCAGGAACACAAGTTTTATTTCTCTAAGAAACCTGCCTAAATGACCAAACAAGGCGCAGCCCACACGTTCTGTGGCTGCTTGGCACAGATGAGAGCGCTGCACACCTGCACTAGAGCAGCTCTGGGGCACGTTCTCACCTGCTTTTTGTCTCGCAAAACGCAAACAGGAAACACAAGGAAGGGACAACCACACCTGAATGGAACGGTTTGTGTACCGAGAATTCCCAAGTGCTTTGCAAGCTTAATGAGGCATCGAGCAGGTTATGTCCAGGGGCACTTCAGCATCATTGAGATGCAGCCACCTCTTGTATGGAGAGCAGGGAAACATTTAACCAGGCATCGGAGCAGCTGAAGTGTTGTATAAGAAGAGAATAAAAACATCAGCTTTAAAATTTAGGATTAGAAACAAATGTCTGAATAGCGTGTGGGCACCTCCACATGAGAGTTTCTCTGATGAGGGATTCATGGTCCTTCAGGGATTGCAAGAATAGATTCTGCATCTCGAATACAAGTTTTTGAGTCTCGGAAGCCTGGGCCTTATGTTCACTTTCTATACTTCACGCTAAGAAGTGGAAAGAAGGCAGATTAATCATTTAATTTCCTACCTCTGCTCACAATATGTTAACACAGGACTGCAAGTGTCTCCCAAGGAGACTGTTTACATCCATTCATCAAAAACCCTGCTTAAATTATATTTAAATATTAAAAAGTTGCTAAAAGCCCCAAATATTAAATTAAAAATATCACAAAGACTTTTGTTTCAAATTCACAGAGCCTTAATTTTTAAGGAGCAACACGACATTTTGCCCGCTGTTAGCAAAGTCTGAAAAGAAGGTGAAAAACCAAGCTGGTGAAGAAGTGAGTACGCAAGTAAGGAATTAAGTTGTTTTATTTGCAAATACAAAATATGCATGTGAAATGAAGTTCTCACCAAATCAGAACTTTGACAACTAAAGCTATAAATCTGAGGAAATAGAAAGAAATGAAGGGGAAACAGAAATCTAAACTATTTTTGTAGCTTTTAAACTATCTGCAATTAAAAAGGCAATGAAATATCACCACTTTTATCAGTAAAACACATTCTTGGGGTTTTTTTTGTAAAAATCATGAATAGGATCATGACCCTGACAACTATGAGCTAACTGGAAAATCTTCTTTTTTTCTTCTTTAAAAGCATCTAAAATAATCTATATCTGTGGCTGTCATGCTGTGGTAAATGGATTCCTGAGAGGCAACGGACTCTTCCTACCAGATTCAAGCAAAGCGACTAGGGAGGAAAAAGGGAGGAAAAAGGGAGGAAAAAGGGAGGAAAAAGGGAGGAAAAAGGGAGGAAAAAGGGAGGAAAAAGGGAGGAAAAAGGGAGGAAAAAGGGAGGAAAAAGGGAGGAAAAAGGGAGGAAAAAGGGAGGAAAAAGGGAGGAAAAAGGGAGGAAAAAGGGAGGAAAAAGGGAGGAAAAAGGGAGGAAAAAGGGAATTAATAAATGCTATATAGCTATTTGCATAGGTGACATTTCTGGGTCTCTACAATTTTAGATTCGGAATCCAGGAATTTGAATGTCTGCACTACATATATCTCTAGACACACTATAAAAGTGATAATTTCCACCCTGTTTGTACTTGTTACTGTTTAAAACAGATTCAGAGATCCCAGCCACTAATATTCCTGAGTGGACTAAAATGCAAGTCCTTTTTGCTCTAAGATTTGTCTGCTTCCACTTGGTTTTGTTTATTTAGGGCTAAAGGCCGGTGCAGTTAACAGGTGCCTCATCTCCCCATTAAAAACCAGCATGTAAAAAAGTTAAAAATTCTACAAAAGACACAAGTATGCCTCAGCTCACAATCTTCTTGGCAGGCTTTGTAAATGGGATGAAAGTTTGATGGAGTGGGGCACGAATACAAGGGGCTAATTCCGGATCTGAAGACCTTTGCAGAGCCAGGTTCTCAGTGGATATCTGGCTCGCACTGAGTGCTCGGCGGCCTCGAGCGTCTCGGGTGATCTCATGGATGGCAATGTGACAGAGAAAAGAGATGATGTCTCACGCTAGCGACTCCAAAACATTCCAAATTTCGCAGGTTAAAGCCAGTGCTTTGAATTCCAATCGAAGCCAACAAATACTGCAGTGCCTCCTTCTAGTATTAATATCACATGCTGGCTTAAAATCAAGGGGGAAAGTAGGAACTGGATTTGCCTGGACCAAAGCACGTTCACATTTGTGGAGTCTGACATTTTCACCGGATTCAGATTCAGGTCTGGAGGCTGTTACCTCTATCTTGTTCTTCCAAATTCAACCCAAATAAAAAAAAAGAGGATGAAATATCATCCAACTCTTCCCCCTACAACCCCAAGATTCAGACAGATCTTGAGAAAAATATAAGATGAAGAAACTGGTTTTATGATGCCCGGTCCCCAAATTTATACACAGGTCTAGATATGTTACAATACAGATTTCAGATAGCTTGTATCCCTCCCCTTTCCCTACCCCTATACCAGACTAGACATAAGAAAGAAATCTGCATTTCATCTACGGTTTTCATTCAAAGATTTCTCAGTTTGCTTCCCCCGTCCTGCATTTCATCAGCCTCTACAATCACGTCCCAAAGTGCTGAGCTTTGCACAGTTTGTCCCGGTGGTTCTAGTCATCCACGCACAGAGATTTAATCGCATACATAAGATTATGCAGGATTGAGCTCTTCGGGCACCTGCCTACCAACTGAATTTCACACAGCTACACCACGGATAGCGATTTATTGGAGGTCTCAAAACAAGCCCAGAATCCAAGTTCACTTCTACAAAGCTTCCTGAAGACCAACTGCTCCGTCTCAAAACTGAGAGACAATCGTATGTTTAACACTGTAACTCCAGGTTAAACTAACCAAACATTCTGCCCAGGTATTTTGAAAGCTGCTTTGGTTTTCATCTCCAAGCAAAGAATGTGAAACAGGGAAATTCTTCCTGGAAAATAAAGCAGCAGCTAAACTCAAGGTCTATGGGAAACTTAAATAGTTGAAAACAGAGATCTGGAGAGGAGATCAATAACACGGGTAATGTATTTTCTCATAACCTTCCCTTTAGAAGATTGCAATATCAGAACCGAATTATTTGTCAAGAAGCAGAGTGCACCCTCAGCAAAGTATTCCAGGCTGATTTTCTTGTTAGCAATTATCTGCGTTAACATCACCCTGCCGATGGAAAACGATTTTATTACGAACCAGGAGGATTTATTAATATTCCTACAGCAACCCGGGGACAGCCAGACATGCGGGGGACTCGCTCCACGGAGATATTTCAAGGGTGGAAGGGTGTTTTAAGGGAGGAAGGCAGAGAAACACCCCCCGCCTCCTCCCGCATCCCGCCCCCGGTAGCCCCCGGCCCGCCGGTGGGGTGGGCAGAAAGCCGGAGAAGAGCCACCCGCCCGGGCTTGGGCGCCCTCCCACCCCTCGGTGCTTAACCCCGCACCCGCCGCGGCCTCTCCCGCCTTCCCCCCCTCAGCCGCCGCTTCCCCGCTGACCGCTTAACGGCCGCTCGCGCGCCGGGCCCGTCCCGCTCCCTCAGGGCCGCCTCCCTCAGTGCCTCAGTTTCCCCTCACGCCTGCGGGTGAGGCTGAAGCTGCTGCGGCCCAGGGGCGATCGCAAGAGACCCCCCCCGCCCGCCACTTCCTCACAGCACCCCCAACCCCACACACTCACCAGCTTCATGCTTCACCCGGTTCTATTTACTGGGACAATCCTGCCCCCACCTTCCTGCCCGCCCGCCCGCCTCAGGGCATCATGGGAGTTGCAGTCCCGCCGTCCCCCCCACCCCCGCCCAGGATGAAGTCACGGCCGAGCCCGCCCCTCCCTCCTGAGGCACGCCGGGAGTTGTAGTCCGCCCCGCGCTTCGCCCCGCGCTCTCTCGGCGTGCGGCGCCGCCAGGCATGCTGGGAGTTGTAGTCCCGGCGCGGCCGCTCGCCCCGTCACCCTGGGGAGGGGGGAACTACAAGTCCCAGGGTCTCACAGCTGCAGCAGGTGGGAGCTTGGATGTTGATATCAACATGGCGCTTGTCAGACAGACAAAGACAGTCAGTCTGGTGTGATTGAGCCAAAAAAAAAAAAAAGAAAGAGGGAGAGAGCGGGGAGGAGGGAGCGGCAGGAGGAGAGCGAGCCGGGGAGGGGGGCTTGGCGGCCGAGGGATTTCCTCCCCCCCATTGTTCTCCTCCCTCTGCGCCCCCGTTAATCTCCCCTCACGCTGGGGCGGGGGCGGGCGGGGGGACCCCCCCAGTCCTGCCGTTCCATGGTGAGGTGGAGGCGCCGCCAGCACCCAGAGGTGAGTGAGGAGGAAGCTGGGGGGGGAGGGAGAGCGGCCCTTGTGAGGGGAGGGGGCGGGCGGGTGGGTGGGCTGGAGGGAGGAGGGGGTGCGGCGGGAAGGGGGGACCCCCCTGAGCCGGCACCGCGGCTGCCTGAGGGGAGTTGAGCCGCGGCGAAGAGCGGGTTTCCTCGCCTCGCAGCGCGGGATGTGCGTGAGGGGGGAAGCCGGGGCGGGGGGCGGCCGGGGGCGGGCAGGGGCAGCCCCTCAGCCGGGCCAGAGTTCGAGCCGCGGCTGCGGGTTATTCTGGGCGGCCCGGAGCGGGGGAGGAGGAAAAGTGTCCCCGGGTTGCTGCTGCGGGGGTCTGCGGGAGGGCATGGCAGCCTTTGGGCTTTAAGGAAGAGCCTTCCATCGTTGTTCCTGCCGTTTATTTATTTAGCCTTTTTATTTTTTTCACCCGTCTCCTGGGTGCGGGGGTGACGGACTAGTGGTGGCGGAGTCCCCTCAACCTGGGTGGGTGCTTATTTTTATTGATTTTCTTTCTTTTTTGTGGTGTTTCGGGTTTTGTTCGCTGCTGAGTTTGGTGCTGGGGGGTCGGGGGGTCCCCCCGCTCCGTGTCCCTGGGAACTCGGGTGGGGAGAAACTGCCCCGACGCGGCCGTGGTTTGGCCGGGGAAGGCGCCGACCCCGCGGGGATGGAGCCCGATGCTCTCTGAGGATCGAACCCGCTTTACCGGGGAGCTCTGCCCTGACTGGGGGGCTGTGGGGCCGCCCTGGGGGCTCTTTTTTAGGGGAGCGCCGGTGCTTTGTGCCTGTGGAAAGGGGGGAAACGGGATGAGCCCAACCCCGCTGGATCCCGGGAAGCGGCGCGATGAGGAGGGTGAGAGCTGTTGCAGCTCCCGGGGCTTTGAGGGAGGGTTTTCGGCAAAGGGAAAGGCGTGAAAGCGAAGGGTGTCTTGTTGCTGGAGAGTTTTAACATGGGAACGGGTGGGGGAGGAGGAGGACCCGGAGGGAAGTCATTCCCAAAATGTGCGAGGAGAGCTTGGGTGGGGTGTCATAGGCTTGTTTATTCTGTACTTCTTGGGAAGAGATGGGGAGGGGGTGTAAATGTTTTTATACCCGCGCCGGGATCATCTCTTTTTTTCGGAAGAACAGCGTGTTTGACCCCAGGACCGGTTGGAGGAAGCGGCAGGGAATGTCGCTGAACCGTTTTGCTTTGATTCGAGGTTAAAACAAAACAAGAAGCGACTGGTTTGGGGTGAAAAATACACATGCGAGACAGACCGAGCTGAGTTCCTCAACCTCAGTTTTGCATGATGGGTTGGGTTTTTTTTTTCAGTTTTAAGAGTGTCTCTTGGTATGTTTGCACAGCACTTCTCCGGAAAGCATTTTTTTTCTTTGCGATAGGTCTGAAAAAGCTTTGGTCATGTGTGTTGTTTTTCCCAGTCCTTTCGTGTTAGGGACAAAAAAATGCCTTTTGGGGTGGGGGGAAGAAGGAAGAGGAAATGAAGATTGTATGTTTGCTGTTTTGTCTGTGGAGTCGGGTATATCTCAATTCATTCTCCTGCTGAAGTAACGCTGGGAGTACAGATAAGTGGCTTTTAAGTACAAAATGTACTGAAGCTGGGAAGATTTAAACTTTGTAGGGAGGAAAGCGTTAAAGCGATGGCCAGGACACACGTTTGAGAGCAGTGTCGGAACAGATGTGACAGACGCCAGCTACGTGCCCCTGCTTCAAACTAACGGGGATGGGAGAAAGAAAAAAAAACCCTACAATTTGCATGAATGGTACCATGTACAAATTATCGTATCGGAGAGAGGGATTGTGCTTTGCAGCCGATTCGTGAGCTGGTGAAACCCCAAAGTGCCGGCTTGCGTCCCGTGATATGACTAGCTCATTTCTGCAGGGCTCATCAGGTACAGACTCTGCTTCCTTCCTGGGATGGTGCAGCTGGCATTTGATTTCCTCCATGGATGGGAGAGGAGGAGTCCTGTGCAGTTTTTTCCCCGAGATGATTGCATTTTCTTTGGCCTTGCTGTACCCTGCCTCATTAGTAGGAACTGCATCTATATTTATTTACCATTATACCGTGTCCCTTGGGATGTCGGGTGTAGTTTGGAGTAGGTATATATGGATTTATCACTCTTGACATTTTTTTTTCTCCCATCATGCTAGGGCCAAATCTGTCAACAGCAGAGAACAAACTTAATTTATTTCTGTGTTTTGCATCTCCCTTTTTGCCATTTCTCTTCCAAATTGCAAAGGAAACATCTCTGAGATAGGGATGGGGGAGGGAAGTAGGGGAGAAGTGAGAAAGGGATGGAGTATGTTATCTGTGCAGGGATGCATTTGTTATCTGCACGTTCTAGGAGCATGGGGCTCTGTGAAAGAGCAGAGTTTGATACTGCATCTGAAAACTGAGGTTTGGGAACGCTCTTTTTCCCTTATCTGAAGATTCTATTTTAGCCCTGTGACAGCCACAACTTTCTGTACGCTTGACAGAATCGTCTGACGAGCCCGGGCCTGAGACTGGGAACAAGGAACTCGTGTTTTACTCAGCGATGTCTGTTCTTCCTCCTCTGGTTCCTTTAGCACCAGCGCGAGCACCAGAACAGGCATCAGCATTTTTCCTCCTGTGTCATCCAGCTCCGTTCAGAGCAGGTCTAGACAACATTGTGGTATGCAGGCTGCCAGCTGGGTTACAGGAATGCTACCACAGGTGAAACTGCAGGATTTTTAGACAGTGGTAAGGAAATCTGCAAGAAAACCATGGGTGGATGAGGCCTGCTTATCTCTTATAAGTACTTTACTGAGTGGTCTTGAGCAATTCCTTTCTGTTTGTTGACCTTTCTAGAAAATGTGCATCTCTTTAGCATTGTGATTCTGATAATTCCACAGAACTAGTAACCGGTATCAGCTGCGGAAAGCTTACTTGTAAGGCAGTTTCTGTGGTCTTCCTGGTCTCCTTCACAAGGATATTAAAAGTTCACATCTGGCCAGCGTTTTGAAAATTAAATTATTATGAAGTGCTTACTTTATAGTGATAATCCATACATTGATAGAGGCGTTTGATATGTTTCTTCGTCGCTATCTGGAGGTGGGAAGACAGTGGGATTCTAACATTTGTATTTTAAACTAATTTTTAAATTTTTAATAAGCATGAATGTCAATAATTGTTCTACCATTAACTTTTGGGATGGTTCTTTTTTTTTGCTGGATGTCAGTGGGGGAGTGGTGAAGTTTGGATCTTTAGGATACGATGTTTGGGTGGGGAATTGGAAGAATTAATGAAATGGAAACATGAGAAGGGAAGAACGCTGTGCTGCCCCTTCCATACAGGCATTTCCAAAGATGTTTGGTTGCGTATGTTAGAAAATAAACCAATTTGCATGAATTAACAGCATGTTTTAATCTAAAGACAGCAACTTTACCGTGATTTCTGTGCAGAACTTTTAGGGGCACTACAGAATGACACATTACAGTGTTGGAATCTGTGGCAAATATTTTTCATGTGCTGCAAAGTTTAGGATTTGAAATCAAACACTTGAAAGCATGCTGTCATCTTAACAACGCTACTGCAAAAAAACCCCATGCCTTTATTTCCTCTACCCATAAGTTTATGCAGCTTTGACACTTCTTCTAAAGTCACTGAAGTCGATTTCACTTTATACCAATTTTAATGGAGCGGGCACTGGATCCGTATACACGTTCTCATGGGACTGGGCTTTAATGATGCCGATGCTAATAATATTACCTTGTGAGTTATCAATGAAGTGAGACCAATGTCATGGTTATAGTGGGATTTTTAGGAGATAATGAGGAGAATTTGAATTTTTGGGGGTCTAAGTTATATCCGTACGGCTGGTTTTATATGTAGGATTATTTAAAAAGTTGCATTTTGCATTCTAATATCCCTGTACTGACTAAAACTCGCTTTTGACATGTATAAAATCAGGATGGCTGGGTAGCAAAGAATATGAAGAGCTCATATTTGAACGCTCAGCCTTGCAAATGGGTGGTGTGTTAGCTATGAATGCAATTTTCAGTGTTAATGCTAAAGATAAGTGTTTTGACAAATGCTTTTCATTTGGGGAACAATACAAGCAAGAATAACAGGATATGAAAAGGAAGCGTTGTTTTTCATTTGCCAGGTGGCAAACCAAGGTGGAGAGGGATTAACTTGCCCGGGTTCATACACAAAGTCTGCAGCAGAACTAGTAATGAGTCTGTGATCTCCAGGGTTTGTCAGGGCTTTAATCAGTTTTTCTTCCTCTCTCTTTAACTGGTTAACTTCCACATTTAAAAAATAATGTAAAGAGTTCATTTTTCTTCCAGTTTCGAACTTTATAGCCTGAAGTTTGGTGGTTTTTTTTCTCATTTTCAGTCGAGCCTTGAAAACACAGGGTTGGAAAGCTGCGTCTGAACAGCACCTCCCTGACATATGATACTATCTTGAAACAGCCTCTGACAAGTGAACCCTCTCATTGAAATCATGTGAGGAATTTTATTACTCAACTCTGAAGATCTTCTGGGGGAAAGGAGGTTGCAAACTATTAACTATGTGGTCTTCATTTCAAGCTGGCACAGAAAATGGTCTTATGTATTGAGGCAGTCATGTGGTCCACAGAAAGAAGCAGAGAATCAGCTCTGTAGTCGCCGGCCAACTGAAAATTTCATCTTGTAACTGTGAGAAACACATTTATTTTTGTGTTGTGACTGCTAAAAAGAGGCACATTCACTTGAAATCTGGTCTTTCTTTAAACACGACATTGTTTGATTTCCTTCCCCTCTCCTTCTGCTCAACTGGGTGCTTATACAGGGTTAACCTGGGACCCTAAAAACATGTGGAGAAGCTTTTATGATAGATACCCTTAAAAAGTATATTGTGTTTGGGATGCTGCTTTTCTTTGCTGTTGCAGTCGGGTTTACCCAAGCTCGTTCGTGCAGGTTTCCTGCATAATGCGCTGCTGAGCAAAGTGCTCGTTTCACAGTTATGAAACGGCTGCTATCGCAATTATTGCATCGTAAAGCCCAGCCTAATCAGAAGTGATCGATTTATGGCCATAACTTCTGTGAGGTGCTAGTGGAGAATGGCTCTGATGTTTCACATTTGATTCGTTGTGGCCGAGCCACTGTCTTCCTCCTGATAAAACAATACTTTGTACCTTCGTTTGTAAATCTTCAGGTGCTTTACAGACATATCAGTATTTTACAGATAGAGAAACTGAGGCGAAAGGGCCAAGTGACTCACTCAAGGTCACATGCTGAGTCAGTGGCACTTGAACGTGGCTTTGTCTATTACACTTTTATATCTGTGATATATTAGTATATATTACCCATATAAGGAATTTATTGGCTGGTTGTCTAATGTGCTCAATAAGATTTTCTTACAGCGATGGAAGGATTTCCCATGTTCATTGACTTCTGTGCTTTGACACTTGTCATCCTTATTTGTTCAGTTAATTTTAATGCTTTTAAATTCATTAGTTTGTTTCCGCGCCCCTCTCTATCAGGCCAAAGGTGCTGTGGGGTAAACTTTCTAACCAGACTGTAAGGGATGCCCCTTTTTCTTGCATAGCCTTTCTTCTGCTTCATTTAATAGGAATTTTTCAGTGTGGAACATCGAATCTTATCTCAGGAATGCACATGCACGTTTGTTATTGTTTTGATTCAGCACCTTGTTAATGTAGACACCAAAAGGTTGAACAATTACTGGTTTGATGCACCTTTTTTTAAGAATTCAAAAAAGAATCCCTGACTGGTTATTCTGCCCGCGTTTGTGCAGATTTACCTTTCCCAGCTCTCCAGCAAAGCTCAAAGCAGAGTCTGAAGTTAAAGCCTGCTCTTAAAACTGGGAGCTGCTGTAGTGCAGCGCTTCTGACCGAGTGTATTCCGCTTTATCTTTCCTGTGCAGCCAACCAGAAGGTATGGAAGGTCAGTTAACTCTTTCTCCTACAGAGCTCCTCTAGGAATGGTTACTTCAGCATTTCATGTTGGTTTCAGTGCAGCTAATCGCCTGAAACTCTTTCCTAAGCATGGCCCTTCATCAGGTTATTTATATGTGTACACCAAAATTAATTATGTTATGTATTTGTTGTATATATGCCTGTGGTGTGTTGGTGAGAACGTCCTCCAGTCACTATTTGCCCAATGGGTAGAGTTTTGTTTCCAGATCTACTGAAGAGTTTCTTGCAGCCAGAGGAAACAGTTTTTATTACCTGTTTCATGCGTGGAGGTGGCATTCTTTTGTTCTCCGTGCTTATAAAACATCTATTTAGGCTACATTAAATTTATATGAAGGTCTTGATATTGGGCTGGGAAAGTCATTTACAAGCCAGGCATACAAAATATATTATGTTTGGCTCTACCCCCAGCTGAATCTCGCTTGCCCTGAATTCCTGGCATCGGTTTTCTCCCTACTTTTGAACTTAATATTTAGGAAGTCTTATTTTCTCTTCACTTTCTTAAAAAAAATTATGTTGACTGTTAAGTTCAGTAGTAAAACAACTGCTACTGAAACAATACTGTAGGCTACTCTTGCAGGGAGCCTTGTGAACAGGCAGTTTGATTCTGATAAGCCTATGCCCTATCAATCGGGAAGTGTAGCATATAGTCATTTCCTGCATTTCGAGCTGCCCGTTTCTTAGGAGCTCTGAAGGAAGCACTGAATCTGCTTTTTGTTCCTCCAGTGGTGCTGTAATACTAATGGAAGCAGAAAGCATTTAGTTAGTTCATAAAATACAAGCGCTGTTTCTGCTTGGATCTTTATTCTGACCTTTATTTTGGACAGTTTCTCTGCCATGAGCAGATTCTCCGATTACAATGTCAGCTTTCACTAGAAATCTCTTTGTGATTTAACAGGCAGGGTTTTGGAGTCGAAGCAACTGGGTTTGCAGCAGCTCTGACGTGTAAGTCGCATTGAAATGTTGAAAAGGAAAGTTCTTCCTGGCAATGAGCTTGCGCTGGGCTCTCGTGTGTAGGCCCTGCCGTAGGTCTTACTTTATGACCCAGGGCAAACTTCTTGACCGCCTACGTTCCAGCGTGTAATCCGAAAAGAAGCCTTTCAGGGCTGTTGAGATGCTTTCACGTTTGTCAAGTATTTGAAGATTCTTGGCTGGATGGAAGTGCATGCTGCTGCTCTCGCTGGTACAAACATCAATGTCGTAAGTGTATTTACACAGAGTAAGAACTAGTTATTTAAGTGAATACCGATTTTTTCGTGCCTCAGATGGGAGAGGTAAGCGGCTGATCACAGTTTTCTCCCCTAAGTTGTATTACGCGTGGGTTCCAGACATCACCATCGGTTGTTCTCTGTTTGCCTTTCACGGAGGCTCCATCTGCTTGGTGGAATGGTGCTGTTTAGTGAATAGTACAGCAGTCTGAAAAGAGGGAACTTATTGAACTTGAAACTTGTCCCACCCTCTTTAATTTCCTCGTCCATAGAAGTAGAATGATGTTAACATATTAGAGATTCATAAAATTTAACGTGAGAACAGGCAATTAAAATCTTGTCTGATACATTTTATGTGCTTTCTATCCCAAGGCTTTAAATTTTAATCATTTACTCTGAAACTGAGACCAATAACTGGTGTTTGGCTAAAAACAATTTGAAAACTTTCCAGCCCTGAGCGTCCATCATTGGTAAGTTCAGACTCATCACTTCTCTTGGTAGTTCTTGCCATCTCACTGTTAAAAATAAGTGGCTGATTTCTCATTTGAATTTGTCTAAGTTCTGCCGCTGGTTCTTGTTATGACTTTCCTGACAAGATTAGAGCCCTTTAGTACCCAGGACTTTCTTGCCATGAAGGTACTTACGCTCTGTAATCAAGTTACTCAATTGATAAGGAAACAGAGTTGAGCTTTTAAGTCTCACTCTGAGGCATTTTCTCCTGCACTCAGATCATCCGGTGATTCTTCGTGGTCTCAGGTTATTTTTAACATCGTGGAAACCAAAAATGGAGAGTGTTCCGGCCTGTGTCTAATCTGGACTGAATACTGAGGTGCAACAGCATTTAAAAGGTTCACAGTAGCCCCTTTGCATTGGGAAATCCCATTTGTGAGCCTTGCTGTGCCGGCACTGAGATTATTCTTAGTTAAGCCTGCCATTTAGTAGGTGCAGTCTGCATTTCTTAGATTATAAATTGGCCTTTGTATTCAGATGTGTTTTGCTTTACTGAGCTACGCTGAGGTATTCAGACGTCTTTCTTTTTCCGTCCTTTCCTCATCATAATGTACTGTTCCTATAGTCGTGGTGTCAGTCACAGATTTTTATCTGCAGCGATAAAAATGTTGAACTGCATCAGCCCTTAAATTTAGTGACAAAAAAACTAGCATGATGCAATCCCAGGAAGTAGATGAAGAACTGGCGAACTGACAGCCCTCAGAAAGCACCAGTCGATACGGAGCAGCCGATGTGCATTTCCACTACAACCAACGTATGCCCAATGCGCATCTTTTCTGCCGTTCGGCTACCTTTGTAATCTCAAAGAACAAAGTCCTTTATCAAGATATTTGCCGTTAAAACACGCCGACTGGCACTACCGATGTCCCTGCTCTCTAATTCTTTACTGGGAATGTATATATATATTTTTCTCCTGTTGGTTTGCCTGGATTGCTACCCAGCTACCTTACAGCTCTCCACATTTTCCCCTTTTTGAGCGTTAACACAATGTGAACATTACCCGGCCTTGGGTTTTGCCCTTGTTTTCTGGAGAATCCCTCCTTTAAAAAAAGAAAATAACCAAACCACACTGCCCGTCTGCAAAAAGCCCTTCAGTGCATGGATTTCAAATGTTTCACTCTTCATGGATCTGCTGGAAATATCCTTTTATTACTGGTGAATTAGAAGGTACTTTGTGTGACAAAAGCATCTTGCCCTGGTGTAGGGGAGAAGTGTTCACAGTAATCCTGCTTTTCCCTTTCACTTAGAAGTTAGTTTAAAAAGATGATTAGCTTTCTTGGTATGTGTCTGTTGAATCTAGCGCTTTGCTTAGTTTGAGGAACATCTCAAGACCTTTTTGTTCCTAAATGGCTGCAAGTGTAAAACCGCGATGCTTTTGGGGTGGCCGCAGTGCGTGGGCTGGAAGATTGCACGGCGTCCTGGGAGTGAACAAACACCTTTCTAACCTTTGCAAGTGGCTACTTATGAAGACACTTCGGAATTATAGTTCAGTTTGTTTCACGGGCATAATTCTGATAAATATTGGTGTCACGCCTCTGTCACACTTAAGTAAGTTCTGTTTTATTCATAGCAACATACCTTTTTGTTACAAATGCAGCTGCCTTCACTTGCTGGCTCTTCCCCTGCGTTGCCCTTTTCCTGTCCCAAACCGCTTTAGCTTTTACTCCTTCCATGTTACTGCTGGAGAGGCAGCATTTTTGCCGTTGCTTTTTAGGATACAAGATAATACAGGATCTTGAAACCAAACCTCGTTTAAATACCACTGTCAGGAAGAGGTGAAGTGTGTTGTATTTTGGTGGTTTGTGTGTTGGTTGGTTGGTTTGTGTTTAGGTGTTTGAAAGGACTGGCTCCATGAGGAAGCCCCTGTTTGGAAACCTGCAAATTCCAAGCAGATAAAAGGCAAAGAGGTCGGGCGAGGATCTTGGGGTTTGGGCCATCTGCTTCCTTCCTGGCTGGTGAGTGGGAAAGCTGCCGTAGCGATAGGCTTTGGGGAAACATTTGGAAGGGGGAAGAAAAGGAACAAGACTGAGGCCCAGCATCTGGGAAGGACACTGTAAAAGCAGGGACGGCATTTCTGCTGTTTGCAATCTGAGCTGTGGCACTGTGGAAGTCTAAGGCAAGTAACAGAGACTCAAAAGAGTGTGCTGTTTTGTTGTACATTAATATTTCTTATAACACAAGCTTCTTAGCTTTTCCTGCCTCCTAGCTCACTCAGTATCTGATTTTTCTGTTCCTCTGCTGTCTTCTTGCAGGAGTTGTTTATTGACTGAAATTGTTTCCATATGGCTGCAATGTAGAGCTTGATTACATTAAACGTGGCGCTTTCCTGTGGCATTGCAGTGCTATGCGAAGCTCATCCCTCTTTCTCTCCTTCCAACCTCCCCTTCCTCCCTAAAACTTTGGTTTTGAAATGTGTCATTTGTTTAGGGATTCTCTTCCCCCTCTCTGAAGCTTTAGAACTGGAAAGCTGAGATCCAGATCTTTTTTTTGGGTCTTTGTATGTGATTGTTTCGGCAGGTTAAGTTTGCTTGTAAATTGCTGATAAAATCCTTATGAAGATCAGAGTGACATTGCTGGAGCTGGGGCCCCAATGTGTTAACCACTGAACAAGTATGCAGACAGGAGGTAGTCTGTAGCTCCAAGGAGCTGACACCCATCAAGACAGTCCATTTAGATGGTGCTTGTTTACACTGATGATCAATTTAAATACTACTCCAAGAAGGTGTTAAAATGAAAATTCCTCTACTTGGAGGCTTCAGGCCAGATTCACCACTTATCTGGAGCCTGGAAGCTACATCTAGTTTGCAGAAAACAGATCTGTTTAATAGCAAATGATGCATCTGTATCTTTGATAAGAATAAGAGCTGATTGTTGGCTAAGTTAGCTAATAAAACCAGCAGTGCAGCATCTCCACCTGCTCTTGCAGTGACACTCTTTTATAAACTTCAGTTCATAACCTGGATTCAAAATTTAGGTTTTGTTAAAAATGTTTTCTGTTAACCAGGTTGAAATATATAAATACCTTTTTTTTTAAGCCTAAGCCATCTGATGTAATACCTGCATTTCTTGTCCTTAAAGAGAACCTAGGCGGTGCATTTTTATTGCCAATATCTCACATAAAGTCAAACCAGTGAAGTGATGGTTGTCACTCTTGGCTGAGCACACGGAACTGGAGTCTGATGAAGCACTAAACCAGCTTTGGAGAAGTAGCCTCTTCTGCGAGTACATAGAGAATATTTGCTTCATTTCTGTATATTCAGATAGTTCAGATCACAGAGTCTTTAATTCAAAACTGAGAAACCCATTTGGGAGCTGTAAATGCAGAAATGCTTGTTTTCCTCGCCTAACATAAGGTGGAAAAAAAAAGAACAATGAGGAAAGAGATTGACTAACACTGAAGTCTTTCAGTGGAGGACACAGCAAGGTTCAATTCACTTAATAAAGATAATTCATTTGTTTTCACTAAAGCATTTTAAAATGCGAACCATGTTTCCGACCCTCTTATGCGTCCAGCACATATGATGTATCATTCAAGACTAATAAAACTGTAATAGATAAAAGCTGGCATTTAAAATTTGTTTTCTAAACAGCCTGGCTAATAACCCAGGGTGGCAACTGAAGTGCAGGGAGAATGTTTAGGCCTTGCTAGAAGCTACCTCCAGTCTTTTTAAAAAAATTCAATGTAAAATGAAAGCTTCAAGGGGAGAAATTCAGGGGATCCAGCGTGGAGAAGGGTGGCGTGGGGCACTCGGAGGTGTTAGTTATGTGGCAGGTTCAAGCTGCAAGTTATTTAAATGTCCCTTGTAGTTTATAGGTGTTTGAGTACTGAGCTTGGCAGGTAAAAGACAGTGTGGAGCCGTCACAGATGTCACCTCTGCTTGGCCTTTACCTTAAAGGACTTGCTGCTGCTGCTCCGAGCTTGGAGTGAAGGCTGTGGGCACCTTGTCCCATTTGGGACATCACAAGTCTTTGCATTGTGTCCGAATGGAGCAGCCCACACCGAGGCACCTTGCTCCAACAGGACGGTGGATTTAAAACCTTTCATTCTCCTTTCTGTTTCTGTCCAGCGTGCTGCTCTTTGTGCATCCCTGGATGGATGGCTTGTGCACATTGTGATTCTGGGAACTTTTCAAGAAAGGCTGTGGATCCCACAGCTGCAGCGGGATGCCTATAGATCCTCAGTTAACATCTTTCTACTCCCTGTTTTACGAAATGCTGGAGGAAAGGCATGCTGGGGAAGTCTTAGTTTTCTTCCGTCCCTCATAAAATTCTCTATGTGGCAGCAGAAGCGAAGTTTAGAATAAATTTAGTGTTTCAGTGTTGTCATGTTCACAGAAAGGGAGAAGAAGAGGTAAATTGTGACTGTCCCAGGCTTTGCCTGTTCTACTTCTTGCACGTCAGAGCTATGTTCTGCTGCTTTCCCAGTGGATGACCAGCTAAAACAAATACTAAACTTCCCCTCTTTAAACTCCTCCTTTAATAACATTTAGTTAGTTTGCTGGGTATTTTTCTGTGATTTCCAGAACTACTGAAACAGTGTAAGTCGATGAAGACTCTCTTGTGTATTGTGTGTGAGCTCAGATATTTGAATACGGAATAGAAATAGTACTGAGTATCTGCAATTTCCATTGAATTTCAATGCCTTTAAGGAATGTGTCCTTAAGATGTAACTAACTTAGAGGCAGCGGGAGTGCTCTCGCTCTCTGTTGGTTTTCAGAAGAACTGAACTGGAACTATATTGAGGATATTTTTTTAATTAACAGGAGATCCCTGAGTTCTAGGTCCTTTCATACTTAAGAATAATTAATTCTCTATTGTTTTTGCTTTTGACAGACTTTTACTGTCAGTCTTCCAAAGGAGACATTGGTCCTTCCTCCAATTATTTGATGAAACAATTTACTACGTGCAGCCTCCCCCCAACCCTTCATGGTCAAAATCTGCTTCTCGTGTCCTCCTGGGTGCTGCTTCCCAACTCTGCTTTGCACTCTCTGTCTCTTACAGATAAATATCTCCATAGTGGTGGGACTGAAATGCTTTTATTCTCCTTGCACGCTCTTCCAAAAGTCCATAGCGCTGGCCTTCTAGGTAACAGCATGTGTTCCATGGCTTGCAAATAAAGAGCATGATCTTTCCATTTTCTTCTAATGGGAATTACTTTAGAGAAAAGACTGCAGGCTCAGGGCCGTCCTGCCTTTGCAGTATTATCAGTTCATTTTGGCTGCAAATGTGATTTCTTTTTTTCTTAAAGGTTTATGGTTTTTTTGAGGTATAATTGTATGGAGATGTTACTTGGACAGACCTCCTAAAGTCTCCTGCATTCAATTGGATGTGCTGGGTATGAGCTCTGTGCACTTACAGCTGCCGAGGAGAGTCCTGGACCAGAACTGGTGTTCCCAGAAACCAGAGAAACTGCAAATAATGCTTCTGCTTCTTACCGCATCTTGACTCTCCCTTCCCTGTTTTCCTTGCTCCCGTTGATGATCATCTTCTTACCTCTTCATATGCTTTTTGCAGTCATAGTTTCCAATTGTAAACTTAGCTTAAAACCTATCTTAACTAACTTTTCAGTTCTGGCCACATAGCAAGAGTGATTTAGCAATGTTCTTCCAGGTTACTGAAGCTACCATGTGGAAAGGTGTGGGCATCCGTCCCTCGCAGCTCTGAGACGGTTTGTCCTTGTAGGAAGAGCTGTCTGTGGTCCAGTTACCCCAGCACCAGCCTAAATCCAGATGGATCATCATGTACCTGCACAGGAAAATCCCATATGCAAGCTCGAGAGGTGCTATCCAACCTCCACAACTCTGGTACGTGCAAATGGGGAAATTAAAAGAAGAGTTTTCGTATAGATACATCCTTGTGCTTTTCACCCTGTCTCCCAGCTTTCTCCATATTTTTGAAAGGTGGACCTTTTAAAGCCTTTTATAACAGTACTTAAAGACATCTCATTGGATTTAACACTGGCTGGCTAAAGGGAAGGTTAGTAGCCAGCTGTTTAATTGACGTTTTACATGGTAGACTTTCAAATTGTGAGTTGGGTGAGGTTCCTGCTTTGCTGCTCATTCTCTACGGAGCAGCAGTGGTGTGCACACACGATACTTCAAAAAGTAAAGGTCTATGTCGTGACTGTTGCTTGAAGCTGGGCTCTGATCTGCAGGAACGACAGAGCTACACTGATTTGTACCTATGAATATAGGCAGCTAGAAAATAAGATTTACTTAAGAGTTGCCAAAGACAACTGAGCTTCTTGAACTTAACAAGTTCAGTTAAAATCAGGTTTAAAAAATTGGCACAAGGCTTGATGACTGGCAGCCCTGGATGCTGAGGGAAGCCTATAAAGACAGGGCAAACATCTGATACCCCCCCCAGCATATCCTTGCAAACACCCACACTGTGTGCTTCAGGCATTCTGAACATCTTTTGTATCCCAGCTTTTGCACTTCAGGAGAGGCCTAGGCATGTTAAACCCTTAATGGCCCATTTGTCTAGACAAACTGCTGTCCTGAGCCATGTCCATTGTGCTTTTCCACCTGCTTAATGTCACATACCTGCAGGCCAGGTTGCCTTTGTGAAGTGAGATACTTTTAAATTCAATGTGCAGGATAGCAAACAATTATCCCTCCAGTCAGAGAAGTTACTGTCCTCACTGATCTGTTGGCGGTGCCGCTTGTTTAATAACTCTTTTATTTGGTTCTGATGAAACTGGGTGGGATAACATGGATTTCTGTGTAAATTCATGCTTGATCTAGCCCAAATAGTTTTGCTGGAAGTATTAATAATTTGGGGAGTGCTCACAAAGGGCTCTGCATGTGCTTGCTCCAGGTAGGGAGGTCCGGAAAAACACGTGTCTATATCTGGAGTAGCATGGACATTGCAGAACAAGGGCAACAAATGATTTCTCTACATTTTAGGTCATCCACAAACATCTATAGGACTCTCAGTTACTGTGTAACTCCAACTCTCTGTGCTCTTTACACATAAGGACTAAATCTGTTGTAATTTAGAAAATGAAGGGTTTTTTCCTGACTTGTCAGTACCTTTTTGGTGTGCTGTGATTGCTGTTTGACTGCCATTTCTCCAACTCGTAAAGCTGTCTCCAGTGTATGCAGTTCTATATCCCATCAGCTCGCTCTTTCACATTGCACTGCAATCGTCTGTCCTCTGCCCCCTAACATTGGTGGATCTCTCTTTTAATACTGCGTTTTCTAAAAGCTTTCCTATGAAATGCCACCGTGTGAGACTGTTTTATTGGCTACAGTGATCATTTTAAGTCCTGAACAAGGAAATTCTAATTTGATTATTGTTTTTTTCTAGATATGTATATGATAGCCTCAGCTTTTTGGAGCCTGACTGCCTCCTAGTTTACCTGCAACATGTTTTTGTAGGTTATATGTGAACATACTGTTTCAAATGCTTTTAATCAAGCAGGGAAACAGCGCTGCAAATGAAATTCCCTCAAACTGCATCATCGCCAGCACAAGGGTTAATATTTTTCTCCAGATGTTAATCTGTTTCCTGCTTTTATTTGAATGTGTGCATATAGAAGGATTTGGGTTTCTTTGTCCCTTTGCACTTGAACTAGAAACTGTGTATTCTATTTGAGGTACACAGTAGAGGAGTATTTTTTTAGTACTTTTGGTTTAACAGTTTGTCTGTAGAGGAAGAAGAATCAGCTCGAGACCTCCTTCCAGTGACATAAAATGAGAGGACGGCAATATCTGAACTTGTGTTGTCTCCAGAATAAGATGACAAAATAGATTGAATGGTCCTGTACTCCTGTTTTGGAGAGAGCAAGAGGGAGGCTTGGCTGAAGAGAGCAATCTGCAAGTAAATGACTTGGAGTGACATTTACATTTCTCCTTGCAAGAATTTGGTAACAGTTCTAATAGGAATGGATTGGAAATGGGTTTTTTTAACCTGTAACGAGGAGCGTGCTTGAATTTCATTGCTGCTGCTGACTTCTATCCCAAGAATTCTGGTTTACAGCTGTTACTAAAAATTTATGGGGCAACTTCAGATCAAAGCAAATCTATATTCTCTTTATTATGTAAACTTGGGGTTTGTGGAACATATGCATTGCATCCATGCATTTTATGCAGGAATTTTTGTTCCAGCAAAGGCAGGCGTTGTGCAGTGAGACCTGAAATGTGCAAAACCAGTGCTGTACCAACTTCAGATCAAAGCAAATCTATATTCTCTTTATTATGTAAACTGGGGTTTTGTGGAACATATGCATTGCATCCTTGCACTTTATGCAGGAATTTTTGTTCCAGCAAAGGCAGGCGTTGTGCACTTAGACCTAAAATGTGCAAAAGCAGGGTTGTGCCAGTGATGAATGGCGGTCTGCTTCTCTCTCTTCTTTCTTGATGTCCCAAGTAACGTCTTATGAAAAGAAAGATCTTTCCTGAAGTGCTTCACTTACCTGTTTCCTAGTTTAAATCTTCTGTACTGCACTTCTTACTGAGGTTTTGTCACGCGATGTCGTGTTCCACATAACCCCGGTTTCCCACTGGTGAGCTGAATGAGTACCTGCCACTTCTTAGGGCCCAGACCTGGAAACATTTCTATAGATACTTAACCTCACGATTAAGTTTTAGAGCAGTTCCCAGGACGGCGGTGACCTGTCCTTGGTGTGTTTGTCACCGAGAGCAAGGCAGCTCTTGCTGCAGGTAACAGGCTCCTGATAAACGTCTTCTGTTCATTCATATTTCTTCTCTGATCAGCTTCCTCTTGTCCTCCAGTCTCACCTTGCAGAATAAGTTGTCAACATTGGCATCTTTTATCAAATGTTTAAGACGATGCTTTTTTAACCTGTCAGCTTTGAGGATCTACATGTTATCTACCAATCTCAAGTTTTACCAGGACTTGAGATCCTCCTTTTGCAGTGAAAAGCTTGCAGATGTGAACCCTGATGGTTCCAGTTTGAGAAGACAGCTTGAATAAACTATAATCGCGTGATTTCTGAAGGACTGTGGTTGCTTGTATTCTGGCACCTCTTTGAGATTCATATGGGCCAGTTCTTTGGTTTTATCCCCCTCCTGACCCGTCCCGTGTCTCCAAGTAGTTGGTGCTTTCTGAGCTCTTACCTGGGCTATTGCTTTTGCATTTGATGGGATTTGTGTGCAGTCCTGGATGTAACTTAGTCCTTGCTGTGGTGTTGCTTTAAAGCACTGATGATAAGACTGGTAACATGGTGGAGGGAAGGCAAAAATGGGAAAAGCTGCTACATCTTAAAGATTAATCAGCCTGACTTAAATAGCAAGCAAAGCTACAAGCATTCTTTTCTACATAATGTCTTTTCTTCCCTTCTGCTCTTGCAAAGCTGTTTCTCCAGGGGAAGATTTCAAGCTCCCTGAGACCGTGTTCTTATATTAGTGTCAGGACACAGGCTAGGATTATTTGTGTGAATATGTATCAACAGTTACATTACCTGGGGTTACTTTCATACTTTCTCACTTGGTGGAATTATGGCCTTGTATTGCACAGTTGCTTATGTATTGCTCTGTTTATACCGACAAACTCATAGCAGGGAACTCTTGTGTCTGCGCTTCCATCCTAAGCGAAAGAGAAGTCAATGTAAATGGTGGGGACTTCTTAACCTGTGTAGATAATGAAACCAGTTCTGTTTATAAATATTATGAGGAATATACAGTAGTATTCTCATAAAAGGAGTACGGTCAGACCCAAGGTTGCTATAATTATTTACTTGGTTAGCGGTTTGGTTGGTTTAATTTGAAGAATATATTCCCTTATTCCTGTAAACAGCTTCCTGCACACCTTCCTAAACCAGATCAACCCTGACACTCTTTGTTCTTAGACCTGTGTTCTACCTGCGGCCGCTCAGCCCCTCTGCTGGGGGTTTTCACCTCCTCTGCTGCTTCACCTGCACAAATAAGCTCAAAGAAGGGTTGTAAAACTATGATGGAAGCAAGGGAAATGGGTAGAAATGATAATTTATTCTTCTACATTTTCTCCTGTTTTCCAAAATCGATTAGTGGTTGTGCTTACGAAGCACCATTTACAACACGGATCAAAAACCGGGGAGGTCTTGTTTAAATCTGTATCAAACAGCACGTTTCCACATCGGTGTTCGTGACTTGCTGACTCTTGGTTGTCTATGATGTGTTAGAGGGGGGTCTCTGAAAAAGCTGCAGCAAAATTAAATGTTCTGGACTCGAGTGCTGTTGGTGTTGTCCCAGAAGTATAAACTGAAGGGATGCAGCTATTTTATCAATATCTTTAATTAAGAAAATGTTTTGCTGACAAGGTTAGTGGGTTTATGACTCTACCATTTCCATGTATCTCAGTGTTAGTGGGATACAGGGTTGTCTGTGGTGTTGTTTCAAACAAGTTGGACTTGTTTAAGGTTAAGAAATTCCACGTTGGTAGCCCTAGGCGAAGGGCAGCAGTTGTGTCTAGCAGGCAGGTTGCACATCCTGGGTAGTTAAGACTCTTTGTGTGCATCCTGCTGCATTGGATATCTGTAAAATCGATGTGTTTTGCCACCATCTAGGGTTTTAATGAGAATTAATAGTTACTCAGTGTGCTCTGGTGATGGAAATATATGTGACTTCTAACTGAAAATGTGTATTCATGTACCGAATAGCATTTGATACAAGATGAGAGTTTTCATTTCTGGGAACACTAGCAGCTTTATTTATCTCACGCCATCACAAGCAGAGAGAGACGGGCAAGCGTGGATCGAGGAGAGCAGGCAGACACCCATCTGAGAAGGTGGAAACTGGGCAGCAATCTCAGTATACTGGGGGGACTGGTCGTGGTCCCTCATCATCACAGGCAGTGGGGCCCAGGGTAATAACGCCCCAGCAGCCTGAAACCACAGCAAAGTGAACCAGCAGAGCTGCTAAGTGGTGGACGGAGAGTTTTTTGAGGGTTTATTAGGCAGGATTTTGCCTCTGAGAGTAGCTGAACTCCTGAGCTATCGAAGAGTGGTTATTAGATCCCCTGCCAAGCAAGAAAAAAATAAGGGAAACCAAGAAATCTTGTTTTCTAGCATCCACTGTCCTGGTGTTTCCCTAGTAATGATTTTCTGGGGACAGTTTTGTTTCTTTTTGCTGAATAGTGGCCTCCCAGATCCCGGCAGCTGAGGGAAAATAAGAATGTTGGTCTTATTTGGAACATCTTGGAAAGAAAAGTCTTAACGGCAACAATAAATGCGCTGGTATAATGCAGACTAAACCATACTTAATACAAGTCTATATCCATCACTCTGATATACTGAAATCCCAGTTTGCTGATTTGATGTCAGGATGATGAATTATGACCTTTTTTATTATTTATTTTAAGGTTTAGTTGCAGACTTTATAAAAACATAAAGTGTGTCTGGCTCTGCTTGTAAGGTTTATTGAATGGCTGGAAGAAGCTCTTACATTTGGAACACAAATGGCGGTTTGTTTTCTTGTATTTATATACACACAAATGCATTTGCAAGTACATACAATTTGTGTTTGTTTATGTATGCAATTTACAATGGGTAAAATTACAGCCAGATGTAAATCCTGTTTAGTTACACGTATGGTCATGGTTAGAGGTCAGTTCATGGGTGTCACCTTCCCGTTCTTCAGCAAGTTCGTACATGTGGAGAGACAAGTTTGAGCTGATAGGGAACCCATTTAAGATGAAGCATTATAAGCCACTCACGGAGGCACTTGGGTTGGTTAAATCACTCTGAGGTGTGGTTTAATCCTTCCAATTTGCAAAGGCAAGGCCGTGGGAGGAATCCCCTGAAACCCTATGGGCTATTGCTGAGAAAAGTTGGATCGGATGATCCTTGTGGTCCCTTCCAACCTGGTATTCAATGATTTTATGATTCTGTGATATGGCTCCGCGTAGCAAACGCCACGCTCAGTGCTCCCGGACCACCCCGAGCCCAATGCGATGACTTTATTCAAACCCTGTTGACCGCATCATGTCCCAGCAAACGTGGTTCTTGGAACACAACGCTGCAATGTTTGTCTGCGTAAGATTGTAGGGTCTGCTGCTTCATATTTAATCAGGTATGAGTGGAAAGGTTGCACATTACTAGTCCTTTATCTTAAAATAAAACTCTGAAACAGCTGTTTGGCCAAAGTTCAAGTTGTTCATCCACTTTCTGTTCTCCAGTGTGGTCACTGGAGAGATTCGGCGCTCAGGATGTCCATAGGCTTGGGATAGTGTCGACACCTTATCTTGATGTCTTGAATAGATCTGATATGAAGTAGCATCTTTCTCATTTGGACTAAAACCTTCTCTCCTTCTTGTCAGTAGAAGTTTTGACATTGCATTTGCTGCTTCCTAGCATGGGACTGACCAACTTCGCCTGCTCAAAGCGATTTAGTAGTTCATAACAGTTTCTTACATCTGTTTGAGCATTTTGTTTGTATCTCTTGTGATACAGAACTGAGAGCCCCAGTACCTTCAAGTTTACATTTTTGTAAGGTGGAAGAGAAGGTATTTTGTTTTTTCTTTCTGTGCTTCTTTGTAAACGATGGGTGCATTTGTTTGAATGTTTAGCAGGTTTTCTGCTGCGTTTGTACCATAGTAATGCAATTGTCAATCCAACACTGCTTTTTTTCCCATTGTCTCCTCCAGAATTTCCTTTACTCCCCTTCCCTTAACTGCTTAGGGCAGAAATCAAACTGCCTTCTGGATAGGAAAAACATCCATTAGATACATCCCATAAGTTCGCTTATCTGCAATAAATGCATAATATAGATGCTGTATGAAGCTAAATACGGCTTTGGAGGGTGGGTGGTTTTATGTGTCGATCGTCAAAGTTAACGCTGCAGCATGTGGATCGATTCAAATCAAAGTGGTTTAATAGCAGGCAGGAAACTTGGGTTTGGATAATTGATCTTTAGTTTTGTTTTGCACGTGTGTTTCGTAGCTTCTGCTGATAACTTCATAGTTTTCTGGCGGGTGTCAAGAAATAACCAAAGCGATTACATTATTTCCTGTATATTTATGACATGCTGAATTACAAAATGGTTAATTCTCTGCGTATTTCCCATATGATTCTTATTTACAAGTCACGTCAAGCTACATTTGGATTGAAACTAGAATTCAATTCAAAGTGCAGTTTTAGTTATGTTAAGGCTGTGTTACACTTATGTCAAAATACAGTTTTTCTTTTAAAATACGTGTATTAAATACAGTGAGTCATGTCTGGATAAGGTAAATATCACATAATTTCTGGTTACCTTGCCCTTCAAAAACATAAAGCTGGCAGAGCTCATCAACCTACCTTATTTTTATTCCTCATTTAAAAGCGAGAAACTGTTTTTCCTGCCTTCTGAATTCCCAACTGATTTCTCGACTTTGAAAGCCGTAGTCATTGAACTGAGCTAAATAAGCAAAGTAAAAAGAAAATGTTTGTTCTTTTGTACTTGCAGACAAGGATACTGCTTGGAAGATGGGCTGGCACTTCATCAGACACTAGTTCCCTGTGCTTACTGAGTGACTTCCACCAGTTCACTGCCTTGATATTCTTTTCCCCTTGGAAAATTTTTTGCTAAATATGCATCTTCCTCATTTTGCTAATTTAAATTATTTTTAAATTGGAAAGTAATTTTAAAGCTTTTTATTTTTAATCTGCATGACTCTGCAGTGATGCAGATGCACCTTTGCGTGCGAGTGTTGCAGCTGTGTTGGTGAAATCAAGGGCATGTGTGACGGCGGCCCTGGCCCTATCAAATGTCTGTAACTGAACACAAGACTGACAGGACGTGCTCCCGCAGAATCCCAGAATGTCAGGGGTTGGAAGGGCCCTGGAAAGCTCATCCAGTGCAATCCCCCCATGGAGCAGGAACACCCAGATGAGGTTACACAGGAAGGTGTCCAGGCGGGTTGGAATGTCTGCACAGAAGGAGACTCCACAACCTCCCTGGGCAGCCTGGGCCAGGCTCTGCCACCCTCACCCCCAACAAGTTGCTTCTCATCTTTCAGTGGAACCTTCTGTGTTCCAGTTTGCACCCATTACCCCTTGTCCTGTCCCTGGTTGTCACCAGAAGAGCCTGGCTCCATCCTCCTGACACTGCCCCTTTCCATATTGATCCCCAGGAATGAGTCCCCCCTCAGTGTCCTCTTGTCCAGCTCCAGAGCCCCAGCTCCCTCAGCCTTTCCTCACACGGGAGATGCTCCACTCCCTTCAGCATCTTGGTGGCTGCGCTGGACTCTCTGCAGCAGTTCCCTGTCCTGCTGGAACTGAGGGGCCACAACTGGACACAAGATTCCAGGTGTGGTCTCCCCAGGGCAGAGCAGAGGGGCAGGAGAACCTCTCTGACCTACTGACCACCCCCTTCTAACCCACCCCAGGTCCCATTGGCTTCCTGGCCACAAGGGCCCAGTGCTGGCTCATGGTCACCCTGCTGTCCCCAGGACCCCCAGGTCCCTTTCCCCTACACTGCTCTCCAACAGGTCATTCCCCAACTTACACTGGAACCTGGGGTTGTTCCTGCCCAGATTCAAGACTCTACACTTGCCCTTGTTCTAGTTCATTAAATTTTTCCTGCCCAACTCTGCAGCCTGTCCAGATCTCTGGATGGCAGCACAGCTTCCAGTGTCAGCCACTCCTCCCAGCTTGGTGTCATCAGCGAACTTGCTGATAGTGCACTCTAGTCCCTTATCCGAGTTATTGATTAATATATTGAATAGACTCCCATCTGACTCTTTTCTGCCTCCCAGGGATCTTGTGTACACACAGCCCAGCACAGAACCCCAGGCTGGCTGGGGTTGAAGAGACCTCTGGAGATCCCCCAGTCCAACCCAGCTGCTCACGCAGGGTCACAGAGCAGATCACACAGGTGGGGCCAGGCGGGTTTGAATGTCTCAGAGCAGGAGACTCCACACCCGCTCTGGGCAGCCTGGGCCAGGCTCTGGCACCTCCCAGCAAACAAGTTTCTGCTCATGTTCACATGGAGCCTCCTGTGTTTCAGTCTGTGCCCGTTGCCCCTCACCCTGGCCTTGAGCACCACTGAACAGAGTCTGGTCCATCCTCTGACACCCACCCTGACATATTGATCCATTGATCACATCCCTCTCAGCTTCTCTTCTCCAGCTCAACAGCCCCAGCTCTCTCAGTCTCCTCATCACAAAGATGCTCCAGACCCCTCAGCATCTTTGTGTCCCTCCGCTGGACTCTCTCCAGTAATTCCTTGTCCTTCTTCACCTGGGGAGCCCAGCACTGGACCCACAACTGCAGATGGGGCCTCCCCAGGGCAGAGCAGAGGGAGAGGAACAACCTCCCTCACCTGCTGCTCACACTCTTCTTAGTGCTCAAGGTATTGTCCAGCTTTGAGTCCAGGTTATCTCCTGAGATAACACCTATATGAAGTCCTTCAGCTGGTTAACTGGTAGGCTTGGGTTTAGCTTTTTTGTTCATAGAACAGAACCACTGAATGTCCTGAGCTGGAAAGGACCCACCAGGATCATGGAGTCCAACTTCTGTCCCTGCACAGGACACCTCACAGGTCACCCCGTGTGTCTGAGGACGCTGTCCAGTCTCTTGAACACTGTCAGATTCATTGCTCCTGAGTTTTTAGGCTGAATATCCGAAGATCGTTGACAGGAACCGCTTAAATTGCATCTGTTGAGGGATATACCTTCATAGCAGGATGCTCACTGTGGAACAGGACTCTCTGCCGGCTATTTTGAGCTTGTTTATCTTTTTAGATAATGCTTGCCCTGGCATCTCTCATAGTACTCCTTTAACTTTTAAAAGCTTTAAATGCAAGTTAAACATAGACCGTCTGCTTCTACTAAATCCTTCTTGCAAGCTCCTGTCAGATGTTAACGATGGCAGCCGCACGACCTTTTACTGACAAAGCGCTGGGTATGGGCAGATAATGCTCAAACTGGAATTAGCGCGTGGAAAAATAAGGAATGGTTTGAACCCTACTGAAGCCAAGACAGGAAAGTGACCCTTCCAGTGCTAGAGCAGGAGCTCAGAGTGCAAAATGAGCACAACTTGGGTGCAGTAGTTCCAAGTAATTTGTGAGGTGGTGAAAAATATAAAAGGAAAGTTGGGAAACACATCTGGGCATCAGTTCATGGCAACTTTTGTTTTCTGAATGTATTGGGGAATGAATTTGTGAGGTCTCGAGGCAGGAAGTGTCTGTAGGCAGCTGCAATATAATAGTTTCTTTTGCTTTCCTTTTGGGATCTTAACTTTTTCTATTCCGTAGGTCTGGACTGTAAACTCTAAAATGAGCTGAACTCCATCTACTGATTAAAAATGAGCAAAACGGTGTTTTGCCACAAACAGGGATTTGGGGGAGGATTTTTGGTTGATTTGTCTAGTGAGGGCATTTGAGGACTCAGCATAATCATTTCATGTTTAGAACATTTGTCTTTTTTTATTCAGTTTTGGAACTAATAAATGCCTATTACATATTTTATTATATTTACTAATTAGTGTTAACTGCCTAGATTATAAATATATGGATTTAGAGAAAACTCTCTTTTAATAAAATGTAGAGTATTTGGTTTTCTTTCCTTCCATCTTAGCACCAAAACAAAAGCATAAAGCCACTTAGGATCCATACACTCCTGATTTTCTTAAGAACAGATACCTTTTTCCTTCACTTCATTTTTCATATGTGTTGGAGATCCCATTTAAACTCTGATCCCAAAAATGCTGAAGGATGCTCATAATCCTGCTAAACCCACTTGGAATCTCCCAAGTGGAAAAGCTCCCACAGCTGGGAGAACCAACAGCTTTACAGGGCGGTATCTTTGTGTGAGAAATCGTGGTGCTGTTTAAGTTTTAAAGTACTGTAATACTTTCAACTAAACTGTATTATAATTGGATCAAAATGACCGTGATACAGTTATTAGCTTTGTGCCGCTGTCTTAAAATGTTTGCATTTAACAAACCAGACCTACTCGGTACTCTTGTATATGCCCGTAAAAGAGGTAAAAACGCTCATGTTTGCTCTTCATTTTTGGGGGTTGTAGTTTGTGTAAAATGTTGTGCATGGAAAGCATCGTCTGAGTTCTTAGTAGTAGATTCCTGGGCTGTCCCAGTGTGCTTGATAATTGTTTAACTTTAATTTGTATGATCCTGACATCCTGGTGGGGGTCCTGGTGGACAGCAGGGTGACCATGAGCCAGCACGGGGCCCTTGTGGCCAGGAAGCCAATGGGACCTGGGGTGGGTTAGAAGGGGGTGGTCAGTAGGTCAGAGAGGTTCTCGTGCCCCTCTGCTCTGCCCTGGGGAGACCACACCTGGAATCTTGTGTCCAGTTGTGGCCCCTCAGTTCCAGCAGGACAGGGAACTGCTGCAGAGAGTCCAGCGCAGCCACCAAGATGCTGCAGGGAGTGGAGCATCTCCCGTGTGAGGAAAGGCTGAGGGAGCTGGGGCTCTGGAGCTGGACAAGAGGACACTGAGGGGGGACTCATTCATGGGGATCAATATGGAAAGGGGCAGTGTCAGGAGGATGGAGCCAGGCTCTTCTCGGTGACAACCAGTGACAGGACAAGGGGCAATGGGTACAAACTGGAACACAGGAGGTTCCAGTGAAAGATGAGAAGCAACTTGTTGGGGGTGAGGGTGGCAGAGCCTGGCCCAGGCTGCCTAGGGACGTTGTGAAGTCTCCTTCTGTGCAGACATTCCAACCCGCCTGGACACCTTCCTGTGTAACCTCATCTGGGTGTTCCTGCTCCATGGGGGGATTGCACTGGATGAGCTTTCCAGGGCCCTTCCAACCCCTGACATTCTGGGATTCTGTGATCCTGAATTTCCTTAGTGCTCTCACCTCCTTCCAGTTTCTCTGTTCCTTTCCTCACTGTACCTGGAATTAAAGTCTGCAGGAATGCAAATAAAACCATGGAGAAGAGCTGGTATTTAAAGAGTGGCTTGCAGAATGATTTGGAATCACCCAGAAGTTCAGGTGAAGGGTCTTGAGGCAAAATGATGCTGAGTGGGAAGGATGTGACCACATTGCAAACATTTTATGTAGGAAACGCAGAAGCAGGGCAGGGAGAACTGGAACAAAACTCCACATTTAACGAAGATTGGTAGGGCCCAGCGACCATTTATGTTGCCTTGAGAAAAGGCAGGTTTTCTTTAATGAAGGGAGAGCCCACCCGGTGTTAATCCCCGCTTTGTGCCGCTGATCAATGCAGGAAAACAGCACGCTGTGAAAATTTACCACTGGGGATCAATAGCCCCCGGCTACCCAACTGTATTAAAGAGAATTGATGGGCCGAGGGGATCTTGTAAACACTGATTTGTCCCATCAGCATCTTTGCTTATTTGTTGATAGTAGGGAGATCTACAGGGCCGCTGTCAGCTGTAATATATTGCTGGTTTGATGTGGGATTACTGCAGAACATGCATTCGATTATTTTCTAAACCGTTTCAGCATCCCGAAGGTGATTAGACATCAGTAATGGAAATGTATGAGGTGAGAGCAAATGGTATAAATTTTTAAATAAGAACACAAAAGCCTTATTTATGCTGCGTGAATTGAGATTTGCAGAAATATCCAACTAACTCGGGCCCCTCGATGACATTTTAAGGGATAAACGATCAGGGTTATGCAAATGAGTGGATTGATCAAAACCCGTGATTTAAATCACTTTGATTTACATCAGCAAGAGGGAAGCTTTGATTTAAATCATTGATTTTAATCTTGTTTTAGGATTGTACTTTCATTCTTTTCCTAAAGACAAACTGATTTTCATTGACTGGTAACTATTTGAAGCGTGTTTATTTGCAGGCAAGTACAGCTCTTAAGTTAATTTCTTAATTTCTTTGGGCAGGAGGACGGGTGCTTAACTGGTAGGGTAAGCGGGGCGGGAATATGTCCTTAAGCAGGTACATAATTTACCAAATCCTCGTTTAAATTCTTTAACATTTACATTTTCTGGAAGTGGCAAATGAGCTGTATATAGGTGGCGATTGAAATGGAATGTAAAACAACCTCGCTGCTTTTAATCTGTATTTAAATGTAGCTATTTTAAAAAGCTGGATTAAAAAAAAACCTCCAACAAAGATGACAAAAACGTCTCCTAAATGTTTTACATTTTAAAAGTGATTCATTAAACAAAGAAAGTATTATCTGCAGTTAATGAGCTGAGCTGCTTCTGGATACCGTGTCCTTCAAGGTTTGAGAGCTGGCGGATCTTATTCTCTTACCTCTTCTATTATTCACAGATTAGCAGAGGAAAACAAGCTTTCCTGCCTTTTTTTGGTTTTGTATTTTGATTTTTAAACTCCCAATTGATTAGTCAGCTTTTGAATGAACAAGTCATAGATTTGAATTAGATGAATTAACTAAAAATGAGCAAAATATGCTTTATAAGTTCAAAAGAGACCAAAAGTGGTTTGGCACTTGAGACTCTCCACGTGCTTGTGTTGGACCTTTCCCAGGTCAGGAACGGGGTTTATTTCCCTTCCTTCCCCTCCTCCCCAAAACCCAGCGATAAATATAATACGTATAATATATACATATATAGATATATACGTATAATTTCCAATAGTGTTACAGTAAACTTATGCTTTGAAATAGGTGGTCAAAACTTTAACAGACCTTTCAAAACCTGAATAAAAACCCCTCAGGTTTTAATCTTCCCTTATGAAATCTAATGTGAATACAGATATTTTCTTAGCGCATTTTAGGTGTTGCGTGCAATCTAGGTCTGGTAATCAAGGAGAAAGAAATAGATGTACTACAGGCAACAGTTTGGGGAGAAGCTGCTGATGTTTTCTTGTCTTCTTCAACAGTATCAAACCCGTGATACTTCTTATAGCTGAAAACGGTCAGACACCACTTTTGCACCACCTTAAAACAAATGCCCGCCCGTGTTGATTCACCAGAACTCTGTTGCTGAATGTGCTGGACTGTAAATCAGGGTGAAAAGTGAGGTCCCAACTTCTCGTCGCTGTGTTGCACTAGAGCTGTGTGTTACCAGGCCCTTCCTTCACTGCTGGTTGTGTTCTTTGGTGATGCCGTGGTAAATGGGTTTATCTTCCATCATTCAAGCGGCTGCTGCTGGAAATGACAAAGCGATACCTTTACCAGGTCCTTTCTCTGTTTAATAAGTGAGAAAATACTTAATTTCTTCTGATGGGAGGAAAAAAGCCTTTCAATGAATGCAAAATACTGTTCCTGTAAAACGGGATCTGTAAAACTGGAAGGAGGAAATAATGGAACATACGAGCTTACAATAAACTAGAAACATGTGTTGTTACATCCTTGGGTGCTTGTGTCCCACACCTTCAATTAGATTTTAATCTCAGTCTCAACCTTTGCACATACCTGGATACAAAGGGTGAGCTGGTGACTGATGCAATGCACTGAGCCAATTTATATGTATTGGGACGTATGTTTAGAAATAGAAACACTGTGAGACAGAATAGAAATATCAAATGGTAAAGAGATATTAAGTGATAACTGCTATTTACCCGGTCTCATAATACAGAGATGTAAAATGTAATGGAGAAAATATCCTTCAGGATATTGATAAAATATGAGGATTTCTTACCCGTTGCTTTGAAACACATGATTCTTGATACTGTTATGTATCTGGTCCCTCAAAAATGTGGACTTGGGAGTAGATGTACAGATTTGCAGCCTTTGATTATTGTCAATTAATCAACATAGAGGCAATTCCTGACCAGGGGTAGCACATATTGCTCGGTTGGGTTGGCAAACAAAACTGGGATGGGGACATAGGGCAGGAACAGGCCTGGAAACAAGATGTTATGAAGTTAATGTAGAAGCTGAAAATAACGGCAGTAAAAGGATGAGAGGTGAGTTCCCAGAGGATTTCTGCGCTGGAATGGCGTTTAAAGTGAAACCTTCAATAGTTCACTTGTCAAGAGTTGTTAAAACCCAACGTGAAAGTTTCTGGTAAGGAAATGAGGAATAAGCTGTTTTCTGCCTCTGTTGGGGGCGCACAAGAAATGGTCGACCTAATTTTCAGCAAAAGTGAATATTGGGAAAATAATTTCTAATTCTAGAATAGCTTGGAAAGTCTTAATATTCTCCAGTTGCTCTTCCCTGAGTTGCTGGAGGTTTTTCCTGCCAGTAACTTCGTCTCGATGCAGCAACAGTTATGTGGGAAGTCGGAGCGATCCTGCAATAAAAGCGCCCTCTTAATCAAAGGTGGTGGAGTCGGAGACAGTCGGTGCTTTCAGTGCTGGCATCCTGTCCCGCTAAGGCCATCGCACGTAGGAGGAAGACGGACACAAAAAGTGATTTGGCTGTGATGCAGCAAAACAAATTCTGGCCAAATCGTGGCGCGGGAGTTAATGGGTACACAGTGTTACACTGCGAGTCTCCATCACGCCGACTGGAAATCCTGGGGAGTTTTGTCGTTGGTTTGGTTATTCCAAGTTTGGCTTCAGCTGGTGAAAAATAGGGCACTTCTCATGTCCTATATCTCAGAAGTAAAAACATTTTAAGAATATTAAAGGTAAATCTTACTCGATTGCTTTAGAGTGACGGTGAGGCTGTGATCTAATCCATTTATATGCATGTGTGTGTCATCCCCTTTTCTCCCCCAGCCAACTGGGTGTTGACTTATGGTGTCAGTTTTCTCCTTGTAGCTGTAGAATGTGTCTTTTCTGATGTACCGAGGTTTACGATATATTCACACGCTCTGGCTCATGGAACGGCTGTACATAAATTGTCCCCAGGCCATTTACAAACACCATGTCCCTGCTGGGTCAGACTGGCGGTCAGAGCCCAGTAGCCGGGCTCTAATTGCAGTAAAAATACAACTTGCAGACACTCGGCGTTTTTCCTGCTGTTGAAGTGGCAGAAACACGCTCAGGACCTCAGCTTCATATCTGATGTTGGGGCCATCAGACGTCCCTTCTCTGCCCCGGCCCAGATCTCTCGCCCTATTACCAGTTTAAACCTACTTGACACTATGCAGCTCTTCTCAACAAGGCCACTTGCTGGTTCTTGACTAGTTAGTCTCAGTCACAGGTAAGACTGGATCCAAAGCCCCTTTACAGTGTAAGAGAGTTTTTTTAGGCCAGCCTTTCACCCCCCCCCCCCCCCCCCCCCCCCGAACTTATTTTCCTAAGTATTAGGCCTGAACACTCTTTTGAAATGAACTGATGTATGTTATTTACAGCATATTGAATCAAATTTTGCTAATGTGAAGGGCTTGATTCTGTCTTAAAGGTTATAAGATGTGTTTATTCACCTTACATTTCTCAGCTTTTCTTTTTCCACTTCTCTTTCTGTCATTCGAGCCGGAGCTTAAAGAAGAGCAAATGTTTAACTGCGAATGTGAGGACAGTGGGAGAATGGCTGGGATGTTTTACTTTCTCATTCGGATTCTAAAGAAAGTCCAAAAAAAGGGATTGTCAAAGTTGTCCCACTTCTGTTCTTCAAATCCTCAAATGGTTCCGTTGGTGCAAATCCATGGTGAGGACTGCAGGGAATCAGCCAGCACTCTCTAGTCATTAACCCTTTCCAATGGTGCAGGTAGATGGGTATTAATACATGCATCACACTTCTCTTGTAGAGCTCTTGATGTTTATTCCAAGCACCCCAATGTCAGCAAGAGGGGACGAGGTAAAACCATCATCGTCAGATCTTGGTGATCTGCAAGGGTCAGCTGTGTTGATGGAGAGGAAGGATGAAATAGTGATATTGCACAGAGCACAGTGTTGACATGGTGAGGGATTACTTACTGCAGTGTACTTGATCCCCTCTTTCTCTAGGAGTAGCAATAAAACATCTCTGTGTTACTGTAAAGAGATGAGGGAGGAGATTATAGCACTTTAAGTAACATAATATTGTAATTTCCTAGAGCAGAGGTGATTAGGTAATACTGGGTCATAAGTTCTCCCACTCCGTTTGCTTGCGGAGGCCCTGGAAGGATTTTGGGAGCTTTCCGAATGAGCAGCATCATATCCCTAGTCCTGCCCCAGCATGCACCATCTGTCATGATAGTGCCATGATATTCACCAAGCGCACCAAGATTTTACTGTTAAAACATCTATTTTAAGATCCCTTTTCCATTTGATAACTGGCATCTCCTTACAGGGACACCTCGTCCCTTCTGCTGTCTCTATCTAAAGAGGATCAGATTTCTTTAATATCAAGTGAATCTAGGAAGATCCATCTATTTTGGCTTCTAGATGAGAGAGAACTCGTAAGTACAGCACAGTGAGCTTGCACTCCATTCTAAAAAATATCAATAGTTAGAGTAGTTGTTAAGAGAGGTGGGAATTGAGGGAGAGATGTAGTGCATGGTCTCCATACGCACTCAAACGCTGCAGTCCTGTTCTGTTCTCTAGAGGATATTCAGCCGTCGTATTGCTGTAACTTTTGAATGTCTTCCAGGAGTTCTTTAAATTGCATGACCAAGGTGAGTCATGGGAATTTAGCTGTGTTTTCAATGGGAAGTCATATTTAAATAGGGGTTAAACTGGCTTAACAAATGGTATTCTTGTGTGGCTGGGGACAGAGTTTTCTATAAGTGTGCCAAAACCTTATCAACTGGATGTAAAGAATCATAAAGATCTAAGTAATAAATGAAGTTGAATCCCCCCAAATGACTTGAACACAAGCCCTATGGGGAGAGGCTGAGGGAGCTGGGCTTGGTTAGTCTGGAGAAGAGGAGGCTTAGAGCTGAGCTCAGCACTCTCTAGAACTACCTGAAGGGCAGTTCTAGCCAGGTGGGGATTGGGCTCTTCTCCCAGGCATCAGCAATAGGACAAGGGGCCATGGGCTTCAACTCTGCCAGGGGAAACTGAGGCTGGAGATTAGAAAGCAATTCTGTGCAGAGAGAGTGGTCAGGCATTGGAATCGCTGCCCAGGGAGGTCCTGGACTCACCGGCCCTGGAGGTTTTTCAACTGAGATTGGCCATGGCACTTAGTGCCATGATCTAGTCAATGGGCTGGAGTTGCACCAAGGGTTGGACTAGATGATCTCTGAGGTCTTTTCCAACCCAGGTGATTCTGTGATTCTGTGAAGGTACACCTTTATATAAGTCAGTATTTTGGATAATGTTCCAAGAACTACCTAAAGAAACAAATCCATCCTGCAGTCTCCTGTGCTTGGCAGCGGAATTGTTAGTCAGCAGGAATGTGCAGAACTTTGTGAAAAATGGTTTTTTAGATAATTGCCTGTTGCAGACTGTCGAGAGAAACTCACTTTTTCTTTTTGGCATATTGCATTAAACGGTAGCTTTTATGTTTTAGGACTGATACGTTGATTTATAGATCCTCCAGTCCTCTGGTAGGTGTCCAATTTCCAAACTTGGATACTTCTGTTGAGTAACTAGGGTCAACATTTTCAGTTCTCTGATGGGGAAATAAACTTTTTAAGATATTACCCATCCAGCTAAAAGGAAAATGGTGAGATGATGAGCGTGACAGGTCTGAAAGTTTAGAATCAAAGTGCAAATAATGTGTGAATTAAAAGTATTTGGTATTTCTTTCATTGCTCTTCAGTTGGAAGCTTGTAGCGTGGGCAATAGGGCTACATTAAACCAGCAGCTTCTTGCTGGCATTGCCAATCCTTATTGTCACATAGAGGCACATAGAGAATATTTCACGGGTCTTTTTGTATTATTATTGTTAGCACTGTGTGTTGGAGCAGGAGCTACAGGGAAAGGCTGTGCTGCCATCCGGACACCTGGACAGGCTGGAGAGCTGGGCAGGGAGAAATTTAATGAAATAGAACAAGGGCAAGTGTAGAGTCTTGAATCTGGGCAGGAACAACCCCAGGTTCCAGTGTAAGTCGGGGAATGGCATATTAGAGAGCAGTGTAGGGGAAAGGGACCTGGGGATCCTGGGGACAGCAGGGTGACCATGAGCCAGCACTGGGCCCTTGTGGCCAGGAAGCCAATGGTACCTGGAGTGAGTTAGAAGGGGGTGGTCAGTAGGTCAGAGAGGTTCTCCTGCCCCTCTGCTCTGCCCTGGGGAGACCACACCTGGAATCTTGTGTCCAGTTGTGGCCCCTCAGTTCCAGCAGGACAGGGAACTGCTGGAGAGAGTCCAGCGCAGCCACCAAGATGCTGCAGGGAGCGGAGCATCTCCCGTGTGAGGAAAGGCTGAGGGAGCTGGGGCTCTGGAGCTGGACAAGAGGACACTGAGGGGGGACTCATTCCTGGGGATCAATAGGGAAAGGGGCAGTGTCAGGAGGATGGAGCCAGGCTCTTCTGGTGACAACCAGTGACAGGACAAGGGGCAATGGGTACAAACTGGAACACAGGAGGTTCCACTTAAGTATGAGAAGCAACTTGTTGGGGGTGAGGGTGGCAGAGCCTGGCCCAGGCTGCCCAGGGAGGTTGTGGAGTCTCCTTCTGTGCAGACATTCCAACCCGCCTGGACACCTTCCTGTGTAACCTCATCTGGGTGTTCCTGCTCCATGGGGGGATTGCACTGGATGAGCTTTCCAGGTCCCTTCCAACCCCTGACATTCTAGGATTCTGTGATTGTGTGAAGTGCAGTTCCCACCACAGAAACTCTTAGGACTTCTTATTTTTTTAATTGGCAACCTTCTTTAATTTATATCCAAATTATTAATTGCCAGAGTCCTGGATTTTTCTCCAATAGCTCCTTCTCTTTTTGTGAATGATGGGGTTGAATGGGATGAGGTCCATGGACTCTGTTTATTTGGACTTAAACTAAAGTGTGTGTGTGTGCATAAGGATATATAAAACCCCTTCTGGAAGTCTGAGGTTTTCAGAACATTTTGTAGATAATACAGACCGAGGGGAACAACAGGTTCATGCAAACTCTGCAAGTAGCATTGGGTTGTTTTGGGAACAAGGGAAAATAGCTCAACAGCCCCTGGATACTCTAGAAATCTCAACGCTTTGGAAAATACGGAATGGCTGAACGTAAGGAATAAATGCACATTTTGTTAGCTGTCATTTTGGCCAGTATCATGGTTGGGTAATATCATTTTTGGCGTGCTGTTTCCCCTCGCACCGCACTGGACCTTGTGTTAAACTGAGCACAAGTGTTTGCTTCACAACCAGCTATAACAGATAATGCATTTTCTGCATTTCTGACCACTCCGTGGTCAATCAGCTACGAGAGTGAACTGATGGCATCTCTGCCTGTCTTCAGTGCATATGACGTGCTTTAATTCTTCCCGTCCTTTTTCCTCTGTGTTTCTCACAAGTTTCCCGCAGAAATCGCCTGCGTTCAATTGCATTATATTTGAAATAAAGTTTTCAGAAGAGGTAACAAGTGCAAATGGAGGATGTAAGGGTAGCCAAAACTGTAGCCTGCACAGCCGGCAATGCTGCGATTATATATAGAGCATGCACATTCTAGCAGATGTTTCCCATTTACACCACACTGGTTTCAACATGGACCAAATTGAGGATCTAAGCGTGGTGACCATAGCTCTCGCTCAGTCTCTGATTCCATCTTGTGCCATTTACTGTCTTTCTCAAATGCTCGGTGAGACTTTTTTCCCCTGGTTGTTCTAGGGAACAGCTTTGATTTTTCTCACTTTGTGGTTATTTTAAGCTTCAGAAAACAATAAGGATGTACTTTCTTTTTTTCCCCCCCTTCTTTCCTCTGTGCTTTTATGAAAGCAGAATCTGTGTAGATAAAGCACAGTTGATCTGTTAGGGATTACTGTTTCTCGGTTATTCTTTTGCTCTTGCATATCATGCCTTTATGTAGGAGAATATTTAAAGGTGTCGTGTAGAACAGCGAGATGAAAGACCCTTTGTGCACTGAAGAATTCTGGTGTCACAGGAGTCCACCTGTTCTCCCGTAACTTTATTTTTTTTAAAAAAATAAGTTTATTTAAAGTGATTTTTAGTGCTCATAAAAGCTGCTGGGTTTTGACAGCCTTAAAGATTGAAAGTCATCCCCACAGGTGGTGTCAGCGGCGCTGTGGCCTCGTATTCAGGGCACAGGAGCAGGAATCAGAAGATCCTCGTTCTGTTCTCGTCTTTATCACAAGTGACCTTGAGCCCGGTGGCGTGGTGCTGAGGCTCAGTTCTCCGGGGAGGATGTTACCCTGACTCGCAAGGACGTCATAAAGATTTGCTGCTCTCTTAGGAAAGAAAAGACAAGGATGAAAACTTCTTGAGTCGTCATCAAGCAACAGACCTCGTTTCCAGTCCACCAGCGAGGAGAGTAATGGGCATTTTCAGGAGAAGATAAATCACCAACAGCCTGTTGAAAGTCTCCGAACAAGTGGAAATACTTCTGTCCGTAAAATGTAGTCTAAGAGGAGCCAACCAACCAAACTGGTTTCCTGCAGGCCCAAAAAGACTGTTTCTGCTGCTGTGTCCTACATGAAATCTTAGTAATTTTGCCAAATCAATCTCGAGGTCCATTTGATGGAGCTTTGTGTGTCAAGCCGTGGTCAGTACCGGCCAATTAATGCACCGCTCCAGCTTGCAAAGCTATTCCTCTGATGAAGTGCAAGCGGAGTTTTCTTTTTGACCCTTTCAGGCTATCAGCTTAATTCCCAGAAGCTTCAGATTTAATTACCCATATCATTACCACAACATGCATAGCTGCAGATTTTATTAATGACCATAAAATTATCGAATCCTCTTTAAAATGAGCGCTGCTTCCCAGCCAGAAGGTCCTTTTGCACGTCAGCTCTAGTTCCAGAGAATCCCCCAGCCTGGTGCAGCACAGAGAACCACAGAATCCCAGAATGTCAGGGGTGGGAAGGGCCCTGGAAAGCTCATCCAGTGCAATCCCCCCATGGAGCAGGAACACCCAGATGAGGTTACACAGGAAGGTGTCCAGGCGGGTTGGAATGTCTGCACAGAAGGAGACTCCACAACCCCCCTGGGCAGCCTGGGCCAGGCTCTGCCACCCTCACCCTCAACAAGTTTCTTCTCAAATTTAAGTGGAACCTCTTGTGTTCCAGTTTGCACCCATTGCCCCTTGTCCTGTCCCTGGTTGTCACCAGAAGAGCCTGGCTCCATCCTCCTGACACTGCCCCTTTCCATATTGATCCCCAGGAATGAGTCCCCCCTCAGTGTCCTCTTGTCCAGCTCCAGAGCCCCAGCTCCCTCAGCCTTTCCTCACACGGGAGATGCTCCACTCCCTTCAGCATCTTGGTGGCTGCGCTGGACTCTCTGCAGCAGTTCCCTGTCCTGCTGGAACTGAGGGGCCACAACTGGACACAAGATTCCAGGTGTGGTCTCCCCAGGGCAGAGCAGAGGGGCAGGAGAACCTCTCTGACCTACTGACCCTCCCCTTTCTAATACATGCTTGGCTCATCCATCTTTCTGCACCTGATTTTTTGCTAATTACCGCTCACTAGTAATACTCTTGTGCAGTTCTGTCGCCAAACTTGGGTATTTTTGCCTCTAAAATAGCTGAGCTGAAGTTTTACCGTCCTCGGAGCCTGTTTTCATGCTGTTAGCAGCAGAGCAACCTTTGCACCGCTGTGTTTCGGCCTCCTTCCGCTCGCTGCCCCGCTTTTCTTCCTATCCCTAAAACGTTCTTTAATCCATTTCAGTCCCTTTTCCCTGCGCGATGTTTTATGACTTTGTAAATCAGTCTGAGTGGTACAAAATCAAATGCTTTCCTGAGATCTTGATAACTTATGTCCACTGCTTCACTCTTGTCTAACCTAACGATTTGGTCGTATAATAAAAAGGATTTCAGCAGATTTGTCAGGCATGACCTTCTTTTTATGAATCTGTACTGGATGTCCTCTACTAAATTATGCATTTCCAAATGTTCTGCAATTTTTGGCTTTTATCAACACTTCCAATACAGCTGAAGCTGGTTTTCCTCTCCGAAGAGAATTCAGCAGAACTCTGTCACAGCCCAACAAAACCCATTGGTTTGTCAGAATTCTCCATAATAAAACTCAACCGTATTCTACTCTTTGTCCTCATCTTAGTGGATTTTTGACATGGGCATTAGTGTTGTGTTTTCTGAAGCTCCGCGAGGACTGTTTTCTCAGGAAATAACCTTCCCACCAGGTTTTTGTGTCACATGTGAACCGAGTTGCTGCAGCTCCATTTGGTCGCTGATTCGAGGATGGAGCTGGGGAGCTCAGTGTCTCCATTTGCTTCCTAAATAATTCCATTTGCGGCTGGAGCTCAGTTCACCTCTGGGTGCATCTGTTCGTTTTTCTGGCCTGCTTCCTAAAGAGTATTTTACATTGCAACCTTACTTCGTGCTGTTGTCTCGATATATATGTGTGATGGGGGGGAAGGGAAACTCCAAATCCTTCAAGTGTTCTTGCTTAAAGCCCTGATGCTTGTGCTTATATCTACTCTGAACGTATAGCTTGCCACTTGGGCTATGCTTCCAAATACGGATTTCTCTTGGAGGTATGTTCTGACCCACCTACTTTGCATTGCGGATATATTTAGCAAAGTTTTGCCGTAATAATCCTACAGTGCTGTCCCAAAGCTTCCTGTGTCACCTGCTCTTCTGCCTCCCTCCTTCCCAGTTACCTTCTATGCGTCAAAAACCACCTGCCAGAGTTCTGCATCTGCGCTCGAGGTTTCCTGCACTGACACGGCTCTTCTTTCAGCAGTAGGTAGAGCCCAGAGCCTTAACAGCACTGACCTCCCAGTGTGCTGCTGGCTCGACAACGCAGCTTGCCCTAAGCTTGGCTTAATTCCTTCGTGTCTGCAGCAAATATCATAGAATCACAGGATGTTTTGGGTTGAAAGGGACCTTCACAGCTCATCCAGTGGCACCCCTGCCATGAGCAGGGACATCTTCACCAGCTCAGGTTGCTCAGAGCCCCGTCCAGCCTGGCCTGGGATGTCTCCAGGGATGGTTCATCCACCACCTCTCTGGCCAACCTGGGCCAGGCTCTCTCCACCCTCAGCACAAACTATTTCTTCCTCATGTCTGGCCTGAATTTCCAGAGACAATAATAATTGAAGCTGCAAAATACAGTGGATTTGGGGGTTTATTTTTTAAACAAAGTTAACAAACAGGTACATAGTCCTTGCCCCCAAGCCTGGCTTGGACAAGGCAAAGGTGCTGCTAGAGCAGCAGAGGAGGCTCCTGCACTTGGATCCTGACTATGGACTATGTCTTGAGACCATGGGAATGCCTCTTTTTTGGCCTGAACCCAGCTTAAAACAAAAGTAGCACTAGAATTACAGGTAGGGGATGTGTCTGCCCTGTGTCTGCTGTTTATTGCAGGAGGAAATTGGCAAGTTATAGAGATATTTAAGTTGCGACAAAATTACGGGAGACGCTGCATTTAATGGGCTGGCTTTTCCTCTGCATCCCTCCGGTGTCCCTGTTTGATGTCAGCCAACATGGATTCCAAGTGCAAACCTGCACCCAGTGACTCATTCCTTACTAAATTTAAATCACTTTGGGGCAGGGAAAAAAGGAAAATACAACTCGGTTCGCAGGTTTAGCAAGCACGGGCACGTATTGCAGCATGTATTGCTGTCTTCGTAATTGCCAAACTACTGATTTCTTGGAACTCGTTGTTAAGCAGTGTTCCAGACAGTCACTCCTATAAATCCCTGTTAATATGTTAAGCAGGAGGAGTCCTTTGCAAGAATAATGTTTAACCGGCGAGCGATCCCGTTTCGGGGCGTGCTGTCTGGGCTGAAGGGACAGTCGGGGACGTAGCCGCGTGGGCTGGGAGGACGTCCTGCGTGGGCATCCTGGTGATGTTTGTCTTATCGGTGTTTGGGAATATTTCATTCTTTAATTAATCTATTTGGACAGAGTAAGGGAGCGTATAGATTTCCGTACAGGCTGTACCAATAGCAGTAAAACTAATCTAGTTTTCTGATCTCTTACTCTCCTTCATATGCTACTCAGGCAATAAGCAACCACACGAAAAACACATCAGACAAACAAAGAAATGACCTTTTCATGGACAGATATTGTTCTTTTTCGAGTGTGCCATTCCAAATAATGAATTGCCTCAAACCCTGAAATTATGAAAGCATGTTGCTAAATGCCCCTTTTAAAAATTGTGTTTTCATAACCTCGGTACAACCAGAACGTTTTCATTACGGCGAGTCTGCTGACCCAAGTTATCGCTGCTTCTTCTGAACTAGTCAGTGGTTAGAAATAACATGGAGTGTCTCAAGAATAAATTTGCCAGAGTGTGGCTTTGTCTTGGACAAAGAAGATTGTCCTGTTTCACTTGTGTCTGCCGAACCAGGTACCTCTGCTTTCTGGAATCACAGAATCGACTGGGTTGGAAAAGCCCTCAGAGATGATCAAGTCCAACCCTTGGTCCAACTCCAGTCCATTGACTAGATCATGGCACTAAGTGCCATGGCCAATCTCAGTTGAAAAACCTCCAGGGACAGCGAGTCCAGCACCTCCCTGGGCAGCCATTCCAATGCCTGACCACTCTCTCTGCACAGAATTGCTTTCTGATAGCCAGCCTCAATTTCCCCTGGCAGAGTTGAAGCCCATGGCCCCTTGTCCTATTGCTGATGCCTGGGAGAAGAGCCCAATCCCCACCTGGCTAGAACTGCCCTTCAGGTAGTTCTAGAGAGTGCTGAGCTCAGCTCTAAGCCTCCTCTTCTCCAGACTAACCAAGCCCAGCTCCCTCAGCCTCTCCCCATAGGGCTTGTGTTCTAGTCCCTTCCCCAGTCTTGTTGCTCTTCTCTGGACCCGCTCCGCACTTCAATGTCTTTTCCAATGGAAGGCACGTGAAACAGAAAACTTGGGTTGGGCTGTTTGCTTGTCACGGATAATACATTCAGAGGTGGATCCCATGGGAATTTGGGTCATCAGAGAGGAAGGAGAGGGGAAAACACATGAAGAGGGTCAAGCCACAGATCAATATTTTAATCACAACTGGTCGACAAGGGTGTGGGATGGAGGGGACAGGGAGATGTGTGTGATCTGCTGCTGCGGTGAGGACACATCTGCCGGATCCCAGCCCCGTTCCAGTGTCACTGCTGGACGTGTGGCTTCTCTGATAACTTGTGGCGTTCTGAAGGGAACAACAGATGGGTGCCCTGGGTGCCCTAGCACTGTCCATCAAACCAAGGGTGGGTGTCAGAGGATGGACCAGACTGTTCAGTGGTGCCCAACGCCAGGGTGAGGGGCAACGGGCACAGACTGAAACACAGGAGGCTCCATGTGAACATGAGCAGAAACTTGTTTGCTGGGAGGTGCCAGAGCCTGGCCCAGGCTGCCCAGAGTGGGTGTGGAGTCTCCTGCTCTGAGACATTCAAACCCCTTGGACCCACCTGTGTGATCTGCTCTGTGACCCTGTGTGAGCAGCTGGGTTGGACTGGATGATCTCCAGAGGTCACTCCAACCCAACCAGCCTGGGATGCTGTGAACCTTCCTGAAGCCATTCCCATGGCCACGAAGGGCAAGAAAGTGATTGGAGACACCACACAGGTAACATGAGCAAACTGACTGATCTGATTGTCTCCTGGAAAAAGTCACTGGTTTGGCAGTTGACGTCGGTTACCTTGACATTGGCAAGGTTGCTGATGTCATCTCCTGTGACTGACTGTACAGGAGGAAAACGAATGACTGGAACGGGAGCCCAGAGAAGTGGCAGGTCCTGCACCCCAGTGATGGTCAAACCTCAACAGGACAAAGCCCTGAACAGCCTCATTTACCTCTGCAGTTATTTCTACTCTGAGCAGGACGTTGGCTTAGAGACCTCAGAGGTCCCTTCCAGCCTGATTTGTTCTGTGATTCAAAGATGCGAAACAGAAGGTGAAAGTCTTTCCTAGAAATATTTTGGCCCTGTGTTAGCAAGTGGGTTGGACTGGGGGATCTCCAGAGGTCCCTTGAACCCAACCAGCCTGTGACTCCTGAAGGCACAGGGCGGACATTGCAAGACTGCTGTGCTTATAGTCCCTTTTTATGGCACAATGTTATGCAAACTTGTTTGGGGATGGGAAAGGGTTGCATGCTTATTTTATTACAAGTCACTGAGAGCTTGCGGAGCTTTTTGAAATACCATTTAATGTTTTCAGAACACCATTTAACGTTTTGTAAAGTTCCTAGTTTATTGTTTGTATAGCATGGTATCAGATTGCTGTTTGGGAAAAGGGGATGATGATCTTAAATCCAAAACCTATTTTTAAAAAGATGATACTTCTCTTAATTTTTATGCAGTGTCTTTGCTATTGCCAAATGATATCACATTCTTCTTAATGCTTTTTTTATGCTATAGAGCAATGCAAAACTAAAGGATCATAAGGCATTACTTATTTCTCTTCTGTGCTTGTTCCTGGTACTAGTGATGACAAATACATTTCTGGTTTCTGTTCAGCAGCTGGGCGTAGGTTCTTCAGCCAAATATGCATCTTGCATTTGGACATCTTGCATTGGGCACCTTTGTATTTGCAGAGCATCGTGTAGCAGCAGTTTTCTGTGCCTGCCAACAGCTTGTGGTCTTGCTGTCTCGCAATTAATCTCCTTCTGTCAAGTGGCCTGGTAGCAGGTACGACTTCTGGACTTCACTGAGCTTGGTGGCATCTGCTAAGGTGTGTAGGGGTCCCCTGGAGAGTCACAAAGGTCCAGTCAGATGAGCAGTCTGTTTTTTTGAGGTCTGTTGTCTGTTTTTGCAGTACCTTCCGCTTTTGTACTTGGAAACGCGCCTGTCACTGGCTGTGGTCTACGTGGCAACTGAGCGTTAGTTGTCATGGTGGATATGTGTAAGCTATTGGGGAGGCTGCAGGAGTGGAACTGACAGCAAAGAGAAAGGCCTGTCTTTACAAGACTGTGCTTATTTTAACTACATTATCTAGGTTTTCTGGTCTTTGTGTGGCCTGTTATAGCGTGCTGAGGTTAGATTATCAAAGCTTTATGTATGAGATGGATGTTCTGAAGGTACTGCTGAGTTCCTCTTGGCATGTGTGGTGTGCAGGGCAACCCTGTCAGGTTGTTCTCACTCAAGGCCAGGCTGGATGGGGCTCTGAGCAACCTGAGCTGGTGGAGATGTTGCTGCTCATGGCAGGGGGAACTGGGGGAGCTGGGAAGGTCCCTTCAACACAAACCATCCTGTGATTCTGAGAGAGGCAACGGGCACAGACTGAAACACAGGAGGCTCCATGTGAACATGAGCAGAAACTTGTTTGCTGGGAGGTGCCAGAGCCTGGCCCAGGCTGCCCAGAGCGGGTGTGGAGTCTCCTGCTCTGAGACATTCAAACCCGCCTGGACCCACCTGTGTGATCTGCTCTGTGACCCTGCGTGAGCAGCTGGGTTGGACTGGGGGATCTCCTGAGGTCCCTTCAACCACAACCAGTCTGGGATTCTGCAATTCTGAGTGATCTCCCCACTGGGACCTTGAAGCCATGAGAGCAATAGTTTCTTTCTTGTTCCTAGTGTGCACTGTTGGGCATTGCGTGCTTGATCTACATTAGGTTGCACCCAAATTGCGTTCAAACAGGGTAATTCATTTCTCTGTGCCAAAACTGATACTCGTTGCAGACTCAACTAAGGAGATGGTAAACCTGGAGAATGTCGGGAGGTGAAGTTCTTCCCCAGAGCACTGCGTAGAAATTCATGTGAGCAGTTCCAGATAGTGAGTTCAACTACAGCATTATTACAGATACAACCACACAGGGAGGGTCAGTTGGACATGAGGAAAAGGTTCTTCACCCAGAGGTGCTGGACACTGAACAGGCTCCCCAGGGAGGTGTCACAGCCCCAACCTGACAGTGTTCAACAAGAGACTGGACAACGTCCTCAGACACACGGTGTGACCTGTGGGGTGTCCTGTGCAGGGACAGCAGTTGGACTCCATGATCCTGGTGGGTTCCTTCCAACTCAGGACACTTTGTGGTTCTGAGTATGGACTGCGCTGACCCTGCCTGGATACACTCCGCAAGCAGAGATGCTCCCATCTAACAACATTCAGCAGTGGATTAATACCCGTAGGATGCAGACATTACACTTGGCAATACAGAATCTCATTTCAGTTGGCATATCCAGCGCTACTATGTCACTGTATTCCTAGCAGAAAAGGTAATTAGTGTTAATTAGGGTATTTTTTGAATGAGCCTCACATTTATTGTCTGTCTGGCTCAGATCTGGACTCCAGGACTTGGCGATCTCCCACCTGCAGTTTTGTCCAGATAAACGTATGTACTGTAGGGTTTGCATATCCACAGAGTTCAAGCTGTAATCCCTGCTCTTGGCATTTAAATGTTTTAAGTCTTCATTCTCCTTTAGGGAATGTCTTGCCCATTGTGGCTCTGTAGGAATTAGCTGGCGTGGGCCTGTTCCTTCAGCTCTCAGCTCTTGCCTGTTCTCTTCTAACACGCGGTTGGAATTTTGTGACGGCTTCTGCTCTCATGCAGCATCAAACATTTTAAACCGAACCACTCAATTGAGTCACCATCTCCTTAAATTCTGTCTCGTGTGCGAATGACCCTCTCGCTCTTCCTCATCCGTTCCAGTGCTCAGACTGATCTAAGTGGATTAAGATAACCTGTTTGATCACTAAGTGGTCTTTGTAGCAGCCATTAGCTTTTGCTATTAGCTGTGAGTTTGTGTCCCTTGCTGTCAGTCGTCTGCTGTCGAGATTCACTTTGCTGTCGAGATTCACTTGTCATTTGAGCCAGAAGAGCTAATTCACGTCTGGCCTTTGGTTCCAGGCGAGTTTTTAGACATGATTGGAGGGGACAATACACTGAAATTCAGGAGATACAACAGTGTAGGTGCTTGGTATGTGAAGGCCTGAAGCTCATTTGTAAGCAATAATGAAAACAAAACACGGGGTTCTCTGCTGGAACGTGTCTGCAGGTGTATCTCGACAGCATTTCATTTTCCAGCTGCCATTAAGCAGCGAAGCAAAACTAAATGATGTCCTTTTACTGGGACCACATTGCCTTTAGGTATCACTGGGACCACATTGCCTTTTAGGTATCTGTGGGACTTGTGGAGTAACTTGGGGTGGCCCAGGCTGCCCAGAGCGGGTGTGGAGTCTCCTGCTCTGAGACATTCAAACCCACCTGGACCCACCTGTGTGATCTGCTCTGTGACCCTGCGTGAGCAGCTGGGTTGGACTGGGGGATCCCCAGAGGTCCCCCAACCAGCCTGGGGTTCTGTGATGCTGCCCTTTCCAGTGAAATACAGATGACCGTCTGTGCCTTTCTGGAAGCCTGGGGTGAGTTTAGGAGACTCGGTGGTTTTGTGACCTCAGTGTTTTTGTGCAGTGGATCAGCCACTGCTTTGCTTCAAAGTGGAGCCTGGTCTCCAGCTTGCGCTCAAGGCAATTCCACTAAATTTGGCTAAGGAGATGTCTTTTGTGTGGGGTTGGAGAGGGAAAAGGAGAGAGAAACGCTGCTGACCACAGCCCTTCACTAATTGTTCTTTAGAGATCTACCGCAGGGTGTGTTGTAGAATCAAGGATTTACTTGGTTTTTCAAGTGTACCAGCTGTGGCTTTATTTTAAGATTGAAGCAAGTGTCTTCTAAAGGGGAAGAAGCTTGTTTTGGTGGTTTCCCTTCAGTTAAAAGAGTTCTGAGGAGGAAGAGGATCCCATCAAAAGTTTTTGCTGTAACCTTGGCAAGATGCTACTCTATTTCCTCACCATAATCCCAAAATATGGCTTCATCCTGGGTCGTACTGTAAAGAGTTTGATAAACCAACACAGTCATGGTAAGGCTGAAAACAGCTTTGGTTGAAGGCAACTTCTGAGCAGTTTCTTCAAGAATTTTAGTGTTTGTGCTAAGTACTCCCTTTCTCCCCTTGGTCTCTTTTGAGTTGCTGGCACAGGTTGCCCAGAGAAGTGGTGGAGCCTCCAAGGTTGGAGATACAAGCCCTGTGGACATGGTCTGGTTCAGTCACAGAATCCCAGAATGTCAGGGGTTGAAGGGCCCTGGAAAGCTCATCCAGTGCAATCCCCCCATGGAGCAGGAACACCCAGATGAGGTTACACAGGAAGGTGTCCAGGCGGGTTGGAATGTCTGCACAGAAGGAGACTCCACAACCTCCCTAGGCAGCCTGGGCCAGGCTCTGCCACCCTCACCCCAAACAAGTTTCTTCTCATATTTAAGTGAATCCTCTCTGGGTGGCTGGAGGTTGGACAAAACCACCTCCAGAGGTCCCTTCCAACCTCAGACGTTCTTTGAACCTCTCATCAGAAGGTCACAACCTGTCCCTTCAGATAAGGTCTCTCTGCCACGACAATTCTTTCTACCTTGCAGCTGGGCCAACACGCTCCTTGCAAACATCAGTTCAAGGTAACCCAGAAGCTGCAGCAAATTCAGTGACTGTTTGGCTTGTTCAGCCACGATTCCTGACGAGATCTTGTTCTTCACCTTCTTGAGGCTCTGCACAAGCCCATGCTCAAGGTACAAATCTAATTAGTGATTATTTTAGTGATATTTAAATAACTTGGAGCCTGGAGACGTAAGAAACAGCTCATGTCTTTGCGTTGCGGCACAAAGACGGCGTGAAACTGGATGCTCCAGGTCGCTGAGCCGCACCGTGCGCTCAGGAGGTGGCAGCTCTCAGAGAAGGTTCTTAACCTTGCTTTCCAGGCCACAAATGTAACACATCCTCAAGTCATATGGCAGGAGTGTATTTTTATTTTTTTCTAATAGATCTATTTTGGGAAAATGGGCTAGAGAGTCCTAGATTAGTATTTTGGACGCTAGTCCTACTTTTGTGCATGTACCCAGATGAATTTATCTTGAAGTTTTGATACAAATACAGTAACTGGAGTTTTCACAGCACTGGGTAAACAACAACCTGCTGAACATCTCCCAAGAATAAAGGAGTTCAAGCTGGCGAAGAGGCTTAACAGGAGCTACCGGCTGGAGTCGGAAGCCAGACACATCCAAAGCAGAAATCAAGTACAAATCGGTGATGGAGAAGAGTGATTAACCACTGCATTAACCACTTCATGTTGGCCTCATGTAGAGAAGGCGAAGCGGCTGAAACGTAAACCCCCACATTTGTAGACATGTGCACACACAGTCCAGCCAGAAGACCTGACAATTCCTATAGACCTTAAGCTCTGCATTAAGCGAAAGACTTAAAATTTGAAATTTTTCGTTAATTCTAGGGAAAGATTGAGTTGTAATTACGCACAGGGTTGGGAATCTGCCTTTATTGTGAGTTCAGCAGTGGGAGAACTTCATTCTCAGGACTGAATTTGTTTGTTTTCCTCACCATCCAATGCACCAGGTTTCTCAGCAAACTCAAATTTGGTTCTTCTGCATTTCTGTAGCTCGTGGCCAAGAAAGCCAATGGTGTCCTGTCCTGTACCCAAACTAGCGTGGTCAGCAGGACAAGGGCAGTGATCCTTCCCCTGTGCTCTGCATTGGGGAGGCCACACCTGGAGTGTTGTGTTCAGTTCTGGGCCCCTCAGGTCAGGAAAGAAATTGAAGTGCTGGAGCGGGTCCAGAGAAGAGCAACAAGACTGGGGAAGGGACTTGAACACAAGCCCTATGAGGAGAGGCTGAGGGAGCTGGGCTTGGTTAGTCTGGAGAAGAGGAGGCTCAGAGGTGAGCTCAGCACTCTCTACAACTACCTGAAGGGCAGTTCTAGCCAGGTGGGGATTGGGCTCTTCTCCCAGGCATCAGCAATTGGACAAGGGACCATGGGCTTCAACTCTGCCAGGGGAAATTGAGGCTGGCTATCAGAAAGCAATTCTGTGCAGAGAGAGTGGTCAGGCATTGGAATGGCTGCCCAGGGAGGTGCTGGACTCACTGGCCCTGAAGGTTTTTCAACTGAGATTGGCCATGGCACTTAGTGCCATGATCTAGTCAATGGACTGGAGTTGCACCAAGGGTTGGACGTGATGATCTCCGAGGTCTTTTCCAATCCGGTCCATTCTGTGTGTGGTTTGCTAATAGTCCTGTTGTAGTAGTGGGTCTGTGTCCTCAGGCGGGTACCATGTCCACCCACTCATACTGTCCATGTGGCTTTAAGCCAAAAATTTGGCGCCTCTTTTTCATGTTTTACTTTTGACAAAATGGTGAAGTTTCTCTTCCGAAAAGACAAAAGCTTTGAATTCTTATTTGTAAAGCCCTTTTGAAGGACTGCCCAAGGAAGGTATTGGTGAACTACAAAGTGGTGGCATTATTTTCCTCTCTGTGACTCACTCAGGAATTAAAAGAGAGAAATGAATTTCTCTTCCAAATAAGTGATATCGGGCTCATCTTTACCAAGTGACTCGCTCCTTGCCTCTGCAGGGTGTTTTGGGGCAGGGTGAACTATACTTCAAAACATTTAATTGCATACAGTGAGAAATGAAGAAAACTGAAGTGGATCCCAAGAATGTATTAAAAATCTGAACTAAAATGAGAATGATTTCATGTCAAGTGAGACAAATGCAGAGTTGCTACTCCAGCGCTTCACACTTCCACTTGTCCTTGGCACCGAGAAAATGAGATTTTTAATATCTGAACAACAGATTGCCATGAAGACTCATCCATTGTAAATTTAAGCTGCCTTTATAGCAACTTAAGCTGGGGACAGGATTGTTTATTCCATCTGATTCTACAACTGTGTCCATAATTTCCATATTAATACTGATTTATTTTGTTTTATTGTCTGTGGCAGGAATAGGAAGGGGAGCTGGTAGTGTTTTCCCTGTGTTAGCAGATAATTGATTTAACTAATAATGCGAAAAGGGCAAAGGTTTGTGAGCTCTTGCTTGCATACCGGCCGCAGGTGGTGGTGACACCCGCCTGTGCTGCTGCGATCGGGGCTGGTTTGGCGCTTGGGTTCGTGCTAAAAGGAGACTGAGGACAAGAGGGATATTGAGTCATGGTTCCAGAATCATGATGTGGTGGTGAGGGAAGTTACGTTGTTTGGGGCTGATTTTTGTTTTGACTAAAACTGTAGGTTAAGGGTTCTTCATCTCCCGTCTGATGTGCCCTTAAATTCCAAACAAAGCAACCGTTACATGTATGGGGGGCCAGGAAGGTGTTTCTGCGCCACTGAACGTTAGACCAGCGTGGACTCCAAGACTATTTGTGACCCTTTTCTATAGCAGCCGTTCTTCTGCTGTCGTAGGAATCGCTGGCTTCTCTTTCTCTATAGCTCCACTTGCTTTCACGAGTCCAAGGATCGAGGATCCCCGACCTGCGTCACCGCTTGGCTCGGTGACAGTTTGTGACCACATTCAGATGTAAAACTGTCACCTCAGCCTTTAACGTAGCAAAAATGGGGAATTCCTCTGATTTTCTCATGAGCCCTATCCCGTTTCTTTCTGCTGAAATGTCGCCGTCCTCTTATCTGCGCTTGCAGATCTAGAGTTTCCTGGAGAAGTTTCTCCTTCCTCTGTTCACATCCCACGTTTGGTCTAGATCCTAATGGCTATTTGCTTATAACATCTGAGGTCGGTGCCATTATTTTTCTCTTCCATTAGTATCACTAATATCATTGTCCTGCCTTTGTCATCTCTCACCTGAGTTACTGCAGCCTTTTCTTTGGCTCTATCTCCTCTCCTCGTGTTCCAGCTCTAATACTGCGTTTCACAACGATGGAAGGTGATCTTGTCTTTCCTTTGTGGGTTTTGTTCTTTGCTTCTTCCACACTCCTCACCCTGGGACCAAACCTTCCTCTGAGGAATCCAGTTCTCTATCATTAGCTGCTCTGACCTTCAGAAAGTTTGTATATATTTAAGTCTAATTTGTTCCTCTTTGGAAAACAAAACAGCTCTCTGTATTAAACTCAAGATTTGGCAATAGGTCAACAGCATGATCTCATATTTTTTTGTGACTGCCTCGGGGAAAATATTTTAAATGTAGTTGAGAGATTTAACAGAGAAGCGTTTGGGTGTAGAACTGACTTTAAAAGGTTTGGGGTGGCCGACCATGTCCTCTGTGTTTGTGTTTGACTCTTCCATCCATCACGTGTTGGTGTCACAGTCCGTGACCTGTGACAATCCCCTGGCCCACTGGTTCTGTCTGTGACCTTGCTCTTGGCCACCTCCTTTCCTGGAGGGGAAGAAGGCGACTCGACGCTTCGATGTGGGCCAGAGGAGTGATTTGGAAATGGCAGCAGCCAGATGTCAGCATGTCCCTTCTCCGAAAACACCCATCGCTTCACTTTGCCACATGCGGGTGGGAGCAGCTGTGTGGGGACAGGCTTAAACCAGCTGGCCGGGAGCCATCATGCTGCTTCTGGAAAAGCTCGTTCAGCCCATTTGCACTGAGAGTTCCTGAAGTTTTTTGCAAAGGAAATAAAAGAAAAAAGGCACAGAAACGATGATGTAGTGGACTCCGTCTGAGGAGGTGCAGTCGTTCCCAAAGCCCTGGGCAGGTGTGAATCCTGCTCTAGTGCCTGGACCACTGGGAGCCACCGAGAAGAGCCAAGATCACAGAATCACACAGAATCCCAGAATGTCAGGGGTTGAAGGGCCCTGGAAAGCTCATCCAGTGCAATCCCCCCATGGAGCAGGAACACCCAGATGAGGTTACACAGGAAGGTGTCCAGGCGGGTTGGAATGTCTGCACAGAAGGAGACTCCACAACCTCCCTGGGCAGCCTGGGCCAGGCTCTGACACCCTCACCCCCAACAAGTTGCTTCTCAGATTTAAGTGGAACCTTTTGTGTTGCAGTTTTCACCCACTGCCCCTTGTCCTGTCACTGGTTGTCACCCAGAAGAGCCTGGCTCCATCCTCCTGACACTCCCCCTTTCCATCTTGATCCCCATTAATGAGTCCCCCCTCAGTGTCCTCTTGTCCAGCTCCAGAGCCCCAGCTCCCTCAGCCTTTCCTCACACGGGAGATGCTCCACTCCCTGCAGCATCTTGGTGGCTGCGCTGGACTCTCTGCAGCAGTTCCCTGTCCTGCTGGAACTGAGGGGCCACAGCTGGACACAAGATTCCAGGTGTGGTCTCCCCAGGGCAGAGCAGAGGGGCAGGAGAACCTCTCTGACCTACTGACCACCCCCTTCTAACCCACCCCAGGTCCCATTGGCTTCCTGGCCACAAGGGCCCAGTGCTGGCTCATGGTCACCCTGCTGTCCCCAGGACCCCCAGGTCCCTTTCCCCTACACTGCTCTCCAACAGGCCATTCCCCAACTTACACTGGAACCTGGGGTTGTTCCTGCCCGTATTCAAGACTCTACACTGTCCACAAGGCTTAGTTGGTGATTTTACAGACATCTTGTTATGGAGCAGAATAAATTATCCCTGTGCTGCTCTACCCGCTTGTTCTCTGTTCCAGCTCACATACACCCATAGCCTGAAGTGCAAATATCCCCTCTAGTTCTTTCTGCCTCTGCCTGGGTATAATATCCTGCCTCTCTCTTTCCCGTTGGTTAATAGTTTGGCTTCTGAAGTGCTTTCAGCCCGTGCTGGTTTGTGGAGAAAGACATCAGCAGCGATAGCTAAAGAAAATTCTATTAGATCATTCCTTTTCAGAACGTAGCACCTGTCTTCTGAGCTCTTTGCGGATGTTAGCCAAATAATCCTTTTAATAGCTTTTGTGAGTTAAAAGGGTAGGTAACTGTCATAAGGCTAAATGATTGCATAGATTAATTTACTTGTGGCCAAAAGAAATCAATTGTAATTTAAATTTTTGTCTCTGGACTGATTACACTATCAAACATAACTTTCTCCTTAGGAACCCACCATGTGCATTGAAGTGCATGTCTGTGATTAGTTACAGATTATCCAAAGTAACACAAATTGAATATTTCCAGTTTTTAACCTGTGGCTGAACACGAACTCAAAATACTCACTTGCTTGGCCTTGTTTAGCTCTGTGAATTATCCATTAATACCTTGAGTTGTTACAATTCATCGGGTGTTCGGATGCAAAAGAATATTTGCCAGGCTTTGAGAACAGGGGTCCGTTGCAAACCATGTCACAGCTCCCCAGGTGAAGAAAGAGGGTGAGGCTTTAATGGGCCTTTTAAAAATGAATGTAACAAGGGCAAGTGTAGAGTCTTGAATACGGGCAGGAACAACCCCAGGTTCCAGTGTAAGTTGGGGAATGACCTGTTGGAGAGCAGTGTAGGGGAAAGGGACCTGGGGGTCCTGGGGACAGCAGGGTGACCATGAGCCAGCACTGGGCCCTTGTGGCCAGGAAGCCAGTGGTACGTGGGGTGGGTTAGAAGGGGGTGGTCAGTACGTCAGAGAGGTTCTCCTGCCCCTCTGCTCTGCCCTGGGGAGACCACACCTGGAATCTTGTGTCCAGTTGTGGCCCCTCAGTTCCAGCAGGACAGGGAACTGCTGCAGAGAGTCCAGCGCAGCCACCAAGATGCTGAAGGGAGTGGAGCATCTCCCGTGTGAGGAAAGGCTGAGGGAGCTGGGGCTCTGGAGCTGGACAAGAGGACACTGAGGGGGGACCTCATTAATGTTTGGAGATATATAAAGGGGGAGTGTCAGGAGGATGGACCTAGGCTCTTCTCACTGACAACCAGGGACAGGACAAGGGGCAATGGGTGCAAACTGGAACACAGGAGGTTCCATTTAAATCTGAGAAGCAACTTGTTGGGGGTGAGGGTGGCAGAGCCTGGCCCAGGCTGCCCAGGGAGGTTGTGGAGTCTCCTTCTGTGCAGACATTCCAACCCGCCTGGACACCTTCCTGTGTAACCTCATCTGGGTGTTCCTGCTCCATGGGGGGATTGCACTGGATGAGCTTTCCAGGGCCCTTCCAACCCCCGACATTCTGGGATTCTGTGAATGAACTGAAAGATCATATAAGAAAATTCACTGGTTCCAGGGAGCATTTTTCTTAACCATGGCTATATTTAGTGGTTGGTATATATATTTTAGTGCCTTTTAGCAGAGGCATGGATGGACTGGGTGATTGGGAAGGATCCTGAAGGCGCCTGTCTTTGTTTTCTATTAACACTACTGGTGTAACCGCCATAAAATTGGAAGCCGGTTGTATAATTGTAAGTCAGATAACGAGAAGTCAGAATGTATTTGCCTTTCATAGAAATCTCTGACATTCTTATGTCTTTTTATCATGTCTTACAGAATGGTGAATAACACTGAAGACCCTCAAGAGGCTTTATAACGCCCCATCCCCATGTAAAGTATGCTCAGAACTTTTCCAGTAGTGTAAGTACAAATGAAAAATAACCCACAAAAATCCATTGTTCAAGAGTTGTTTGGTGGGGGAGGGGGGTCTGTTAATTCGTCTCAAAAGAGCAGAGAAATGGTTACTGTGATTATCAGCCATTTGCAAAGTTCTTTTGGTTTGGTATTTGCGAAGACATTTAAACCAAGGAACAGTAGCATTTAATTCTTCACTTGGTCTGGCTGTTTTGTTATTTCTGCTTTTCTGTTGCTGAAAAAGAAGGAAAATCATGCAGTTCTTGATCAGAGAAAGGGTATCGTTAAAAGAGAAACCTCAGTACATCTACTGAATATACTGGGGGGATACCAGAGCTGTGCAGGAGAGTTCAGCACCATGACAGGCTTGGTGGAAGCGGATGAGTACACCACTGATTCAGTATTTTATAGCAAAAGGAGAGAACTACGACACCTAACCTAACGTTAGAACTGGATATTTTGGTCCAAGCAACCACTGAATCCCAGTGTGAATTGAAGCTGTCTAAGTGTCGTGCTTGAATTCGAGCCTATTACTTTGTTCTTTTAAACGACATCTGTTGTGAATCTTCAATGTAGTTGGTAAACATGCTGTTTCTTCGGTAAATAAGCGAATAAATTCAAAGTTTCAAGTTTGTCAGGATGGAATGAGAGGCTTAACCTGTCCTGTGCTGTCATCCGTCTCCCTCACTCAGCGCTCTTGTGTCACTGTCCCCAGATCTCTTTTAGAGACGCGACTGAGTGCTTGTCCAGTGGCAATCAGATCCTTGAGGTGCTTTGACCTCTTGACTTCTGGTTGTACCTCCTGTTACACCGAGCTGGAAAGAGAAATCCAGTCTCCAGAGCAGGTAGAAACGGGGCTGCTCTGCATGCAGGCAGCTGCTCCCACATGCATCATTTCAAGGAGGAAGATTTTTCATCTAGCACGTGGATGTTCGTAGAGCAAGTGACAGTGCAGTCACGTATTTTTATAGAGGGAGTCACAGCAAGAAGTGACGACTGCCAGGCGTTTTGTGTTGGAAATGAAACTACCAATGTATTTCAAAAAGGCTTCTTGGTACAGCCATTAGTTAGTTCCTTTCTGTTGCTGGTGGCTTAGTCTTCTGTTCAAAACTACTGATTTCCTACCTTGTTCCCATTCCCCTGAGCCACCTCCTCTGCTGTCTTTTAGCTGGAAATATGTTGGGTTTCAGTATTAAAATCACCCCTTGAAAGTGTAAAGATGTAGTCCACAGCAGGAAAGAAGGCTGGAGGTAAAGCCACACTGCCCCGTGCCTCTTTATTTTACTGGTAATTCAGAGTTTGCAGCGTGATCGTAGACGCCTCTGTGCTTTCCGTGAGCACAGGACAGTCTGTCACCTTTAGCTTTGAATCAGACTTCTGACATATATTTCCAAGCTGTGACTGATGTAGTTTTAATTTCTTGTGCTTTAGCAGGACTTGAGTTGTGTTGTGCCCCTGTGCAGCTGGACTTGGATATTGCAGCTGGACTTGGATATCGCATGGTTCTGTTGCCTTCTGGAATACTTTTGGCACATGGATGTGCGCTGTTAATCGGCTGCCACCCTCCATTGGAAAAGTAGCAGCTTCTCCATTTATTCTAGTCTATGATCATCGCGAATGCAATATCAATATAGGTGAATAATTTTGGACTGAGTGAAAGCTGAGTTGAACGTATTTGGAAGGGATTAGGGAGTATTAAATTAGAGGAAATGGGGTAAGATGAACCATTTAGGTATAAAGTTTCCAGATTCAACCAGAGATACCTTTTAAGTGGGCATCGTGGTTTCAGAAGGGGAAAGAAGCAAACAGAATCATTTGAAAAAATAGCTTAAAGTACTGAACAAGATTATAATTGTACTGAACAAGATTAAAATTGAACAGGCTCAAAACTCCCATGGTTAGAGAGTAGTTGGTTGTCCCTACCGCGGGGCAGTGTCCTCTGTCAGAACAGCAAATTAAGCAGCTGGCTGCAATTATCATCTCACCTAATACCTCGTTTTTACCTACAGTTGGATGAAAGTCTGTTCTCGAGAGAAATTTGAGGCAGATTTGTGATTTTGGTCTCACAGATATTAGTTATTAGTCTGAAACTAAGTCCTTCTGTAGCCAGTGCAAGTGTCTCTCTTTTGGTTTCTCCATAAATATGGTGGGAGTAATTGTACGTCACAGGCTCAGGGTAATGTTGATTAATTAATACGTGTTAATAGTGAGATACAGCCAGCAGTGTTTGTGTTGCATGTTTTAAACCATCTCTCAAAATATGATTTCTGATAGAACTAGAGAGTTTCAACATAGTCACTTGAAGTTTACCTGAATGATCAGGCTGGTGCTTATGGACCTGCCAGCAGTGACGGAGCTGTTTTGGGAGTGAGTAAAAGCCTCCTGAGTGGAAAGCACATCAGTGTGAGTAATACGGATGAAAAAGGACTAGATTGAAGCTTTGTCATCATTTAGGAAAAATGACAGAAAGGAAGGAAGAAGTGTGTGAAAGGTACTGAAGTCAGCGCATGTTGAAGAACAGCCAGCGGAGTGGCTTAGAAATCCACCGTGGGGCTGAGCAGCCTTAGCTGTCCAGCTGCCTTGAAACGCGACACGAAACACGTTAATTAAACGTGAGCAAAAGAGGACTCGGCTTATTTGTTCCTTTTGTCTTCAGTGACAAGGTAGCGTGTGAATAGTCAGTGGCTGTAGCAAGGTTCAGTTGACATTTTAAGCTTTTTAAACTGAAACAATGTCTCGTCTGAGCCTTTAGTTTTACCTTAAGATAAACCAGATGAGTTAACTTGTTTTTTGCCAGGCAGCTCAGCTGCTCTGAAAGGGGCATAAAAGAAAGGACGCAGAAGGATTGGGACTTGTCCTGAGAATACAGGCTACGTCTTCGAGATGTCACAATAGAGGAAATTGCCCTACTTCGGGTCTGGGCTACAGAGGAGACGCTGGTTGTATTAAGAGCATTAATCAGCATGTGTGTTTCTTTTTGAAATGGTTTTAGATAAACCAAAACTCTAATATGGAAGCAGCTGTCACCAAAAGCCCATGTTTTGCCATGATGATTTACATTTTCAAGGAGCCACGCTTACCTGTTCCTGAGTTGTTCTCCAGGTAGCACCTCTGTCTTCACTAAGACCATGTGCCAGTAAAACTACACTTGCAAACTGTTTTCCAGTGGAAAATTTGCTTTGTAGTTAATCACAAAATTAGGGGTAGGTAAGTTTCAGTTCTTGCCTGGCTTTGGATTTTAGTTTTCTGAACTAACAGATTTCTCTTTTAAGAAAGCGTGTTAGTGATAGGTCCTGAGGCAGAAGGAAGGTGCCTGAAATACTTGAGAACGTCTCTTTACATGTGGAAGGGAGGTGGTGGGATTCCTGGTGCTGGCATTCCTTGGAACGTGTCCTGCACCTCGCCACTTCGGACGCTATAGATGGACCCTGTGGGATGGCTCTATGTGTGGGGAGAAGCTCAAAGTTGGGGCAGGTTCTTGGTCTGCTATCTTACAGAATGCCTGCGTGACTTGGTCAAAGTCATTTTGACTTATCTAAAGGCCAGTCCCTTTCTGTGGGCTCTTGCTCTCAAAAGTTTTACTTTCCTGCCTCACAGGGATATTCTATAGGAAGATGCATTTCAAGTATTTAGATACCCCAACTAGCAGACCGAAAAGAGAAAAATCCTGAGATTGTGTCTCATATTTTATAAAGGATTCATCATATTCTGGAGTGAACTGAAGAGGCAGAAGGCAGGAATGTCCCTGCCCCTGGAGTCCTGACAGCTGAAAACACGGGACTTGCCAGCCTAGGATCTAGGTTAGGCCCACGTCTCACTTTCATTGCCACACTGACTCTGTCTCTTCCTATGGGTTAAGGGCTTTATTTTGGTGTTTTGGTGAGATTTGTGTAGCTGTGTAACTCAAGCCCACAAGTCCTGCCCTGATTCTGTTACAGAGCTTATATATCCGAAGTTTAGTCTTTGGCTCCCGAGTCCAGTGGCTTCTCTGCTCTTGGCACAGGTTTGGGCTTTGGGCCCCGGTTCAGCTCTCAGCTGCCGCTACAGCTTTTCTGTCTGTTTGTTATTCCTCCTGGTCCCTCGTTCTGCCCTTGAATCCAGCCTCAGAGTTTGAATTCCAGCCTCGTTGCTGTAGAATTGCAACAATAGTAGGAAACCCAGATTTTAGAAGAAGGGAAGGTTAGGGTTAGACAGATAAGGTGTCGACGTGAATCAGTCTGTGCCTTGAGTAGAATTCAGAAGTATCTGGCTCGCAGCCCTGTGCTTAGTCAGAGGTCAGTCCCTTTTGTTAGACTTGGATTATGACAATAATTGGCATTCATATTATATTTTTGCCTTGTAAGATCGATCTCAAATTCTCTCTTTCCCAAAGATGTAAAGCAGATACTATAAAGCAGAGTAAGTTACTCACCCAAGTGGAATCAGTGGCAGAACTGCCGGGGTTTGCTCACCACCAGTGTGCCAGCATCCAGTAAAAAAAACTCGATCGGCAGTGAACAAGTTTGAAGACTGAGTGGAAGAACAGCTTATGTAGAGGAAGAGAATCTGGGTTTGGGGCTCTTTAACCAGTGAGAAACTTGAAGCCTCCTGAAGAAATGATATGTTGATATTCTGCTCTCAGCTTGCCTTCCATAATTTGTGTAGCGGTGAGTATTTGATTACGTTGGATTTATTTTCAGAAGTTTCAGGCTGCTCTTATTAACTGTCACCATTTTGATCGAAAGCGCACGGCAGCGTTCTGCCTTCGTAAGGCAGCGTTTTGCATTCATAAACAGACCCGGTGACGCTTAACCTCGATAGATCAGCTCGTAGCCTAATTTCGCTCCCTGCTGCAAGGCGAGGCTCTCGTTTCCCCGGGATGAGAGCAGTCATTACCAGCCTTACATTCTGTTTGTGAATCAGGATGAATGGGAGTAGAGCCCTCTTTGAAAATCAGAACTGAGAGATGCAACTGCGGGAGATAATTATGCTAACGTATGGATGAGGGTGGCTCTGTGTTCCTTGACATGATGAGCACTTGAGGCCTGATTTTTTCTCCTCTCTCTTGAAAACGGGTACAACTCCGCTGAAAATACTGGAGTTGCAAGTGATGAGCACAAGTGTTGGCTCAGATGAGTCAGATCCTTAATCCTCTGTTGCGCCCCAGAATTCACAGCAGCAGCTACTGTTTTGAAAGCAGCTTTGCTTAACCGGTGAGATGGATCGAGAACTGGCTGGATGGCAGAGCCCAGAGGGTTGTGATCAGTGTGCAGAGTCTGGTTGGGGGCCTGTGCTTAGTGCGAATCCCCAGGGGTCAGTACTGGCTCCAGTCCCGTTCAAACTGTTCATCAATGACCTGGATGAGGAGATGGGGTGCACCCTGAGCGAGTTTGCTGATGATCCCAAACTGTGAAGAATTTAATGAAATATGACAAGGGCAAGTGTAGAGTCTTGTATCTGGGCAGGAACAACCCCAGATTCCAGTGTAACTTGAGGAACAACCTGTTGGAGAGCAGTGTAGGAGAAAGGGACCTGGGGGTCCTGGGGACAGCAGGGTGACCATGAGCCAGCACTGGGCCCTTGTGGCCAGGAAGCCATTGGTACCTGGGGTGGGTTAGAAGGGGGTGGTCAGTAGGTCAGAGAGATTCTCCTGCCCCTCTGCTCTGCCCTGGGGAGGCCCCATCTGCAGTTGTGGGTCCAGTGCTGGGCTCCCCAGGTGAAGAAGGACAAGGAATTACTGGAGAGAGTCCAGCAGAGGGACACAAAGATGCTGAGGGGTCTGGAGCATCTTTGTGATGAGGAGACTGAGAGAGCTGGGGCTGTTGAGCTGGAGAAGAGAAGCTGAGAGGGATGTGATCAATGGATCAATATGTCAGGGTGGGTGTCAGAGGATGGACCAGACTCTGTTCAGTGGTGCCCAACGCCAGGGTGAGGGGCAACGGGCACAGACTGAAACACAGGAGGCTCCATGTGAACATGGGCAGAAACTTGTTTGCTGGGAGGTGCCAGAGCCTGGCCCAGGCTGCCTAGAGCGGGTGTGGAGTCTCCTGCTCTGAGACATTCAAACCCGCCTGGACCCACCTGTGTGATCTGCTCTGTGACCCTGCGTGAGCAGCTGGGTTGGACTGGGGGATCTCCAGAGGTCCCTTCAACCCCAGCCAGTCCGTGAGTCTGTAATATGGTGCAATGCTTTGGGCATTTCCGAAACATCTAAATTGGCTCTGAGTAAAAGTCGATGCACTTGTTCAGTAAGAACAGACAAGGCCAAATGTCCCAGTTTTGTTCCAACAGTGTCTTAGAGCTGCGATTGATGGGTCACAGTCTTTGCCTCTCACCGCACACATGTGTTTGCTCTGTGATATATGTTAACCGCTCTGCTTGCGGAACAGCTGTAGCTCAGAATCAAAGTCCCGCTCTGGAGCATCTTGTAAGAACCAGCTGCATCCTTTGGGGTGGGTGAGATGTGGGAAAGGAAGGAGGAGTGACTGAAACTTTGGCTCTCGTAAAAATGTGTGGAGAGAGACACAAGTTTGCATAATCGAAAGCATGGTTTAAAAATTAACAGACTGGGCAGCTGGAAGCGGAGTTTCTTTGTAGTCACAGCTTCTGATAGAAAGCATCCAGAGCGGTAGTTCATACCAGTTAGGTTGTTGAATATCAGGTTGGTTGATAAGCAAATCCTATTGTCTTTGGAAATAGCCGTGCCATCCTTAACATCCATTTTTGCTTGTTCTCTAAATCAGAGACCTCATGTAGAAGGGAAACGTAGCAGCCCCGTCGAACTGAACGAGGATCCGTGCACGGATGCGTGCGCTGGGCGTGCAAAGCCAACACAACCGCTCTCTGCTCTGTGCTTTTAATAGCCGGAGGACACCCATCTCCACGGTCGTTCAGGTAGTTTCACTAGTACCTAAACACAGGAGAAAACTGGCAGGCTGGGGAGTTCAAGCTGTGAGAAAGACTGTGCTAGTTCCAACACTTGTTTAGGTAACTAGTTGTAGAAAGTGTTTTGCTAAATGCTTTGGGATAAGCTTCTTCAGCTGAAAAGTGGGTTTACCTTGTGATTTTGTTCTTCTGTTTAAAAGGCAAGAATGTGTGCAATGACACCAAGGAAGTGCATGTTCTGTTGCAAAAAATGATGATATGATTAAAAATAAAATACAAATTCTGGAGATACTGTTAAGAGGACGGTGTGTTGAAGTCCTGGCCTGGACCAGCACTATATGCCATGTGTCAACGATGAGTAGAACTTGGCATCTCTCCCCATCCTGTTCGCCACAGTTGATGCGACTTTATCAGAATCATTCTTAAACCAATTACCAGGCTTAGGATCCTGTTCTGAACACTTTGGCTCCAGCCCGCATCCATATTATGCAGACCATCTTTCCCAAGGCTCAGACTGCAGTCCAGCTTAACACAGTTTAAGCACAAAGGAATAGCTCTGTCTTCTCCCCTCAATTCCCTTTTTGGGGGGAGCTTTCCTGCCCACCTGCTCCTCTGGTCCAGCCCCCCATCTCTGCCAAGAGCCGTGGTTGAGCAGCCGAGGGATGGAAAAAACAAGAACTGCCCATTTCCCCGGCTCCCATCTGACCCCTGGTGAGGAACTGAAGATCTTGCTGCCACCAGGGACTGAGCTCCCTGCCAAACCTTCCATGGGTCCGGATGGGATGCACCCGCGGGTGCTGAGGGAGCTGGCTGAGGTAACTGCTGGACCACTCTCCATCATCTTTGCCAAGTCTTGGGAAACGGGAGAGGTGCCTGAGGACTGGAGGAAAGCAAATGTCACTCCAGTCTTCAAAAAGGGCAAGAAGGAGGACCTGGCTAACTATAGATGGATCAGCCTCACCTCTATCCCTGGAAAAGTGATGGAACGACTTATTCTTGGTGCCATCTCAAGGCATATCAGGGATAAGAGGGTCATTAAGGGCAGTCAACACGGCTTCACCAAGGGGAAGTCGTGCTTGACCAACCTCAGTGACTTTTATGAGGACATAACAAGATGGATGGATGATGGCAGAGCGGTGGACGTGGTCTACCTTGACTTGAGTAAGGCATTTGACACAGTCTCCCACAGCATCCTCACAGCTGAACTGAGGGAGTGCGGTCTGAACAATCGGGTAGTGAGGTGGACTGTGAGCTGGCTGAAGGGAAGAACCAGAGAGTCGTGGTCAATGGGGCAGAGTCCAGTTGAGGCCTGGATCTAGTGGAGTGTTCAAGGGTCAGTGCTGGGGCCGGTATTATTCAATATATTCATCAATTATTTGGATGAGGGAATAGAGTGAATGTCAGCAAGTTTGCTGGTGACACCAAGCTGGGAGGAGTGGTGACACTGGAAGCTGTGCTGCCATCAGAGACCTGGACAGGCTGGAGAGCTAGGCGGGAAAAATTTAATGAACTAGAACAAGGGCAAGTGTAGAGTCTTGAATCTGGGCAGGAACATCCCCAGGTTCCAGTGTAAGTTGGGGAATGAGCTGTTGGAGAGCAGTGAAAAGGGAGCTGGGGGTCCTGGGGACAGCAGGGTGACCATGAGCCAGCACTGGGCCCTTGTGGCCAGGAAGGCCAATGGTACCTGGGGTGGGTTAGAAGGGGGTGGTCAGTAGGTCAGAGAGGTTCTCCTGCCCCTCTGCTCTGCCCTGGGGAGACCACACCTGGAATCTTGTGTCCAGTTGTGGCCCCTCAGTTCCAGCAGGACAGGGAACTGCTGGAGAGAGTCCAGCGCAGCCACCAAGATGCTGAAGGGAGTGGAGCATCTCCCGTGTGAGGAAAGGCTGAGGGAGCTGGGGCTCTGGAGCTGGACAAGAGGACACTGAGGGGGGACTCATTCCTGGGGATCAATATGGAAAGGGGGAGTGTCAGGAGGATGGAGCCAGGCTCTTCTGGTGACAACCAGTGACAAGACAAAGGTGTAATGGGTGCAAACTGGAAAACAAGATGCTCCACTTGACTATGAGAAGCAACTTGTTGGGGTGAGGGTGTCAGAGCCTGGCCCAGGCTGCCCAGGGGGTTGTGGAGTCTCCTTCTGTGCAGACATTCCAACCCGCCTGGACACCTTCCTGTGTAACCTCATCTGGGTGTTCCTGCTCCATGGGGGGATTGCACTGGATGAGCTTTCCAGGGCCCTTCCCATCCCTGACATTTTGTGATTATATCAAATATGCGTCTTATATCAAGAAGTGCAACTGGTTTTGTAAAGTCTTGAGCTTTGCAGAGCTAATTAGATAAAGCAGTGAGTTTTAATGGAAATTTGGAGAAGCACCTCTGCAGAAGAGGATCTCTTCAGTGATGCTAGATTACTTCATACTCATACACTGTGAGTAGAAGAGTGGAAAAAATGATTTCTTGTGATCATGAAAGAGTCCAGAGCCATTTTCTCAAGTGTTAGAGGTGTTAGGGCTGGTGTCTGGCCTTATTCCCAAACGGGTAGTTGAATTGCTTTGAACTTCTGCAAGTTCAATTGGACATGAACTTAGCTGGTGACTGTATGGGATTATTCCACTCTGTTCCATCACCTAGAACGTTGGTGTCGGGTAAATGATTCTTGCATCTGTGTGGACTTGGGCTATGATAATAGGTGAGAAAACCTTGCTGCATTTTTCCTGATGTTCTCTATGGGATGCAGGAAGATAAGGGAAGATAACAGCTCTGTATCCGGCCACATACCCACATTCAGGTATTTTCAAAATAAGGGTGAAATTCATACCAAAAAAAAAGAGGCTAAATAAGTCTTGGTGGTGTAAGAAGGAAAAATAAATGATATTGAGAGCAATTATGCCCCTAATGAGCCTTCACTCCTGAAAGAGAACTAGAAAAGAGTGATGCTACATCTGGCCTGTTGAGACCTGCTGGATATTTTATATCTGTGGATTTGGGAGTGAAAATAGTTCTTTCTGTTTTATTTAGCTCTTTATAGTTCCCCTTTCAACCTGATATTCAGGTTCCTTTTGGATGAGCCAGGAAAGATAAGACCAAAGTTTCAGTGCTTTATAAAAACCAAGAGGCAGCAAGTGAAACTGGGCCATGTTGGGCTGTGACTGCCAACTTAATGCGAGACATGGAAATAAGCTTGATATTTTAAGCAACCCTTTTATTCTGTCACGGTCCAAATAAACTTGATTCATTTTAAGGGCCAGATTCAGTTGTTAACAAATTGATTCATTTTAGCTTTGAGTTCAATTAGGACTTTGCAGAGGTCTCGCTTGCAAGATCTGGGGGAGAAAAAACACATGGTAATTCCCTTCATTGGTGCTTTATTTTGAATATCACCCCAAGGAAATCTGACAGCCCATCCTAACTGGTGAGTTAGAAGATAACAGCCTGTGATTTTAAGCTCAGATCTGCTAGTTCTGAGCTTATTTTGCTCCACCGGCAGCAAAGTTTGCCCAAGTTTGACCGCAGCAAAGCAGTCGGTCACAGGCTTCGTTCTCTGGAAAAGTATTTGCTATCTTTATTTTCTCTTGCACATCCCCAATCATTTTGCTGGTCCCTCTTTTATTTTGCTCCTTGTTACTCTTGCAGTGATTGTATTTCATAGGGGAAAAGAGGGGGGAAGCAAATCAAGTTATAGCCAGACGGGGGCATTTGGGAGGATAAGAGGCTCTTACAGCAGTGTGGGGGACATGAAGTAGTAGAGAATATCCATTAATTAATGAGGTGCATGAAATTATCAGGCTTCCAAAATGGCTGATTTACTTAACTTCTTGTAAATTGATCCTTAAACAGGGTAACTCATTAAAATATTTTAAAAAGGGGAAAATAAGTGAAGCCCTGCTAGAGGAAGAGTTCTAAGTAGTGTTGCTGTAGTTATTCATTAAAAAGCAGTAGATAGTTGGCAGTGTTGGAACATGTTCAATAATGCCAAGTTTTGCAATATTTGGTTTGGGTTTTTAATGGAAAATTCCCAGTTCCTGCAGTTGTTTTCAATACACAAAACTCCCTCAGAAGCGTCGCTTCTGGATCTCATGGTTGTGTAGAAAAGCATTGGAAAATCTCAATAGGATTTTCAACAAAGACCCATAAGCAGTGTGTCAGCTGCGGTATATGCTGTGTATGTACCTATAGGCAAAGCAGACTAAACATCCATATGTGACATTAGTGACACTAGAAATAAGATACTGTATCTGATTTTGGTGTTCTGGATAATTTTTCAATGCTTAAAAGGCTAAGAAGTTGTCTAAAAGGGTTGGAGGGATAGAGTAATACTTTTATGGGCAAGACATATCAGTGAATTTGGTTTTAGGTTTTTGTTGTTTTGTTTTTCAAATCGCCAACATTTTTCCAGCGATTGTGTTCGACATAGTATAACGGCTTTGACAGGTTTTCTCCTCTTAGAACGCTTTCTCCAGGCCTTTTAGAAGCAGTCCACAGGTAAATGGGACTCTGGAGAACACACATGGGAAGGCATTGAATATCTGACTTTTATGGCACAGGGTGGCCTTATCCAGCAGCCCCCGCATCCCTCTGCGACTGCAATCGCTGCACGTGTACAGCACGTCCTGCTGCGTCAAAGTAGATGAAAGCTCAGGAAGCGCAGGCTGGATGGATGGACGGCAAGATGGATCCAGAGCTGGTTGGGTGACAGAGCTCAGAGGGTTGTGATCAGTGTTGGGGGCCTGTGGTTAGTGGGGATCCCCAGGGGTCACTACTGGCTCCAGTCGTGTTCAACCTGCTCATCAATGACCTGGATGAGGAGGGATGAGGAGATGGGGTGCACCCCGAGCGAGTTTGCTGATGATCCCGAACTGGGAGGACAGGCTGACCCAGCAGAGGCTGAGCTGCCATCAGGGACCTGGCCAGGCTGGATGGGCAGAGAAGAACCTGATGAAGTTCAACAACGGCAAGTACAGGGTCCTGCAGCTGGAGAGGAACAACCCCAGGCACCAGCACAGATTGGGGCTGAGCTGCTGGAAAGCAGCTCTGCAGAGAAGGACCTGGGAGTTGTGGGGGACAACAGGGTGACCATGAGTCACCAATGTGCCCTGTGGCCAAGTGGCCAATGGGACCTGGGGTGCATGAGGAAGAGTGTGAGCAGCAGGTCAGGGAGGTTGTTCCTCCCCCTCTGCTCTGCCCTGGGGAGGCCCCATCTGCAGTTGTGGGTCCAGTGCTGGGCTCCCCAGGTGAAGAAGGACAAGGAATTACTGGAGGGAGTCCAGCAGAGGGACACAAAGATGCTGAGGGGTCTGGAGCATCTTTGTGATGAGGAGACTGAGAGAGCTGGGGCTGTTGAGCTGGAGAAGAGAAGCTGAGAGGGATGTGATCAATGGATCAATATGTCAGGGTGGGTGTCAGAGGATGGACCAGACTCTGTTCAGTGGTGCCCAACGCCAGGGTGAGGGGCAACGGGCACAGACTGAAACACAGGAGGCTCCATGTGAACACGAGCAGCAACTTGTTTGCTGGGAGGTGCCAGAGCCTGGCCCAGGCTGCCCAGAGCGGGTGTGGAGTCTCCTGCTCTGAGACATTCAAACCCGCCTGGACCCACCTGTGTGATCTGCTCTGTGACCCTGCGTGAGCAGCTGGGTTGGACAGGGGGATCTCCAGAGGTCCTGTCAACCCCAACCAGCCTGGGGTTCTGTGATTCTGAAGGCCAGGTCCCTTTCCCTCGTACAGCCACGTACAATAAAAGGTCAGCCCTTTCTCTTGCGTCTACGAACACTGCAGTTCATTATGCGTAACTCACTAGTGATTCACTAAAGGATACTTAGGATTCACTAAAAGATTCTATGCAATTCACTAAAGGATATTAATTTGGCCTTAGAACCCAAATCTAGAAGCTGAGCCGTGACTTATTAGACAAATTAGGAATAACACCCAATTTTGAAAGAGAATGACTGGCTGTGGCAACAAACTGTGGGGAATGGTAAGTTCGGTGTTGCTCAATGTTTTTGAAGCCATCTGGAAAGTCTTGATTTTGTCAGATGTGAGTTCTTTGGTTCACAGGGCTAGAAAGGCAAAACTTTTGGGTTTCTAGGTCTGTGACAAACTGGAGATTAAACTAGATAACCTAAAGTATGTTTTGGTATTAAGCATCAAAGAGTCAAGTAAGAATTTAAAGTAGAGGTAGGTCTGGTTGGAGGTTCTGGCTCATTAGATTTCTCCAGTTTGACAATGTACTTGAGCCACGTGAAACTTGGCATCAACAGAAAAATAACCCAGGAAATGGTGACATTAGAAATACAGGTAAGAAGTGACAAAAAAGGGTTGTTTTATCTCCAAGAAAGGGCAAGCTGGCTTATCTGGTGAAAAACATCTCAAGACCAGATGTTTAAGAAGAGATTTTCTATTTGAAAACCAGCGCTGACTGGGGGGGTTTCGGGCTGTACGGGAGCCGGTGATGTGAGTCAGTAAGTCAGTGTGACACTTTCTTCTCACGAAGCTCGGAGAAAAGGATCTGCCAGCCCCACCGCAGAGGCCAAACCTAGAACACAGCGTCTCCTTTCCAAATGCTCCTTGACAAGCTCGGAACGTCTCCGTCTGAGATGCGACTTCCAAATTGGAGTCGTTACGATTCCAGTCAGTTGCTTGTCTACTGCTGCCTTGGCTGCTGTGCCCTCCTTTTAGTAGAATAATCTAGGTGCTTGTCTTTTAAAATTTAAAATGCCTGGTACGTTTTCGGTAATCAATTGTCCCAAGGACAGCACATTCCTGTTGGACTGAAGCACTTATATGGCTGTAGTCCGTCTGTCTTCTCGTATAGTCATTTTCTTGGATGGGAATCATCCCCTTGCATTGTCCTCCTGCTTCTTTCTCCCACATATTGAAACAATGCAAGGGGCTCTATTTGCCTGATAACGCCACAGACAGGAGCTTCACATCATTTCTGTATTTTCCAGGCTGCAGATGCCGTTTCTGTGGGTTCATACATCCTGGCCTTGTGGCATCACATCTGTATGGCTGCTCTCTGGCTACAGCTCCACCAGCAAACCCGTTCTCGGTGCTGTTCTTCAGCCCCAGGGCCCCGTGGCCACATCCCCTACCGACAGCTTTAGCCTCGAGGCTGAGGGGCTGCATCCAAACAGAGCGGTTGTGGTTTCTGCTCCGTGTAAAATCTTGGAAAAAGCCTTGGAATCGGTCAGGAGTGACCAGAACTGTTAGAGCTGTTTAATGATGCTTCAAACTGTGTGTAGATGCTACAGTGCCTCTTCTTGGGCACTGTTTAATTTACCGATGTTGATGTGGCCGTACCTCTCTTCTCCCAAGTGACAAGCGATAGGACAGGCAGAAATGGCCTCAAGTTGCACCAGGGAAGGTTCAGATTGGATATTAGCAACAAATTCTTCATGGAAAGGGTTGGGAAGGATTGGAATAGGCTGCCCAGGGCAGTGGTGGAGTCACCATCCCTGAAGGGGTTTAAAAGGCAGATATACAAGGTTCTTAGGGACATGATTTAGTGCTAGAGTTAGGTTGTGGTTGGACTTGATGATCTTGAGGGTCTCTTCCAACTAAAATGATTCTGTGATTCAAGGCTAGACCTGTTCCCATTGCCTAGTGAGGTCCGTGTTGGGACGTGTCGCTCAGCTGAAGAAATTCCTTTGCTACACTCCCAAAACCTACAGCCTTGATTTACTTTACTGTGTAGCTGAAAAATAAAGGCTAAAATACAACAATTCCAAAAGTTGTGTCACTCTGTGGCGCCTGTAGGGACATTGCTGTGCCAGGGCAGAAATGGAAATGAGGAATGATCTTCAACATTTGCGGAGAGCAATAAGCAGCCCTGTCCCTGGAAGGGCTGGCGCAATCCCGGCAGCCACCGTCCCTCTTTGGATGCTCATAAAGTCCTTGAAATTCTTACTTGGCTTTCCCGAGGCTGCTCTTTGTCTCTTCTCGCTTGTAGGCGTTGTATATGAGCTCTGTCGTGTCTCCTGGAGTTTGAGTGATCTCTTCACCCTGCTCTCCTGCAGAAATTGTAATAAAACCTTGACTCATAAGAGGATTCGCAAGAAGGATGGAAAACGCCTTGATCTCTTTGCCAAGTTCTGCCTGCCCTCCATCTGCCATCCCTTCTTCTCAAGATCTTGACTTCTGAAGGAGGTGATCTTGTCATTTTTATGCCATTTGCATCTGTAGTGAGGAGACTTAGGAAAGAAAAGAGATTAAGCGAGCATGTTGTGATTTTTTTTCTGTTTCTTTTTCCAATTCCATTTCTGGACTTTGCAGCGAATACACAGGATGTTCATTGTTCTGGTACCCTGGAAAGTTTAGGAGTTAAAAATGCTTTTGATGAGCCCCCATGATGAGTTAGACGAGAAGCCCAGCTTTGGAGGGGAAAAGGCTGTAGACTTATTTCCTTAAATGAAAGCTCAGTAGTAATTGGCTGTGCTGCACGTTCCTTGTTAGGGCAGGCGATCTGTGACAACATTTAGGTTCAAAAGTTACTGACTTCAGAAATGGAACTTCAGAAATGGGACTTCAGTCATATCAACTTGGGTCCTACAGGCCACTAGAGTTTCCGCTCCGGGTGTTTTTATCTTCTGTGTTTTTTCCAGGTAGCAACTAAAAGTTAGGGCAGCTTGAACTCTTCATACTTCAGATTCCAAAGAGTTGCAATTCATACATCTCGTGTCATAACTGCTTAAAACTTTGCTAGAAAAACTCAGCGTCTGGCCTTGATCTAACAGGTTTGGCGCCTGGGATTTCTGTCTTAGTGATGGGCAAAATCTCGTCTAAAATCAAGTTGCAGCCTTAATTACTGAGCAACCACTGTTGGTGGCAGCAGTTTATCCAAAGCAAAAAGGGAGTAACTGCAAGTTTGTTGTAGAAGGTGTAGGGAATGCTGGTAGGAGAGAGAAATGCTGTTTGAGCATTTCAAAGAAAATAAGCTTTATGGCACATCTGTAGACTGGCACTCACGGGAGGTTGTTCGGACGTGGACTTTGGGCTGACATCTGTCATGTGTGACTTCAAGTGTTGGACCACAATTGATCTTACCCACCTGTGAGGTACTTTCCACAGAGAACTCTTGAACTCAACGATTTGCTTTTACGTTTTACCTTGTTTTTTAGCCTGCTGGAAACCATGTCTCACTACACAGACGAACCAAGATTTACCATCGAGCAGATAGACCTGCTTCAGCGCCTGAGACGGACGGGAATGACCAGGCATGAGATCCTCCACGCGCTGGAAACCTTGGATCGTCTTGATCAAGAGCATAGTGACAAATTTGGAAGAAGGTCCAGCTACGGAGGTGGTTCCTACAGCAACAGCACCAACAACGTCCCAGCGTCGTCTTCTACAGCCACAGCGTCAACACAGACCCAGCATTCTGGGATGTCCCCATCGCCGAGCAACAGTTACGACACCTCCCCACAGCCTTGCACTACTAATCAGAACGGGAGGGAGAGTAACGAGCGGTTGTCTGCGTTCAATGGGAAGATGTCACCCACCCGCTACCCGCTTGCCAACAGCTTGGCTCAAAGGTCGTACAGTTTTGAAGCTTCTGAAGAGGACTTGGACATTGATGACAAAGTGGAGGAACTGATGAGGTTAGTAGAAGTCTTTGTAAAATGGTTGGAAAGTCAGAGTGAGAAGTCCCGCAGAAGAAATCTGCGTCTTGGAGGACTTCTGGAGTAGCGATAGGTGTCACTGAGATGGTGGGAACCTAGCAGTTCCTGAATGGTCCTCCTCCACTTCATACCAGTTGTATTTCATTCCATATACAGGGGGAGTAGGGAATCTACTCGGTTCATGCTTTCCTGTGGGATCTGCTCAGAGTTTCTGAGATGTGCACAGTGTGCAGGTTGGCGTAGGAAAATACAAAAATAATAACGGAGCAGCACGAATCTTCAGTGAGAGCCACTTGGGTTGGTTTTTATTTTCCAGCCTGACCTTCCTTTACTTTTAGCGGCTTCATTTTCAGCGTTACGGCAAAGATGAAAGGAGGGGATTATGCCACTGAGGATGAAAGTCAGAGTCAGTGGGCTTGATAAGAAAAATAAGGAGAAAGGCCAAATATCTCAAAACAACTTTGGTCATAATGTTGGAATGTATCTTTTTCCCCCAAATTGCAATATTTATGGAATACCTATGAGAGAACTAGAGTCCATAAGCTTCGGGGTGAAAATATGTTTGAAGTAGATTGGAGATGTAGGGTAAAGGTGTGACTTTTGGGGGAGAGGATTAGAGATGAGCAAGGAAAGCTGATAAAGCTCATTTACTGCCAGCTGCAGGATAATGGAATAATGCGGGGAGATGGTGAGTATAGCAGAGCGCAGGAGTTCCCATTGCTGAAGTTTAATCGTTCCTTGGAGTTTTGGGTTCCTGTGCAATAAGCTCAGGTAACGCTTTTAGCGCTTATTTAAACTGAAACCACTTTGATTCGCAGACGTATGGAGGATGAGCGTTAGGTAGAGAAATAGAAACAAACCCACAGTGTAGCATTTGTTTTACATTTACCTTTGTGAGGTTGAATCTGCCTTGAGTGCTGCTGGGGCAGGAGGAGAGAAGGGGAGGGGAAATTACCAAATAATAAAGCCTAATAAAGTCTGATTTTAATTGTTTGCCCTTCTCTGGAAGGGAGAGAGGAAGAGCAGGGACAAGTATGTAGTTACTGCAACTAAAATTTGCTGCACATCACACAGTCCCTGTGCAACCTCCAGATCATTTACTTTTTAGCAGTTTTAGTCCCTTCTGACCCATCTTTGCACACCTTGTAAAATCAAAGGCTCCAAATAAGTGGCACTTGTTCATGCCGTGCAAGCTGTGGACTCAGCAGGTAGGGGACAGGGGCTGCAAAATCCTTTCTCCTTTGGGTCTTTTCCTTGAGCGCTCGGAGGTTTGTGTGCGTACATTCATTTGTGTCGCCAACCAGACCCTGCTACCCGTTCTTCTTTATTTTCGTGCCTCGTTTTTATGACCGAGGTTTTTTATGCCGGTACGAGAGATTTATTCATCCCCGTGTAATGAAACTTTGTACATTCCATATGGCAGCACTGCACCTAATATGAATTATATAGGACATGAGTCATCCATTCTGTTGCTGGGGTACTTTGATCAAACGTGACACTTGTTAAAAGCAGCGTCCACTGCTGAGGCACTTGGAGGATTTTAACACCTGCCTTCCCCTCTCCTCGTCCCCCAAATAAAGGAAATAAAGCCATTCCGCATCTTCAAAGTGCACTTTGGTCTGTCCGTCTTTTTGTGTGTTCTTTTGTTTTGTTTTGGTAGGAGGGACAGCAGCGTGATCAAGGAGGAAATCAAAGCCTTCCTGGCCAATCGCAGAATTTCCCAAGCAGTCGTTGCACAGGTAACAGGTAAGAGCTCGGGGAGCCCGTCCTTTATTTGGGGAAAAACTCTGTCTCGCTGCCGATGGGCGCGCGGTGCAGATGTTGGAGTATCGCTTGGCTTTCTGCATTGCAGTGCAGATCTGTCAGCTTAGTCATGATAATGTATGCCTTTGATTTAAGACCCATTGTCCCGCACATCATGGAACTTCCCCAGTGAATCACTTTTTCTTTTCTCCTTTTTTTTTCTTGTGGCTTGTGCTAGCAGATTTTATTTTACAGCATTATCATAAGCCCGAAGTTCTTATCTTAAAATGAAAATGCTTTTCCTTAATTCTTAAATTGTTTGTTGAGTGCGGCAAATAGATGTGTATCTGCACCTCTGTGTATGGAGGGTTATGTAGTTATATTATAAAATGCATATGAAGAGTCAGGAGATTCGGCTATAGCTGCTATCGTTACATCCAGGAGTCAGATTGTGACATTTTGAAGTTTTTCAGTCATTTGCTTTTGAGTCCCAATTAATGAAAATGAATGTGAGGTTGGGGGCATCACCAGATCAGCTCAGATTTTACCTGGAAGGAGCAGTAGTTATTATTTTGCGCTGTACCTTCTCTCTTCGACATTCAGGACAAGTGAACAGATTGCGGAGATTTTATTCCCTGGGTGTGTTTCTAGAGCTCTACACACGCAGTAACAATGTCTTTCTGCTCCTCCACAGAGCTGGGTGCTATTAGTTCTCCTTTCAGGCTCACACTGCTTGTCCAAACACCATAGCTGGGTGCAAATTTAGGATGAAGATTGATGATAAAATCCAGAGAGCTCAATCCCATGTTATACCTACAACATCTATTCATTTTTAAACTCAAGCTTGAATGAAGATCTTGAAATAGATTGTTTTTAAGGCTCCTTGATGACTAGGAATGCCAAAGCAGCAGGAGGGAAGCTGTTCTTTTATGATATTTTCGGTTTGTGAAATGTCACAAGAACCCATCTGGCTGGGAGCTGCGGGTTTGCAGACACACGAGCAGTTGGGGTGGGCAGGAGTGGGTGTATGAGCCACGGAGCCAGGAATTACAGAGTCACAGAGTCCCAGCCTGGTTGGGGTTGAAGGGACCTCTGGAGATCCCCCAGTCCAACCCAGCTGCTCACGCAGGGTCACAGAGCAGATCACACAGGTGGGTCCAGGCGGGTTTGAATGTCTCAGAGCAGGAGACTCCACACCCGCTCTGGGCAGCCTGGGCCAGGCTCTGGCACCTCCCAGCAAACAAGTTTCTGCTCATGTTCACATGGAGCCTCCTGTGTTTCAGTCTGTGCCCGTTGCCCCTCACCCTGGCGTTGGGCACCACTGAACAGAGTCTGGTCCATCCTCTGACACCCACCCTGACATATTGATCCCATTGATCACATCCCTCTCAGTCTTCCACGTCTCCAGCTCTTCTCTGTGATCTTGAGCAAAGTTAGTTGTCCTTCTCTGCTTTCTCTCTCTTCTGCAAAATAATGAGATGAACATTTTGTGTAACTCCAGGAATGTCATTATCCTTATCAGATTTTATTATTTGTACTCAAAAAATAAAATGCTAACCTCAGTTGCTTAAAATGTACCCGAACTGTGAAGTTTTGGTAGTTAGTGGGTCATTCACCTATTTTGGTGTAATCCTTGCCTGCCTCTGAATTAACATCTGTATAGCTTTTCATAAGGGCAAACAACAGAAAAGCTTCTGATTCTGAGACCGAGCCTGAAGGTTCCAGCGCCCTTCACATCTACCAGCCAGTCAAACAAGCTTCTCGTTCCGGAGAAGGGATGGAGACAGAAAAAATTGCAGGAGAAGAGTATTTCCAAAACAGGCCAGCGTTTTTATTTTGGTCAGTGGGACCTACTGGATCAGAATCACCACCCCGAATCTAAGACAGAGTCTGTATCGGTTAAAGTAATTGATTTAGTTAGCCAGGTGTCTCGGTGCACGTCTTGATACCCCGTGCAGACTGTAGCAAGGGCAAGACCCGTCTTTTCACTCCTGGTCATTCTTTTTCCTTCCATTTTCAATCTCTTCTCTTGGATTTCAGTTGTTGGAGTCATTAAGTCAGTGTTCAGGCTTTGGGAGCGTTCCCAGGCTGTTCCTCCTGGGAGTAAATGGCACCATCCACCTCTTATGTAGTAGATCGAAGTTTCACACCCATCCCACTCAAACCTGCTGTGGAACATGGGGGAAAATCCAGAAAGCGCATGCATGGTGAGCAGAGAAAATATTACTCCATGTCTCTTTCTAGCCTCTCGGTGGGGCAGACTGAACTAATGGTGCTGTTATTATCTTGTTTTCAAGCCAAATCAGTGGGAAACAAGGGAGAACTAAAGGTTAAATGGCTGTGTCCTTTTGCAACTGACCCAGTAGTGTTTCCATGGACCTTTCAAATGAGAAAAGAAAGTGGTATTTTGCACATGAGGCAGCTTCTCCAGCAGAGAAGTGCCGCACCGATCTCTTCCTCCCATTGCCCTTTGCATCTGAACTGTGTCATCCTCCATATGCTTGGTGGGAAGGTCTACAAGAGCTGATTCATTTATATATATAAGTGTGCAGATGTGTAGTACTTTTGTACCACTGGTAAGTACGTAGTTATGGCTTATCTGAAAGGAATAGAGATGTTTGAGGAGCAGATTAAAGAGTGTGCTCAGCACTACCAGAGAGGAACATCCGCTCCCTTTCAAAAGCACGGGATGGTGAAGAGTGACTGAAAACAGCTGGCGACAGAGACCCGGAGCAGAAAACGTGTCCCAGGGCTCTCACTTCCAGAGTTCTTAGGCCTGATGAGTGCTGCTTGACTTGTGTGTTCTTCAGATGTATCCAACATCCCATTCAGCTGTGAGACACGCTCCCAAGGAAGGCCTGGAAACCACTTCTGGTTCATTAAGCAAGTGGTTTTTATAGATAGAGGTAATGCTTCGCAGAATATATGATCCCAAACAGTGTCATCTCAGTATTTACAAACTTAAGCCTTGTTGGTAAAGCTGTTCGGTAAATCATTCAGTGAACAAGAGGAAAAATAGATCAATAAAATCCAAAGTAGCAGATGGTGTAGGGAGGACCATAGGGTGAAGTGATGCTTTTTCAGCCCCCGGTGATCCATATCTCAGGATCCTCTTTATTATATTGCACATGGAGATGGGACCCTGTTCTTACTGGGAAAGGGGCAATTCTGCAAGAACGGACCAGCACCCACAGAGACTGGTGTGTTTGCAGCCTCCATCACCCTTTGCTGTGATGCAAACAGATAATAATACATGAGTGTAATAATAATAAATAAATATGTAATAGACATAATAAACATGTGATATATAATATATATAAATATGTAATAATAAAGAAATGCAGAATGGAATGTCCTCGGCTTTTAGCATTCATCTCTTCTGCCCTGTGGAGAGAGGCAAGAAAGAAATGAGATGAAAAACAGCTGGCTGGCTCTGCCCAGAGGGAGAGTTGTTTGGCTTGGCCACCCATGCTCTGAACTTTCTCCTTTCAATCTCCACCAATTTCTTTACACACACCATTTTTAGAGTAGGACTGGGAGGGGAGAATGGCACAGAGATGGGAAAGGACTGACCAGAGGGATATTAGACCTTTAGCAGGAACCGAACGCTTCGCTTCCTTAACTACAGCCGGGTTTGAAGTTGGCCAAACTGGACACCCAAGTGATGAACTTTAGTATTCGCATACCTTCAGATTGCAGGTCATGGATTAGCTCATCCAAGTGCAAAGTGTCCCCCGCTCTTACAACTATTTGTCACCGTTCTGTGTCTTGTCACGTTCTGTCCTTAGTTCAGGAACCTCCAGTGCAACTTCTGCACCTCGAAACTTCTATTTTACCTTATTTTGCTAATTCTTCAAGCCACTTAAGATTTCATTGGGAAATACCTTTCTCCTTTTTCTCATCTTAATTCTAATATTGCGATGTGCTTATCAAATACACCTTCTGACATCAGCTTCAGCCCTGCAGAGCACACTGAGCAGGCTCAGATTTACAAACAGCAACAATAAATGGCTTTTCCTTTTGGTTTTTTCCTGCGATGGAGAGAATGGAACTGAAAGTCAAACCCAGCTGTTGCAGTAGAACCATTTTTTTAGGCTCTTTTAGTCTTTATAAAATTACCAGAAACTTTACAAGTTATTTAGATAACGAATCTGACAGGGAAAATTAAACCTTGAAGACCTTCTATGGGGCTGCTTTGTGTACTGAGAGGAGGGGGCAGGTTGGAAAATAGTATTAAATGGTGACTTGAAAACAGAGGAACGATTGATAAGAAGCAAAAACCACACCACTTATTAGTGCTGGGCCTAAATACAGGAGCTGCTTTTTATAGAAACTTTTTAAATGGTGTCTGTAATAAGATAAACAAGAAGCACTTGGGTTGGGCTCTGTATAAATAATCTCCCACTGATAAGAAAAATGACAGTATAAACAGGAGCTAATAATAGTTCCTGCTGAATTTCCTATCTTGTTATTTGAAGCTCCTTTTAACACAACTGCAGCTTGCTTGGGAGTGAGTATTTAGCCCTACATGTCGCAGGTGAGGCGCCCAATTTTGCTCCACAAGAATTTCAAGTCCTGTGCTGCGATTTGCTTGAATTGCCACCAGAATTGCGCCTGGATAGCAAGAAAGATCTGGTCAGAAGGCGAAGGATAAAGTGATAAATGTAAACTTATTAGGAGATGCTGTCTCTGAGCTTGCAAATCTAGATGGAGGGATGCTAAATGCTTGGAGGGATGATATCTCTGCAAGGTTTGGAAATCTTACCTTTTCCATTCTTTACACTTAGACAGTAAAGGAACAGAGGTCGAAGTGGCCATAGTTTGTGGCAGAGCAGCAATTTGAGTTCACATTTTTCAGTTCTTAGACTCATACCTTAAAAACCAAACCACCATTTAAAAAAAAGGCAACAATAAATTGCAAAGCTCGTTTTTGTTTTTAACAACACATTAAAAATCGAGCTTTGCAGTGTGCGGTTCTACTACCATTCCCAGTTATTCTACTTGTATAATTCAGCCCTGTCCCACTGTTTCTGTCTTAATGAATCTTCAGGACTTAGCTTTATATTATGCTAAATACACCCAGCTTATAACATGGTGGAAGGCAGCCCTAAAGCCATGCTGGAAGTTACTGAACAGGCTGGAGAGTTGGGCAGGGAAAAATTTAATGAAATAGAACAAGGGCAAGTGTAGAGTCTTGAATCTGGGCAGGAACAACCCCAGGTTCCAGTGTAAGCTGGGGAATGAGCTATTAGAGAGCAGCATAGGGGAAAGGGACCTGGGGGTCTTGGGGACAGCAGGGTGACCATGAGCCAGCACTGGGCCCTTGTGGCCAGGAAGCCAATGGTACCTGGGGTGGGTTAGAAGGGGGTGGTCAGTAGGTCAGAGAGGTTCTCCTGCCCCTCTGCTCTGCCCTGGGGAGACCACACCTGGAATCTTGTGTCCAGTTGTGGCCCCTCAGTTCCAGCAGGACAGGGAACTGCTGGAGAGAGTCCAGCGCAGCCACCAAGATGCTGAAGGGAGTGGAGCATCTCCCGTGTGAGGAAAGGCTGAGGGAGCTGGGGCTCTGGAGCTGGACAAGAGGAGACTGTGAGGGGTCACTCATTCATGGGGATCAAGATGGAAAGTGGAAAGGGGCAGTGTCAGGAGGATGGAGCCAGGCTCTTCTGGTGATAACCAGTGACAGGACAAGGGACAGTGGGTACAAACTGGAACACAAGAGGTTCCACTGAAAGAGGAGAAGCAACTTGTTGGGGGTGAGGGTGTCAGAGCCTGGCCCAGGCTGCCCAGGGAGGTTGTGGAGTCTCCTTCTGTGCAGACATTCCAACCCGCCTGGACACCTTCCTGTGTAACCTCATCTGGGTGTTCCTGCTCCAGGGGGGGATTGCACTGGATGAGCTTTCCAGGTCCCTTCCCACCCCTGACATTCTGGGATTCTGTAACAGAAATCAAATTCTTTAAGGTTCCAAACCTCCGCACAGCGATGCTGCCCACATGCCAAATTAACTAGTTCCACTGTGATGAGAATTCAGACAATTACTGAATTACAGATGATCTGAAATGGCAAGAAAACAGGGTTTGAAAATCTTTTTCCTTCCTTTTTTTTTTCAAGTACTCACGCCAGCGCAGGGAAAGATTTGTTTTTCTGTGATTTTGATCTGCGCAGGTTGTCTGTAAACAAGCTTTGCTAATCTCCTAAATTGATAGCTGTCCTTTGCAAGCGTGTCGTATCTCAAACTAGGGCTTTGCTTACAAACTGAAGAATTAAAACCGTCGGTTGCTTTCTTCTCCAAATCTGACGCATTCCAGGTGCTTCTAAACTCAGTCCTGAAAGAAACATTAAAGAAATGCAAAATAGAGTCGCTGAACAAACCCGTGAAGGTGAAACCCAGTTACCAAAGACGTGCCGAGCAGCGGTTTTGAGGGCTGTGAGCAGATTTGCGCCGCAGATACCAGTTCCCTTCTCTTGATGCTGCATTTTGCTCTTTCCTTTATGTATTTGAAAGGGAAACGTTTTCCCCAAATAATTTCTATAGGGGAGAGTGGGGCTGGCCAGAAGAACGTGCCGTTGTCTCCATTGCGTTTAGAGTTACAAAGCATAACCTGCAATGGGAAGGAGTGACGTGTGCCACAAGAAGTCAACGTTTGAATTGCCGTCATCCGTTGCCATCACCTTTTTTACCGTATTTTCTGTGAGAAAACCACTTGTACTCATTCCACGTTGGTGTCCTGATGCTGAGCCTTCCTTGAGGTCCACGATTCGGTTGGAGAGTGAATTTCCTCAAGACAGCTGGATTTTCAGTACTCCAGAGAACTTCCTAATCTGCTTCTGGCAGCAGGATGATTTCTCTCTGTGTATTTTCCTGCCAGTGCAATTTCCTAAAGCAGCGTGATTACCGACAGCGTGACAGGACGGGGCTGGTGACTGTCCCTGTCCCTGTGACTCAACGTGTAAAACCCACAGGAGATGCAGAAAACTCCGACGTGACAATTTGGCGCTTTTTTGATGGAAGGGAGTGAAGTTTGGGATTTAAGACGCTGTGCTGGGATTTGGGAGATCCTGGATCAGTTCTGCTGCTGTGAGCTTGAATCAATAGTTTGGAATCTACAGTTTTGGGGGCTCTGGATGAAAAACATTTTCTATCTTAAAAACAAAAAGAGGAGAAGTATAGATAGAGGAAACCTTTAAGAAGCTCAGCTCTTACCACAGATCTCTGAAATGAGAAGATAAAACAGGAAAAGGTGATAGGAAATGGGATGTAAAGGGTCTTTTGTAAAGGCGCCTTTTGGCTCCTGCTCCTTTGCTTTGTCTGGGGTGGGGAACATCTGCACTGCTGGACGCCACATCACACACCATTTGGCTTTTCCACACTACTGATCTTGTGGAAGATGCTCAATCTCTATTTATAGTTTCTTTAATCTAATAATGCTTTGCGTTTATATCTTACGTTGTTATCCAAACACTCGACAAACACTAATTCACTGCAGTAAGTGGACAGGAGTAAGTAAGTAAATTAATGATGCTGTTGCCCATTGATTCATAGGAGCGAGACACAAACATTCGTGTTCCACGGGACTGTAAAAAAATGGCTTTTATAAATAATAATAGTAGGTGAAGAGCTGCAAAACTTGGCCGTTTCACTGACAATCAGTCATCAAGATTGAATGATTTCAACAGATTGAAGCCGTGTTTTGGGCTGGAGAGTTTTATCAACTTCGACTGGCTTCTTTTAGTATCAACTTGTACGCTCCCACAGTTACTTGATGTAAACTTGGCAGGATCCAAGGTTTGTGTTTGGTTGAATAATTCCACTTCCCTCGTAGTATAAACTCCATTATATATCCCGATTTGAGCCCTGGGGATAGTGAACTCCCGCCTGCCCCAGCTGGTTCTCAATTCTTGCAGCCGTGGGGCAAAACCAGTTGCTGGGAATGGGTGTTAAGAAGATAATTCAATATATGGGGAACAAAACCAAACCAGGATGTATTTTGTGGGCAGAGCTTTGCTGAATGGCAATAAACTTCTGTTCTCGAAACAAAACACACCTCTCCCTTTTCCCCAGGACAATTAGAACTTCATAGACTCTGGAATTCTGTATAAGGAAGAGCGCTTGAGAGCATAAACCATGTGATTTAAAAAGATCTATTTGGAATAAACCCACCTGAATATGATGCCTGAGAGTCAAGTTTAATCATTCTAAAGTTAAGTACCTACAGTGTGCAAAAATAAGGCATAGTTAAACCTCCGTATTAGAAGTGGTAAAACTACAGGGAGTTGTTTTTCATGAGCTAAATATGACTATGAGATCTTCTAGAACCTTGATGCATCTCAGGAGGGGAGAGGTAGTTGGGTTTTTGTGTGAAAAGCGGGGTTTTAGCTGCCTGGATATGATCCCCAAGCAGGCAGTGGCACATGGGGTGCTGAGCGGTATATTGGTGCTGCAGCACTGCCGAAAACTGGACTTCCAATGTCCTTAACCCCTTCTGGTAGCTGAGGAACCTCATGGTGGCACAGGGGGTGCTGAGCCATATATTGGTGCTGCAGCACCTCCAAAAACTGGCGTTTCAGTGTCCTTAACCCCTTCTGGTAGCTGAAGAACCTCGTGGAAAACCCAGGGAGTGCTGCTTCAGTGAGTCATCAAACCCCGTATTTATTGATCATTCCAAATGAACCTGCAGTTCACCTCTTAGTGCACTTTTAAACCTCTCGCTTTGTTTCTTCTCCTTCTGATCACTTCTTTTCCCATTCTGCATTGATCCTTCATTCAATGCCATGCTTTGGAAGTAACTACATTAACTTCTAGGGGGGTTTTCTCTCTTTTACTCTTTTCTTAGAAGTCTTGTTTTAAAACATCTGGAACTCTTGTCCCTGATCTTGCCTGGACACCCAGAGCTTGAATCCTTCCCTTTCTTTTTCATTAGTATTTTCTGGCTGTTATAGCTGCCGATAGTTGACTTGCTCCATTCCTGGGCCCATTTGATGTACATCACATAAACTATTTCTGTGTTTATCTCCCTTCTTATTCAAACATTAAATGATAACGATCTCCTAACTATCATTATTTATATATCACAGTGGGTAGGTGACTTGTTCCCTTTTCACAGATGAAGACATTTTACAACCAGGGAAGTTGTGGACAGTTCAGGTCAGCAGTAGATTGATTTGGCTTCCCATTTTGTGCCCAGATTGGTTGTGCTGCTTCCAGGAGGTACCTTGAATAAGGCTGAAAATAACAACAGGGAGAAATTAAACAAGTTAATGATGGGGGGAGCTTGAACACTCTGCTTTTTCTGTGATTGAAACAGCGAGTTCGTAGGCTTTGCAAGTCAACACCTTTGATCAGTATATAAACCACTTTGAAATGTTTTTAAAAGGATGACTTTTTTCCTCTTTTTTTTGCTTTATTTTATCTATTTTCGCAGGTATCAGCCAGAGCCGGATCTCCCATTGGCTGCTGCAGCAGGGGTCGGACCTGAGCGAACAAAAGAAAAGGGCATTTTACAGATGGTACCAGCTCGAGAAGACAAATCCCGGTAAATAAATACAGCCTAAACATCTCCTGCTGTGTTATTTATGGAAAGAAGCCTTTTGTCCCTGTTTATTATCACTGATTGTTCAGTTCTTGGGCTGGCGTACTGAAGAGGTGTTCCCTCTGACCAGAACAATCCATCAAGTTGTAGCCTGCTAACATGAAATATATACCAAAGCTCTTAAGAATGAACAGATAGAAATCATTAATATTGGCTGCATAATGTAAAGTAGTGAAGAAAAACCGCACATTTGGGCAGAGAGGAACTTTGGGATAACTTCAGAGGGTTTGCGGGTGGATCTTGAGCTCAGGGATGGGATGTTGGTAAGTTGGAGATGTGTCTCTCAAATCCCACCTGCTTCTCCAAATCTCAAAATAGATCTGAAATAGAAAAAGAGAAGTAAAGCTCCTCATTATCTTTAACTAACCAGCAATCTTCAGAATCACAGTTCAATTAATTTCCTTGCATTATGCTCTTCCATAGATTATGTTTGACCACAGTTCTTTTTGTTCCCTTTAGCGGTTTCATTGTAAAGATAAAAATATTTATGTTTAATTTCCTTTAAACAACGGCATGATTAAATTAACTGTGTAATTGTTTTAAGGAATTTAAGCCTCATGCTCTCTAATGTGAACTTGGCTTTAATATCCAGAATTTTATTATGAAAAATTCCACTGGAAAAGAGATCCTCGAAACTCCTGCTGTGTGTATAAGCTGAAAATCAAGCTGCCAGTTGGCCTGAGAACACTTGAGCTTCAAGCTGGGTGGGTTCAAAGTGACACCTAAGCCCGTCCTTTCTGTTAAGCCTTGACTTTTGCGGTGGCTGCAATTGTGACAGCAAAGCTACAGCCGTTTGGTGGCGGCTGCTTTGAAAGCCACGTGTGTCGCACCCTATGAACTAACACTCAGCCGTTTCCCTTTGATGGAACGTGTTGCCTCCAAAACAGTGAAGAGAGGTTATTTGGAAGGTCTATTTTGCCCAACAAAAAGCCCCAAAGCCTCTCCTGACAATGCAAACTCCCATCTTTTCTTGCCAATGTCGTTTGGAGTTGTTTAAGAAATAGTGTTCTGGGCTAAGAGAAGCCTTGTCAAACTTAGCACTAAACTCTTGACTTCTTCCTCTTCACCTTTCCCCATGTCCACAAGCTCGCATGGTGTTTGTCCTTTTGCTCTTGAGAAGAGTCTAAGGAGGGAAGAACTTGGCCGCTGAAGGTTACGGCCGAACTGGAAATGAACCGACATTAACCTCTGCTTTTCCAACGCGTTCTCTTGCCAAGCTCTTATTCACTTTCATTAATACACAGATGGAGAAATGTCTTGAAAAGTGGTTGTTTGAAAACAACCTTTTCCAAGTAAGAGATTTTGTACCATATTTCCGAGACAAAAGGTAGAACGGCTCCTCTGCTTATGCCAAGCGACTATTTGGATGCGCTTAAATTCCCTTTAGAACCAAATAATATTCAGTTTCTTTTTCGAGACTGAGGCAAGGAGGAGAACCCTCTGTTTTCCTGGAGCTGTTGGAAAAACCTACGTGAGGAAAATGTGGTTGTATTTATTTATTTATTGTAGGATAATCCACTACTTGGAGTTATTGCCATCTACTATATTGCAGGTCAGGCTGGCCAGCCGAGAGATAACAAACACACACATGTGCAAGTGCATACGGTGTATTAAAGAAGGTATAAACCAAAGAATCCTGGATTTAAATTACAGTTATAAAATCAATTTGGAGCCCAAGTTTTGGATACTGCTTACAGTATCCTGTGATTAGTAGACTAGACTGGTTGTTCTTGGATTCGGAAAATGAAGAGTTTATGTTTATCTCCCTTCTTATTCAAACATTGAATGATAACGATCTCCTAACTATCATTATTTCTATATCATAGTGGGTAAGGGTTCCCTTTTCACAGATGAAGACATTTTACAACCAGGGAAGTTGTGGACAATTCAGGTCAGCAGTAGATTGATTTGGCTTCCCAGTTTATGCCCAGTTTGCCTGTAGCAAACTCCAGCCACGTTCACAAAGAAGATCGTTCTCCTTCAAATTTAAGACATTAAATGACTGGCATGTGTTTTTTCTAGTCAACTCCTGGGAAGTGATAGTTGCCTTTCTATTCTTTTATACTTCATCTTCTCCAGTTCCACCTCCTGGGAATAAAATCTTCTTTGGGTGATGGCACCAGGTCCCTGTGTGCAGAAGCACCTACATGTTGGAGTTACCCATGGGCCAAGTGAGGCCTTTGGGGGCTTTTATTCCCCCCATTTCTTCAAATTCCTTATTTTGGGAAACTGGATCTTCAGCCTAAGTCCATTTTCTGGCTGAATTTGTTTAGTAATGGGAAGGAAACTTAAAACGAAAACAATCTGAAGGACTAGGGCACCAGATATAATCAGTTTATGAGCTGTGAATGAGGAAGAGTTGTTTAGCGAGGCAGGACTGGAGATCCCTTGGTAGACCTGGAGTCTCTCCCTGGCTCCACCGGTTTTCTGGATGACTCTTAGGGAATTATTTCACATTTGTACCTCCCTTTCCCGTCTCCTACTTAAAGATGAGACCATTTCCCTGTGCGGGACTTGCCTGTTGCTTCCTCCCAGCAGGGAATGGCTTTTGCTGTTTCATATATTGCACCCAGCCAGGAGTTTCTAATAATATAGGGGACAGAAGATGACTTATAAATACATCAAAAGAGATTTTATTTCTCTTTATTTTTTCAAAAGTATAACTCTACTATATGATGCTTTAAGTCATCCCCAGGCAGCCCTACACCTGACAACAAAAGAACGTCACGTCGTGGCAATTTTGAGACATCGCTGCTGTTGAGATGTCGCGAGATGTTGCTCCTGTACAGAAGAACTCAGCAATTCCATCACATTTATTATTTACCAGCGTGTTTTGACCTCTCGAATACGCTGTTTGGTGTTTGCTTGAGTTCGGTTGCTGGTTTGCAGGGGCAGTTTCCTCCTGTCTTTGGCGCTGGGTACCCAGCAAACTGGAACATTGCAAAAGAGACTCGAGTCTCCAACAGCAAACTGGAACATTGCAAAAGAGACTCGAGTCTCCAACAGCAAACTGGAACATTGCAAAAGAGACTCGAGTCAGGATCAGGAAAATAAGCACGCTTTTTCTGCTATATGCAATAATCTTGCTCAAATTTTCTTGATCAACGTTTTTCTGGTAGGAGTGATGTGGGATTAATAGCAACGCTGCGAATTCCAATGCACTAGCAACTGATTTTTTCTGGAAACTCTTGCCAATTAGGGCAAAAGGCAGTTTTGTATTGAAGGGAAAAAATCAGTGCTAAATGCTAGTGTGTTAAGGGTCTTTAACGCAATTAATAGAGATGCTTTTCATTTAGGGCATCGCACCTCTTGTGTTTTGTGGAGCACTGAGAGCATTTTGACAGCAAACAAACAGCCTGTGTTTCAGAACTCCAACAGTTGAGTTTGGAGTGCACAGAGTCCTAGAATGTTCTGATTATTGTTTTCGGAGCCCAGTAGTTTTAAATACATAATTCCCTATTTCATTTTACATTAGTAATTGTTAGCCTGATTAGTTTGACATGCAACGTGGAAAGTCTGTTATGGAATAACTTCAGCGTGTCCATTCCCTGTGTGCGCTGCAAACTGAAGCTGGCACCTAGAAATGATGTGCTGAAGCTACAGATGAACACAGACTGATTCCATTTTGGCTGGATATTTATTTCTGCTGGGCTTTTGTAATAGAAAGGCAGCTGTGGTCACCTTGGAGAATACCGTGTGCTCTTCTCCTTGAACAAAAGGGAAAAAGAAAGATAGTTATTATCAAGATGTAGCATCTCTTGTGTTATTCCCATAGCAGCTCTTGTTTAGCTATAAAAGAAAAGCCTACAAAAAACAAGAAGAAAAACTCGGGGGCTGGATCTCCCGTGAGATTTGCCCTGGAAATGGATTGTTGGTGATTTACTGGTTTACAGAGAAAATCGTCCCCGCTCTGGTCCTTCCCATCCGAGCAGTGAGCTCTGGAGGGAGCTGCTGCTGATCCAAACCCGGCCCGGCTCTGTGCTCACTGAAAGGTGCTTATGGTTGTCGAGGGTTTGATTGCGGGGTGACAATAAACCATGGCAGATGTATTGTTAACCCCCTCTCCCCCTTCCCACTCAGGACAGGCGATCGGGAGGGAAAGAAGGACAGAGAGAAGAGACTTGGGAAAATTAAACATGTTTTACTAATGCTACTGATAAAATAGAGAAATAATACAAAATATACAAAACCAGTCTTGAAAGTCCTGGCACCCGAAGTCCTGGACTGGACTCTGCAGCCAATGGAACTGGGTTCAGTCTGTCACTGGCCTCAATTCGCAGGGACGACTCACAAGGTCCTCTCCTAATGTCACCATGAGGAAAAGGGACGAGATCCTCGTGATCTCCCACTTTTATATGAATTATCCCGTGAATGGGATGTTATACTCCGTTGGTCAGTTTTTGGTCCCCTGTTTCTCGTTGCCCCTCTGGCAAGATGTGCATCCATCCTTATCAATGACCTCGCATTCCATTACTATGTTCACCAAAACATGGATCTGGTTCTCCAGGAAAACGCAGCTAATCTGAAAGCTTTAGCTGACAGGCACATTCACTAAAAGAGAAACTTGGTTTTAACAAAAACCAGGACAATGATGTGATCTGGGGTCAGGCTGGCTAAAAATACAGTGTGACATCTGTTCTTATCAATATCATATCCGTACCTGCTGCAAAGCCTTGGTGGTAAATGGTTTCTCCGAGTGAAGAGGTGGCCTGAGGCTCCTCTGTGCACCCCCCTGGCCGAGACGTGTGATGAGGAGCAGCAATGCGACACCTTTTGGAGCAGCGTTCTTTCTTCAGGGTGGTGTTTGGGATGTGCTGAGAGCTCTTGCCATGGGGAATTCTGAGTTTAGAGCTGCATTCCAGCACCGTTCTTGCCTCCTCTCCCCAAAACCCACCTGCAGCATCCCTAGCGTTTGAGAGAACGCTGCCTTGCACAAAGAAAACACTGGTGCAAAAGATCCTCAGCGCTGGCAGGTTGGGAGAGATCTCACTTTTGATTTTGCTCTGCAAAAGGAGTTCTTCCCACAGAGTTCACCTCTCCACCTCTCCCATATCTCTTGCTTTTTGATGCATATACCAAGATGAAAATCTCGTACTGCATTCTGCTCAAGAGAGAAGTTTCAGTTCCTAAAAGCTGTTTGAGAGGTTTGTAAAAAGAATCTGACCTGGTAACTTGGGATGTAACGTATGAAGTTGTAAAGCAGAGGAGCTGGGTGAATATTGCCGTGGAGCTTTGGAACAGCAGAATAAACAGGATCCCAAAGTACTCACTTAATTGAGGGGGATGAAGAAAATCTCCATAGTTGCCTTATTAAATGTGACAATAGTGTATATTCCACCACTTTTGCCACTGGCTGATAAATCCGAGCACATTTTGTGCCTCTCTGTGCATTCGGATGTTTCCATCTTTATGTGTGTGCAAAACAGAGGTGGGCACTTGCTTGTAATTCTCAGCATACTTCTCTCTTATCTGCGGCTGATATTGATGTTACCCCATAGAAAAGAGAAATATCTTCTATTCAGTAAGTGAACGTATCAGTAGCAGGAGAAAATTTATGCTTTAAATGCCCTTTTTTTTCCCAACCTTTGTCTGAATAATAGAAGTATTTTGCATCTCTCACCTTGATGTTGGGCATCACTGATATTCCTATACTCTCCCTGTGAAAAGAAATCCCCAGATAGGGGAAGTATATTGCAAAGACCATGCAGAAAAAGCTAATTTCTTATCCTATTCTCCTCTGCCTCTTTTAAAAATTATTTTTTAAAGTTTTTTCAGTTTTTGTATCTATTTAAAGCCTAGTGACCCAGTGCTGACCCAAACCCACAACCTGTGCAAATACTAAAAGGAATAGATGAGGAATTCTCCTGGAAATGCCCTCCCAATGAATTGGCAGTATAAGAAGTTGTTCATGTGTCAATAGAATGTAGGAGTCTGGGTAGCTGGGAATTAGTGCGATTCGCCACCCGTTGTGCGTGCAAAGCGGAGATTGTGGGCATCAGTTCCTACACACTTCTCCTGGGTCAAGGTTTGAGGTGGTTCTGGGCTCAGAAACAAACCCCTGGCAGGAGGAAAATCCTCCTCGTGCAGTTCTGGAGAGGAACGCAGCCAAATGCATAAATAGCCAATTTCTTGCCTTTTAACTCTAGGAATTCGTTTAGTGGTTAAACTCTTAAGTTCCCCTAACCTTTTTCCTCTGTTTTCAATTAAAGCAGCAGTGTTGTTTTGCTAATGCAGTGTGTTTTTATGATTAAATCCTAACCATTTGGAGCAAGTCTGTGCACGCGGAGGGATTTGCTGTCTCAGCCCCTCTTTCCATGTTCTCCCATGCACACAGCTGCCTGCGGCTCTTCCATCTCCCCACGCTGCTTCAGGGCATGAATTCCATAGCTCACTATGCATATGGGATATAGGTGGTGATGTATCTTTTCATCCACCTGTTTGCGCTTGGTTTGGGTTGGGTTTTTGAAATCTTTTTGCACACAAGAACTGCTATTTCTTGCCACTAGAGAAAGTCACCGGTCACAAAGCCGCCCTTCACAACATACCCCGTTTTACCTATTAATGTCCTATACCAGGTTCCCATCCTCAACCAAGCAACATAGGAGAGATCGGTCTCCCAGTGGGTCTTGATTTATCTTGATTTATTAACTTAGAAGCTGTTGTGGAAAGAATCAGGGGTAAGTTTCAAAGGGCTTTGCACCAAGTGCTATCTCTTGCTTAATGTTTTCCTGTTCAGGCTTCTTGAAAGGAGAAATACATCCATAGAAGGGGGACAGAAGAGGAAAGATGTGGCGTTAATCTGCTTTCAGTGCCTTTTTCAGGCGACCTGGCACTCGGGAGCCCGTGTTTGCGCAGGTCGCAGGGTGTGTTTCTATCGGTGGAGCTATTTCAAAGTGTTTACTCAGCTCTTCAGACACATCATAATCCCTTTGGTATCAATTTACATTTTGCTTTTTGTTGTACAAAGAAATGGAAACCTGCTGTTTCCCGTTTTGTGGCAGAAGAGGTAAAAGCGCAACCCGAATAAATCCTGGAGCGTAGATCACCCGTTCTGTACGACCCTTTTCCTCTTGCTGAAGACAGGGCAGCTTTTCCTATCACCTCCATTACATCTCCCTTAGATTTCACCTCTACCTTGGAGGTTGGAGGGGGCCTTGTGTGTCTTTACGGTGTCTTTGCTTGATAACGCTTTACTTGTTTTAGTTTGAACGGTTTCATCACCTGTCTTGTCTTTTTTTCCCACGAGCAGGAGAGAGAAAACGGGCGTGATTTTTAATCCACTAGGAAACACAGTATTTATCATTCTTAGGGGCTACGTTAAGCATGAGACCCGCTCCTATCCCAATAGAAGAGCCAGAATGGAGACAGACGCCTCCCCCAGTCACAGCTACCTCTGGGACCTTCAGACTACGGCGAGGCAGTCGGTTCACGTGGCGGAAGGAGTGCCTGGCTGTGATGGAAAGGTACGTCACCTCGGGCTTACCGACGGGCGTTTTAAAGCCAATACAAACATCCTTTTTCCTGCCCTGCTGAACACCAGCTTCATTTTGCGTTGGCATCATGCAGCTTAATAACAGTGTAATCGTTTGATTCTCAATGGGAGAGTAGGAGGAGCTATTTAACGCCTTTTGTTGTTTAAAAAGATGTTCTACTTCTCTGGACGATATCTCGTGTTTTGTAGCCCCTAAGGCATCTTGTTCTTACTTCAGTATTGGTGTCCAGCTCTTTGCGTTTGCAGAATCCTTTCCATCCAGCCCCACGCAGGCTCCGTCGCTGTGGGGCTCTGCACGCTCTTTACATTATACATTTCTCCTCTCCCAGCTTACTGATTTATCCTCATAATGCACCGGGTTATTTTCTAGCTTATACTGGCACTTCAGCAGCCCTATGAATCGTTCAGGATGCAGAGCTTTGCCTAACAAGCACTAGATTCCTTGTCCAGAAATGCTCTTACAGCCCTTTTATGTGAACTGGGAACAGCACAGAGCAAAGTGGATCTTTCAACTACATATGCAGAGTGGCAGGGGATCATTAGAGCTCCCAGCTCGTGGGTCCTGCGGAGACGGAGCGCTCTCTGAGCCCGGCTACCCGAGCGCTTTGCCTTCCCCTCTGCTTGCAGTAATGTCTCTTTTGTGGATAGTATTGTATAATAGAACAGGGCCAGGGAACTCAGATGGAGTTTAGGGATGAATGCTTGTTTCTGTTAAGGGCTAAATGGCTGGGAGGAGTTTCCTTCTCTCTGAGGAACCTCAGATGACTGTGTGTGCTACACTCCTCTCTGCTTTGCAACTCCATTAAGTCCGCAACCAGCAGATTTTGGGGATGTGCTTTTGCTTTCTGTAATGCTCCTCTTGCTCGAACAAGGGTCTTTGGAACTGATTAGGAGCAGAGAGTGTCTCCTTTTCCCTAAACTGAGACCAAAATACCAAGTTCTCTCAAGGACCCGAGGTATTCTACACACAAGATGGACATATCCATACTTCTATGTGGCCACAGGCCATCGTGGGGCCTTTGCAGCGCTGAGACCACGATCTAAGTGTTTATTTCCATAATCTATCCTGGCACAGCACTGATGTTTTCAGGTTTGGCTGAATGTACCTCCAAAGGAAATAATCTAAATGTTTGAAATCTGTTCTGCTAATGCAAAGTCCCGAAACGTGATAGCACACAGACTGTGTTTTTCTAGCGTCCCCTCCACACAGGCAGGACAACATGCAGTGTAGGATCTTTAACGCTTTCAAATGCTCGTGTGACTGTCCTGATTGCAGTGTGTATGATGACAAAAATGTTCCAGCTCTGTGTACCACCTCCTTATTAACCCCCGAGGAGTGAAATATTTAGTTAGTCCGAAGTAGAATTAGAACTTTGGGCATCGATGTTGTTCCTTCTTGGTTTCTGTCTAGCCTAAAGCGTGATAACTGCTGTTATTTACTGTTGGAATCATGATAGTGGAAACACAGAGCAGAAGGAGAAAGCCAGGCCCTTCAGCTCCCTCCTAAAGCCGGGCTTTGCTGAGACACTCAAGGAGTCAGACAGCCTGTAAGGGTTTGGTATCTGTTAGAAAGATGTGAGGTTTAGTTTTGTGTACAGAAAGCAGCACGTTGGTGTTGACGTTGGAAATCATCCAGTTGTGTATGCAGATGCATAATCACTTGATCTAATTTGTCGTTACTCTCTTTCTTCTTTGTCATTCTCGGGTTTGTTTGCTGTGTCTTGTGCTCTGTAAGGTCTTTGCTGCTGGGGTTTTCTTCCTATTCTGCTGTTCTGCCACATTGCCTTAATCCTGCCTTTAATATCAGTTTGAATCAGCACTGAATTTCGCAGCCTTGTGTGTGGGTGCTGGACAATATGGCCAAGGGCTTCGACTTGAGGCAAGAACACAGTAACCTCGAGCTGTGGCAAGTCACACTATTTGTGTGACAATAAAACTACACCATAAAGCAAGTTGGAAATGCGGTTGTTTAACTGTTATGCTTTTAATAGGCCGAGTTGAGCTGTGGGGATGGAGCTGGTTTATGCGACAACTTTTGAAAGAGTGAGAGGAAAATACCCTTTTGGGAGCCATAGGAAGAAGGGAACTAATGTCACATACAAGTCACCAGAGACTTCCAGGCTTGTCTGTGATGTGACTCACATCACCAGCCAGGGTCGAGGTGACCAGACCCCTGCACATCAGGTTCACTTGGTGCCATAGGGTGAGGAATTCGGCCCCCTATAATGCTGCTTTACATTACTTGTGTCCTGGTGCCATTCATCTGCTCATTTGCTTTTTCCTTTTGACGGTGAGTGAAGCCATCTTACTCAGTTCATCCAGTGTTTTCCTTAATTAAACACAAGTTGCATTGCGTTGGTATGTTCTGCAGCATCTTGTGCTGCTGCTGCGGGGGTTTAGGCACCTGCTTTGAGCTGCTTATTTGGGAACGTCCGTAAAATGCTTGTTCATCCAGGCTTCTAGCAATTCAGCCCTGAGAAACGGAGATCCAGGAGACAATTCCATCCCACTAATGCAACTATAAGCACCTTTCTGGCTGCAAGAGAGGAACCTTCTGCTATTAGATGTAACTCTGGTGATCTTATTCAATGCCTGAAGATAAGAGGGTTGATTCTAGACCTTAATGGCAACTCCTGGGTGGGGAATGCAGAGCTACTTCTTCCTATAAACTTCTGAAACGCTGCTGTGAAGCCGTATAGACATTTTTTGGAGGCGAGGATCAAAGTCTTGGGCTGCTCTATGAGTTAATTGTGGTACGTGGTTTTGACTTGGTAAGAGATGCAGTCGCTGAAAGTCGCTGTGGCAAAGCAGCTGAGAGCTCTTCAAGAAAATAAACCCTGAACTTGATTGCAAAAATTAGACAGATTTGCTTGCAAGAGCAGGCTCTTCAAATGCACAGCACCGGTCAGAGTTTGGCCCATAAATGAGAGAGTGAGGGTTGAAGGACTAGTTTCTCTTTTTTAAAAGATCTAAATCAAGCAAAATTCCAGTGCAATTAATTATTAGATTGCTGCCAACCTGATGTAATTAAGACTAGAGTTAGGGCCAGCACATATACTTAAATGTCTCATGTACAGAAGTGTCTGTATACAGGGTATGTGTATTAAAGAAACTAATTGGTTTATACTGGGTTTCCAGAATGCTGCTTGCGGTTTCTGTAATTCAATTCTCCAGCCTTTACTGCTTTTTTGGAACCCCTCCCAGAGCAGTTTGTTAGTTGCTAGGCTTACATTTCGGACAATAGATTCAGGTCTCTTTCTCCCTCTCTCTCTTTTTAAATATCTCTGGGAATATTTATGCGCTGAAGGTTAAGAGGAGCAGTGGTTGCAGAAGGTGAAGCTCTATATTTAACTGCAGACTAGGTGTGGTTCAGACTGCAGCACAAGCTCCTTCTCGCCGCCGCGCTCCCCAGATCCACCTTGACCCGTTCCCTTCCCCAGCTCCTGAAATGTGCTGAGTTTTGCGTGCGTTTGCCGGCGTGTGGCTTTACCCTCCTTTGGGAGCTACAACAGACCTTTCTGAGGTTAAACTTGAAAGTCTGTTTCTGGTTCAGTTCTTCTGCGTTTCGTCTTGTCCCACAGATATTTTTTTCCCTTTTCTCCGCTTTCCTACTTCTTTTCAACCCCCCTCATTAGAGCTTCGAAACTGAAAATTCCCTTAGGGGTTTTTCTATTTTAATGAAGCTGTGTTGTCTTGTCTATCTTTTTTTTGGAAGTGATGCGTGCTTCTCCTCTAATCATATGTTAGAGTTGAGGTTTATCTTCCTTTTCAGACAAAAATACCACCTCGGATTGGCAGCAGAATCAATGACAATACACCCGTTTTAAGGCACTTCCACTGAAGATGTTGGGCTGGGGGATTGCGTGTTGTTTTTTAAGTATATGTTTTATCCAAAGATTAAAATAACTGTAAGTTCTGCTCTAAACAAAATGAATAATTCATCCGTTGAAAGTATTTCACTTTGTCTAGGCAACAGGGACTTTGCTTTCAGGTTGGGGGTTATTCGGTTTGATTTTATGGCTCTGGTTTTTTATTTTAACACTTTTCTGTGCCTTTGAACCAAGATGTATTTAGATTAAGTAAGACTGGATGATATAGATACCTATTATTCCCATTTCATAGATGGAAAAACAGAGTCAGGTGTTTCATTTGGCCTTGCGATCCAAGGCAACTTTATTCATAAGAGAAATGGGTTTAGATTTCTCGAGATACCAAGGGTATGGTTTCGCGATACAGCTGAGCTGAATTAACAGTTTGTCACCATCTCATCCTTAGGTGTTATCCTGTCTCATCGCCCTTCTCGATTCCTCCTCCGTTTCCCTGCGCCTGCCTTGTGCCAGATGTGCTGCTTCCCTGGTTGAAATACCAGCCAATTCTGCTCGGTTCGGGAAAAAATGAATCCTTTTTATCTCCCCGCTGCATTTTATTGAGTTGGTTCAGCTTGCTGTGCGATGAGGAGGTGCCAGACCTGGGATGTACAACATGGGAGAGGGAGTTGAACAAAAAGATGCGCAGATTTTCCGCGGTGTGTTTGTGATCCGCTCGCTTTTCTGGTGGTTTTTGCTTGGTTTGAATTGGATGCCCCATCCCTGGAGACACCCCAGGCCAGGCTGGGTGAGCAACCTGAGCTGGTGGAGACGTCCCTGCTCTTGGCACTGGATGGACTGTGAATATCCCTTCAACCCAAACCATCCTGTGATTCGATGATTCTGTGCTGACAGTTGTGCTTTGTCCTTTGATTTTTGCCCAACAGCAGGAACATCTCGCTGTATCACCCCTGTCAAACTCTTTGTGTAACTTGAGCCGGTTGTATTCTTGTTCCCCCTTTAAATCAGACCCAAATTGATGAGGAAGGTTGTCACCCATCCCTGCTGCGTTTCCTTCGCACCACAGAAGATTGAGCATCGCCCAGCCTCCTGAGTATTGCATCTGGGTAGGAACAACCCCAGGTTCCAGTATAATGACCTATTAGAGAGCAGTGCAGGGGAAAGGGACCTGGGGGTCCTGGGGACAGCAGGGTGACCATGAGCCAGCACTGGGCCCTTGTGGCCAGGAAGCCAATGTTACCTGGGGTGGGTTAGAAGGGGGTGGTCAGTAGATCAGAGAGGTTCTCCTGCCCCTCTGCTCTGCCCTGGGGAGACCACACCTGGAATCTTGTGTCCAGTTGTGGCCCCTCAGTTCCAGCAGGACAGGGAACTGCTGCAGAGAGTCCAGCGCAGCCACCAAGATGCTGCAGGGAGTGGAGCATCTCCCGTGTGAGGAAAGGCTGAGGGAGCTGGGGCTCTGGAGCTGGACAAGAGGACACTGAGGAGGGACTCATTCCTGGGGATCAATATGGAAAGGGGCAGTGTCAGGAGGATGGAGCCAGGCTCTGCTGGTGACAACCAGGGACAGGACAAGGGGCAATGGGTGCAAATTGGAACACAGGAGGTTCCACTGAAAGAGGAGAAGCAACTTGTTTGGGGTGAGGGTGGCAGAGCCTGGCCCAGGCTGCCCAGGGGGTTGTGGAGTCTCCTTCTGTGCAGACATTCCAACCCGCCTGGACACCTTCCTGTGTAACCTCATCTGGGTGTTCCTGCTCCATGGGGGGATTGCACTGGATGAGCTTTCCAGGTCCCTTCCAGCCCCTGACACTCTGGAATTCTGTGAAAGAAGCACCTCGTGCCGCGGTCGGGCCGGCAGAGCCCTGCGCTTGGTTCTGGCTCTGAGCGATATCAGCCCTGACATGCGTTATTAGAAATTCTTCCGATTGTGAAAGCGCTATTACTGCAGCTCTCCTGAGCGCCGGGGTTTCCACGGCTTCCCTGGGGAAAATGAGAGCTCTATTAGCTCCTGAAATTCAGTTAGGAAATTTTCTTAGTTAATTTAATCCCATTACTCTTAGTTATGTCTTCTAGCAGAACCTTAATACCGGCCCCATAGGGGATCTAAGTTTCCTGTGCAAGGCTTTGGAGGAGATTTAAGTTTTGGATTCATTGCGTTTCTCCCTTTTCAAGCTGACAACAGAGCAGGAAGTAATGTCTTTCGGTCTCTTCCATTAGCCTTGTACATTGTTAGGAACAGAACATCAGTTTCTCATCAATATAACGATGTCCACCGCTTTGCTCAGGGATGCTGCTCGTCTTCCTCGGGTTTGTTTTGCAGACTGCAAAGAGGTGAGGAGTGCTGGGAGTTCGGCTCGGCCATCCCTGCGACCCTCAGGTGTCATTGAACCTTTTGGCGACTCGCTGTTCTTACCCCTAAAATATCTACGACCTGCTGGGGAGACTGAGCCAAAGCGAAGAAACCATCAGCAAGGTGCTAAATACCTGCAACTCTTGGGTTACCTACAAAGATTGGTGTTGGGAATTAGGAAAAACTTTCTAAATTAGGAATGGTTGCGCACTAAGGTTATCTACAGAAATTACGTAGCGTTTCTCAGGAGCAAATGAGCTAAAATCTATCTGGGTGGCTCTGTTATATTTGATCTTAACGCAGAGGGAAACATCAGGTGACGTGTTTACATGATTTTCCAGCTTCTTCTATTCCGTCACAAGGTGTTTATTAGTCAGCAACTTGCAGTGGGAGGTTTAACTTCATTCAGTCCCTTGAGATGGTAGGAAGGGAGTATTTTTGCAGCATCTTTGCTGTTCACTTTGCAAAGGCATTCAGGAAAGTTCACTTGACAATTTAGACACGGGCAGGATCGGTTTATTGTCTGCAAGTTCAGATGGTTTGGCTCAGGGTCATTGCTGTATGTCTTCATAAAATGCAAGAGCAGCCATTTTATGCTTGCTACACAGTATCTTTCTTCTTTTGCATTAGATCAAGCAATGTTCCCTCTTAGACATGCATAATATTCCAGCTTCCTATTCTAATCAGCCATAAGCAAATCCCAGTCGTTTGGCAGCTTGCATGCAGTAAAACGCAGCGCTGGGCTGGCTGTCCAGAGAGCTCGCCAGACGCTGCTTTCCTGAAGGATCCAGCACCTAACAGGGTATTTTTCTATGAACTCAGGTGCTTTTTGTATCTTTATTCTCTTTATTATCTTTTAATAATAAAAAGAGCGCTGTGTGGGAGGGGCAGCTCCTTGCAGCAGACTCCAGATACGATTTTTGTACCTGCCAAGGTCACAAGAATTGAAATCAACATTTGCAAAAGGAGCCTTGTCAGTCTGACCTGCAACAGCACTGGCTGCTGCAATAACCCGACGTTTTGAGAATGGCAATTCTTCCAGTCCAGGTGCTCTCCGGCTTTTCTGCAGGACCAGTTTCCTCTGTGTTCTGTCTCCCTGCTCGTGAAGGTGAGAAGCGAGATCTCACCCCGAGTTAGAACGTTGTCTTCTCGCAGCATCAAAGCACTGGTCATACCAATGGGATTGAAACTCTCTCTGGAAGTGCCCAGGTGCTTTCAGCGCAGATGTAAAAACTCAGAGCTGCTCTTTACTGTGCAGGCTAATGTCATTTTTACTGGCTCCAGTAGCACCGATGTGTGAGAGGATCTGTAAGACCCGATTACCTCTTAACCTCTCGTTTGTTTTTAAGAACATCTGCTGGCTCCTGCTCACAGACCCATTAGTCAGAGTGTACCCCTGAATATTACATCCAAGCTGTCCTGCTTGCCCGTGCAGTGATTTCATTTGACCGTCCTCAGCATGTGAAGTGATGCTGGGACATTGCATAAGGAGAGGAGCTACAGAAACATCCTCAAATCAACCCGAGTTCCTATTAGGAAAACACAAGTGTGACATGGCAGGTCTGAATAGCACCGTGAACAGACTCCCAGGCTGGCTGGGTTGAAGGGACCTCTGGAGATCCCCCAGTCCAACCCAGCTGCTCACGCAGGGTCACAGAGCAGATCACACAGGTGGGGCCAGGCGGGTTTGAATGTCTCAGAGCAGGAGACTCCACACCCGCTCTGGGCAGCCTGGGCCAGGCTCTGGCACCTCCCAGCAAACAAGTTTCTGCTCATGTTCACATGGAGCCTCCTGTGTTTCAGTCTGTGCCCGTTGCCCCTCACCCTGGCGTTGGGCACCACTGAACAGAGTCTGGTCCATCCTCTGACACCCACCCTGACATATTGATCCCATTGATCACATCCCTCTCAGCTTCTCTTCTCCAGCTCAACAGCCCCAGCTCTCTCAGTCTCCTCATCACAAAGATGCTCCAGACCCCTCAGCATCTTTGTGTCCCTCCCTGGACTCTCTCCAGTAATTCCTTGTCCTTCTTCACCTGGGGAGCCCAGCACTGGACCCACAACTGCAGATGGGGCCTCCCCAGGGCAGAGCAGAGGGGGAGGAACAACCTCCCTCCACCTGCTCCTCACACTATTGCAGCTGTGGGCATTCTCATTATTCGCATAAATATGCAATTCCTTCTAAATCCTGCTAAGGACTTCAGGGTACTTGGGAAAACTAATTACATACCTAGTTTCATTTTATATGCTAAACTGTGTTTAAAAATTTGGAGGTCCCTTTTTCCTGAGTCTCATGAAAAATAATTACAAAGAACCTTCTGTTTACCTTCCCGTCATCACTCCTTGTACATATTGCTATCGATATGCTGCTTATTTATCTCCTCTCTGAACTAAACAGTCATTCTCTTATCTCTTTTTAGATGGCGAGTCTTCCCTTGCCTCTAATACTATTCATTGTCACTCCTCTCTGGACCTTTTCTATTTCTGCATTCAGTTTTTAGTGACGCGGGGCAGGTGAGCGGGGACAGGAGACCTCTAGATGCTGTTCATTGTAAGGACAGCGTAAAAGTCTAAGTTTAGTGCTGTGGCTTATCTATCTTTGAGCTTTCTTCTGTGCCAGCACTAAGTTTTCTCTAATCTCCGATGGTATTCTTCTTCCTGTGACTGTTCTGTTTAATGTACACGGAATGGACTAGTAACAACAAGCTCATATTAATTAGTTACGTCGTTATTTTCTTCACCGTGATTTCAGGAGGCAGGGCAAGTCACAGAAACTGCGAACGTTCCATCTACATTTTATATGCTGTAGAACAACTATTTGCTATAGACTGGAACAAAATCTCTTGCTCATATTACAGCCCTTGTAAGGGTGATGTGTCTTTGGATGTGCACAAGGGTATAACAGTTATAATCCACTGTCCCTCTGTCCTGAAGGAGTGGAGACACCGCTGGGGAATGTACTCGCTCTCTGTGAGCAGAATCTGGGGACATGTCACAGGTAAGGCAGTGACAATGACAAACACAAGTGACCATAAAGCTACAATCATTCCCCCTTTGGCTCTTTTTCAGAGTCTTGGGAAAGATCTGGGCAGCCCTGTTCCAGGTCTAAGGAATAATCATCTCTCACAGGGAGATTTCCCTGACCTGGGTGTAATATTACCCATGGAATAAACCTACTTCGGTCAGTTGCAAAAATTAACTTCTTGAGCGACCTGGGAAGCGTTTGGAAGGAATTAGTGATCAGGTTGGCACCTCATTGTGTCTCAATTTGATGGGGCGGCTGTCGACGGGAGCAGCTCCGAGCGCTCTCGGGTTGGCCCATTCCTGGTTTATAGATGCAAAGCGTTGTGCCGACTCCTGCTTCATCTCCTCTCTGAACACGGTCCAAACCTACCTCAGCGAAAGGAAATTCTCTGCCATCTAGTAACAGATGGGAGGGCTTTATACAAGCAATAAACAGAATCATTACGAGGAGAAGTGGGGGAGCAAAATTCCGAAGTACAGCTCCTAAGTATGTTGCATCATGTATTTATGGGCTCTTGGTCAGGCTGTGGAGCACTTTAAACAGACTAAAAAGAATGCTTTGTCAGGCAAGCATATGGGCTTTAACCACAAAAGTCACTACCACATCCTAAATTCTTTTTTAGCCTTTTTTTCTTGTAGTCCGGGATGGCACAATTGACCCTTTTTTGTTTCATTTTCCTTCGGAACACGCATAACTTTGAATTTGTTTTGAATTCTCTGCCGTTCGCGAGGAACTCTGTCAACAGAATAAAAGGCATGGACACGTTCCAAAGAGCTTTTTTAATACGATTTACTTATGAAGAAAATAAGCTACACAAGTAGAAAACATATAGAAAAAGTCATCTGATTTGTTGCTGATGATGTCCATCGGCTGGTGCTCCTTCAGTTTTTAAATGCTCCCTGATATTCTCTTAATCACAGGGGCTTCCAGTTTCATGTTCAGCTTCTCTTTTCGGTCAAACATTATTATCTGTTTCTCAGAAAGTGATTAAATTCTCCATCTTAGAAGCAGGTGTAGCCAAGGGTACAAAATCCCTGCCCAGCAGACTCTGCTTGTTTTAGCGGTTAGAAATCTACATTCCCATGGCTGTTTGTGACCATATTGAAGCAATATTATCATTTAACTAAAATAAATCCTTCCTTCCATCTCCCTTATTGGTCACCTTCAGGTATTTGTGCTAAACCGCATCCTGATCTCAGCCTTGAGCTTTGCTCAGCTAAAACTTGCTCCATCTCCTGCAAAACGGGCTTTTCATTCCTCTGGCTTCCTGTGATCACTCCCTGAGATGTTCAGTTTGAAATTCATCTTTCTTGAATGTGGGAGACCCGGATTGTATAATACTTAGTCCAGGTGAGGTTATCACCATGTTCAAGATCATCAAGTGGTTTTGTTCTTAAGATAGGCCAGAGTTGGTACCCGAGGAAGAGCACTTGTTAACCATTTAAAGTTTCAGCCCAGTTCTTCATTTCTTTTCTACCCTATCTCATAATTATACTAATCTTTGTCTTTTTCCAAAATTATGAATGATTTCCCATATGCTTTACTGAAGTCCAAAAACGATAAGACTATATTTTTTGAGACATAGGATATATAGTCAATACCAGTATTATTCTAGTCACACTTCCCGACGAGATGAGACTGTGCCCAGGGAATCTGGCTTTTCTGAGGTGGAGTGGCCATACTTTTGAGTCCTCGGTGCTTATTATTTCCAAGGTAATTATTTACAATCCTATAGGGGAATAAGTAAATTAAAAATATATATATAAAGTGGATAATAAACTCAACTATTTCCCTATTGTCATTGAATAATCTGTAGAAAATATATTGCTCTTGTCAGACTTGAGAAGTAACACTCTCAAGGATCCACAAAGCGACCTCCTTGCTTAAAACTTCCCTTAAACCTTCTTTTTTGCTGTGACGTCTCCAAAAAGCCTCCTGAAACTGGCCTTAGCACTGTAGTCGCTTAATCAACTTGCATGCTGGCCTGTGCTAATTAATTATTTCTTGTTCTCGTTTGCTGATATCCATCTCATTGCATTGCATTTCGGTTGTAAGGCAGGGAATGGACTGATGTTTAAAAACCAGCTTATTCTGCTTTGCATCTGTACATTATTTACTAGAGTAGCAGTTCTGGTCCAGATCTTGTGGATAATGGGCAATAGGAAAAATATAAGTACTGAGCCCGAAGTCGGAAGCTTTGATCCTGAACCTTTTGACTTTGGGCACTCGTTACCCCACAAGAATTGGCCTTATCATGTCTTCTGCATCCCGTAGGATCCTTTCATTAGTTTAATCAGCTTTTCTTTTCTGAAAAAGCAGCAGTGGTGTTGTCTATGAGCTTCTCAGCTGAGTGGACCTGAGTCTGGTCCAATACTGGACATTGAAAATAAAAGCTTGCGGATCTTTGGGGGGAAATGCTGGAGGTTGGTAGCTCATATGAAGCTTTATCACAAATCCCATGTTGGGTAATTTTCCTCTCCCGGAGGCTTAGGGCAAAGTGAGACTTCAAGGTTCACAGCCAGAAGGACTATAACATTTTGAAAAACACGACCTTACCGAGGCCAAACTAAGAACAGCTTGAAGGACCTTGCTGCTTACCCTTCACATTCTGTACATACTTACTTTTTGTGTGATTCAGCGCTGAACTTCCCATTAAAGCCCAGTTTTGAGGCAAGGATAGGCTGTTCCTCCAGATGAGCTGAAAACTGAGAAAACTGCATCTCATGCATTTAATATCTTTTTCGAGAGAGCAGAGAATGGTGTTTTGGATTGAGTCCCGTGAAATCCAAAGCAGACAATTTCATGTGTGTTTGTGTTGCCAGATAAAGCCTTGGAATCCTCTGCTGTCTTAAACGCAGTATCTCTAATGACCGTGGTGTTGATTAGAGGAACATCTTGTTGGAAAGGTCACGAGTGGGTGGGCTCATTTCTGCAGGGTCCTGTCTCTTCACAGAATGCCAGAATGTCAGGGGTTGGAAGGGCCCTGGAAAGCTCATCCAGTGCAATCCCCCCATGGAGCAGGAACACCCAGATGAGGTTACACAGGAAGGTGTCCAGGCGGGTTGGAATGTCTGCACAGAAGGAGACTCCACAACCTCCCTGGGCAGCCTGGGCCAGGCTCTGACACCCTCGCCGGGAACAAGGTTCTTCTTAAATTTAACTGGAACGTTTTGTGTTCCAGTTTGAACCCATTGCCCCTTGTCCTATCACTGGCTGTCACCAGCAGAGCCTGGCTCCATCCTCCTGACACTCCCCCTTTCCATATTGATCCCCAGGAATGAGTCCCCCCTCAGTGTCCTCTTGTCCAGCTCCAGAGCCCCAGCTCCCTCAGCCTTTCCTCACACGGGAGATGCTCCACTCCCTGCAGCATCTTGGTGGCTGCGCTGGACTCTCTCCAGCAGTTCCCTGTCCTGCTGGAACTGAGGGGCCACAACTGGACACAAGATTCCAGGTGTGGTCTCCCCAGGGCAGAGCAGAGGGGCAGGAGAACCTCTCGGACCTACTGACCACCCCCTTCTAACCCACCCCAGGTACCATTGGCTTCCTGGCCACAAGGGCCCAGTGCTGGCTCATGGTCACCCTGCTGTCCCCAGGACCCCCAGCTCCCTTTCCCCTACACTGCTCTCCAACAGGTCATTCCCCAACTTACACTGGAACCTGGGGCTGTTCCTGCCCAGATTCAAGACTCTACACTTGCCCTTGTTCTATTTCATTACATTTTCCCGCCCAGCTCTCCAGCCTGTCCAGGTCTCTGATGGCAGCACAGCTTCCAGTGTCACCACTCCTCCCAGCTTGGTGTCACCAGCAGACTTGCTGACAGTCACTCTGTTCCCTCATCCAAATCATTGATGAATATATTGAATAATTCTGGCCCCAGTACTGAGCCTTGAACACTGCACTAGATCCAGGCCTCAACTGGACTCTGCCCCATTGACCACGATCTTCTTGGAGATGTTTCATCCATGGGCTGATCCTGCTTTATTTTTGATTTCTGAGAACTGTCTGATCCATTGAATGGAACTTTAATAACTTGTCCCCTGTAGAAAGTTTAAAAATATGTAGATGGGATGTTTGTTTCACGGTTGTCTTTATAAAGATCATTTTTAATCAAGTCGTCAAGTCCGGAGGATTTAATTCCCATCAATATCCCTGTAGTGCGTAGGTCTCAATTTAAATATTGCAAGTAAATAAAGGAGAATAGAGACACTATTATTCAGGCTTAGGTGCCTTGTTAGGAAGAGCTTTGAAGGTGCTGTATGTTCACACCAACGCGTTGTTGAAATATCACAGAAGAATTCTCACTTTATCAAGTCTCAGTGTGTTAGCTATTAGCTGGTTTCAAAAATTTGTCATGTTTTTCTTTTTCCCTTTGTTTTGTGAACAATTTAGTTAAATACCTTCGTTTTGGGAGCCTGCAATAACATTAAGCTTAAGGATGGTCATAAAATGTTACCTGTTGTCTGCTCGTCAGCGATTTCCAGTTACCTTGAGCAGAAGGTGTGTTTCAAACTGCTAAAACCTGCAAATCTTTCTACTCAGAAGAGCTGTTGTGTCATTTCGAAAATATTCTTATCACCAAATCCAATTACAAGGAAGAGTAAATCGCCACCTCCGATGTCTTAACTATTCTTTTTTAAATTGTTAATTATCTCGCCAGTAGGGTGCTGTAGATTAGGAGGCAGAGATTATCTTTTGCAAGTATGAGGCTTTCAGAGCTATTATCAATTAATTCTGGTCTTAAACAAATTTTAGGATAATATTATTCATAATAGCTTGATGGGATTGTGTTGGTGCTTGAGACCGCTGTCAAAACACTGAGAAAGTTATTTTAGAATTGGAAACCTGATGATGTTGTAGTAGCTTTGAAGGTCATACAGTTAACAGACTCCGGTGCAAGGTGTATTTTTGGCATTTTAATCTACATTGCAGAGTAGATTCCTGCTAGGAAACATCAGTTAAACGACTGTCTCGGAATTTAGGCGCTGATTTGTAAAACCAGAATAGAGTCGACTCAGTCATACGAGGTTTTTATAACGTGTAGTGGAACGACAGTGCAATTTACGTCCATAAACACATACTAACAAGAGAAATAGTTAGGATTTCTAGAAGGCTGGTGCTCTAAGTGATCTAGTTGTGTTGAGAGCTCGTCTCCAGGTTTGCGCTTTGCATGAAAAGAAGTAGAAGAATGAAACATCTCTTCCAGAAAAAGACTTAAAAGCCGTGCTCTGGGGTGAGCGCTCGAGCTGCGAATGAGATGGAGATCTTTGAAAAATGAGCGGTTTTAGTTCGGTTCCAAAGCTTATTTAAAGTTGGGGTAGATTCTACGTCAGATAAAATCCTAAATTGTGATGCTGGGACTGGATATCTCTATAGGTTGAACCTGGACTTAATGCCACGATTGCGGAGAAACCTCTGGTGAGATGAAGAGTCCTGCAGTGGTTTCTTCACTCCTTAAATTGCACAGCCCTACAAGAGCCCCTGGCTGAGTGATACTGCTGTAGGGAAAACCAGAGAGAGCTGTAGCCATCGCCTTCATCAGGGTGTTTTTGGGCTTTGGGATTGTTATTTAAACTTGTCTTTTGCCTGGATGGAAGGTCTAGATGAGCTGGTGCTGAGGGGATGTCTCACGTTCATCTCTTGCAGCCGCATCCTCAGCTGATCTCAAGTGGAAAAGGACCTCGCCAGATGTTTCCTGTAGCGACTAAACTGGTGGTTACATCTTCCAGAGCTGTGAGGAGGAGATGGTGTTGTCAGTGTAATTCTCAGCTCCATCAGAGTTTATCTGCAGAGACTATATCTTTGAGCTTTAACTCTGCTGTCTAGAGTAGAAATGACTTTCCTATATATTGCAGCACACACATGCCATTATTATAGAATCTGTAGAAATATCAGTAGATAAAAGGGATGGTGTCATCTGTTGACCTCGCTGACAATGGCATTAGTGACATTCTTGGCCAGTATTTACTGGGAAATAAACCAGTCATTACGCTTCCCGATGAGATTATGCTTTGAATGTCACTTCTCTGTCTCATGCCACGCAGTGATAAGATCTCGGGCACAGATGACAGTCGAACTTCAGAAATCTTTCCATTGATTTGACAGGCTGAATAATAGTTCTCTGAAAAGCCACAACGACTGAAACAACGACCTCTTGCTACTGGGTCATACTGCGTTGATAAATATACTAATGAGTGATAAAGTAGGTAACGATATTCGAGTGTTTCATGTAACTTGTCAGTGGAAAGCAGAGGTGCCGTTCGAAGGGAAACCGGATAGGGAGCTGGAATTACAGGCAGCCTTATTGAAGAGAAAACAGCAGCTTGTGCTCTTGTGTATTTTGAGACAGCAGAAGGTTTGGCAGGGAGCTCAGTCCCTGGGGACAGCAAGATCTTCTGTTCCTCACCAGGGGTCAGTTGGGAGCTGGGGAAATGGGCTGGACCGGAGGAGCAGGTGGGCAGGAAAGCTCCCCCCAAAAAGGGAATCGAGGGAAGGGGATAGAGCTATTCCGTTGTGCTTAAATTGTGTTAAGCTGGACTGCAGCCTGAGCCTTGGGAAAGATGGTCTTGGGTGGAGGAGGTGCTGGTGGGGGAGAGATCGCCCATGACCCAGCCCTGTGTGCTGGCAGCCCACAAACCACCCGTGTCCTGGGCTGTGTCCCCAGCAGCGTGAGCAGCAGGTTTGGGGGGATTCTGCCCCTCTGCTCCACTCCGGTGAGACCCCCCTGCAGTGCTGGTCCAGCTCTGGGTCCTCAGCACAGGACACACATGGAGCTGCTGGAGAGGGGCCAGAGGAGCCCCAGGAATGACCCGAGACTGGAACAGCTCTGCTGGGGACAGGTGACAGAGTTGGGTGTTCAGCTGGAGAAGAGAAGCTCCAGAGACCTTAGTGTGGCCTTTCCGGACTGAAAAGTGTTGATAAGAAAGATGGGACAGACTTTTGAGCAGGGCGAAATGATTCTGATTTCTGAGATAAAGATTCTGAAAACACACATTTCACTGCATCTTCACCAGTTGAACACATCATGAAGGGAAAAGAGAGACGGAGGCAGAGAAGGGAACGATTCAGAATGAAAAGCCAGAGGGCGGCCGGTCATACAAGAACCTGGGGACATTTCCATTCTGGAGTCACTTTCTCCACATGCAACTTTCTGATCCAATATTTCCTGAATATCAAGAGCGATGGTGCAGCTGTGAAGCTGTTTGACTGTGGAAGAACCACTTCAGAGACAATATATACTACAAACTCAGGCAAACAATACGGCGTGTTCTTTACGAGGCGATCCTGTGCCAGAAGGATGTCTGTGCAAAGAGATGGGGGAGACCTCAGTGCGGCCTTTCAGACTTAAAAGGGGCCGAGAAGAAGGATGGGGAGAGACTTTTGAGCAGGGCCTGTTGCGATAGGACAAGGGATGATGGTTTTAAACTAAAGGAGGGAGATTCAGGCCAGACATGATGCAGAAATTGTTCACACTGAGGGTCGTGAGAGCCTGTCCCAGATTGGCCAGAGAGGTGGTGGCTCAACCATCCCTGGAGACATCCCAGGCCAGGCTGGACGGGGCTCTGAGCAGCCTGAGCTGGTGCAGATGTCCCTGCTCATGGCAGGGGGAACTGGGGGAGATTTTGAAGGTCCCTTCAACCCAAACCATCCTGTGATTCTATGAAGAGCACTGGGACATTTGACAGAAATGGGAACCCAGAGATGCAAACACAAAGTTCAGTAATGGAGTGAACTTACAGCACATCCATTGTTGCTCAAGAAATATCCACCCGTGTATTCTGCTCTCCCTTTAATTGCAAGGTAAATTATTCTCCTTTCAGTGCCATTGCCCTCTTGTCCGCATACCTGAATTACCTCACCTGGGGTGTCTGTAATTCTGCTGTGAATTGTTACCCTGCAACACATTTCACCCTATATACTCTGAATCATTTCCACACTTTGAAGCTTTAACCAATACGTCATACTCTAAACTAAACCTTTCCTCAGTTTTGGGTGGTTTTATCGGTGAAAAAGCACCGAAGCCGTCCGTCCTTCCACTGCTCCATCGCTCTGCTCCTCTCAAACGCTTCCCTGGCAGCTGCAAAGCTGATAGAGAGCAGCAAAACTTCCACCGTGGATTATCAGGAGCGCTACCGAGGCGTTGCTTAATGCATCTGATATCGAAGCCTGGATAACAGAAGCTGTACAGCCAAGCCGAAAAGGAAAATAAAAGAGAGATTGGCAGCTATTGCAGGAATTCAGATGGGGCACCTTGGTGAAGAGTTAGGGGGATGCGTTTCCTCCCATTACAGAGCCGGGGGCTGAGATGGATTCTCTCTCCATCATTGTCCCGAGCACATTATCCCTGAAAGAAAGAGGGTTTCTCTGAATCTGCAATTTTTCTAGGCTTCAGTGTTATTGAAATGAAACCGCTTCAAGGATATCTACATTCTTTACCATCGTATGGATTCTCATCTCATGTAAATTATTTGACCACTTTTCATTTTAATCCTCCACTGTCATTTTCTACAAAAGAGATCATTTGGTTTCTTCATGGAAGGTATTCAGCTGACAGCTGCCCTTTGTCTAGAAAGCAGTTTGCCTTCGCAGGATTTACTTGTGCCTGCTCTTTTTCTTTTATTTTTCCCTTATAATTTCATATTGCTTTATATATTTCATCCGGAGTTTTCAGGAACTGCGGTTTGTCGCTGCAAAGACAAACTCAGAAACGCCGCATTCTTTCCCCGTCCCTTAGCACGACTACACCTGACAGATAAGTAACGAAACTAGAGGCAGATTAATTAATTTCCTGCTTGCAAGAAGAACCGTAGTCCAAAAATTCACAGTGTGTTGACAGCAAACCAAACCAGTCAGTGATGAAGTATTGAATTTTGTGCCCTGGTTTCCATATCTTGAAAACCCAGTTACTCTCACCTACTTCCCAGAACCATTGGGAAGTTTTAAATGTGTTTTATGTCATGACGTGTCACCCACAAGTCCTGTTAGAACATCAGGATGAGTGATGGGAATGAAACGTGAGTGTGTATACGGAGAATTTGGAGGTTGAGGATGAAAATCAGCGCTTATGCTTGAGGTTCTATATTTTTGGCTACTTGGAGCTGTGGGGCCTTTTTCTTTTGAGACTCAAAACTCCTGAGCACAATCTCTTCCATGATAAAACCAGCTGACAGTCTCTGTCGAAGGTTAAAATCACAATGTGGGGATGGAGAAAAGAACATTATCAGAAGTTGAGAAGAAAGTTGAGTTTTGGGGAGCATGAGTCAAGTGATGGACAAGTTCATAGTCAGCTCGAATCTATGGGAAAAGGAGGCGGCACATCATGAATGTGGGTGAGGAGCAAACCAGGAGATGGAAGGAGAGGCAGACACTAAAATCACTACAGAAACCAAATTTAACTATTTAGTTTCCTTCCAGCTCCCTGTTTTTTAAATCACAAAAGTGATTGGACTAAATGATTGGCTCTCGTGTTGTCTCTTCTTCATTAATTGGTGTTGCAGTTTCTTGTGTCAATGGGCAGTTCAAGTACACACCGTTTATTAGTGTTACATCTTTTGTCTAGCAGTTTGTGATCACAGATGATCTACATTCATAATATCGCAAGATATCAAGATTTCACCTCTTGGTTTCACTACATCGCCTTGTAGATCCATCAGGTTCTAATTTTATGGGGTTTCTTTGTGGTGTTTATTCTTGATTTTTGACAAATATTAGAAACAGGATAATGTTCAGCAAAGGAAGGCCCTAAAAGAGCTGTTATGGCTACTAAAATTTGTGGAGTTAATTTTTGTGCACAACAGCGATGACCTGGATTCCTGATCAGGATTTCAGACCGTACGATGTATTCATGTAAGTAATAGCACGGCAGTTTTCAGCTGTGATGTCTTGACGTTCCTGTATCTCACGGCACTTAAGATGGTAGTCAATGGTGCGGAGTCTAGTTGGAGGCCAGTATCTAGTGCAGTGCCTCAGGGGGCAGTACTGGGGCCAATATTATTCAATATATTAATTAACGATTTAAACGAGGGAATTGAGTGTACTATCAGCAAGTTTGCTGATGACACTAAGCTAGGAGGAGTGGCTGACACTGGAAGCTGTGCTGCCATCAGAGACCTGGACAGGCTGGAGAGTTGGGCGGGGAATAACCTGATGGAATTTAACAAGGGCAAGTGTAGAGTCCTGCATCTGGGCAGGAACAACCCCAGGTTCCAGTGTAGGTTGGGAAATTACATATTAGAGAGCAGTGTAGGGGAAAGGGACCTGGGGGTCCTGGTGGACAACAGGATGACCATGAGCCAGCACTGGGCCCTTGTGGCCAGAAAGGCCAATGGTACCTGGGCTGTATTACAAGGAGGGTGGTCAGTAGATTGAGAGAGGTCCTCCTGCCCCTCTACTCTGCCCTGGTGAGACCCCATCTGGAATCTTGTGTCCAGTTGTGGCCCCTCAGTTCCAGCAGGACAGGGAACTGCTGGAGAGGGTCCAGCGCAGGGCAACAAAGATGATGAAGGGAGTGGAGCATCTCCCTTATGAAGAAAGGCTGAGGGAGCTGGGGCTCTTTAGTTTGGAGAAGAGGAGACTGAGGAGTGACCTTATTAATGCTTATAAATATCTAAAGGGTGAGTGCCACGAGGATGGAGCCAGGCTCTTCTCGGTGGTAAACAATGATAGGACAAGGGGTCATGAGATCAAGCTGGAACACAAGAGGTTCCACTTAAATTTGAGAAGAAACTTGTTGGGGGTGAGGGTGGCAGAGCCTGGAACAGGCTGCCCAGGGGGGTTGTGGAGTCTCCTTCTCTGCAGACATTCAAAACCCACCTGGACACCTTCCTGTGTAACCTCATCTGGGTGTTCCTGCTCCATGGGGGGATTGCACTGGATGAGCTTTCCAGGGCCCTTCCAATCCCAAACATACTGTGATACTGTGATACTTAAATAGTTCTTGGAGATGGGAGAGCTCCAACATTCCTAAGGCATCTGGACCTGGGTGGGGATGAAAATCAAGTGGAAGGACATTAACAGTGCGATTAACTGTGCTAGTTAATTGGAGTAAGTTTGGACCGTGTTTGGGGTGACTGTAAATAACACTGTGAACAATGGGGCAAAGAAACTGTGGCTAAAATTCGAAGCGAATGTTCAAAATGTGTATTTACAGTGAACTGATCTAAACTGGATGTGAAATAGTGAGATCTGTGTTAGTAACGCTTACTCAAAATAAAGCTGGACACAAAAAGGTGCTGGATGGAACAGAATCCAGGTTTCCATAGAACGTAACTGTGCTGGGGAGGAGAAATATGACCATGGAAATAGTAATTGCCTGAATACGCCTGACTCCGCTGCTACCAAATGATCCACAATCCAAGGAAATCTCTTTATTTTCCAATTCAGAGCAGCTGTGCAGCAGCTGAACCTACTGCTGATCAAAGTTGATCAAAGAGATTGTAGGATTATATATTACGGACAATCCACAGAAAAAAAACAGTAGTATTCGCTGCTTATGGCGCGCTTATCAGAGCCCATTGAAGTAAACAGGACTTTTGTTGTTTGTAATGCAAATCTGATAAGTTCTGTCGAATGGAAATCAGTTCATTAAAATTTGTAAAGCACTTAAATGAAGTAAAAGAGAAAACAGTTTAACTTTTAGAGGGTGTTTACTGCATATAAAGTGGAAGAAAACCACAATTATTCCGAAAAGTATAGCGTTAAATATGCTCTGCTCAATTGGTTCTGCAGAAGATTTAGGATTTTTGCATTGTGATTTACAATAAAATAGTCGAACTCTAGAAATCTGACTATATTACTGTGTGATTTGTCGGTACAATCTTCATACCTTATCTAAAGCATGCAGTGTTTGGGTGCAATATATATCCAAGTATTTATGTATGTGTGTGCATTAACCCAGGGATCCAAGTGAATATTGAACAGCTCCATTTGTAGGATGCCGCCTAAACTGGGGGTGTATGTCAGGAAAATATAGAAATAAATGATAATAACCAAAAGCAGCATCATGGCCTGTGGTGTTTCTGCTGTGATGCTTCACCTGAGAGTCTTAATTCTGATATTTGTAGCATTACCTGCTTCCTTCTATCTCCTACTACAATATTCCGAATGCCGAGTTAACACCTTTTAGTGAAGCTGCTTTGGAGGTTCATGCTCTGATTTCTTTCCTATTTTTATTGCCATCCTTGCAGTTACTTCAATGAGAATCAATATCCAGATGAGGCAAAGAGGGAAGAAATTGCCAACGCCTGTAACGCGGTTATACAAAAACCAGGTGAGGAGCCGATCGCTGCATCCTTTCCGAAGGCAAATGCAATTAGATTTCCATCTCCTGCTAAATTCAGCACATCTCATTTTATGGCTTTTCCTAACAAATACAGTGCTCTCAACTAGTAGCAGGTTTCTTGGATGTTCTATGACTGGTGTTGTTCAGAGCTCTATTTGGATAAACATGACGCTCAATGCCATTTTCAAACCTAAATGCCAGTGTTTGCAGCTGGAATTCCCACCAGTCGCAGGGCAATGAAGATGCTGAAGGGAGTGGAGCATCTCCCGTGGGAGGAAAGGCTGAGAGAGCTGGACAAGAGGACACTGAGGGGTGACTCATTCCTGGGGATCAATATGGAAAGGGGGAGTGCCAGGAGGATGGAGCCAGGCTCTTCTCGGTGACAACCAGTGACAGGACAGGGGGAATGGGTTCAAACTGGAACACAGGAAGTTCCACTTAAATATGAGAAGAAATTTGTCCCCAGTGAGAGTGTCAGAGCCTGGCCCAGGCTGCCCAGGGGGTTGTGGAGTCTCCTTCTGTGCAGACATTCCAACCCGCCTGGACACCTTCCTGTGTAACCTCATCTGGGTGTTCCTGCTCCATGGGGGGATTGCACTGGATGAGCTTTCCAGGGCCCTTCCAACCCCTGACATTCTGGGATTCTGTGAGATATGAAGTGCAAGTTGTGCATCTTAACTTTTCATTTATACGGCTTTGTAAATGGGGTAGCTGAGAAAATAAATATGTCTGAAAGATTTTCATCCTTTACATTACATCATTTCAAAGTCTTCGCACTCAGTAGTGACCTCAGAATTTTGTTACACTCCACAAAAGTGGATTTTGCCGGTTTCTTTTTACAAATCAGAAATTTTAGGTTCACAGACTGAGGCTTGCTGGAGAATATACTTGGAAGAATAAGAAGCACAAGTTTCCTGTCTGTTGGTTTTCTTTACCACTTCTAGACAGTGGATCTCCTACTGGAATCTGGCTGTTAATGGAGGATCTTGTATTTGGGTCAACAAGCTGCATTTTCCCTGTTCCTGGAGAAGTTTTGCTTGTAGAGGTGCATGAATATTCAATGTACTATTAGTGGATGCACCTGCCTGTGCTTAGTTTTGCTAACCAAACATTTGCATAGTTTTCAGAACTGGTAAAATCTAAATAGGTCCAAACTACATAACCAGACTGAAAATGAATGCAAAGCAAAGCTAAGGCGCAAGTCCCAAACATTGGAACAGTTACAGGACAACACAGAATCTGAACAATTTAGGCTGGAAGTGACTCTGGAGAACATCTGGTCTCGCAGAACCAGCTGAATATGGTTGCTTGGGGTTTTGTATCATTTTGAATATCTGCAAAAGCAAAGGTTTTCCCACCCCTGGGCCCTTGTTCCGTGATGTCTCATGGTAAAATACTTGTTCCTAATATCTGCTCCAAATTTCTGGTATTACCTCTTTTCATTGTGGAAGCAGAAAGATGCACCAAAAAGGTTCAGGATTTTATTCCTTCTGGTTGGTTTGGCCCTTTGGAACAAGTGGCTTAAACGCTGTCCCAGGTTGGTAAAAATGTAAAGCGTTAGGAAACAGCGTAGCTATCATATATATTTCCAGATTTTTCCTTTTTGCTTCTCTCTCCTTGCTTATTTAAGCCTGCATTCAATGACGTGAATGTTTTGTATGCTGAATAAATAAAGTCTGAGAAACAGTCTGCAGCAGGGGAGTCTCACCCCCATGCAGCCTGCAAGCGACTGCCACGTTGAATATTGTATATTATATAGGGTCAAGGCCAACTGAAGAGGTTTCCATGATGTCCTTGCAATGCTGAAACCCTCCGGCCTTCCCTCTTTTATAGTGATCAGAAACAATTGTTTCCTGTAGCTGGCCGGTTGTTGTTGGATAATTAGTTTTTATTGCCAGTTTAAGTGTAGAACTCCAGAGATCTGGTTCCCAACATCCACCCCCATGTCCCAAAAGATCCCAAATGTCCTGGCAGGAAAAGCAAATTTGAGGGGGGAAACACGACATTTCTTCATTCATTTTGCTGCTGAAGAAAACACATCATTGAACTGTATCATAGGAAGAGACTCGCCCAAGGGGATGCGATTTGCGGCAGGGCTGCGAATTGAACTTGAGGTTTTGTGCTTGAACCAGCAAAGCAGCCCTCTGGTCTCCCATACCTCTGCATTCCCTTGATTGAAGCTGCAAAGAAATTCCTCTAATTCAGATTTTTATGGTTTTTTTAAAGAAGAAAAGTTACTTTGATTTTTAGAGCGATATTTGGCATTTATTGCCATAGCATCTGGGCACAGTACACACAAAACTCACTTTATTCTCAGTAACTTAACCTCTGGAACCCAGTGAGTAACAATGCTGTATGTTATTTTTTTCCCCATTACTTCCATAGGAAAAAAGTTATCGGATTTGGAGCGAGTTACCTCCCTGAAGGTGTACAATTGGTTTGCCAACAGAAGAAAGGAAATCAAGAGGCGAGCCAATATCGGTAATGTATCAGAGCACCTGCTTTCAGGGTTTAGTATATAGACTTGCTCGGGGGAGATGGAAATGACGTAAGATTATATTAATGAAAACACTAGAGGTTCTGACATTCTCGGTAGAAATGTGGTGGAATTATTGAAATGAGTGTCTTGCTGTTACAGGTTTTATTTCTAAAATATGAGTAGGGATTTAATGTATAGAATCCCATCGTCAATACGGGAGAAATGGTGCAGTCACACTTTTGCTGGAAGATCAGTCTTAAAAGCCAAAGTGCGAATTCTGCTGGTGGAAGGAACATCATGCTTGGGCTCCTTGGGCATCCAAAGTAAAACCTACAATAAAACCTCGAAATATCTGCATTGGGAATGAGGGAAATGGAGCTGATTGCAGCTTCACAACCTTAGCGTGCAAAGGTCCTGCAAACCAAGTGTTTGTTCTGGTTACACCTGCACTCCTGATTGCTTTCCAAGGGTTGCACAGTGACAAGTGGTTGGTGTCACGGTCCATTCAGTAATGGACTCGTGATGGTTCTTTTAAACTTGATCTCAGAGCGCAAAATTAAGTCGACCAAAATGCCAAGGGGTTATAATTCAATCAAGCAGTGTTGCTTTATTAATTTGCCTGTAAAGCGGCATGCGATAGAGAGAGTGAGAAAGAGAAAAGGGAAAAGAAATGGGGAACAGTAGAAGTAAAGATGAGAAATGAGGTTGCGTTTATCACCAGTCCAGTTCCAGAAGCTCCCTCTGGTCTCCGGTCCCACGGAGTCCTGCCGGTCCTCCGTCGTAGTTCGGGATCCTCTGGTGGGAAGATCTTCAATGGTGTCCATTCTGGAGTCACCTTTTATGCTTCTTCACCCCCCTTGCTCGCATTGTTTCAGGCCAGTCTCCGCCTTGATTTCGATACCCAGGCTTGTACTGCGCAGGCTCGAAAGATTCACACTTTCTTTTGCCAGCGCTTACGTGTCCAGCATTCAGGGGTCTTTCTCTGGTCCATTGGGTGACCTCAGGACCCTTGGCGAGCTTCTGGGCGTGCTCCTTGTCATTGGCCATTGTTTGGGGGAGCAGGTGGGGGACATGTGTAGCTGAGGCTGCGGGTGAGAACACATCTTCTGGACGGCAGCTGTTGTTCCTGAATCGAATAGATACTCATGACAATCACTTTCAGGAGGCTGGGGCTGGTTTGGCTGAAGCAGCAGGTGAAGTCCACACAGCAGCCGTTGTGAGCAGCAGCCCCCTATACCGGAGAAACCAGTGCTGCTATACTGCTCCTCGGGCCTCTCTCCAATTCATTGTCCATCTGTTCTTTCTGTCAGAGCCTCAGTTCTCTAAGTTCTTGCTGGCGATGGTCAGGCAAATACTGCTCCATCTTCAGACCAGCTCTCACAGTTGGAACAAAATAATCATTTTTCTTGGTGATCAGGATAAAATAAAACCACTTCAGAATTAGTCCCGTGGGTTCTTTGAGTAGTTCATTGTAAGAAGTTTAGAAGCGACTCTAAACTTGTAGACCGTCTAATGAGAATAAGCAGAAGACGTTTTAATGTGAAAAAACACACATTAGTGGCCAGGACTCAACAAACCTCTGCAGTCCTTGCAAAATTTACTTACTTTTAGGTACTATTGCGTTTGCAATACACAGATGAGCAGAGATCCACGCCTGCTTGTTCACCGCTATTCTTGCAAACGTCAAATGCCCTTTTGCTCCCTGCTGCTTTTCACTGTATTTGTGAATGAGAAAAATGTCTTTTTATATCATTTAATGTGTTACTTGAGATTTAACCCAAATTTATTTTTTCTAAAAATGAAACCTACCTGTCGAAGGGAACAAAGCAAAATTGGTCCGAGGTGGGTGGATTTACAGCTGGGGATTAAGAACCAAAGGGAGCTTTAGCTGCATGGATCCTCCTGGAAGATGAACATATGTGTGTTTGTACATCCCTTAAGTGCTTTGAGAAATTTCTCCATCTATTTTCAGACGCTCCCCCCACCCTCAAGTCCAAACGATGTAGGAGGATCTCTAGGCGTTGCTTTTGCCACTCCAGTGCATTGGAAATTAAGCAAATTTCTAGTAGAAATTACACTAATTTCTAATCAGACTGGCTGGAAAATAAGGATTCTCACTCGCAAATAAATCCGTTAGTTGGCAGGGAAGGATGGAAAAAACTGGAAAAACTGGAAAAATGGGCTGATTCCAATGGGATGAAGTTCAACAAGGCCAAGTGCCGGGTCCTGCCCTTTGGCCACAACAACCCCCTGCAGCTCCAGGCTGGGCACAGAGTGGCTGGAGAGCAGCCAGGCAGAAAGGGACCTGGGGGACTAATGGACAGGAAGCTCAACATGAGCCAACAGTGTGCCCAGGTGGCCAAGAAGGACCGTGGGATCCTGTCCTGTATCCAAACCAGCGTGGTCAGCAGGACAAGGGCAGTGATCCTTCCCCTGTGCTCTGCATTGGGGGGGCCACACCTGGAGTGTTGTGTTCAGTTCTGGGCCCCTCAGCTCAGGAAAGAGATTGAAGTGCTGGAGTGGGTCCAGAGAAGAGCAACAAGACTGGGGAAGGGACTTGAACACAAGCCCTATGGGGAGAGGCTGAGGGAGCTGGGCTTGTTTAGTCTGGAGAAGAGGAGGCTTAGAACTGAGCTCAGCACTCTCTAGAACTACCTGAAGGGCAGTTCTAGCCAGGAGGGGATTGGGCTCTTCTCCTAGGCATCAGCAATAGGACAAGGGGCCATGGGCTTCAACTCTGCCAGGGGAAATTGAGGCTGGAGATCAGAAAGCAATTCTGTGCAGAGAGAGCGGTCAGGCATTGGAATGGCTGCCCAGGGAGGTGCTGGACTCAGCGGCCCTGGAGGTTTTTCAACTGAGATTGGCCATGGCACTTAGTGCCATGATCTAGTCAATGGGCTGGAGTTGGACCAAGGGTTGGACTTGATGATCTCTGAGGTCTTTTCCAACCCAGTCCATTCTGTGTGTGATTCTGTGTGATTTCAGGCAAACCAGCACCTGTACCTATGTTACCTTCCCCAGTACTGGAGAGTGAAGAAGAAAAGGCTGACAACTAACTCTGTTCTTTCAGTTATTCTAATTTCTTGGGAAAAAAAAAAAAAAAGTAGTTGCTTTTAATGACTCTAATGCATCAGATAAATTAGGGATCCATTTGCTTTTTTCGAAGAAGCAGCAATCCTGGAGAGCCATGGAATAGATGTACAGAGTCCGGGAGGTCATTCCAACAGTGACGACGTGGATGGCAATGACTACTCAGAGCAGGTGAGCCCAAAAAGGGGGAGTTCACACCTCTCACAAATCAGATCTCTCTCATTTTAATTTTGCTCTTGTGTAATTATAATGGGGAAAGTGGAAGAGCACAGCTCCCCTGTTTGAATGTCTTGAGCAACCAGTATTCACCCACATGGATTTATTGTCATACAACAGGACACTTGGCAAGTACGCAATGGGGAGGAGGAGGGAAGATGTTCAGAGGGAGGCAGAGAAGCAGAGAAGGTAGAAGAAGACAGGAGGATCTGCTCCAAACAAGCAAGTTACACCATTCACACCACACGCAATGTATGAAAAACGCTAGGAGAGCGTTAACTCGCCCAGCGCACTACGAATAACTTGCGCTCTCCTTACCCCGGCACTGTGTTCTAGTTATGGGTACTTGAGGAAGGACGTAGAGATTTTAACCCTTCCTCCTAAAATTCAGGCACCAACGTGCTTCCCTGCAATCCTGTGCCTTCCTCTCGCACCTGTTCTTTGTTTCTGCGAGAAATGTCTCCGTTATAGCCCGTGCCGCAGCCTCTGTGAGTTGTTGATCTGGCACCAGGCGAGCGCAGCAGCGAGCTCCCGCCCCATACATTTATACATATATTTATATATACGCAAGCCCCTGCCCTGTACCCTTTCTAATCCCTTTTGTCACCCTTGCCCAGCGCGATCCCGAGCGCCCTCCTGCAAGGTGCTGAGCGCCCAGTTTGTCTGGGGCAGCACCTTACGGGAGCGGCTCAGGATCCATCCCTGAGACACTGACAGACAAAGGGTGACGGGTGGGGGGAATTAAATCGATTCACCAAAGTTTGACGTTTATTTGGCCCCGTACCTGTTCCCTATTGTTCTGCTACAATGTGCCACTATTTGGATTGCTTACCTATTATCTGTCTTTTTTATTATTATTATTATTATTTTTCTTTTTGCATTTTAACTCTTGCCTATTCTCTTATTTTTCTTGGTTATTTTTAACCCTTGACAGCGACTTCTTTTTTAAATTCTCTAGCAAAAGAATACCCCTTCCCGCACTCTGAGCCCTCACCTACCCTAAAGTTGGTGACCCTTCCTTCACACACCTTCCTGACAGGTATTGCACCCCCTTCCCAATTTTCCTTCAGGTGTCAGTGTTGGCCAAACCCCCCCAGGGCTGTGGGTGAGCTTAGCGGTTCACTCATTAACTCTGGTTTTTGACAGGAGCCGCGTTCTGTGCTGCACCCAACAGGGTGGGCAGATGGCTTTTAATTACCTTGTTTGGGAGAAGTCGGTAGGTCTCCCTCTATTAAAGGCATCGGAGTGGCCTGGAATGAGTCCCTGGCACACTTGGCGCTGGGGCATCCCCAGCCCCTCTGCTTCCGATGGCCATTAAATCCCTTTTTATAGGTCATCGCCAGCAGATTTGGTGCAACCAGCTTTGCTCTCCGATCAATATAAACTATATCAGAGTTGCTGCCGAGCACAGATTAATTGTCAGTCAGACACAAGACCTGAAGCCTGAGGTGTTACATAGACTCCCACGCTATGTTTTTCTTCTGTTTGTTACCCAAAATACTTCGAGAAGCGAAATAAATTGGTTATGAAAATTTAAAGATCTTTGCTTAGAGTCCTTACGAGTTACATTTCTCAGTAATCTCTGTGAAGTTTAATTACAGTGAAGCAGATGAAATGGCAAACGCTCCTGATGACCATTTAACGTCCCTTAGCCATTAAAACCATACATTCTGTTTTCTGCAGTGACTCCTCTTAGTAAAGTTTAAAATCAAACTTCATCCAAATACTAATGAAGTGACTAAACTTCCACAAGTCAGGACTTTGTAGATGGTGAAGAATACTGAGAGGACCTCAGAGTGTGTGCACATAACACTATTTGCCATGCATTTGTTGTAAATGAACATATTCCTTTAAATAACCTCCGAATTTTACCCAATCTTGGCTTTTCTGTCCCTCCCAGCATTTGCCACCTGTCATTTTAATTTAAAAACACATAATACGCGTTTTAAATTTCACAAGTTCATCACTTAAAGGCTGTTGGAAGACTGATAAATGTTTATCGTTTCCTTTCTGTAAATTAAGAGGTGAGGTCGTGATTTGTTAACAATCAGTGCCCCTTTTAAAGAGGGGGAAACACTGTGATTTTATCCAGTGTCCCAGAAGAATTAATTGAACAGATGGGATTAGAGATTGGATATTGCTGGTTCTCCTTCTTGTCATTCAAAACCCTATTTCTGATGTAGGCTGAGAAAGATGCGCAGCTTGCTATAGGATTTATATTAGAATTGTCAGACTTTTAGATGTGCTATTGTGCGGCCGTTCTGCACCTGTACAAGTTTTCCTGCAGTCCTGTAGCAGCAATTGCTCTGTATTGCTTCCCAAGCCATCACCACAGTGCTCTTCTCACAGCTGACAGACTTTGCTCTTTATTAAATAGATGAAGAAATAGAGATATATAAAATATATAGATTAAAAAGAATACATATATATATATATATATGGCACATAGTTCAGTGAACTGGAGAACCTGGCAATATCTTCACCTGGATTTTATTCCAGTCCCCTGAAATCATTGCACGTTGTTCTGAGCAGTCTAGGAGTTTTTCAGCATCTTTTTCCCTATATATTCTTTTTTTTTGGAGTAGCCTCTGGAAATCAGTAGTTTTGAGAGGCTTCCTGAGCCAGGCAATGTATCTCCTTTCAGTTTTGATAGTTTCTAGCGGACTAATTTTCCCTGCACTTGTCCAACCCCCACCTTTTAAAGCCATTTATACTTCCCATTGCTGCTTTGGAATATATTTTCATTCCCTTGCTTGTTCCATCATGAAAAGTCACAAACAGTTGTTCTGTATTTACTAATTATTTGTGATAAACATTTAGCATATCAACCATCAGCCATTTCTTTTCCAAACCGAAAAACCTGAGTGTGTTCGGCCTCCCGTCCTAAAGAATCCACCCCACACCTCTTCCCCTGGGCCGTTCTCTCTGCCTTTTCTATTGCGTCCTCTTGAAATGGGATGAGAACTGTCTATTCAAAACCTAAGCATAGCATGAATCCGTGCGGTGCGTAATAATTCCTATCTTAGCTTGGTTTCCCCACCCACCTTTATAATTCAATATTTTCCTCAGAATATCCCCTCCCCGCTCAAATCCCTCTTGAAAATTTGGAACGCCGCTCCTTGGCCCGTTTCCCTTTGTCTGCGCAGTGAGGGAAATCAGTCCTGTATCCATTTTGTTAATTCCTATCGATGTTTCCCCTTCTCCCCCCGTAACGAGTGTGCAGTTTGCCGCCCCGTGTCCATTACTTCACGCAGTAGTTTGATCGGCCGGTTTGCTGCTCCGGAGTAACGATGCTTCTCTCTTCTCCTTTTGCGTGCACAGGATGACAGCACTAGCCATAGTGACCACCAAGACCCCATTTCGCTAGCCGTGGAAATGGCAGCGGTAAACCACACCATCCTGGCACTGGCCCGGCAAGGAGCCAACGAGATCAAGACAGAGGCTCTAGACGACGACTGATACAAAGAAAGGGGAGGGTCGAAGCGAGAAGTAACTTAGTTTTAGACGTAGCACCTTAGCAGACTTTCCTCGGTCCTTAATATGTGTTCTTACAGTATAACTTTGCAGTTTCTTGTACGTCAGTTAGCTGTTAGGGTCTTGTTCTGTGAAGATGGCATGGTGCCCTCAGCCTTTGCATATACTCTCTCAGTATTAATTCCCAATCAATAATCAATCAACCAACCAACCAACCTCCCTCTCCCAGCCCCAGTGGCTAGAAAAATCTTGCTGCTCTGTCTTAGCATTCAAAGTGCTTCCAGGTATTTTAGACAGTCCTTAATTACAAGTCTTAGGCTACACTTAAAATCTTGGATACCCTTAGAGATTGTGTTTAAAAGAAAAACAAGATTAGTCTGTACGCTTTTCCTTCTCTGAGACTGAAAGGATGCAAGCTGAGGTAGTGGCACAGGGTCGATGGACACCAGGTCGGGAGTACCAACAGAGAGTAAAAAGAACACTAGAAACCCCACTTCAGCATGGGAATAAATGATTTCCAGCTGCAATAAGCTGTGCCTCACTGCTCGTACAGTGACTTGATCTACTTTTGGGTGCTGTGCTGGGAATGCCCATTGGAAACACGCTCACATAGTTGGTCACATATTCACCACAGACATCATCCTCTGCGTGGCTTAGTGGATCAGTAACCGCCTTCTGCCTCTGCGACCGGGATTGACACCCAGCCTGGGATCGTGTGACAAATGAGCCGAATGTCTAATGGGCAACAGTCCGCTTCTCAAAGCCGGTGCTGGTGATCCGGCACGGCTGGCAGAGCCTGCTCAGAAGAGGTCTAGACTCTTAGCCATCTGTCATTCACAGTGTCACCTTTTCAGTTCTTCCTCTTGCCTTTTCCGTCCCCACCCTGCTCCCCGCTCCACTTTGCCACTTTTCCAAGCGGTGTTTTCCAGGAAGGTTGTCGAGGTCGCGGAACGGGTGAGTGGATTTTTACACGTCTGTGTAACTAACGCTTACGTCCTGACTAGCCTGAACCGTTCTCGGAGAACTTTTGCGTCTGACCTGTGCTAGATCGCCATCGTAGCATCAATACTCTCCTATATATGGACTTTTTCCTTTGTTCAAAGGCAGGAGGATCTCTTACCTGAGAAACGGGATGTGAATGGTTTGTGTTCTCTTTACTCTGTCCTCGTTAAGATGTGAGAAAGCTATACTGCTACGAGCAATTTAATTAATAATTGGAAGCCATACTGATAATGGATGTGGTAATATTTGTAAAGCGAACCTACTTTAAGTAGCAGAAACTAATGGAATTGTTTTCCTTGATCATATGTAGCACTTTTGTTACTTTTTTCGTAAAGATATTTATATTTGATAAGTCTTTTTTTTATCATTTGAGAATTCAAAATACCAAACAGCGAAGTTGCATTACAGAGTCACCCTGCGATCACCTTGTCATCTCGTATCTAAATGATGAACTGTGTGTGCATCTAAGAAAATTACATCTGCTGGCATTGTGTGGAAATGATCTCCTGGCATCCTGATAAAATGATATGTTGCTGCCGGTAAGAGGAAACATTTCGATGGAAGCAGCATGGGAAGCGTTAGAGACGGGCAGGACTGTGCTCCGTTCAAAAACAAACATGAAAAACCTATGTAAATCTTTTCATATATAGCTACATGAAAATTTGCATAGTGTTGCCACAACATTCCATTTTGATCTTCCTAGTTTATAGCTCCCAAAGAGGAAAACGGCTTAGTGTGACGGGTGGGTTTCCTTTCCTCCCCTCCACTTTTAAGGTGGAGGGAACGAAGCAAAGTCACTTGTCTTGTTCTCGTCCCTTCCTCACGCTTCGCTGTCACATAGCGTTGTGAACTCCCAAAATGCGGCTCCTCAGCAGGTTTCTAGCCAGCCCAAACCCCTTCGAGGCGCAGGCTTAACCAGATCATCTTCACCTCTGCTCATCTTGTGCCAATTGCTTAGGTGAGTGCAGAGATTTTGCGCTTTCGGAGGGCACCGAGTTGGCATCTCTGTGACTTTGAAGACAGAGAGGTAGGGCTTGGCCTTGTCTTTCATTTATGGATTTCATTGGGAGATTTATGTGCTTTCCTCAGATATCCATCACCGAAGCAGAATGAAGCCGTCTTGTTTCAGTTTTATTGCGTTGCTGGAGTAGGCAAATTCACAAGTAGCATCAGGGCAGACTCAGGAAAGAAAGGAATTGGATCAGCCACCATTGCAGTTTTTGTCTTAATGTGTGTATGAATGTTTTGGTACTAAGGACCGAAAGGACGGGGAGAGCTTTTATTTCTATTTTTGCACAGCAGAATGATCGAGCAAACTGTAGCCTTAGTGGAGTTTTACCTACTTATTCATTCCGCAGTCACACACCAAGCTGACAAGCAACATCCACGATTTATAGTAAGGAGATTTTAATAATCGATGGCCTCTTTGCGTTAGGATTGCCACCACCATTTGTTCTGGCTGTTTCATTTTAAAAAGAACAGACTCAAACTGTTGGACAGCTGCAATTTTAGAAGAAATATTGCTTACTATACCGTCTTTAAAAAAGTCATTGTTTCGAGCATCGCCTTTATAAAGCAATATGGAAGAATACAAATAGTCCTGGAACTTTTGTATCCTGATTATAAGTTCGTGTGATGCAGGATCAAAGTAACACCATTAAAATTGTGTGTCTGTACCATCTAATGTAGAGTAATCTGATCTTCATTCAGCTAGCCGCCGGTCTCATCCTGCATCAGTATCCCAGCTGAAGGTTAAACAGTTCAAACCCCTCGCGAACAACTGGAGATGGGCAGATCCTCGTTGTCTGTAGCTTCCTGGTAAATACCAGTTTTCTGCTTTCCCACATCATCATCTCACCAGAGAAAATAACAAATCACCGGGGAATCAGACGCTTAGTTCCGTCGTGCCGGTTTTTGGGTTGCCTCCGTCTATTTTCTTCGACCGTCGAGAGGTATGAGGAAGAGAGTTAAGAGTTCAGCTCTTAGGATGCTCACGCAGTCTTATTTCCTTTATTCTCAAAGTTCATCATGAACAGTTTGCAGCTTACTAATACTTTTTGCTTTGAATTAACTAAAAAGGAGCAGAGGCTGGTGTGATGATATCAGGAGAAGTGTATGTGATCTGGAGTAAGTGCAAGAATTGGTGGAGAGCGTGTCGCGGACTTTAGGCTTTGTTCTAGGGGCTTTTTCTGCAATATTGAAGTTGCCTTTGTCTTTCTGTCTCTGGATTTTCTTGAAGATTAAGCCTCGTTTTTGTAGCGTTGCAGTTCATTTTGCAGTTTGTCGTAGCCGGTTTGGAATTACCGCAGTTTGTTCTCACGTGGGTTCCCTTGAAGTGGGTCTGGTGGCCGACTAGATCCACCTTTTTGTTCTGTGAACAGAGAAGAAATAATTTAAGGTGCTCCTCTTCTGTGACGGGCACAGATTGCTTTTAACTTTGTAGAGTTCTGGCTGTTATTTTGTCGCTCATGAAATCCTTATACTTGAGTTGTCGTCTCTTACCGTCTTCTTAAAACAACAATTTCTACCTCCACTTATGTTTTGGGGTTTGTTTTTGGATTCAATCTCTTCTTTCTCATTCCCCCACCTGTTTCCTGAAGTATGAGATCCCAGACGTTTGCAAAAGCGTTAGGAACTGATGGAAATAAGTCTAGCAATGAGCAGACGTGTTATCTGTTGATGCCCTACTCTTGCGGCAACATCTTCTTAATACTCTATAATACTCTATAAACATCCTTATTGTTACATTCCGATCCCATTGTTGGATGCAAACAGGTTGGTCAGCAGCGCGCTCTTGCAGCAATTAAAGAAGAGCCTTCAGCAGGTCAAGGAGAGCAATTAGTCCCCTCTGTTGATCACTTTTGGGATGACGTCTGGGGTACAGTGTGAAGCGTTGGGTCCTGGGGGCCGCTGGGACCAGAGTGTTGGAGCACACGTGGCGTCGCGAGAGTTTGCGAGAGCTGGGATTGTTCCGACTGGTGATGGAGGCAGCTTCTATTCTGATTTTCCTCTCTCTTAATGCGTGGATTTAGAGAATATGGAGCTGGGCTCTTCTCGGAGGTGCGTAGCAAACGGTGGGGGGCAGCGGGCTCAAGTTGCATTAAAGAAAATCCCAGATGAACGTAAAGAGAAAGATTTTCATACTCAGTGGTAGAACAGCGAGCAGGAAGGCAGCGGCAACCCCGTCCCTGGGGATACGCCAAACTCAACTGGACGAGGTGGGAGGTTGGATTGGAGACCTCCAGAGGTCTCTTCTGACATAAGTTATTCTGTACAAACCTGCTCAGGTCGAGATGTTGGTTGTGGTCTATACATGTTGACTTGTTTAAAGAAATTGTCTTTTGGGTTGTTTTTTTCCTATTCATAAACAATTATCTTTCCTATTCTCTTACCAGAGGGGAGGTTTATTTGCAGGGTCTGGCTCCAGGCTCCAATCAAGCCATAAGTAATAAATTCCATTAGTTATTTGTTCTGTTTACACAGTTCTTTCAGGGATATTGGAATGACTCTGTTTGTTTCCTTGCCTGACACCACACTGGTAAGTTTTCCGTGTTTCATAACGTTTGCGCTGTTAGAACAGTTTTCGCCTTCATTTGTGAGGGTTTATTGTCTTGCTGCTTTGGGTGCAGGCGAAAAATTTCACGTAGGTGAGTGTATTAGAGGAAAAATTGTAGTGACTACTATGATAAACTGGAAATGTGTGGTTCAGTACATCATTAGTTGGTGATTCTCAGAACCTGCAAGGGTATGACTGGGAAAAAAGTCACGTTATACTTGCTTGGATCCTCCTTTGCTTTCCTAAAGTGTTTTCCTGCGGCCGCTAGGCTGCTAGGAAAAAACAATACAATACTTTCCATTAGGTCTGATTTGGATGTTATTTTGAAGAGAAATCGCAATGGTATTTGCCAAAATGGACTGAATGGGGTCAGGTAACGCTCCTCCGTATTCATTTCTGCCTTTAAGAGCGTGGAGGTGATTTCACCAACATTTTGAGTTCCCCTGTGTGGTATAAACATTTTCCTTCCCAATGAGATGCCGCTGGCAAAGAAGTAAAATAGAAGCAGCAGAGTAGCTGAGTCACCGAGACGTGTGCTGGTTGTAACTGCTTTTCATTCAACGTTTCGGTTTTCAAATAGATAAAACCAGCAGAATTAGTAGAAGGGTTTTCCAAACTCAAAACCGGTGCCCCTAAAGCACTTAACGCAGGACGTGTGGAATTTTAACTGGGATGCAAAGCTGCATTCACACCTCTCTGAATGGCTAGGATTCAGTGCAAGATTTTGCCCGTAGTACTGAGAGCTGTGGATGTTTATTACAAGATATTTTCCCCTGTTTATCCCTGGAATTCTGCTTATTTTAGATAATTTTCTTACCAGGAGGTTGATATTCCTCCTCCCACCCCAGCTCCATCACTGCGCCGCCTCATTCCCCAGTGTCCATCAGCCGCTTTCAACCTCATTGGAATAATTACCAGCAAATTCTAGGGGTATTTTTGTCAAAATAAGCTTGGCTTTTATTTTAGACAAGGCTTCCCACCCAAGTAGCTCTTGCACTCTTTGAAGTCATTTAACTTGATAATATTCTTTTGATCAAAGTCTTAAGCTTGTAGGCAATAATCTTGAGTTTGGTGTAGCTTTTATCGCTTGGCAGGAATCTTTGTTGGTCTTGAAAACTGTGTTCTGTATCTGTGACCTGATATGTTCGTTTTGATTAGACAGCCGAAGATTGTGTGTGTGTGTGTGTTAGTAGCCGTAGTCGGGGTTGTATGGAGATCCCGGCTAATTGAACGGAGTTTTGTGGATTCGGGTGTTTTCACTGTGATTTCTTGGAAGGGAAGGTTGATGGCCCGACCAAAAAGAACGTTGCAGATCCCAAGAAGAGTTGCAGGGACGTTTCAAAAGAAAACATTCCCCTTTGGGCTTTTTTTTGCAGCTGGGATGTTTACTCAGGATATTGAATCAGTTGTTGGCCAACAGGCATTTGGCAAGCTGAAAAACCCTAAAACCTTCATTTTAGCCTCTCTTACTCTTGTGTAATTTATGGGGTTTAAACTGTCCAGCTAAAGATGCTGCATGTTCATGAAAAATGAGGCATTCTGGAGGTGGCAGCTATAAATGAGAATTTCAGATACAGAAGAATTATTATTCTCCTTTGTGAGAAATGTGTTAGAACAAGAAAAGCAGACTTGGTCCATTTTGAGGGCTGTCAATAAAGTGACAGCATCTTGATGTTGGTTTTTGCTCACCAGATATAAATGAAATCAAACAAATGGAAGTGATCTCAGCAGCACCAGGGAAACAGAGATGTGGGGAGAAAAATTGAAGCATCGCTAACCTTGGACTTGGGTTTTGTTACTTAAAAATAACCTAGAGTTGTTTGCTCCTGCTTGTTTTCACATCCATGATCATGGAATCATAGAATGTCATGAGCTGGAAGGACCCACCAGGATCATTGATTCCAACTCCTGTCCCTGCACAGGACACCCCACAGGTCACCCCGTGTGTCTGAGGACGTTGTCCAGTCTCTTGTTGAACACTGTCAGGTTGGGGCCGTGACACCTCCCTGGGAGCCTGTTCAGTGTCCAGCACCTCTGGGGGAAGAACCTTTTCCTCATGTCCCACTGACCCTCCCTGGCACATCTTCTGCCATTCCCTGGGGTTCTGTCATTGGTCACCAGAGAGAAGAGCTCAGCCCTGTCTCCTCTTCTCCAGGCTGAGCAAACCCAAGAAAGCCAATGGTACCTGGGGTGGGTTAGAAGGGGGTGGTCAGTAGGTCAGAGAGGTTCTCCTGCCCCTCTGCTCTGCCCTGGGGAGACCACACCTGGAATCTTGTGTCCAGTTGTGGCCCCTCAGTTCCAGCAGGACAGAGAACTGCTGGAGAGAGTCCAGCGCAGCCACCAAGATGCTGCAGGGAGTGGAGCATCTCCCGTGTGAGGAAAGGCTGAGGGAGCTGGGGCTCTGGAGCTGGACAAGAGGACACTGAGGGGGGACTCATTGCTGGGGATCAATATGGAAAGGGGCAGTGTCAGGAGGATGGAGCCAGGCTCTGCTGGTGACAACCAGTGACAGGACAAGGGGCAATGGGTGCAAACTGGAACACAAAAAATTCCACTTAAATTTAAGAAGCAACTTGTTGGGGGTGAAGGTGTCAGAGCCTGGCCCAGGCTGCCCAGGGGGTTGTGGAGTCTCCTTCTGTGCAGACATTCCAACCCGCCTGGACACTTCCTGTGTAACCTCATCTGGGTGTTCCTGCTCCATGGGGGGATTGCACTGGATGAGCTTTCCAGGTCCCTTCCAACCCCTGACATTCTGGGATTCTGTGAAACCCAGTGACCACATATTCCAGGATGTCCTCGCTGCTTTGGTTCTCTGAAGCATTTTGGCGTGAGGATGCTGAATGCCATGAACTGTCAACCAGAACCCCCAGATCCCTCTCCATGGAGCTGCTCTCCGGCCTCTCGTTCCTCAGTCTGTACGTACAGCCAGAATTGCCGCGTCCCAGCTGCAAAATCTGGCACAAAAACCCCATAATCATTACATACAGAGCGTGTTGGCCCATCCAGACACTGCACTGCGCTGGGTTGACTCAGCACCAAACCAGAACTGGATTCAGGGATGCGCGGTCTGGAACCAGGCTGAGGATCAAAGGCAGAACAGACAGGGGCTTCTTCACTTGATCAAAGAGTGCGAGACCCTCATCATCTCCCACTTTTACACGGTGTAAGATGTGGATGGGATGGATGCTTAGCTGGTCAGGTTTGGTCACCTGCTCTGTCCGTCACCCCTCTCTGCTTACAGGACACGCAAAATTCATCACCAACCTCGGCTGCCACAGCAATAAGTCTAAACCTGGGCCTATTCTGCACACCATTGCTGCTGTTATCAGCTCCGGAGCAAACGGGGTATGAAAAATGTGCAGCCAGCTTCAGGAAGGTGCGGTTGATTAAAAGAACTCGGCTGAAAGGAAAATTCACTGGAAGAAAACTGGTCTTGTTTAAAACAAAACCAAGACTGTCTCACTCCCTTTGTGAAAATCCAGATCATACTTAAGCTTGAGCTTGCTGGAAGAAGTAAACAATTATGCTTTGCTCTTTCAAGATACCGAAACACGCTCTGTGACGTGCTTATCGGTGCAGGAGCCAGGCCATAGTATTGACAGCGTATGTCATGGAGATAAAGGATTTTCCGTATTGACAGTGGGGGAAAAAATTCACAAAACTTATTTCAAAACGCCTCTTTTATGAAGAAAACTTAACGAATGGGTTTGATTGCAGCGGTGCTGTGCTTTTCCCCAGTCTTTCCAGGAAGCTTTGGGGCGCTCTGGCCAACAGCTTAAGCAAGAGTTGAACAGCTTAAGCAGGAGTTGAACTGAAACGGTTGAACTGGGACGAACTGGGTGACGGGTTTGATATTTCGGTATGTTGAGCGCGTCGTGGCGCGCTCAGCTGCCTTGGCAGGAGCCTCGCTCTGCCATTTATTCCCTGCGCCGTTAAATGGGAGCGGGTGCATTCTGATCAAAACACCCAGCGCGCTTCTGCCGAATCCTTTCAAACCGCGGCCGGGGTCATTGGGATGGGTGCGATAAATGGGTAAGAATACGGCACTAAAAGTGGTGGCAGCTCTTTCGGAATGACTGGGTGTCCTCCTGACATGTAATTAGCCGCTTTAGAAAGATGTGGATTGGCGTGGCCGTAATTAAAAGGATTTCTGTCTTTTCTGTGATTGAAAACAGAAGATCTTCCGCCCCCTAATTCTCTTTAATACCAGTGTTATTAGTGACACTTGGAACACAGCTACTTCGGATACTTAAATAATGACCTGTTCCTAACGCTAGCTTACAACAGCAGGGACTGAAACCGAGTTTAGTTTTCTATGCAAAGCTGATTCTCTTCCTTTTGTTTCCCCCCACCCCGCTCATGTGTGTGTTGCTTCTCAGTGGGTTGTAGAAATAAAACAGACGCTTAGTTCTGTGCGACAGCGTGATTACAGGTTACCCCGGGTTCTGGTTTAGCTCTCCGTGGTTTATCTTAGATTTGCAGCGTTGAGGAGGATGCGCCGTGGTCCAGGACTCTGCCGAATCGCTCATCCTGTGGGTTTTTACCCATCGCACAGGTAGAGGGACCAGTGGCACTGGTGTCCCCCCATTCCCGAGGCAAGGGATGTCATTGGGCTCTTCTGCGCCATTCCAAGTTGTCCTTTATCGTAGCTCGGTCTGAAAGCCTTACCAGCGGTTGTTGCCAAGTATAACATATAACCGTATGGTCCTCGAGTGTGCGCTGTCTCCTGTTGTCGTTAGCGTGGCGTAGGGTTACAAGCTAATCCACCTTTTTCTTACAAAAATCTCAAAATAGCACACAGTGGAATGGTTGGATGGTACCACAGGAGAGGGATATGTGGTGGTGACCTGAAATAACATCGTAATCTTTCTCTGATATGTTGCCAGATTCTGAAAAAGCATCTGTCATAGGGCCTTATGTGCCTTTTTATTCTGTGTTTTTGTGAGAGGTGCTGCCTGTTGACCAAGTCTTGAGCATTTTTGCCCTTAAGCTTCTCGGAGATATTTTTCCCTAGTGCTGTTCTCCTGCTGTAGTTGATCATCAAACAGCTTTCCAGAGTTTTTTTGTATGCAAAGATGCATATGGAGACTCTTAAATCAAATTTAGAAAACTTACCAGGTTCCTAACAGCAGATTTGTGAAAGAAGTTAGGAACTTACCTTCCTTAGGCTTTTGTTTAAGTCCTCCGGTTACTTTTCAGCTTCTTTGTACTGAAATACTTGTGTAAATGTTACCCAGCGTCACTGTGGTTCGGAACAGACCTGTGGGTCTCGGGTACTTGAGTTCTTCCACCGGTGGCACTACGCTCATTGTAGCAATTTCTTCTCTAAAATGTACATTTTAAGACATTAACTTGCTGCTGTCACTGTCACCTCAGTTCATCTTCCTCCCCTCCCCATCCCTTCTCCTTAACTAATCAAAGTCTTCCATGTTACGGCAAGTTGGCGTATGTAGCTTAAATAACCCACCTCTCTAATTATGAGATTGACCTCAGCCTTCTGAGATAACATTTTACATCATTTGGGATTTAAAAATACGTTTCACTTACAAAGTTTATCTGTCAAATCGCTCGAGTAGGGCAAAGAGATAATGAAAGCAAATTATTAATTAATATTTCTCACCCGGTATAGTCCATTAAGAATATTAAGCATAAATTCCATTCCTCAAAGCACATTTGACTTTGGATATATTTGGATATATATTTTTTGAAGTCTGCCTGCTGATAAAGGTGCTGCTATCTCTCTTTGACAGGACTGTAGTGACAGTACTGAAAATACCCTTCAGGAACCAACCCGAGCCGGAAACTCAGAATATCTAGTTCCCTGAGCAGGTTTTCCTATACCAGGGTACAAAACCATTTCGTTGATGCACGATGGCAAGTGAGTAGAGCTTTTCAAGACCAAAATGCCGTAGCGTCTCCCTCGCCACGTTCAAGCTGTGCTTCTGTTCCATGGGGTTGATGTAATTTTGGAGTGGAAAGCAGCAGCAGGAGCATCTCACCCTTCTGCGTGGTGGATAGATTGGGTTTAGGCGGAGCTACGTTGGATGCAGAACGGCAGAGTGGAAATTCGGTGTATTGCTGGGGTGTATTGCGCAAAATACGTAATTACTGCTTGAGAAGGATGAACATCTCGGATGCTTCATTGAGGAGACAGTTGAAGCAGTTTATGAAACGCTCTGAAATGCCCATTTCTTTGTGCCAGAGTGTGTTCATGGCACACCGTAAAACACTATAAACTTCATCCTTATTGGAATTTGATACATGCTGTTGTTCCGTAGTTGCCCATCAGTTTAACTTAACATTTCCATCTTGGCACATGGCTGCTCTTTGGTTTAATTCTGCGACTCTTCCTTCCTTTTAGAGCAATTTTGAGTCGCAATCCTCTTCCTGCAGGTACTTGGAGAAAATAAACGCTATTGAGATGCGGGAATGGATCCCTTCATTTGCAGACTTACCAGAGTCAACATCAGTGGAGAATTTGTCCCAAGATCTCAACAATACTCACTTACTGATGCTGGGATTTGTAGCGGAGCAAGAACAAAACAGTCTTGGAGTTTCATTGCCAGTAATTCAGTTTGGTGATGTAGGCTTGAAAATTAGGTGTCTGGTTGGGAGTTAAGAGTCAATGAAGTATCCGTGGACATAAAGAAGGTATTTGTAAATGTGTTGAGAAAAAAAATACATTATTCCATTTATGTTTATAAATCCATTGGGTACAAATGGTAGAAGTAGTAAAGAGTTACATGGAAAAGGCAGAAACTTTCCATTAGGGGATTTTGATTTCTTTTGCATTTGGAAGGGCAGGATGGTTCTGTGATTCTTTTCGTCCGTTAGATGAAGTAGATAGAACGGGGAGTTTGCATCAGAAACTGGGAGACCACTTAATATTCAGGGTCTCATTGTAGGTGATAGACTGGTCCCTTCTGGCCTTAATTGCAAAACTCTGATTCCAAAGAGGTAGACTTGGCTTTTACCCTTAGAACCTGTTCTTAGTATTTAATGATTTATAGAGATTTGAGTAGGAGAGGGGTTCTCTGCAGTAAGAACTTCCTTAGAAAGTCTGACTTTCCATCCGAGAACATGTTGTGCCTTATGTCTCTGAACCACGGGAAGTTCCAGTTAGGTATGATAAATGTCTTTTTACACTTTGTACTTCTGCCATATCAAACAAATGTAGTTTTAATACCAGGTGGTTTCTCTGCACTGCCATATTACTCATTTTTCCTCCCGTATCTCACAGATTCAGTCTGTTCTGCTCGCGCAGCGATTCGGACTTTCATACCGGTCAGTGTTGTAGCTCTGGAACAGCTTTATATTCCGTTCAACTGTTCTTTTTGCTTCTTATTTGAAAATGAACATCAACAAAAAATCCGTAACCAAAAGCCCAGATCAGTCTGAATTCCTAATCTGGAATTCTTTGTTGCTTTTCATTCCATTAGACGTTCAGGCACATGAATTCCTGTTGTTAAGGGTACCTTGTGGTATTTTTTACCGCCACCCAAGCACACTCAACACAAAACTGATTCGCTGTGAGTAGAATGTGATGAGTCGTGGCCATTGCCTCAAGCAACTGATTTGGGCTTTGTTTGCTTGGGTTTCTTTTCAATACTTTCATCAGTTGCCAGAGCGCTTCAAAAAATATCGCAGGCAGCAGAAGTCCCTTTGCTTCCATTCATGTCTCCTCTTATATCCACACTGAGCCTTCATTTCCTTGAAGGAATTCCAGGCGAGTTTTGGGCTGAGCCCTTTGCTTTTCTCTCAACTGGGTTCTTCTCAGCACCCAATTTGTCACACGTTCTTTTCCCAAACTTCAGTTCTTCTCATTGGGGCAATTTCTCTTTCCTCCAAGCTCTTTCACCCCCTGCTAATCCTGTTTTCTCGTTCCGAAGTGCTCTGACCTGCACCTGTTGTTCTTACAGTCTCTAAATAAGGACTATATTTTATTTCCAGCCTAATATAAAGTGATCCCGTGTGATGCTGAAGCTTGGATTTGGTTCAGCCTTAGGAAATCTTCTGCCAGCCGAAAGCCCTTGGGTTTTTCCAGCGTGATTCGTTAGCAGCTCCTCCCTCCCCTCATTTCAGTTTTGACGCTTAGATTAGCAAATCAGGGAAATAGTAGCTTTGAAGTATAATCTTAGTTTTTTTATTAACACTTGGGCTGCCTTTTGAACTGGGAAGACTGGTACTGGGTTCTGCAGATACTCAGCAACGTTCTAGGAAACACAGATCCATCTCCGAAGCAGCAGTGCTTCTAAACAGACTAATTGGAGGTTTCTTGCACACAATTATAGCGCTCAGGTTTATCTTTTCTCCTTCGTCCCTTTGATTTTCGCCTCTCCCGCTCCTGCTAAGACTCACTCGTTGCTCTCCATGCCCTTTCAGTGACTTGTGCCATTTGGCTTTTCTTCCCTCGTTTTTCTCCTTATTGTCTTTTTCCTGTACAGGCACTTTATTCCCTTCACACCTCCAAGCGGCGTATTTATGCTTAGCCGGTTTTTAATTCCTTTAATCCAAATCCAGAGCCGTTCACCTTTGCTTTATGCCTCTTAGATGGTGCTGTATCAGCTGCTTACTTGAAGCCCAAATACACATTGTCCGCGGTGTCATGTAAATACGAAGAACGTTGTCTTCTCCCACAATTAGCTCATAATTCAACCAATTTACAGCAGGTTCTTTACTTGCACCCTCCGGTGTGAAATCAGGTAGTTCCAAGGTGTCGGACCGCGGTTAACAGACAGGAACAAGGCAGGGGGGTATTTTTCTTGAATCTTATTTTGTCTTGCAGCACTTGGTGTTGGAAGCTGTCTCCATCGATGTGTTGGTTTTTGGTGTTGGAAGCCGTCTCCATCGATGCGTTGATTTTTGGTGTTGGAAGCCGTCTCCATCGATGCGTTGGTTTTTGGTGTTGGAAGCCGTCTCCATCGATGCGTTGGTTTTTAGGTAGCGTGCTGCTGTCTGCTTTCTTAGTTTTTGGGACAAGAAACTTGGATTTATGCGGCTTTTCCGAAGGACGTTCCCCATGTCCCTTATAGAATGGTTTGGGACCTTTTAAAGCTCATCTCATCCAACCCCCAACCTCATTCACCCAGGGCTCGAGATCACCTTTTACAGCCAGAAAAGCTTGCTTTCATTAGTTTTTTCAAGTTGTTTTAGATTTGAAGATCATTGAAAAACTCCAAGTTACTTTTCCAAATGACAAATCAGAATGAAAGCAGAGTTTGGGTTTTGGGCTTCCCATCTTTCCATAATATCTACTGAATTTTCTCTTTTGGCGTCTGCGTAAATTTAAGCGTCGTGGTGAGACAAGTGCCGGATTGAACCTCGCGACTTGTTTTCAGTTCGGTCAGGGCCCCCCGTTTGTTCTTTCAGGAGGGACAGATTTTCCATTTCATCACCCGTCGCAACACAAACTCGAAACCAAAAAGCCCCTTTGGCTCTGGCCGTAGCGTTGGGAGCGTCTTTCCGCATCTCGTCAACTCCTTAATTTGCTGCCGGGGTTGTTCTGGAGGGTTACGGGCCGCACTTCTCACCCCAGTACAAACCCCGTGCGCTACTGGTTCAAACTGGGAGAGCGCCGTGTCACTCTGGATGGCAGATCCCATACGGCAAAGCCATCTTGTCGTGCCACAGAACCACAGATGGGCTTGTACCTTAAAAGATGATCCAGGAATAACAGGTTTAATCGGGATTGAGTTCAACAGCGGCTCTATCAAAAGGGGACAAATAAAAGTCAGCCGTGTCCACGGGGAGCGCTGTTTTTGTGACAAATCGCCTTGGCTTGTCTCCCTCTTGGTCTTTATGATCTTCCCAAGGCTGCCGAAAGCCTGGGACGTGTGAAATATGTGCAGTACTTTTTTAATTTTATATATATATGTATTATTATTATTATTCTTTTCTTTGAGTCAATTTAAGAAGTGCCTAAGTGAGTAACAGGACTCCAGGGCGAGCTGGAGGAATAGGATTCAACCTCATGTTTAAGAACAGAGCATGTACGACTCCGACCGAGTCCGGAGCTTTGCAGAACCCGGCTGGACCATAATAAATCTCCGCTCCTCCCTCGCGCCGCCCACCTCGCTGCTCGGGATCCCATCAGCCCACCGCATTTCTCAGCCAAACCTTCGCCATCTCCCATTTGGGGTGGACGGTGAAGAGCGGGGGAAGCTCTGAGCGGAATCGGGTAGGAAACCGCCTCCGGGGTTGCAAATGCCAACAGCTTTGTGCAGCTGGGTAAGGGCACGGCTGCCACTCGGGATGCAAACAGCAAATATACACGTTTAATCATCCCTTTTTGGAATCGCGGAGGCAGTTTCTTCCTCTATTCTTAATTATTTCTAGGCTTATAATAGCGGCACCTGCTTGACATTCTATCAGAATAATTGTACCTGTCAGCAGGTGGTTATAATTTTGTAAACGTACGTGAGAATTTTATGTGGTTTAAAACAAATATGTAGCGATGCTAGTTTAAAAAATTACATTGAAGGAGGATTTCTTCTGACCGTAGTAAAAGGAAATAACGGAACACTATTAAGATGTATTAGTACCACTTAAAGATTCAGAAAATGAAAGCGATCCATATGTAGATGGTTTATTTTTCATTAATAACAAAATGTTTTCACTCTGACAACTTAATAGCGTCTGAGTTGGGAAAGCCGAGGAAATGACTGTTGGCAGGAAAAGCTGTGAGGACGTCTGAGAGAGCAGCAAATGAGCTTGTGGGATGCTGATGGGTGTTGATTTAAGCCATGATCGAATGGGAACGTATTGCTGGGGTACTAATGCGAATCAGGTCTTTATGGAGCCTGTAACACATACGGACTGTTCGTTGTGCCGTCGTCCTGCTCTAGAGATGCCTTTTTTAACAGTGATTTTTGATTTTCTTTCCTAAACGAAGTGATTGTCAGTAACAGTGGCTGTAAGTGGAAGGAAGGATTCATGTAGTGGTGAGTGTTGCAAACCTCAGACAGCGGAACGGTGCCAGAGGCACAAAAACGAAGCAAACCCCCCCAAAAAGCTCCTAGCGGAGCGCGGGAGGAGTCGCGGTTTTCATTTCCAAACTTTGTGCGTCTTGATTTTGTTCCACTGTCGCGTCCCCTCGGGGACAAGGGGTGGGCGACAGTCACCCATGGTCGCTTTGTCACCCGTCCCGCCGGTCACCGAACCCCCGGCGGGTCCTTCCCCGCCCGCTGCTCCTCTCTCGGCATCTCGCGGCGCTGTCTGTCCTTCCGCGTGTCCCCACGGAGGTGACACTCGTGTCTCATCTGCTGTAGGTGTCTCACCTACCTCAGGAGCCCGTCGCGGTCTCCAGGGTCGTCCGTTCGCCGTCCGCTCCTCTCGTCCCCGCGAGCACTCGTGCGCACACACACACACACACACTGGAATGTAGATTCTCCTCTTCTCCTCCCCCAGATCGCCTCTGGACCCCATCCTTGCTGTAGCCACCACCAACTCCTCTTGCAAATTGGATGCTGCTTTAAATGTGAAAACAAATGTTTCAAGAAGCTATAAAACCCGAATGAAAGCTAAAGCTGAATTTATAAAGCCTTGTTGCGTATGAGCCAAAAGTGCAAAAAGCTCTATATAATGAACTAACCTGCCACTCATATAAATATAAATATATATAAATATATTAAAATCAGACTGTTCTACAAAATTGTGTATTTGTATTTTTGTGTACGTACAATTTTCTGCTAAGCAGAAGGAGGATGTAGTATAGGATGATGTGAGAAGAGATTTTGTTTAATCATATTTCTTTGTTACTTATTTTTGTTAACATCCAGCTGCCTGTCTTTGTCTTCTGTGTATGACACTGTTCCAAGGTGCAGTATCTCTCTCCCATCAAACCCTTTCTGCCCCCAAAGCACCGGGGAACACGTCCTCATCAAACCGGGTCTCCACCTTCATTAACAAGGGCTGTTCGTTCAGCTTAACGACCATATGATCATTTTCTATTGGCATGTTGTGTCGTTGCTCCTCGTAGCCACGTCAAACACTCACAAACGGGTTGATCGCTCTTCACACGGGGGTTCCCCGAGCACCTCGTCTGCACCATCCGTGCTCTGTAGGATCGTTGCTGCCGCTCCTCGGCCTGGAATTTCAGGGGGAAAACAGGAATGAATGTAGAGGTTGATCAGATCTTTGTGTTGGGAAGCTGCTCATGGGCAAAAAGCCCCTATGGCAGCGTCGCGGTGAGCGACGGGGCCAATCTCGGGTAGCACCGCCACGGAGGGTGGAGGGAGCCGCCTTCCCCATGGCTGCGCCACCAAGGTGGGTTTTGCCTTGGGGAAGGCGTGTTGGCCGTGTCCAAGGTTGTCACGTCCCCTGTGCCACCTCGGACACGTCCTCCCACCCTAGGCGCCCCACGCGTCTCCGGTGGCTTCATGACCGCTCGGTGCCTCGTAAGAACACTTGTTGCAGCCGCGCTTGGTGGGCTCCATCTTCTGGCTTGCAGCAAAGGTACTGATTTTTCAGACAATATTCTAAAATCTTCTCCAAATCAGTGCGTTTATCCGCAAGACACCAAGCGGGTCTGCTCCATCGCTTGCTGAGAGGAGAGTTTTCCCCCTTGGTGCACTGGGGAAGCGTTAATTACTCATTATAGATCAGAGAATGACCCAAGGACAGAGGGGGGTCGGTGGAGAGCGAGATACACCAGGACATGGTGGCCAAACAACGCAAAGCGTTGGGTGCGAGGTGGCGGACGTTCTTCCCTTGGGGCGAATGGCTCCTTGGTGTCTCCATCTCCAAATTGCGGATGAGCGCGTCCATCGGCCGCATCCTCTTCCTTGGCCAACCGCCAACCTCTTCCCTCGTGTCCTTCTGTTCTTATTTATTCCTTTTTTCCATTTAAATTCTAACGCTATTTGAATTCTGGCCCGGGGAGAGCGATACTGCATCTTTACATGTAGGGCTCATATTTATAACAATGTGTAATGACTGTAGCAAAAGTCCTTGTTTCTATATGTGAATGGACAGAGAAACAAGTGCTCTATTGTATTGATTAAAATAGTTAAAATGAGTCCTGTATCATTGTATCTCCTATTCTGGATTAGTGCCTTTTGGACAGTAGACTGTTCTGTAATTAAAAATGTAGTATAACTGCTTTTTTGTACAGTTTTGTTTTAATAAAACTTTTTTTTAATTTGTGTTTATTTTAGTATTGTACCTATTAGAAAATAAAACCGTATAACTCCACCACGCCGCGTTGCCTCCCTGGTCCTTTCCGAGCGGGGCTGTCGGGGTGTGAAGGCCCAAGAGAGGCCTAGGACGCGAATAAGGCTTAAAATGTGTCTTTAGAACTTAAGAAGCGTAGGAAAATGAATTTAGTGGGGAAGACTTAAATATTTGTGCCTTCCCTTTCCCGTCAGGAGGGTCTGGGGAGGGTTGAAGATGGTGGACGTTGCTGTTTGAAGTGGTGGCATCGCTGGAGTTTGACCCATGGCCTGAGGCCTCTGGGGGCTCTTTCCACTGGAAAAACATCTTAAAAGCAGCGTTTTATCTACTTATATCAACTTATTTGCGTGCGGTTGTGTTTGCCACAAGCACGGGAGCTGCTTGGGGTAGAATGGATGGAGCAATAAGCCACAAAAGTGCCAGTTTTCCTCAGAAACCCCGTGAAGAGCCCGTCCGCGTCCCGAGGGGACGCAGGGAGCAGAATTTGGGGCCATTTGGGAATAAAACTGGCAAGATATGAGGTAACGGGGTGTGATTTTTGAGGAGGCACCGGCTGCCCCGTCATCCCGATCTCACTCAGCAGCAGCTTTGGTGGCTCCAAATGCAGCAGAGTTGGGTCAGAACAGGGATGAGTTTCTGGTGGGGCTGAATGAGCCGGTAGCAGAACAGACTCTTGATGACACAGGAATTGATTTATTAATTGACATGGTGTTCTGCAATATGGATTAAAAATCAGTTTGTGCAGGCGCCGATGCGGGGGGGACGGACAAGGGATGGAACCCGGGGATGGGAAACTCCCTTTGGGCAGAGGGGTTTGTTGGTTTGCTTTTGGGGTGGGTTTTGTGTTGTTTGGTTGGTTTGGTTTTGTTTTTACAGAAACAACCATTGGAGACAGGAGCTTTGCACAAAGCTCCATTTCCAGCCCATTTTGGTTGGTTGGATCTGTGTTTTGGGGGGGGGTTGTTGGTTGGTTGATGGTTGTTTGGAGGTTTTCTTTTCCTTTTTGCTTCTGTTTTGTTTTCTTTTGGGAGGGGGTTGATTTGTTTTGGTTCTGGTTGGTTGGGTTGGTTTTTTTGCAGGGTATTATTTATTTGTTTGTTTAGTTTGGGTTTTTTTAGGTTGGTTGGTGTTTGCTTTGGTGGTTTGTTCTTTTTTGTTGGTGGGTTTTTTTTGGATGGGGATTTGTTCATTTCTATTGGTTGGTTTTGTGGTTTTTTTTTATATGGTGTTTATTTATTTGGTTGGTGAGGTGGACTGTGAGCTGGCTGAAGGGAAGAAGTCAGAGAGTCGTGATCAATGGGGCAGAGTCCAGTTGGAGGCCTGGATCTAGTGGAGTGTTCAAGGATCAGTGCTGGGGCCGATATTATTCAATATATTCATCAATGATTTGGACAAGGGACTAGAGTGACTGTCAGCAAGTTTGCTGGTGACACCAAGCTGGGAGGAGTGGTGACACTGGAAGCTGTGCTGCCATCAGAGACCTGGACAGGCTGGAGAGCTGGGCGGGAAACATTTAATGAAATAGAACAAGGGTAAGTGTAGAGTCTTGAATCTGGGCAGGAACAACCCCAGGTTCCAGTGTAAGTTGGGGAACGACCTGTTGGAGAGCAGTGTAGGGGAAAGGGACCTGGGGGTCCTGGGGACAGCAGGGTGACCATGAGCCAGCACTGGGCCCTTGTGGCCAGGAAGCCAATGGGACCTGGGGTGGGTTAGAAGGGGGTGGTCAGTAGGTCAGAGAGGTTCTCCTGCCCCTCTGCTCTGCCCTGGGGAGACCACACCTGGAATCTTGTGTCCAGTTGTGGCCCCTCAGTTCCAGCAGGACAGGGAACTGCTGCAGAGAGTCCAGCGCAGCCACCAAGATGCTGCAGGGAGTGGAGCATCTCCCGTGTGAGGAAAGGCTGAGGGAGCTGGGGCTCTGGAGCTGGACAAGAGAACACTGAGGGGGGACTCACCCATGGGGATCAACATGGAAAGGGGCAGTGTCAGGAGGATGGAGCCAGGCTCTGCTGGTTACAACCAGGGACAGGACAAGGGGCAATGGGTGCAAACTGGAACACAGGAGGTTCCACTTGAATACGAGAAGCAACTTGTTGGGGGTGAGGGTGGCAGAGCCTGGTCCAGGCTGCCCAGGGGGGTTGTGGAGTCTCCTTCTGTGCAGACATTCCAACCCGCCTGGACACCTTCCTGTGTAACCTCATCTGGGTGTTCCTGCTCCATGGGGGGATTGCACTGGATGAGCTTTCCAGGGCCCTTCCAGCCCCTGACATTCTGGGATCCTGTGATCCTGTGATCTTTTAAAAAAAAAAACAACCAACCCAGAACAACAAAAATTAACCAACCCAACTACTCCCCGTGCCCGTGGAACAGCGGCCAAAAACGAGCAGAATTCTCCTTTAGCAATGAGCCCATCTCAGGCACATCATCCGTTGGGTAGTGACAAAACCCCCCTTTGCAAATGTCCCCATCCCCACCGCTCCGTTGTGGCCAAGGCCTTCGGGACAACGACCACGGTGTTAATTTAAAAGCAAACGGGAAGAAAAACAACAAAATAAGGTGTTATTTCTTTGTGGGTTTTATTTTTCCTGCTCGTTTTGATCGGTGCCTTTTCAGCTTCGGGTGAAGAACAGAAGGTGCTGCAACCGCCTTCGGGAAGAGCGAGGATTGAACAAAGTGAAGCGGCTTCAAAAGGCGCCGGTTCCAGCCTAAGAGTTGCGTTTCTTTCCTTTTTTCAGAAGGTAAAACATTAAAGGAGAAAAGAAAATAAAAGCGGGTGTATTTTCTGTATTTTCATGCGCTGATTGTGAGACAGCGCGGATGAAAACGTCCTCTGCTGAATGGCTTTGGTGGGAATTGGGGAATCAGCACGGTGTTTGGTGCTTAAAACAAGGAAAAAGGAAAAACCGCAACAACCATCACAAAGCCAGAAATGAAACCACACGATAGAAATCCACGGCAAGGATGACGGTGTGTGAGGGGAAAGGGTGGTGGGGAGAACAGGGCTGGGAAAGGGAAAGGGAAAGGGGAAAGGGGAAAGGGGAAGGGGAAAGGGGAAGGGGAAAGGGGAGGAAAGGGGAAGGGAAGGGAAGGAAAAAGAAGAGAAAGAGGAAAGAAATAGAAAAGAAAGAGAAAGAAAGAGAAAGAGAGAGAAAGAAAAAGAGAAAGAGAGAAAAAGGGAAAGAGAAAGAGAAAGAGAGAAAGAGAGAGAGAGAAAGAGAAAGAGAAAGAGAAAGAGAAAGAGAAAGAGAAAGAGAAAGAGAAAGAAAGAGAAAGAGAAAGAAAGAAAGAGAAAGGGAAAGAGAAAGGGAAGGGAAAGGGAAAGAGAAAGGGAAAGGGAAAGGGAAAGAGAAAGAGAAAGAGAAAGAGAAAGAGAAAGAGAAAGAAAAAGAAAGAAAAAGAGAAAGGGAAAGGGAAAGGGAAAGGGAAAGGGAAAGAGAAAGAGAAAGAGAAAGAGAAAGAAAGAGAAAGGGAAAGGGAAAGGGAAAGGGAAAGGGAAAGAGAAAGGGAAAGGGAAAGGGAAAGGGAAAGAGAAAGGGAAAGAGAAAGAGAGAGAGAGAAAGAGAAAGAGAAAGAAAGAGAAAGAGAAAGAGAAAGAGAAAGAGAAAGAAAGAGAAAGAGAAAGAAAGAGAAAGAGAAAGAAAGAGAAAGAGAAAGAAAGAGAAAGAAAGAGAAAGAAAGAGAAAGAAAGAGAAAGAAAGAGAAAGAAGGAGAAAGCAAGCAGGACCTCGAGAGGGAGGGAGTTTCAAGGCCGTGTTGCTGCATGGGTGGGTGCGTTGGGTCTCCCATCACCCCAAGGCCATTTTGGCCTTTGGCGGGTGGGTGCACAGAGTCCCCACTGCACCCCCAGCCCGTCCCTGCACTCCCGGAAACGCCCCCAAACCCTTGGCAAGGCAAGAAACCCCATGGGAGCCCCAGCCCTGCAGAGCGTGGGGACACCGGGGACAGTTTTCTGCCGGGTCTGGGACACACGGTGTGACCTGCGGGGTGTCCTGTGCAGGGACAGGAGGTGGACTCCAAATTCCTGGTGGGTCCAACTCAGGACATTCTGTGATGCTACGACTGATTCTGTGCTTGCAGCAGGTCCCGTGGTGCCACCACGGCCGCTCCTCGGCCACCAGCGAGTTCTTGGAGCACCGAGGGACAACCCACAGTGTGACCCATGCGCTTCAACCCCGGTGACACAGCCAGGGGGCAGGGGGGTGACATGGGGCAGTGGCACCAAGCGACAGGGATTTCCTGGGCCTGCAATGCCCCGGGCGATGCTGCAACCTCACAAACTTGTAATATGGATTGTTAAAAAAACTTTATCACTTTTTTTTTTTTTTTTAGTTTGCTGATTTGCTGCCATTATGTTAATTAGAGCCATTGATAATCTGTAAGAGGCGCCTGCCCGGCCTCTCGCTGCTCTGCCCGAACCCCAACACAGTCACAGCATCCCAGAATGTCAGGGGCTGGAAGGGACCTGGAAAGCTCATCTAGTGCAATCCCCCCATGGAGCAGGAACACCCAGATGAGGTTACACAGGAAGGTGTCCAGGCGGGTTGGAATGTCTGCACAGAAGGAGACTCCACAACCCCCCTGGGCAGCCTGGGCCAGGCTCTGACACCCTCACCCCAAACAAGTTGCTTCTCGAATTTAAGTGGAACCTCCTGTGTTCCAGTTTGCACCCATTGCCCCTTGTCCTGTCCCTGGTTGTCACCGAGAAGAGCCTGGCTCCATCCTCCTGACACTCACCCTTTCCATCTTGATCCCCAGGAATGAGTCCCCCCTCAGTGTCCTCTTGTCCAGCTCCAGAGCCCCAGCTCCCTCAGCCTTTCCTCACACGGGAGATGCTCCACTCCCTGCAGCATCTTGGTGCTGCGCTGGACTCTCTCCAGCAGTTCCCTGTCCTGCTGGAACTGAGGGGCCACAACTGGACACAAGATTCCAGGTGTGGTCTCCCCAGGGCAGAGCAGAGGGGCAGGAGAACCTCTCTGACCTACTGACCACCCCCTTCTAACCCACCCCAGGTACCATTGGCTTCCTGGCCACAAGGGCCCAGTGCTGGCTCATGGTCACCCTCCTGTCCCCAGGACCCCCAACCTGTGACACAACCCAACCCCGGGCACCTCCAGCAGCATCAGTGTCTGGAGACCCCAGGGTGTGGTGGGACAACCTGGATGGGGCCACGTTTTGTTATTTGCTTTTGTCTTTCAAAACCAGCCCCAGCTTTTCCTCCCTGTGCCCCATGTCTCTGGTCTCTGCAGAAGGTCCTGCAGCACCAGGACCAGGTTTTCAGGCTGTGGGACACGTTATCCTGATCATCAAGTAAATGAACCTGCAGCTTTACCCGCAGTGGGGTGACCCCGGCACTGCTGGGATCTCCTGCGGCAGCGACGGCTCCAGGAAACAGCGGCTGCTCATTGCTGGGTTTTCAGACAGTGGTTGGATAAGCCCGGGTTCTCACGGCTCTTCATCTGGACACCTAGTTAGAAAATAAATCATTTCTTCAGCCTTATATTTCAATTCTTGTTACCAATTCATAACCAGCCCGGGCGGCGGTCGCTGTCCCGCTCCCCTGGGGATGCAAACGGCGCTTGAGCTCGCTGCTGCACCCCGCTGCGCACCCCGGTTCTGGGGGAATGGGGTAACGCCGCGCTGGAAACACATTAAATCAGTGTCAGCACTCACTTCATTCTCATCCACTTTTCCACAAGGAGCAAACCCCAGTCCAGCTCCCTCCCCACTAACCGGGTCATGGAGTTTTTAAGCAGTTTCCCTGCAAAATTGCACCATCACACCCCACCCCACCCCATCCCATCCCATCCCATCCCATCCACCCCATCCCATCCCAGCCCACCCCATCCCATCCCATCCCATCCCACCCCATCCCATCCCATCCCATCCCACCCCATCCCCCCACCCCCCACCCCATCCCACCCACCCATCCCACCCCCACCACCCCATCCCATCCCACCGCCACCCCATCCCATCCCATCCCACCCCATCCCATCCCACCCCACCCATCCCATCCCACTCCACCCATCCACTCCACCCATCCCACCCCACCCCTATCCCACCCACCCCATCCCACCCCACCCCACCCACCCCATCCCATCCCACCCCATCCCATCCCATCCACCCCATCCCATCCACCCCATCCCATCCCACCCCATCCACCCCATCCCATCCCACCCCATCCCATCCCATCCCATCCCATCCACCCCATCCCATCCCATCCCACTCACCCCATCCCTTCCCACCTCATCCCACCCACCCCATCCCACCCCATCCACCCCATCCCACCCCATCCTGCATCCACCTTCCCTGTCCCCAGAGCATTTGCCCAGGTCGAGTTGGTTTTTACAGCCCAAAAGAAGAGCAGAAGGAATAAAAACCACTGCAGTGATTCAGGGCACGGCCGGTGGCAACAGCCCCTTGTCCAGGCTGGAGAACAGGGGGAGCACAACCAGAACCCACCTGCTTTTATTTGGTGGAACGACAGGGAATGCCAGCATTAAATCAAGCTGAGCATTAAATCAAGCTTTTCCCTGGCTCAGCACCCACTGAGGATCCCCACACCTGAAGGTAAAGCCCTGGGGTCCTGCTCATCAACGGGAAGGTCTCTAAATTGCAGGTGACAAAGGCAAAAGTCGCGTTGGAACCAGATCTCAGCACCTACGATGCTGCTCCACTTCTTCACCTAAACGCACCCGATTAACGAAGCGCAGACTTCCTGGCTCTAAAGATGATGTTTATTTAAGTACAGCAGGCCGCGCTGGATGTATAATACAATATTACAGTCATAATTAAAAACTTTACAGCTCATTACGAAGTCATCTTTGGATTTTTAGCTCGTTTAAAGTACACCGACGGACACGTAACGCCACGGGGCAAAGAGCCGCTCGTTATATACAGACCCACCACATTTACAGAACTCAACAGGAAGACGAGCTGGAAAAGGCTCAGGACATGGCGAGAAAAGGGAAAAAGGGAGGAATGGAGCTGAGGACGAGGATGTTTGAATTGGGGAAGGGTTTTCCCCCCCGCCCGTTATTGCTCAGAGGGTGGAGAGAGTAGAACCCAAAGATGGGGAAAGAGGATGGAGGAACAAGACACTTATTGCGACCCCAGCTCAAGAGGGTTTGGTATGTGACCAACCTGCACCTTCGCTGATGATGTTTCTTGCCCAAATTCAGGCGGACGGTGCCAAATCTGGCCCCGCGGCTGCTGACCTAAGGCACTGTGAAAATGGAGCTTGTGCAAAGAACCGGCACAACGACACGAGCATCAGCATGGAAAACTCCTCACCAGCACAAACGGGTCCCCGCAATGCCCCAACTCAGCTCGTGTGGGTTTTCACGACCGACAGGTGGGAACGAGGGGGTTTCTTGGTCCGTAGGATGTGTTGGATGTTGGATTCCATCTCAGCCACTGAGCAAGCAAAGAGGTGTTGGATATCACCTCAACCACTGAGTAAACCAAGAGGTGTTGGACATTGGATTCCAATTCAACCACTGAGCAAGCAAAGAGGAGCTGGATTCCATCTCAACCACTGAGCAAACCAAGACGTGTTGGACGTTGGATTCCAACTCAACCACTGAGCAAACCAAGAGGTGTTGGATGTTGGATCCCATCCCAACCACTGAGCAAGCAAAGAGGAGTTGGATCCCATCTCAACCACTGAACAGAGAGGTGTTGGATGTTGGATTCCAACTCAACCACTCAGCAAACCAAGAGGTGTTGGATCCCATCTCAACCACTGAGCAAACCAAGAGGTGTTGGACGTTGGATTCCAACTCAACCACTGAGCAAGCAAAGAGGTGTTGGATGTTGGATCCCATCCCAACCACTGAGCAAGCAAAGAGGAGTTGGATCCCATCTCAACCACTGAACAGAGAGGTGTTGGATGTTGGATTCCAACTCAACCACTGAGCAAACCAAGAGGTGTTGGATCCCATCTCAACCACTGAGCAAACCAAGAGGTGTTGGATGTTGGATTCCAACTCAACCACTGAGCAAGCAAAGAGGTGTTGGATGTTGGATTCCAACTCAACCACTGAGCAAACCAAGAGGTGTTGGATGTTGGATCCCATCCCAACCACTGCGCAAACTCACTTCTTAAGGACTTGGGCATTATTACCACAACTAAGCTTTTCCTCAACTAAACTCCATTGAAGAGCCACATCCCTTGAACCGAAAACTTTAATATTTTGGATGCAGAGATGGAAACACCTTGAGAGCTGAACATAACGCAGGAAAAAGTCGTGGCTTGTGTTAAGAAAACCCAAAAAAGTCCCTCCAAAAAGCGTCATTGTTGTGGCTGAGCAGAGCAAACACCCCAAGCTCAGGATCTGTGGACACACGAACACATCCCCAACATCACGTCCCCAACATTTCCAACCCACCAACTACGTTTTCTACCCCCATCCCCGGCGCGGAACACAGAAAGCAAAGCTCGCCTCCCAAATGACAGTTCCTGCGTTAAATATCCTTCTTCTCTTGTATAAAGTGCATGAAAACCTTGGAAAATATGCATAGCTATTAACAGACCAGCCTCAGCTGCTGGGCAGTTCCAGTTAAGAGCACCTCCTCCTTTATGCTGAGTGTAGAGTTTTTCTAACATTAGTTATCAATAATAATAATTAAAAAGATATCTATGTAAGCTACTTTATGGTTTTAAACAGTTTTCTGGTTAGCTGGTGCAAAGTAATGATGGCTTTTAGAGGGATGCGCTCTCACCGCACCAAAATCTTGGAAAACATCATTAGAAGAAGCCTCAGGGGCCCAGGAACACTGGGCTGAGCAGGATGGAGTCCAAGAAGAACATGCTCAAATTCCATTTGTTTGGCTTTCTGGAGCTTGTGTCCCATCGGGGTGACGCGTTTATAGGGCGGCTTCATTTTTTGGGTGGAAACTGAGGAGAGGTTGAGTTTCCAAAGTCAAACAAGATGGTAAAACCCAAGAGAGCTCTGAGTAAAAGCCCCCAGTAAACCCAGGCGGGCGCTCTGGTGACAGAGCCGCTCCGTTATCCTCATCACCTGCTGGTAATTCAAACCACACCGGCCGGATTTAACACCTTTGCTCCCAGGATAACTCACCTGGAGGAGACGGCGAGAATGTTCTGTTCCAACCCCACTCAACATGTGGTTTTTGTACAAGAAACCCAACCGTATCAGTCATCAGAGCCTCCGACCGCGCGTCTCCGATGGGCAAACACTGAAATTCATCCCTATGCGGTGAGATGTAAGAATATGGCTGGAGGAATTGCTAGTGGGTGGTGCTACTAGTGAATTATTAACCCAACGGCATCTGCTCAACTCCTTCGCTCCGGCGCCTTCGCTCCCGTCTCATCGGTCCTGGAGAATGCAGAAAAGAGGCTTCCGAAGGATCCGCAGGTTCTTCCCTTCGTCTCTCCACCCAAACAGCAGGAAATCCTAAAGATATCCCTAAATCCAGTCCATGAAATGCTGAGACTAAAATAATAACCCACAGCTCGGGCAGGGGGCTGTTTCACATTAACGAACTTTCCGCAGAACAAAGTGCAATTAGGAACACGGGAAAGATGGGGTTGAGAAGATTCACAAGGCAAGTTTAAGAGGCATCGTGTTAATTAGCGACTGGAATTCATCAACGAGACTCATCGTTTCCCAAATCAAAGCGTTGTTTTTCTAGTCACAGATATAAAAACAGTCACGACTTTAAAAACCAGGATTTTAGCGTCTGGATTCTTTGCTGCTAAATTCCTCCCATCGCCTTGGCTTGAATGGACAGGAGCTTCGTGCAAAGGACAAGGAGGGAAAACTGTACACTAAAAATGTCTTTTAAAAGCTGGTCTGTACATTTTATATTAAGATTCCTTTAGGTAAAATTTAGGAAACACTGAAACTAGTCACAAAAAGCTGCAAAGACGCCCAAATCCCTATGCATGTCGCATTGTAACCCAACCCACTTATTGCTGCTACAGATTAGTTTCTATTTTAATTTTATTCCTTCTGCGTAAATGATATTAATTACAGTAAATCAGCATAATTATCTCCTTCGCTAAGCATCTCTATCTCCTCTGATGACAATATATCTTTCTCTTGGACCCCTGAACCAGATGGCTAAGGCACTTGGATACCCACGGGCAGCGATTAGGTGCATATTAAAGTTTAATCATTAATTTAGCATGCGAAATATTCCTCACGTAGATCAAACGCCTATTGCTCAAGCTGTCCAACGTGGCGACTAAACAAGACATAGCTCAGAATACGAAGGTCTGTGGTCTTGATTTGTTAGAAAATGAGTGTAGGTCGATACGTGCACATTTATATATATGGGCACGCAGTAATTTGCGCCACGGTTAAAAAAAAACAGTAGGGGTTACCAAAAATAAAACCAAGTTTAATAAAAGCCAGCCCAAACCTCATGATTTTAAGAGCGGGATTAGTGGTGGGGCCGAGGTTTGGGCTGGAGGATCCTCCTCTCGGGGCGGCGGAGCTCGCGGTGGGTGATTGTAAAGCGCAAACGTTTTGTGTTTTAATAAATAATAATAAATAGAGCGGGTCAGTCCCGTTGCTAGGCCGGCGACCCCCTGCTTGTGTGACGCCTAAAAACACACAGGCCAGGGGAACGTCGCGGCACCAAGTGCCGATGGTGCCGCGAAAATCGGAACCAACGAGAAGGTCCCGGCGCTTTGGGGCAAGTGAGAGAGGGGATCCCGTTATGGTTCAATGGATTAGACAGTGAATTCGCTCGACTCCCCTCTTTCCCAAAAAGAAGGAGTCAAAAATACCAATTTCTCCAATTCCCTGTAAATCAGCGAGAAGAATTCTGCTGATTTCCACAGGACAATCAACGGCCAAGGTCACACAACCAAAGAGCTGTAGCTTTTTTAAAATAAAATGTGTTTTGGGGGTTCTTTATTTCCAAATAAAGTTTTATGTTTGCTTCTCTGCCTGCCTGGAATCATTATAAACCTGCCCTTTCACCATACGGACTTAAAATTAGAAAATAAGTTATTTTGAGGCTTCTTTTTTGTAGAAATTGCAGTCGCAGTGAGAGGAGCGTAGTGTGTAAAGCGTAGTGGAAAACAACGCTGTAGTTTGAACCATTTAAGTGTCTCTTTGTTGTCTGAAAGGTGGGAGAGAGCAGAGCTCACACCGCCACCTGAAGCGTCACCATCTGTGACGGGAACCGAAGGACGTAGCCCCAGCACCACGACAAGGCCAAGAATTAATGTGTCAACCACCCAAAGCAGAGGAAAACAAGAAAATAACCTTCATTAGCGTTTGCCACAAATTCAAGTTCGCGTGGTTGGTTTATCACCCTGAAGGAGGAGGAGCTGCTCCCCCGTTTCAATTTGCCCAAGATTTCCTGTTCTCGGCGTTTTTCTGGCTTTTCTCCGGTCGTGGTGTGGATGCTCCATCGGGTTTGGTCATGGCGGTGAGGGACGCCAGGCTGGAGCCCGAGCCGGACGAGCCGCTGCTCTTTCTGTTCTCGGCAGTCGCTCCTTGTAGCCGCAGCCCGGCGCTGCGTCGCCTCGCCGCTCCCGTGGCCCTTCGCACTCTGCCGGGTTTCACCAGCAACCCATAGCCCGGGTTGCATCGGAAATATTGCTTCCCTCCGATCGAGCCATCGTTCTTACCTTAAACAAGAAGGGAAACGGTAGAGAAAATGGTTTTATTCTGTGCGAATGCTGTGCTACCAGAGGGACAACAATCACAGAACCCCAGAGTGTCAGGGGTTGGAAGGGACCTGGAAAGCTCATCCAGGGCAATCCCCCCATGGAGCAGGAACACCCAGATGAGGTTACACAGGAAGGTGTCCAGGCGGGTTGGAATGTCTGCACAGAAGGAGACTCCACAACCTCCCTGGGCAGCCTGGGCCAGGCTCTGACACCCTCACCGCCAACAAGTTGCTTCTCATATTTAAGTGGAACCTCCTGTGATCCAGTTTGTACCCATTACCCCTTGTCCTGTCACTGGTTGTCACCAGAAGAGCCTGGCTCCATCCTCCTGACACTCCCCCTTTCCATATTGATCCCCAGGAATGAGTCCCCCCTCAGTGTCCTCTTGTCCAGCTCCAGAGCCCCAGCTCCCTCAGCCTTTCCTCACACGGGAGATGCTCCACTCCCTTCAGCATCTTGGTGGCTGCGCTGGACTCTCTGCAGCAGTTCCCTGTCCTGCTGGAACTGAGGGGCCACAACTGGACACAAGATTCCAGGTGTGGTCTCCCCAGGGCAGAGCAGAGGGGCAGGAGAACCTCTCTGACCTACTGACCACCCCCTTCTAACCCACCCCAGGTACCACTGGCTTCCTGGCCACAAGGGGCCAGTGCTGGCTCCTGGTCACCCTGCTGTCCCCAGGACCCCCAGGTCCCTTTCCCCTACACTGCTCTCCAACAGGTCATTCCCCAACTTACACTGGAACCTGGGGTTGTTCCTGCCCAGATACAAGACTCTACACTTGCCCTTGTTCTATTTCATTAAAAGATGAGGAAGAAGATGCTGAAAGGGTAAATGTTCTTTATAAACACGCTGTGAAGGGAAACACCCAGGAGGAGAGAGCACTGTTGGCACGAGAGGACAAAGCTGGGACGAGAGCAAACAAATCCTGAGATCGATACACTTATTGATTTAAAGTCTTCCAGCTACCAGAGAGGTGGAGTCGCCTTCCCACAGAAGATTAAAAAAACAACAGTTGCTTTTGTATCTGAACTTGATAAAATTAAGAGATTAGAGGAAGCAGCGGCCTTGTGCTCCAGTGACACCAGTATAGCTCGCTGCCCCACACCAGTAAAGCCATTGCATGGAGACGGTTACTCCACATGGGACATTCCACCTTATTCACCCTCCCTGCTTGCCATTTGGTGGAATTCTTTAATTTCACCAGAAGTGTTAAATAATCAGTTCAGCAAGAGACGCATTAACAAACCATCAGGAAGGAAGGAAAAAAGACAATTAAAAGAGCTTCTGGGTTTCTGAGTTGATGAGAATCTGAAGTTGAGCAGAGTTATTGTTTCCATATCCTAAACCTCCCCAGAACAGAAAGAATAAATTTATGTTGATGCTGTTCAGATCGTTCTATTTGTCCCTTTAGATCATTCAAAGTTGGCACGGTCATTGTTCTGGGTACTGGGACAGAGACAGCTCCCATCTGTAAAGGGAACATGAAAAGATATTATAAATGACGTAAGGACACCCCTTTTGTTTTACGGGTGTTTCCTTCTCTCTACAACCATCACCATGTTGGGTCCAATGTACCCACACATGGCTGAGGACTTGGACTTCTCCTCCAAAGACACAAGTTTGTGACCGTCTTTCCTCAGTGAAGATCCAGAGAAGCCAGTTCTGCTCCAGCAAACCAGGGACTTAATGATGGTGGAGACAGAAGTGGGGGAAATAAAAATACCCAGTAACACTGGCAGTTGAGTCCTCAACAGACGAAAAACCTCATAGCCATTCGACTCTTTGACGGATGGAGAAGCTGATGCTCAGCGGGTGTGTGCAAATGGCTTAAAATAAGGGAAGGTGGCCTTCCAAGATCTAAATGAATCTGTAAATATATATATATATATATATATATATATGTTGCTTTGTTGTATTTTTTTTTAATAGGGCATGAATTCAGGACTGAGAATCACAGTGTCACAGTATCACAGTATGTTTGGGATTGGAAGGGACCTCAAAAGATCATCTAGTGCGATCCCCCTGCTGGAGCAGGAACGCCCAGGTGAGGTCGCACAGGAACATGTCCAGGCGGGTTGGAATGTCTGCACAGAAGGAGACTCCACAACCCCCCTGGGCAGCCTGGGCCAGGCTCTGTCACCCTTAGAATCAGCTCTACCTATTTCAAAGGGATCAGAGCTCCAGTTTGCTTTCCAGCATGGACAACTCCAGAGAGATTTCTGAAACCAGCTGATGAGACACCGTCCAGTTTAGCTGCTCTGAGCACACCCACGTGCAGGAAGATAACTGCTTGTTCAACGGGAGCTCAGGACGCTTGGCATGGTATTAATCCAGGTGAATGGCCCCAAACGCAGGGAAACATGCGGTGACTCCCTGCGTGTCCTGATTCAGACCTGGAGTGCTAGAGCTTGGTTAAAGGATTTCAATAAAGAGCTTTACGCGTCCTTGCTAAACCAAACCCTCTCACTCTCAAGGGCAGCGATATCTCTGCTCATCTCCGGGATTTTCCACTCGCCTTCCCGCATTCCCGCCTGCTCTTGGAGAAAATGAGTCCCATGGGAGCGGACATGGTTTACTGCTGGACTTGACAGAGTGAGTTTAATGGCTGGACTCGATCCTAAAGGTATTTTCCAACCTAAACAACTCCACGATTCTATATAGACACAAACAAACAGCATTCTGCAATTTTACAGCTTATTTTAAAATAGCTTGTGGGAGACGAGGTAATGCAAAGAGACTTTGCATTTATCTAGCCTGATGTTCCTAAATGTTTTTAGTCGGATCTGTTGCGATAGGACAAGGGCTGATGGGCCAATATTATTCAATATATTCATTAATGATTTGGACAAGGGAACTGAGTGTACTATCAGCAAGTTTGCTGGTGACACCAAGCTGGGAGGACTGGTGACACTGGAAGCTGTGCTGCCATCAGAGACCTGGACAGGCTGGAGAGCTGGGCGGGGAATAACCTAATGAAATTTAACAAGGGCAAGTGTAGAGTCTTATATCTGGGCAGGAACAACCCCAGGTTCCAGTATAGGTTGGGAAATGACCTATTAGAGAGGAGTGTAGGGGAAAGGGACCTGGGGGTCCTGGTGGACAACAGGATGACCATGAGCCAGCACTGGGCCCTTGTGGCCAGGAAGCCAATGGTACCTGGGGTGTATTACAAGGGGAGTGGTTAGTAGGTCGAGAGAGGTCCTCCTTCCCCTCTACTCCACCCTGGTGAGACCCCATCTAGAATATTGTGTCCAGTTCTGGGCCCCTCAGTTCCAGAAGGACAGGGAACTGCTGGAGAGGGTCCAGCATAGGGCAACAAAGATGATGAAGGGAGTGGAGCACCTCCCTTATGAGGAAAGGCTGAGGGAGCTGGGTCTCTTTAGTTTGGAGAAGAGGAGACTGAGGGGTGACCTTATTAATGTTTATAAATATATAAAGGGTGAGTGCCATGAGGATGGAGCCAGGCTCTGCTCGGTGACAACCATGATAGGACGAGGGGTAATGGGATCAAGCTGGAACACAAGAGGTTCCACTTAAATTTGAGAAGAAACTTCTCAGTGAGGGTGACAGAGCCTGGAACAGGCTGCCCAGGGGGGTTGTGGAGTCTCCTTCTCTGGAGACATTCAAAACCCATCTGGACATGTTCCTGTGCGACCTCACCTGGGCGTTCCTGCTCCAGCAGGGGGATTGGACTGGATGATCATTTGAGGTCCCTTCCAATCCCAAACATACTGTGATAATGTGATAAAAGAGGGGAGATGCAGACTAGATATGAGAAAGAAATAGTGCTGAGGGTGGTGAGAGGTTTACACAGACTGGAAAAAAGATCACAGCAAAGCAAGACCTTTCACATTTCCCTTCTCAAAATGCACCCAGTAACGGTTAATGAAATTCCCTCATTGAAAGGCAGCGTTGAAATGAACGCTGTACACTTCGACACGCTGTCTGCTTTACATCATATTTTACCTGAAGGTAAATCCAGTTCGACACCAACCCACGTTCCCTCTTGAAAGTCTGTGGGCCCGATGTATCTAACTGTGCCCGTCTTATTTGCACCAACGGTGACATATTCTCCCTCTTTCAGCCACTCGGGAACTTCATTGGCATCTTCCGAGTCGGAATTCACCTCCAGTTTGTCCTCTGCCGTGTCTGCCCCGTTGTGGTTCATTCCACGGGCGCCGGACGTGCTCTTTTCTCCTTCTTGTTGCTCTTCTGCGTTTGGCCAACTCGGGGGATCCGTCCCCAGCATGCTGGTGAAGGACTTCAGTTCTGATGTCTTCACTTTCTGGATTTTGAAGGGAGACGCTGCGATGCCAGGCTGGGACAATTGATCAGCATGAACCTGTGGCTTGGGAAACCCCAGTTCTGAAGCCACAGACGACGTTTCTTTTATCCGAGCTTGTCCCGCCCGCTCCGTTGATTGTTTGGATAACGACTCCTTCTTCGGAGCGGAGGCAGAAACGGAGGTTTTTGCATCGGTGGCCACAGAGGCGTCATTTGCCAGCTCGCTCGCAGTCACAGATGTGCAGGACTTTGATTTCGCAGCATCGCTCCCTTTCACTTCAGTGCCGTCTTTAGCTCTTGCGTGAGCGCTCTGAAGGCCGAAGGCGGGCGGACTGTCTCGTTTAGTACCAAGAAAGCTTTCTGGGTGCCCCGGTGTGTCACAAGAAGAGGTTTGAGCCGCGCCGGGAGAGGAGGAGTCGCTCATCACGGGCGCTTGGCCTCCCGGCTGTGCCGTGGCGTCGCTTCCCATTGCCAGGGCCTCGGAGAGCGTGGCTGTGGAGACACTGTGGGAAAAGTACCCGCTGGAGGCTTCACTCAGGGGGCTTGGAGGCCCCTCCGGGGTGTCCTGCGCTTGGGCATCTCCTGCGAGCTGCTGCGAAGGCACTTTGGGCGACTTGTCCGCACTCTTGTCCATCTCAGACGTCTGCGCTGCGGTTTCCAGTGGCCGTTCCCCTGCTTGCTCTTGGATAATCTAAAACAGAAGACAACACGCACCGTGGTGCTTTGTTATCCAAAACATCAGGGCTAAAAGGACACAAGGCCTTGGGGAATCACTAAGGCCTGAGCTTATCTAAACCCCCATCTGGCTGCAATCTGCGATGCGAGCTGATACGAAGTCAGCTTCACAAAACCGGTAGGATTGTCAGCTCATTTCTTCCATCAATAAGAAAAGTGTCCACAAAAAAGAAATACGTCCCCCAATATTTACTGAAAAATTATTTATATTACAGGAACAGCCATTTGCTGTTTGAACAGCAGGATTTATGTGAAAAGTGAAACAGCCGTGATCTATAAGTCTCCCGCAGTTATTTGGCTTAACTCGCGGGATTGATAAATCACGTCTCTCCAACTAAACCGTCATTTCTGTCCCCATTTCCAAACGCCATTCCCACCTCGACGCCGCCAGCACCGCGCACTTTCAGAGGACGAAATTAACTGCACCTCATGAGATTAACAGCCCGTTTTAGTGATGTATTTCTTGGCTGTAAAGTTTACTAAATCTGATGGATCAATATCTTTTGCCAGCACATGTACTCTAAAAGATTAGGATGTCTCTAAATCTCTTTGGGAGGGAGGAGGTTGTTAATATGAAGGACAGATTTGTACATGCCCTGTCTTAACTCTTGGGTCTACATTTTGTTCACTGTTCAAAATTTTGTGGTTTATCCCATCTAGTGGTTAAGTGTCCCAAATTACAGGATTTTCAGCTCATTCTGATGCGCCTTTTCTGCCGGAAACAGAAGCGAAGAGGGTATTGATTGAATCACAGGAATTTCAGAACCAAAGGCTAGCTTGCTATTGCTAAGTGAAATGTCATACAGAAAGGGTGTTTTTTTAATATTCCTGTGGATTAAAGACATATTTTTAGCTTTTCTATGGGGAGAAGGGTGTTCATGTGGACCCGCGAGCTCTGCTCTTTGGGTTTTCCCTTTAAAGCGTTCAGATAAGACAATGAAAGCGGAGTGGGACAAAGCTGCTTCGCTATTCATCAGACTGAAGTTGTGCTGAACTGGGGCAGATCACAGGCTCTATTTTCCCTCCCGCTTAGAAAGAGCCTGTTTTTCATGCCGATATCACGAATTGGCCTGAAATGTAGAACTGAAAACTGTATCATCGCGACCGGGACGCGCTCACCTGTTTGATCCTCGCGGCGCTGGCGTCGGTACCGGCCGACTGGACCATAATCCGAGGGACAGCCTGCAGGAACGAAAGAAGAAAAGAGCATTAAATACAAAGCACATAAATAAAAACTGGAGGATTGAATATTAAATATTGTCAAGCTGGTTAAACATTAAAGCTTATATCGGAAATTTTGGAAATGCAAGCAAACCTTTGTCATGAAGGGACAGTGCATTGTTATTTTCTTGCGTTCTGATATACCGAAAGTGTAAAACATTGACCCTTATATTGGAAATTTTGGAATCGCAAACAAACCTTTGTCATGAGGGGACAGCGCGTTGCTATTATATTGCGTTCTGATATACTGAAGGTGTAAAAACCCTAACCACGGCATCCCTGGATTTGAACACACAAGCAGCTACATGTACAAATTCACAGCGTTGGTCAAAGACGGATGGAGGAGCAACCGGACGAATCAGATCTGACCAGTGAAATCCATCACTTTAGTCCATCTCCAAAACTCCTTCTCCATCTCCAGTATCTTAATTCAGCTTAGATTTAGCATTTCCTGCTTTAAGGAAGCCAAACCCAAGACCTGCACATCCTCTTTTCGAGGGTGGCATCACCACGGTGAAGACGACACGTGCCGTTTGCTATCGCAATATCTTATGCCAGAAGAACCAGTTCTGCCTGAAGTCCGTTGCTTGCTCCATATTCGGCTCTTTAGGTTAAAGATTTGAAATAATCACCCTCCTAAGGCTGTAACAGCAAACTTGACTACAAATTTTAAGCTAAGCTGCCAACTTAGGCCACCAAGCCCTGTTGACACAGGAAGGGAAGGGGCCACCAGGCCAATGGAGAACCATGGAAAGGGAAGAATGAAGAACAGGAAAGAGGAGAAAAAGGCAGAAACATCGCTCCTTATGACCATTAAATAACGTACAGATTCATACTTTCAGACAAAGAGCTCTTTAAGGGCAAAATTTGGGAGGAATAAGAGTAATCCTGTCCCATAAAGACATAAACATGGAAGAAAAGAACAGCTATTATCTATACAGAGATTGCCGGGCACTAAATAAAACCCACCGTTGTTCGAGGGAACAAATAAACAGTGGGAGAGGAGGGGTTTGCATGTCATTAAACCCGCTCATTGAAAGCACAACACTGAAGTGGGGCTCAGGGGAAACTGATTTTGGGTACACAAGGTATCCGCAGTTTGACATCCTCCAGGTGACCCAAATCGAAACAAATCAATGAAGCCTAAAAATAAGCTCAACCCAAGAGGCTTCAGACACCTCGCAGTCCAGTTTCCATTGGAATCATGTGGGAATCTTCTCAGATAAAAGTATTAACCTGGAACCAAGTGCAGTGCTGACTTGAGACCGAGACCAGCGGTGGCTTAAAGCAACGAGCTGTGTGAGTATCCAGGCTTGGCCTAAGTATCACCAATATTAACTCAGACACGCAAGGATAATTTGATTATCGTAACAGCCAAGTGCTTCACTTTAACAAAGACTAGAGAGGAGATGGATTAACCTTCTCGCAAATTTTAGGTTTAATAGAAGCTTACGTGAGAGTATTTGGCAGAACACCTATTCTATACTCAACCATCTTTCAACCATGGGTTGGTCCATCTTGGGAGCACAAAGCCAAGCTATTAAATATCACCTTTTAACAAAAAAACCTATCTGCAGTCACAAGGTGTTAGGACTAATCCCTTAGAGAAGCCAAAGCTCTTAAATTCAGATTATCCCAGTTAAACACCTCCATTCTCCAATGCTAAAAACAAAGCATTTCGGCATTGCGGAAAGGTTCTGTGATGGAAAAACTCTGTCCTTGCCGCTTCTACGCTACCGTTTGTGATCTGGTAGATATAGTGGGGAAAACAGCTTTTCCTTTGTTTCATTAGACCTTGTATCAGGAGGTAAAACCAGCTCCAGGCACTGTAACAAAACTTGGTCTTTTCGCCCCATTTTCTCCCAGCAAATGTGTCATCTCTGGGATGTGCTCTGAGGTTTAGCATTGTTAAGCACTCAAAATTGGAATAAGCATTTGAAATTATTTCTCGGCTCCTTTGATTTCCTTTTATCACTTTAAAGCAAACAGAGAAAAGCGTTCGGTTGGGTTTTTAATCTCTCGAAACCCTTCAGTCTCGCAGCCTGTTAATCCATGAAATCTAAAAATCCAGTTGATATCAAACAGCGAAAGAGAGGAAACCATCACACTTCAATCGCTCCTTGTCGAGTTCCGCTCCTGAAATCTCCAAACTACAATAAATTTGCCAAGGAACATTCAGAAAAACATGGAGAAAACCAAAAATGCCATTATGAGGAGTGGCGCTTGTCCAAATTTGGTGTTGACAAGACCCAGATGGGCACAAAACCCCTCAATGGAACTAAACCAGACCTTTGTTACGAAATATCATCAAGTAACTTGGGGGTGATACTGAAAACAACGTGTTTGACTATCTGGGTAGATGTTTATTGGATGAAAAAGTGATTCTGAATCGAGAGCCAAGTTCTGTTATTAAACATTTGTAGATAGCGACGGCTAAATTAGACATATATATTTACCCTGTGGCAAAACGTGACCCTTCCACAGCGATAATTTTTGGCGCAATTCCTTCAACCAAGCTGACAAGAAAATACAGAGTAAGAGAGAATATGAAAGCAATTCACTTTAAAGCTTCTTTGTAGAACAAAAATTGTCTTTTTCCGTCTGTGCAGTGAATTTCTATGGGTTTCGCATTATTTTCTGGTCAGGCGAGGGTCGGTTTGCACGGACTTTGAGGTGACCAAAAGCCACGTCGTCACTGGTGATCAGTGCAATTTGGAGGCCAACCCGGTATGTTGGTGAGATTGAAAAGGAAAAGCAAATGTGTATCTCACCCCACTCCCAGAGGCACCAATATTAGTCCTAAACGAGCTCTTTTTCATGCCATTTATTACATATATAATGGCAATGAGCTCAGAAAAACACATTTGGTGTTTCTATGTCGTTAAGCACTTTGTAAAATGCCTCTCACAATGGTGATGGATGACTTTGGTACAAAGCTGTTTGACTTGGTGTCGCTGGCTGAAAACCCTTCAACGTTACCACCCGATATGTAGAAAATGGGAAACTTCTGCAGCAGGACACAATATTTGCTTCGTTAAATGGACATTTAAAGCAGTTTTGAGCACTCGGGATGAAACACTTACACAAGACATCACAGCAACGCTATAAGGATTCGGAATCCCCCGGTACGTGACCCAAAGAGTTGAATTCATTTTAAGAATGTCCCCTATTTCCAAAAGGTCTCCCTCAGCAATACTGCTCCCTGCCCTCCTTTTAAAAGTCATTAATCATTCAAATAGAATATCTTCTGCATTATAAAATGAGATCTGAATATCTTCTCTCCTCCTCTTCTTCCTCTTTTCTTCTTCTCTTCTCTTTTCTTTTCTCTTCTCTTCTCTTTCTCTTCTTCTCTTTCTCTTCTCTTCTTCTCTTCTCTTCTTTTCTTCTTCTTCTTCTCTTCTCTCTCTTCTCTTCTCTTCTTCTCTTTCTCTTCTCTTCTTCTCTTCTCTTCTTCTCTTCTCTTCTTCTCTTCTCTTCTTCTTCTTCTCTTCTCTCTCTTCTCTTCTCTTCTTCTCTTTCTCTTCTCTTCTTCTCTTCTTCTTCTTCTTCTTCTCTTCTCTCTCTTCTCTTCTCTTCTTCTCTTTCTCTTCTCTTCTTCTCTTCTCTTCTTCTTCTTCTCTTCTCTTCTTCTTCTTCTCCTCTTCTCTCTCGTCCACATCAAACTCCACCTGCTCCAGATGTGGCTTCTGAGCAGGATCTAATACTTGGGCAAGCAGACTAGAAGAAGCTACTGTCTTTTAAAGAAAATGGATTAACTACAGAATCTCATTATAAATAATATCTCCTTTATTTGAGAGTTTATTTATAAAGGAATAGACCTCTATAGTGTAAATCCCTCGTCCAAATCATTGATGAATATATTGAATAATACCGGCCCCAGCACTGACCCGTGAACACTGCACTAGATCCAGGCCTCAACTGGACTCTGCCCCATTGACCACGACTCTCTGGCTTCTTCCCTTCAGCCAGGTTTTGCTTACAACAGCCTCAGTGTTGAGACTGGAATTCTATAAACCTACTCATCTACAAAATTTAGAGCATTAAAATTACCACAGTGTCTTTCTTTAAAGGTATCAAAAGATGCAAATAGATGCTCTTTACAATTCAGTGACAATTTCACAATGTCTTGACTCAGAACTGAACCGATGAGAGCTGAGCTGAGCTTACAAACCAGGCCTAACTTCCCGCCTCTGGTTTAACCACCCGTTCCCACTCCGTCCCACAAGGCTGCGCAAGATCAGCCTTATATTACTGGTCTTGAAGTCAGTTTTTAAACTACAAAGAGATCTATTTTAAGAGATTTTAATTTATGTTGTGGATTACTTAGGGGACTCAAGCAATCAGATAATGAATGCAAACGTTTTTATTAGGATGGGATGCTATTTCTGCTTTGTTTTTAAATAATAAAAGCGAATATATGAACAGGAGTAGGTGAAGATTCAATGCAGTTGCACTGGAGAGCAACCCAAGTTTTTCCATGATCATTGGATCTGTGTAATAAAATGAAAGCTTAAAATTATTTGCTACTTTTAGTTTTGTAATAGAATGAGTTAATTGGATTACAAATGCAGCTCAGTGATTGGAGAGGTTTATAGATAATCTTCACAGCTCTATCAGTAGAGGAATTTGGATTCTTCACTCCTGTTAGTGATCGCAATGCACAGAAGAGCGGAAATTGAAGGAATTGCTACAGAATTAGCTACAGCACAGAAAATAGAGACTTTTGCTGTGAGACGGGCTTTAATATCATAACTATCATGTCTCCTGATCTGACTTGCAGCTTATTTGTATTTGTATATTTATATACTGGGTGGGTGATGGGGCTGCTGGGGAGTCAGTGTTTGACAACCAACTTCTACACCTTTTATATCAGCTTCTACACCAATTTCTACACCTTTTACACCAACTACTACACCAACTTCTACACCTTTTACACCAGCTTTTACACCTTTTACACCAGCTTTTACACTTTTTACACCAGCTTTTACACCTTTTACACCAGCTTTTACACTTTTTACACCAGCTTTTACACCTTTTACACCAGCTTTTACACTTTTTACACCAGCTTTTACACTTTTTACACCAACTTTTACACCTTTTACACCAGCTTTTACAACTTTTACACCAGCTTTTACACTTTTTACACCAACTTTTACACCTTTTACACCAGCTTTTACACTTTTTACACCAGCTTTTACACTATTTACACCAGCTTTTACACTTTTTACACCAACTTTTACACCTTTTACACCAACTCCTACACCTTTTACACCATCTTCTACACCAACTCCTACACCTTTTACACCAACTTTTACACCTTTAACATCAACTTCTACACCAACTCCTACACCTTTTACACCAACCTTTACACCTTTAACATCAACTTCTACACCAACTCCTACACCTTTTACATCAACTTTTACACCTTTAACACCAACTTCTACACCAACTCCTACACCTTTTACATCGACTTCTACACCAACTTTTACACGGACTTCTACACCTTTTACACCAACTTTTACACCAGCTTTTACACCTTTTACACCAACTTGCACACCTTTTACACTACAGAAACTACAGAACGATGCATCTGGGTTCTGTTGAAGAATAAAACTTCAAGCGACAGGGGACATAAATGAATGTGCGAGGTGAGAGAATTTGACCCCTAACTGGCAACTGATGGATTTCTGTTACCATAAAGAGCAAATTTGGAGGAATGAATGACTAAAGGAATGCTTTACAAAGACAATGGAAAGGTCTCAATCATTCTTTCCCGGCTGAAAGCAAATGAGTGGATAAGTAATACGTTTTTGCACATAAATACCAAAAAGTGGATCCGTTTATTATTTTCTCCTGGTTCATCAAACAACTGAAGCGAAGGAGAATTTCCAAAATGCTTCTCAAGCTTCCTTTTCCGTGCATATCCGCTCCATTATTTAAGAGTGCTCAATTATCTAATGTCATTAAAATCTCTTGTGGAAAAATGCTGGTGAAGTCTTGAACTAGATGGCCATCTAATACTAGATGTATTAAATCTCCAATATGTTAAATGATAGTTAATGGCTGTACATCTCTGCAGAAAAAGCACCAGATTTGTTTTGTTGTAAGTTGTTGATTTCAGTGCTTTTGAGCATCATTTCCGATACAGTACTTAACCTTTGCACTCATTTATAACTGAAGTTCATCAGGACCGAGCAGCTCGTTGCCCAATTTCTGATCCCTGTGAGTAAATAGAAGATGAGTTCTGATCCCTCATGCTGAAAATACCTCTTCATTTCAATCGCACGCCGTTGTTAGCCTGGCATCAACTTTAAAGTAAGCAAGCACATATAGGAATTATAATTCCCAATGCTGGTTTTGTTTTATTGCCTGAGTTTCATAAATACAAACCCATCCCAGCCAAGGTGGTGGCAGCCGAACAAAACCGCCGTCTTTGACCTTCTGCTGCAAGTTTAGCGACTAATCTGGAGAATAATGAACCGCAATTAATGAAATCTGCTCTCGTATTCAAGTGCGTTCCTCAGACGGCACATAAAATAATTGAAAGAACTTCCTGCTCTCTAATTAGTTAGATTGAATTAATTTGGCATAATAGGATTCTTTATGTAACTAGCAGAGCGGCTTCCGATGAAGCTGTTTATGTCCCTAAAAGATTGGTTTCTGATGAAGCTGTTTATGTACTTTTAAGTTAGAAAGTGCCTATTTTCTCCATTATCTGATGCCTTTAAATTAATTGCCAGTGGTCTGTAAGTAAAATAAGCCAAAATTTAAGCCTTTTTGGATCGCTGAAGTTGCTTTTAATTTCCCTACCCTATCCGTGACAAAGCTTAGCACTGCAGCGTGCAAGATTTAAAGCCTGGCCCAACCTTAGTGCTGATGGGGAGAAGTTTAAAACACTTGTGTAAAATCTGCAGGTGGATGGAGAAGCGGAGTTCCATCTGCCTATGCTTCATTATATTATGTACCTGCTCTTGAGCTCTGTCTTTTCCATTAACGTGCTGAGGCTTTCGTGGTGTGCGCTGAGCAGAATTCCTGTTCTTTACCTTATGACCCTGGTGATCTGCAGGAACCACCGTGTAATTACATTTTAGGGCATTACCGGGTGCTGACATTAAAAAAATATACATATTAAATTCCATTTTCTGCTATTTTTGACATTGCTGTGGCTGAAGCATCTTCCTCAGACCCGTGTGCGTTTGGTAAGTGGTTTTCTTTTCACCTTCATACTAAAGAACCTCGTTGAATGCTCAAATCTTTGTTAGCACGTGGCTTAAACAAGAGATTTTGAGTCACAGCTATGTTAACAAAATGATAAACTATTGGAATGCAATTCAGGTTTGTTTTGTGGTATAGAAATACAGACACATGGAGAGGGCAGCTCTCAGGCTTTTCTCTTTCACCTCCTGGTGCGGACGTAGTAATTAATCTTAAAAAATAATGAAACGCCGTTAATGAGAAGCTATCTAAGCAGACAAAAGCCTTTTTCTGATGGGGCGTTAAAACCCAGCAGTTTCGTGGGGTTTGGTGTGGGGTTTAACTGCTAGAACGGCCGTTCTTTAATCAAATGTAAATAACGTGGCCTTGGAAGAACCTTCTTGAAAATCTTGAAGGCTTTTCTGAGTTTCATATAAAAATTGTTTGGATGCTCTAATCAGCACCTGTGTGGCCGAGCTCATACGGGTCCAGTTCTGGTGACTGAACTGTTGGTATTTCGATTTCTTTCTGAGTTCTGTTTCCTCTATCACCCTCATACAAGCAGTTTTTAACGAGAACGAGTACGGAAAACTGGCTTTTAAAGTTCTTAGAGCAAACTGCAGAAACGTCTTGATGAACTAACTTGAAAACGGTTCTGAGTTCCCCTTTTAATCTGCCCAGACCTCGGAATGAAGTCATTTAACTGCGTACAAAATGGTAAGGGTAATTTTCATAAAGTATATTAGAAATGTGGGAGTCGGGAATATTATTACGGGCTGGAATGTGCCACATATGGAAGGTGGAATAAGAAGGGTTTGTGTCAAAAGAGGGAGGGGAGGGGGAAGGGGGAAGGGGGAAGGGGGAAAGGAAGGAAAAAGGGAAGGGAAGGGAAAAGGGAAGGGAAGGGAAGAGGAAGGGGAAGGGGAAGGAAAGGGAAAGGGGAAGGAAAGGGAAAGGGAAAGGGAAAGGGAAAGGGAAGGGAAAGGGAAAGGGGAAGGGGAAGGGGAAGGGGAAGGAAAGGGAAAGGAAAGGGAAAGGAAAGGGAAAGGAAAGGGAAAGGGAAAGGGAAAGGGAAAGGGAAGGGAAGGGAAGGGAAAGGGGAAGGGGAAGGGGAAGGAAAGGGAAAGGGGAAGGAAAGGGAAAGGGGAAGGAAAGGGAAAGGGAAAGGAAAGGGAAGGGAAAGGGAAAAGGAAAGGGAAAGGGAAAGGGAATGGGAAAGGGAAAGGGAAAGGGGAAGGGGAAGAGAAAGGAAAGGGAAAGGGAAAGGGGAAGGTAAAGGAAAGGGAAAGGGAAAGGGAAAGGGAAAGGGAAAGGGAAAGGGAAAGGGAAAGGGGAAGAGAAAGGAAAGGGAAAGGGAAAGGGGAAGGTAAAGGAAAGGGAAAGGGAAAGGGAAAGGGGAAGGGAAGAGAAAGGGAAAGGGGAAGGGAAAGGGGAAGAGAAAGGAAAGGGAAAGGGAAAGGGGAAGAGAAAGGAAAGGGAAAGGGAAAGGGGAAGGTAAAGGAAAGGGAAAGGGAAAGGGGAAGGGAAGAGAAAGGGAAAGGGGAAGGGAAAGGGGAAGAGAAAGGAAAGGGAAAGGGAAAGGGGAAGAGAAAGGAAAGGGAAGGGGGAAGAGAAAGGAAAGGGAAAGGGAAAAGGAAAGGGAAAGGGGAAGGTAAAGGAAAGGGAAAAGGAAAGGGAAAGGGAAAGGGGAAGAGAAAGGAAAGGGAAAGGGGAAGAGAAAGGAAAGGGAAAGGGGAAGGTAAAGGAAAGGGAAAAGGAAAGGGAAAGGGAAAGAGAAAGGGAAAGGGAAAGGGAAAGGGAAAGGGAAAGGAAAGGGAAAGGAAAAGGGAAGGGAAAGGAAAAGGGAAGGGAAAGGAAAAGGGAAGGGAGAGGAAAAGGGAAGGGAGAGGAAAAGGGAAGGGAGAAGGGCAGGAAGAGGAAGAAAGAGAAAGAGAAAGAGGAAGAGAAAGAGGAAGAAGAGGAAGAAGAGGAAGAAGAGGAAGAAGAGGAAGAAGAGGAAGAAGAGGAAGAAGAGGAAGAAGAGGAAGAAGAGGAAGAAGAGGAAGAAGAGGAAGAAGAGGAAGAAGAGGAAGAAGAGGAAGAAGAGGAAGAAGAGAAGAGAGAAGGACGAAAAGCAACTGTCCAAAGCACAGAGCAGATGGTAAAAGGTGCCACAAGGAGCCGGGGAGAATGGCATAAGAAATAACCAATTAAAAACAGAATGACATTTTCCACTTGGCGATATGCAAACAACACTAAGTGCACGTCATAAATTTTACTACTGTCACTGCAAGTGGTATCACCATCCATCACACCGGGAGTGTACTCAGCACCTCTAAAAAGCCAAGTGAGTATCAATAAGTCTGAACAGCTCCGCTATCTCGGACGGAACGGAGGGGAAATGCATCGCGAGGCTTTACCATGACTAAAAGCTCGGTTTGCTCGGCATCAACATATAAAATAGCACTCACCAGTATTACTGCATAGCCCGTTGGGGTTAATTTTTTACCTGCTGTGCAAGAGGAGAGGTCTGCCTGCCCTTCTTGTCATCTCGGACAGGAAAAAGAGACTTGAGCAGCTTTGGCATCTGAGGCACGAAGGACTTGACGGGGTTCAAGTAGGAAGCAGCCAGGCTACCAATACCTGTTGGAAAAAGGGATAAAACAAGGTTAGTTATGCTTTGGAAAGAACCCCAAACAAACAGAAAAACTCCAACGAACAAACAAATGCAAACAAAATACAACAAGCCCCCAAAGCAAACAAAAAACGCCATAAAACCAAACCCCAACCCATTATATTATAAACCAACCCAAATATATTACAAAACTATTAGCATTTCAGTCTAAGACGGCATCTTGCAGTGGTCAAAGCATTAGCCAAGGGAAAGCGCTGAATGTTTGCTCCTCCCGCGAAAGGGACACATGGATTTGGATGGATCTGAATCTGTGGCCCCAGGAGATGGCATTTTTTTCATCGCATGGTGTGAAAAAGCTTCTCGTTTGCAATGGGAAACATAAAACGCTTTGTAACTTGCAGAAGCAGGAAGAAAAGCAGCAAAATTGAGAAAGGACGCCCACACAGTACACATTTTTAACAATGATTACAGAACTTACTAGAAATAAAAGATGGGAAGATGCAAGTAAAGAAAAAGAAGAAAGTTAGGGGCATTCAAGTCTCCTTAATCAGACTGGCATTTTTAATACACTAACCCCCCTTGAGCAAACCTAGTTAGACGTACAAAACATCACTACTCTAGATCTCTGCATTCTCGGTTACACATTAGGCAAATCAGCTGCAAAATCATGCGTCCGATTCAAGAGCTGCTCATTTTCTGCCACATTCACGGCTTTGTTGCTTTTGTTGGTTTTACTCACAGAACAAACGGCGCTTTCTGAGCCCGCTACCTTCAGACATTGAGATAATCTTGGGGTAAGACTGGATCTTCGGACAACTTAAACCACGTGGCATTAACGGAACCAGTAGCAGAGATAAAAAAAGTGAGACCTGGACAGGCTGGAGAGTTGGGCGGGGAAAAATTTAATGAACTAGAACAAGGGCAAGTGTAGAGTCTTGAATCTGGGCAGGAACAACCCCAGGTTCCAGTGTAAGTTGGGGAATGAGCTATTAGAGAGCAGTGTAGGCTAAAGGGACCTGGGGGTCCTGGGGACAGCAGGGTGACCATGGAAAAAGGGTTTAGTTCAGATACTATCAGGATATACTTGGGGAATGTATATACATACATAAATATATATATATATATATATAAAATATATACAGCCATAGCACCCTGAGAACACCCGATCCCATCTGATCTGGGAAGCTAAGCAGGGTCAGGTCTGGTCAGTATGTGGATGGGAGACCAGCTGGGAATAGCAGGTGATGTGGGCTGAGCCAACGCTGGGCCCATGTGGTACCTGCGATGTATTAAAAGGGGGTGGTCAGTAGGTCAGAGAGGTTCTCCTGCCCCTCTGCTCTGCCCTGGGGAGACCACACCTGGAATCTTGTGTCCAGTTGTGGCCCCTCAGTTCCAGCAGGACAGGGAACTGCTGCAGAGAGTCCAGCGCAGCCACCAAGATGCTGAAGGGAGTGGAGCATCTCTCGTGTGAGGAAAGGCTGAGGGAGCTGGGGCTCTGGAGCTGGACAAGAGGACACTGAGGGGGGACTCACACATGGGGATCAATATGGAAAGGGGGAGTGTCAGGAGGATGGAGCCAGGCTCTTCTCGGTGACAACCAGTGACAGGACAAGGGGCAATGGGTGCAAACTGGAACACAAGAGGTTCCACTTAAATTTGAGAACAAACTTGTTGGGGTGAGGGTGGCAGAGCCTGGCCCAGGCTGCCCAGGGAGGTTGTGGAGTCTCCTTCTGTGCAGACATTCCAACCCGCCTGGACACCTTCCTGTGTAACCTCATCTGGGTGTTCCTGCTCCATGGGGGGATTGCACTGGATGAGCTTTCCAGGGCCCTTCCAACCCCTGACATTCTGGGATTCTGTGATTCTGTGAAAAGGCAAGTTGGAATATTCTAGAGTCCAAGTAGCTTTGCCACAACTGCTCAGTATTCACATAGAGGGCACCGCATGAACTCTGAAGAATAAATTTCTCTGCATCTCCCAAAGCAGCTTTACTTGACACGCAGGAGCTGGACAACTTGAGTCCAGTTTTAGGAAAGCTGTTCCAGCTTTAGGAAAGGCCTTACCTGAATCAGGGGAGCGGTTTTGCTGCTCGGAGCCCGGCAGAGAGGTACGAGACGGGCTGATTCTACTGGAATTTGTGGCACCTTGGGATACATCTTGCTGACTCTCCCATCGGCCCTAGGGCAATAAAAAGAGTTGTATTTTTCCAAGTTGGCACATCAGCGGGAATACAGCAAGACTTACATACCCTGCCAGCCCCTCCACAAAGATCAGAATGCACAGACCCTTCCCCAGAGACACTTTGAGCTGAAACACCCAGTCCAGCAAAGATAAGCACCCTCAGCTCCCATCAGCATCAAGGTACAGAAAAAACTCTACGTATAAACATTAAAACTCTATTAGTTCACTCTGTTGTGCAGCCATGTAGTGGAAGTTGAGTACATTACAACCAGTCTACCCCAAATTCCTAAATATTTTGTGTATCTGCTCCAGAAGAGTCACGAGCAAAGGCTGAGAGTGCCAGAGAGAAGTGGGGAGGACACACAGAGCTCTGAACAAGAGAGGAAATACAATCCTAACGGCTGGACATTAATACGTGGGGTCAGAGAATGAGGCAATGGATGAGTTGGTCAGATTGAGAAGAAACAATGGTGGCAATGTGACTTCTGAACAGCCTGGGAAAGAGGCAGATGGAACACAAGACAACAAGCTGCAGATACCAGAGCCAAGAACAAGACTAAGACAAGACAGGTTGGAGTTTTGATGCTGTTAGGAAAGAGCTTTTATAAAGGTCCACTGTGGCTCTGCGCCTTTCATCCCAACCTCATGGGTCAGAAACTGGCTCCATGACAAAGTCTCTTGGCTGACGGAGAGAATCTCCCAGTTAATACTTCACATCAGTGCATGGGCGTCAAGAATCTACGTGGCCAAATGGTTTTATCCCAACTCGATCATCTTGAAATGTAAAATCTTTTGCAGACTGGCCTGCAATGATTATGCTAAGTCTCCAAGGCTACAAGAAGTCTCAATGTCTTTGTGGAAAAGTGTTGGTCTGTCCAGCACAACAACCTCACAAAGTTTCACCTTTCCAGAAACAGAGGTTGCAAAGAGAGGATGGGGCAGCCAAACCCATAGAAATCCAAGTCTGATTGCACTTCGGTTAGTTACGCTGTGCTTGGTATGATATCTTTACTTGTCTGGATTATATTGTATCTGATTCTTGCTTGTCCTTTTAAAAGACATAACAAAAAGAGAAATATTCTAACGATGAGATGGTGCAGCAAACATAGTAGAAAGAAGTCACAAGGGATGGACAGACCTGCTGCATCCCAGAGCACAAGTTTTCCATATATTTTCCTAGGGGAAGAAGGGGAAATGTGCCTTTTCCAGAAGCTTCACGCTGTTGGATGCAAGGAAATAATCCGACCTTGAGCAGCAAACGACAGGCAGCTAAACTAATCTTAACTGTAACTTCAAGTCGTGAATGTTTCACAAATAATAAATAAGCCAGGATAGGAAGAATAGATTTCTCCAATGGGTTGAAGGTCAGCCCAGGGCAAAAATCGTTTCCAGGTGGATCTATAAGTCAGTCCTGTTGAAGCTCTCCTGCTTTGAATAGCAAGTAACTTGTGCTTTTGCACAGCAGCACCATGTTCAGACCTCTCCCCGCTAACGTCTATATGTTAGATGTAAAGAGCACAGGCGCCATTTCTGTGAAGCGACGTTTGGGACACATAAAGACTAATGACGTCTAAGTTGAGCTGGGCCTATCAGCCTGAACGTCAGAACTGCTGTAACCAGGCTGGGACTAGCAGTAACACCCAGGCTTTGTTCAGTCTTGTGTTCTTGAGGACGCTGGTGTTTGGACCCTTCTTGCAAGCTCCCTGCTATCCGTGTGGATGATCAACACGTTCTACCCACACTTTAAGCCCCCAAATTCAGCATTATCTTTGACGTGCAACTTATTTATTTCTTACATGTATCAAAAAGTCATGCTGGTGTCTTGAAAATTCCTGCCACAAAATGCTCCTCTTTCCTATCCCAATGCTCAGAAATGGCTTTTGCCATCTTGTGTTTCAACTACTGTGGGTTATTCCAGGTGGTCTTACCCCATGTGGTCCTGTCCCTATCCATTCAAAATACTACTTCTCAGACTTTCTTATTGTGCCATTTGGATTATTTCATGTTCTGCAGCAGACAAAGCCAGCATGGAACCAGCCAACAACTTCAGACTACGCTCAAACCGTCTCTGGGATGTAAAACATTCCCTGCATTGGATTAGTTCCCTCCCATGGATTAGTTTGCAGGAAAAGAGTCAAACATGAGAAGAGACTTTATCCAGATGGTGAAAATATCTCAAGGTAATTCAGTCTTTTTTTGGACTGTAGCCATAAGACTCAAAACGATCTGGAAATACTGTTTGGTTTTGGTGCCTTCTGGTCCGCAACCAATTCCGTAGATGTTGGGATTAGGTTAAGACAAAGAACCAATGAAGAGCGCAAACCACCTCAAGGCTTTTTTTTAGAAATGAAGTTTGGTGGGTGGTACTTTGGGATCACAGCATAATGATCCACTTACTAATGCCAAGTGGTCAGAAGTGACGTCTTAATCATTTTCTACCTATAGGCCAAGCCTAAGTGCTTCTGGAGACCAAGAGACAGAAGGAACAGAAGGACTTACAGGAAAGTTTTCCAGTTACTACAACGCTGATTTAAGGCAGGTAAGGAGCAACTCAATCATCTTCTGAATCCCTTTGTTGAGTCAGAACCGCCCTTCATCGACTGCTCCAAAACAAACCATTTCAGCCACGTGTCTTACTTCCTAGATCTGATAAGATCTGATAAGATTTAGTGCCTTTTTCCTTAGGAAAATGTTTTTATCTTAGGATCTTTAGGTAATTTTGATCAGCCTTAATATTATGGACGACTATGTTTTCCAAATAATTTTAATTTAATGTTCTATGCTTTGTGAGGTTAAATAAAATGCAGGTCCCAAGAACAGGAATATGTGCTTGAGAATAGGATTTGTCTGGCCATATACTTGGTTTTTAAATAACACTCACTTTGGAGGGAGAAGAAAAATCATCATTTTAGACTGAGATGACAGCAAACCAATAAAAATAGGTAATTCAGGGCAACAGGTGGAGAAACATTGGCAAAATAAACTACTGAAGGCAACTGAAAGGGTCAACGGCCATGCAAAGAACCTGCAGACAAAAGGCAGTTCACCAATGATTGATTTTACTAAACCGAAAGGTAACCCATCTCAATCTCACAAAAATAACAATCATAAAAAGAATTATTAACTATATTAACTTGATGAAGTTCCCAAGTTTCACATCGCATGTTATATAGCGCTCTCGCATGATTGCTTTGTGCGTTCGCTAACTGAAACACTTCAAGTCTAAGCAACGGGGGTTATTTAAGTGCTGTGAATCTTTCTTCTATCAAGAAGGGTGGCGAGAGAAAGGAAAGAAGCTTGTAAATCATCTGCCCAGAGGAGTCATCATTTAATGAATATATTTGGTCTCTGCCAAGTGACCAAAGAGAGGTCAAGTGACTCAACTCAACAAATCACAAATAGCCACTGAAAGAATGCACATCCCTTGATGTATTTTAACAGAGCTGTTGGGAATGTGGTTTATTTTTATAATACCTACTTCTTCCCTTCTTTCACACACAAAAACCACCAGGGAATTTATTTCATCATCACCAACACGCACGAAAACTCTGGAGCAAATAGGGGCGATCGCTACCTAAGTCATCTATAGGCTTTACCTGACAATTCTTCTCCTGGAGTTGACAGACCATTAAAATGCTGCCACTGGGTAAGAGAAATGAAGAGCGCTTGCGTTTCATTATTTTCGCAGTTCGGAAAAGGCTTGGGAAAAGGTGACCACGTAGCACTTAAATAGAAGCGTACGGCTGGGGTAAAAGGCACTTGTTCTCATGAACGGTGAGATTATTCCGAGTGATCTATGTGGTACTGATTTGGTGGAAAAAAACCTCTGGTACACAGTGAAACCTGAAGGTTCAATGGCACAATCTTGTCTCTCTTGGCTTCTGGATACACAGTTTTTGAGCTACAAGGTACTGGGATTTTGGGAAAGGAAGGACAACTGGCAAAGACAGTTTGTAGAAAGATGTTTTAAGAACAATTTATGAAATGTTTCCTCTATACATGATTATAGGCTGAAGAAGACCCGTAAAGCAAGTCAGAGGTGCCTTCTATTCTTTGGCCATCTCATTTACCCAGTTTAAGTAATTGCTTCCAATGTAAACACCCTGGATTGTAAAAATCCAGCTCTCAATCTTCTATCACCATTAAGACTCTACACTCTGCCATGTGCTAATGTGCAAGATGGAATAAAATCCACCTCACTCTCCCATAATCACATCTGGAGTGATAACAGGAGCAAAAATCATCTTTTTCTCATTTAAACGAGATATAGCTTAGAGCTGAGACCAAAAGCAGTCTTAAGCTAATATGAAATATCCGTAAGACTGAAGGAAATTTAGAAGGCATATCCTTGTCGGTTAGATATCTTAATCTTATGAGTTATTATTTAAAAGATGCCAATGGTGACTTAAATATTTCATATCTCGGTGTGAGAGTCACCCTGCTCTTTGGAAGCTGTGTGGTGTCAATACACAGAGATATTCTTTCATGTTTCCACCTCATCGCACAATTTCAGTGATAAAAATTCAACTATGGCTGCAAGACGAATCCGACTCCAGCTCCTGGAAAGTTCTGATCTTAGTTGCACCAGCACAATCTTCACTTATTTTTCTAACTTGTTTAATATTGTTTCTAGGGGAGAGAGTCCTGGCTTCCTAGCGCTGAAGGATGAAGCGGAGTCCATCTTACCAGGACGAATGGTGCTTTGCAGATAGGAACGAGACCCTAGAGCCCTTTCCACAAAGCTAAAAATCCACAGTAAATACAGCAAGAATGCAAGGAATAATGATGAAAAATTAGGGAGAAATATGAATGAACGGAATAAAAGTAGAGCAATATTCTGAAACATATTGAGGGCTTCCAATATTAAAGCACACAGGCTTAGTTCTCCACCCAACTCAGGGTGCTGTTACTATCTGGCGACTGATGTTCCTCATGATATAATAAACCACCTGTTTGAGATTAGCTTTTTATAGTAATAAAACCAAATTCCTGGTTAAAAAAAACGATTTATGACTTCTTTTTCACTAAATTTCTCTGCAAGTGACAAAGATGTCTGGCTTAGCTGGAACTCCATGTATCGAGACGTTCTCAGATCCCTTATGCTACACCTGAGCAACCTGAGCTGGTGAAGACGTCCCTGCTCATGGCAGGGGTGGGAATGGATGGGATGGGAAGGTCCCTTCAACCCAAACTATTATATGTTTCTAATAATTCAAGTAACATTTCATCGTGATCACAAAAGCTTTTCTTCAATCTTCCCAAGGAAAGTGCACCAGAGACCCATTGGAAAGCAGAAATTTCTACCAGGGGGGTTGTAAGAGTTGGTCTGAAGATGGAGCAGCATTTGCGTGAACAGGAACTGGGAGAACTGTGGCTCTGATGGAAAGAACAAATGGACACTGGCTTGGATGGAGGCCCGAGGAGCAGCATTGTGTTGCACTGGTCAACAAACAATGGCCAATGAAAAGGAGCATGCCCAGAAGCTCAGCACGGGTCCTGAGTCACCCAATGGACCAGAGGGAGACCCCTGAATGCAGCCACGTAAGCACTGGCAAAAGAAGCATGGATCTTTCAAGCCTGTGCAGTTAAGCCTGGCTTGCAAGATCAAGGCAGAGCCTGGCCTAAATCAATGGGAGTGATGGGGGTGAAGACGCATAAGAGGCAACTCCTGAATGGACACTGTTGATCTCTCCACCAGAGGATCCCGGATCACAATGCAGGACCAGCAGGACTCTACAGGACCAGAGACCAGAGGGACGCCTTTGGAACCCATTGGTGGTAACCAATCCTCATTCCCACCTTTTCCACTTCTTTCCCTTTTTCCTACTTTCTCTATCGCGTGCCGCTCTATGGGCCAAATAATAAAGTAACACCGTTTGATTGAATCCTAACCCCTCGGCATTTTGATTGCCTTAATTTTGCGCCTCGAAATCAAGGTAAACGAACCATCATGAGTCCATCGCCCAATGGACCGTGACAGTGGTTTGCATCCCCCACGTCCTGAGGAACAAGTGCCTTGAAATGAAGCTGGGAAGCAGGGACGATGCGCAATCTTGGCTGCATCAACCACGGTGAAGAGCTGCAGAACTCCATGCAAATCACGGCTGATTAACTCCGGTTAACTAAAGCTCGGTACAACCAAGTCATTCCTCCCAAAGCGTTAAGGATAAACATATTTTCCATTGGGCTAGTGTTAATATGAAGTCATTCTTTCATAGAAATCAAAGTTGTTAACACTGAACTATCCAAAGCCTGAGGAAAATTCGGAAGAAACGCTCAATGTTTCATCTCCAGGCTCATGTCTACATGACTGGCACATATATGCTTGTTTTCATATGTATCATTTTATTTTTTTAGCTAAGATGGGGTCATTTCTGAAATAACTTCACCCAAAGAACCTCAGGAAACAGCATTAAAGATGCACCCAAGAAGGAGAAACTTCTCGCGTTTGTACCGGATTCGCGCTGCATTAATGACAGGCTTTTCAACAGAAAAACTCCTTTGCTATGTGCTATGTAAATAAGACACCGCCAGCAGCATCTTCAAAGCAGGAAGGAAAAGTGCTGAAGTGAGCAAAACGAGCTTTATAGTGAGATAAAATTATTATCCCACTCATTAGGTGGACCTAATGCATTTACCTCTGCTGGGACCTTTGGGCTCTGAAACATGCAATGGGAGGAATCATTGAGGGGAAGGGAGGAGAGAAACAGAAATCATTAACAACTCCAACCTTTAATTTTTGCTTTAAAAATCTACAATATTGAAGCATTCTCTCCGAACAGAAGTTGTTATAAGCACTTTATCATTTTAGCATTCTTTACATGGATGAGATGTAGCAGATTTAGCAACCAATGCTAGAGCACTACATCAAAATTCCATCATTCCGTGCAACCGCATTATGCATTAAAATGCCTTGTCACCACTCGATTCTCCCTTTTAAAATGAATACATGCTCCCTGGGCAGAATATCTATCAGACGACCCTTCGGTTTATCAGATTTGGAAAATAAGGGTAAATTCAAGCTTTTGCTTTTGAAATAAATATGGTATATTTAAGGAGTGTAATGGGCTGAATTATCTGCTATTGTGTAGTCACCATAACTACCTTTTTTCTACAGATTTCCCAGACCTTCAGCTACTTACCCGGTTAAAGCTCAGGTTATAGGGGGGTGCTAAATCTTGGCGGCTTCCAGAAAGCTGAAACAGTCAAGACAAGCAGAATTCTTCATTAACAAAACCAACCGATAAATACACCTCTTGACAAACGCGAGGAAACATGAAAATAATGTTGCCATGAAAGCAGAACCGAAATCCAAGAGATGAAAGGTGAAATCCTGATTATTGACCTGGAAGGAGCCAGAACTTGACAAGTTTGGCCACCAGTTCTACCAAAGCATTTCATGGCAAAGTTTGGACAAGTCTTGTCTTTGTAATGCTGTTACAACGTTTAAGTTCAGTAAATACCTATAACTTGCTTTCAAATCTTCTAAAGAAAAAGAATCTTGAACTTGATACCTAAGCAAAAAAAGCTCCAGCAAAAAGGCAGAAGTTCTTTTTACGTTGCTCTTTCAGTCTGGATTTACGGGGGCGCTTCCAAGCACGCTCGCCTGTATGATGAAAGCATTAATGCGCGCAAATTATGTCTCCACTTGGCGATTTACGTGCTCACAAACAGCACGGAAGGGTCGAACAGAAGGGAATTTATTGCTCTGCTCCATGATCTGGCATCACAGGGACCTGTAAGCCAAAAAGGGGCCCCGCTGCCCTCAATGCGCTGCAGGTGGGATGGACACTCACCCGGTTCACATTGGGAGAGCTCAGGCTCCTGCGGCACAGTTTCCCTTTTCCCATCAGCTGCTCTTTCACGGCAACTTCCTGCCCAAGAGAAATGAAACAAATTAAAAGATACATCTAAGCTCCAATCGCCCCAGGATACCTTTGTCTATATAAGAATATTTCTAGTCTTATTGATCTGTAGAGTCTTGTAATCCAAAACTTGCATGTAAAGTGGCTACAACTATAAGAGTGGATAAACTTTGACATCTAGTATTTTGCTGAATGGCACATGTATGATTTTCCAGCTAGTTCTCATTCTAGGAGACGACTGTTCCAGCTGCAATGACTAAGACTCCCCTTCCCAGCTAAGCTCCTATTTTAATCCTTTAAACTAATTACATATGACAGGAAACTTGCTTTCAATACTTAGAGTGCATCACACTTCAGCATTAATTTACAGTGGGCAGGCGCATATTCTAGCTTGTTTTGCATAACTTTCTTTTGTACTTGCATAATTTAGATTCAGAAAACCAATTTTCAATAAGTGTTTTTTCTCTCCTGCATTTTTCCCAGTAAACAGATGGAGTTACAGCACTTGAGATTAACCCAATCAATGTGTTATTTATGGACAGAAGGGGTTTGGTTAGTTCAAGGTAGAACATGGGGAAACTGGCAAGAATTGTACCAGTGACTTTGGAAGCTATCGCTAAACCCCAAGCTATTGAAAGCAAAAGCAAACACCACGCGATGACTTTTTCTAAGCCAAAATTAGCAATCCGCGGTCTTGAAAACAAACCGAGGATCCCATCATAGTGAATTTAATGTAAAGCTCTCAGTCTCTTCCATCTATATGGGAGGCAGTTGAGTGAGGACACGGCTCGAGCGAGCTGCATTTGCTGCTCTGGATGTTTGCCACACACACACTTTGTGGGGCGGAGGTTTGTGAGTCGCTGCGTGCACTTAGGAGAACGTTTGCATTGCCATACGCTCTTCCCATTAAGTACATTCTCTGCTGTTTGCTGCAGCATTAAAACCAGACCTGGCGCAACCGGTCCAAGGTGAGAATGTTCTCCACGGCCAGCACGCTGCGCAAGTACTTCTCGATATAGGCTTCCGAGTCGGCTGAAGCCGCGTCTTCAACGTTCGCTGCCATTCGGGCCAGTGCCTCCCGCTCTTCGGCTCCCTGAGCGTCCTTGGAAGACAAACAGAAATTACGTCCTCCTGCAACAAAATCTCTCCCATCAGCCTTGAAGAAAATGTGTTTTTTAAACATGCAGGACAGATTCAACACTGTTCTCGCTTAATCTCAGAAGCAGATTCAGACTTCCTCTTGAATATTTCTAAATATAAGCCGTATTACATTGAAGGAACTTGTGCCATGCCAACTGAATGAGTGCTCCCGCCACTGTCACAGGATCACACAATGTCAGAATGTCAGGGGTTGGAAGGGCCCTGGAAAGCTCATCCAGTGCAATCCCCCCATGGAGCAGGAACACCCAGATGAGGTTACACAGGAAGGTGTCCAGGCGGGTTGGAATGTCTGCACAGAAGGAGACTCCACAACCTCCCTGGGCAGCCTGGGCCAGGCTCTGACACCCTCACCCCAAACAAGTTTCTTCTCAAATTTAAGTGGAACCTCCTGTGTTCCAGTTTGCACCCATTACCCCTTGTCCTGTCACTGGTTGTCACCAGAAGAGTCTGGCTCCATCCTCCTGACACTCACCCTTTATGTATCTGTAAACATTAATGAGGTCACTCCTCAGTGTCCTCTTGTCCAGCTCCAGAGCCCCAGCTCCCTCAGCCTTTCCTCACACGGGAGATGCTCCACTCCCTTCAGCATCTTGGTGGCTGCGCTGGACTCTCTGCAGCAGTTCCCTGTCCTGCTGGAACTGAGGGGCCACAACTGGACACAAGATTCCAGGTGTGGTCTCCCCAGGGCAGAGCAGAGGGGCAGGAGAACCTCTCTGACTTACTGACCACCCCCTTCTAACCCACCCCAGGTCCCATTGGCTTCCTGGCCACAAGGGCCCAGTGCTGGCTCATGGTCACCCTGCTGTCCCCAGGACCCCCAGGTCCCTTTCCCCTACACTGCTCTCCAACAGCTCATTCCCCAACTTACACTGGAACCTGGGGTTGTTCCTGCCCAGATTCAAGACTCTACACTTGCCCTTGTTCTATTTCATTACATTTTTCCCCATCCGACTCTCCAGCCTGTCCAGGTCTCTGGATGTTTTACTGAAATCAAGACAGACCACATCCACCGCCCTGTCATCACCTCTCCACCTGGTCACATCCTCATAAAAGGCGGTGAGGTTGGTTGAGCACGCTCTATGTGCTTATTGTTTCTTTTCTGTGTGTTTCTGAGAATCCACAGTGAGATCTTGCCATTGATTCGCAAAAGGGCTGCATTCAGGTGGTTTGTAATTAGAAGGTGCTTAAACCCATTCGGGGCGTTACCTATCCAAAATTCCAAGTGACTTGCAAGAAAAGAAATAGAGCGTTGCTTGAGAAACATATTGGAGAGCACTAAATAGAGCAGAACAGAAAAGACAGAGTCAGGCTGCAATCAGACTTCGGGCTCTTCATGTGCTCATGTTTTCACAAGTGCTCTGATAGAGCATCTGCTTGGAAGGAGAGGATTAGCATCTATGAACATGCTCAGGAATCAAGAGCCGCATCAAGACGTTACTTAGAAAAAGCCACTTTTGTTATTTTTTTACATATTCTCATGCTTCCCACATCGGGCACTTCACCCACCCATCTTTCCTCCCCTTTTTCTCTCTCTTTAAAACGTGTCTTCGAGGAGCTGAACAAAGAGACGCTCGCTCAACAAAACACGTAAGCGACGCAGATCAGACACAGGTTGCTGCTCAGCCGCAGCATGTAAAGGAATAGGGTTACTCTTTTATGAGAATCGTAGTTTACATTTGCGGCAGCAAGAAATAGCACCCTCAAAATGAGGGAAAAACCAGAAAGCTGGAGGCTCTTAGCCAATTTCAGACACTCTGATTTATTACTCACCTCTGGAATATTTGAGACTATCTCAAAAGTGACACCGCAGCCAGGGATGGAACTCCGGTGCGACATCCTTCGGAGGAAACTCTGTGCAAAACCCTGCGTGGAGGTACCAAAAAGAAAGGAAAATATTTATTGCCTTAAGGAAAACACAGTTTAACATATTCCACCTGGATATATTTTAGTTTACAACGAAAGAAGTCCAGAAGACTAGCCAATAAATACATGAGAGATCAAAGATTTGGAAACAAGTTGTCTGTATTTTAGATGCAGAGAAAGGATTCACAGAATCGCAGAATCCCAGAATGTCAGGAGTTGGGAGGGACCTGGAAAGCTCATCCAGTGCAATCCCCCCATGGAGCAGGAACACCCAGATGAGGTTACACAGGAAGGTGTCCAGGTGGGTTGGAATGTCTGCACAGAAGGAGACTCCACAACCTCCCTGGGCAGCCTGGGCCAGGCTCTGACACCCTCACCGGGAACAAGGTTCTTCTCATATTTCAGTGGAACCTCCTGTGTTCCAGTTTGCACCCATTGTCCCTTGTCCTGTCACTGGTTGTCACCCAGAAGAGCCTGGCTCCATCCTCCTGACACTGCCCCTTTCCATATTGATCCCCAGGAATGAGTCCCCCCTCAGTGTCCTCTTGTCCAGCTCCAGAGCCCCAGCTCCCTCAGCCTTTCCTCACACGGGAGATGCTCCACTCCCTCCAGCATCTTGGTGGCTGCGCTGGACTCCCTCCAGCAGTTCCCTGTCCTGCTGGAACTGAGGGGGCCACAACTGGACACAAGATTCCAGGTGTGGTCTCCCCAGGGCAGAGCAGAGGGGCACGAGAACCTCTCTGACCTACTGACCACCCCCTTCTAACCCACCCCAGGTCCCATTGGCTTCCTGGCCACAAGGGCCCAGTGCTGGCTCATGGTCACCCTGCTGTCCCCAGGACCCCCAGGTCCCTTTCCGCTACACTGCTCTCCAACAGGTCATTCCCCAACTTATACTGGAGCCTTCATTGCAAGGTGACCGATTCACCAAAGCATTCGCTACTTCTAGAGGCGTTTTTTTTGTTTTCCAGAGCCCTAGGTGACTTGTCTTGAATATTGACAAGCACAGGCATTAAATTCTTGACCGAAGAGATCGTTATGAAGAATGATTTAAGGGGCACGGTCGTCGCTTATGCTGACTTGGCGCCTTGCAGGGTTAAGAACCGGACTGTTGAATTAATGCTGAGATGAGTCATTGCAAGATGCTGCCGAGAACAACACCCGGGAAAGGTTATTGATGCGGATTTTTAGAAACCGAGCAAGAAAGAAAAGAATTAAAATCATCATTGACTACATCTGTAGAAAACAGAATTGATGAAGACTTAACACAATCAGAATTATCGACATGCTCAATTTATCTATTGAATACGCTCTGGACAACATTAATGACCAGGAATGATTAACTTTGACAAATTACACACAGGGATTTGTGCTACGATTATTGCTAGTTTATCTCTAAATATCTGGATGCATAAATAGAAATGGTTAACAGTGATGTGCGAACATAATTAGGAGCGGAGAAACACACACGTTTCATCTGATGTCCAGTTTTTGCAAAACACGAACTACCACATTCTCCTTTTTCAGTGACTGGGAAGAAAGTACTTAGTAATTAATACAAATAACACTAAATCTCTCATACTCAGATGCCACTGAGCCTTTAAAAAGAAGCCGCGTTATCATCCACAACATGAAAGATACTATGAAAACTACTTGGCAGTGTAAATTCTCTTTGCCATCGACATGGTGCTTCCATTCAGGCGGATACAAAAAAATAAGAGTCATACTTTGTTTCCCCCAAAATAAGACCTACCCCAAAAATAAGCCCTAGCATGATTTTTCAGGATTTCGAGGATACTCCAAATATAAGCCCTACTCCAAAAATAAGCCCTCATTATGGCTCATTAAAAAAAGACAATTTAAATAGTGTCAAGGCAGCTATATATGTAAAAACTAAGTATCTTTGGGAGCAAAAATGAAGTAAGACCCTGTCTTATTTTCGGGGAAACAGCAGCAGTCTATTGCCCAAATCACAGCACTTCAAGCAGTGCTGAACATAAGGCAGCGTGAAAGCGCTGAGGATTATAGAAGATATACCTGTCTGCCGTATACGTTAACACAAATGCGCTTGCGCAGCACTAATTGCATTTCTGCGGGGTGGCTGAGCTGGACGGTGACTCTCACAATGAGATAAACCCTTTCATCTGCTGCTGTTCCCTTACTGAGCTGGATACAGTCGTGGACTGTGGAATCCCACGAGGCTTCTGCTTTCACCTGCAAAGTAAAAAAAATATGCATCCTCTAATAAGCATAATTAGGTGTATAATTACCCGTAATTAATTAAGCATCATTAACAAAAATACATAATACATAAATTTGGAGAGTCAGCGCCTCCGTTTTGCTCCCTACGAAGAGAAAACCCCGCGCTTGAGAAGAGGCCATTTAAAAATCAAGAGGAGTTCGCCGAATGAAGACGACGGGGTTAAAAATGCCAACTTGCTCAAACCCTGGAACGTTTCCGCTGGAAAAAAATGATCTTTGAATACCCAGGAGCATCGCACAGAAATTAAAGAAGATGCAGAACTATAGGAACTCATTTATTTGGCCTCATTTATTAAGATAAACCAGAGAACAACAGAGATTGCAGGGGAAAATCTTCCATCACACCACACAGACTAATGTCTGTATATGAGAAAAAACTTCGCTGAAATGTTTCTAGCTGGAATTTCTCTTTTTGAATGCTAAAATATAAGCATTACTAAAGATTTCAATGGCTTATCGCCAAGCCATTAGAAAATTGGCCTGGTAGCCATCTCGACAGGTTTTAAAAACAAAACAGAACATAAAATCTATCCAAAATCTACCCAAAAATAAGGAATAAAGCTCCTCTATGAATATAAAAAGAAGCAGATGAGGTTCTTAGGGACGTGGTTTAGTGGTTATCGTTGGACTTGATGATCTTGAGGGTCTTTTCCAACCAAAATGATTCTGTGATTCTAAGTAAGTTTCAGAGTAAGGAGCAAAATTTAAGGTAAAAATAGAAACCTTAACCAGAGAATATTCTCAAACTAGGACCAAAAATTATAGATTAATAATTGTAAAATGATAAAACTATGATCTTTGTGGCAGAACGGAGTATAATGAATGTAACGATGCAGAGGTAAATATGTTACCGAAGCAAGAGTTAATATGATTTAGTTTTTCAGCTGGGGGCTTCCGGACTCTAATAAGATAAGAAACCAACGTATCCCTTTGTGTTCTGTCTTTGCCGCGTTATTTTCACACCTTGATACATCACAAGAACAATTGAAATGCTCCTATGATGAATCGACAGAGCTGTATCCGCTCACCTCGCTGTCGTGATGCTTCACGATCTGCAGCTCGAAGAATTCCTCCTCCTCTTCTGCAACCAGGGTGGCGTCCCACCCGCCCGCTTCGGCGTCATCCAGGTTGTCTTGGGAGCTGAAGTCGTCAGCTGGAAACGGAAGCGACACAAAGCAATTATCCCTTTTAAAAACATCCCGCAAGTCACCAATTCCCATTTTGATAACTCAGAGCATAGCTACTTGTGCTCTACCTACATAAGCAAAGCTCCCCGCCTTGCTCCGCTTCCAAAAGGATCCTAAATGTGCACTAAAATTTGGAGATGCAGACCCAAGCCTTATCAACTCTATCATTTGGGATTCTCCCCCAGCAGTAAACATCCCTCCTGCTCACAGGTATATATTCAGCAGCTCAACCATAGTAAGTACATCACTCATTTGGCATTAGTTAGGTGGTGTTTATTTTAATTTTCTTTTTAATAAATATAAGCTGCTGGTTGAGCAAGTAAAATTACGGTACTTTTAGGCTATGATTAAACAAATCCTTAATCTGGTTTTTGAGAAGCTTGGCTTGCCCTGGCGCGAGTCTCATGAATGAATGATTAACCAGCTCCTCTCCGAAGCCACTGGACGTATCAATGCACTTTTTGAAGTGAACAAATGCTAAATGTCAACAGCGTTAACCCTCTTTTAAACATCATAAAAAGGATTTGTTCAATTGATTCCGCACTTTCGGCTCGCTGGGCTACTCAGGGGTTGCTGCTTTCTTGGCTACAATTTCCTGCCTTTGGTAGAAGTGTCTGCCAGACACGTTGTTTGAATTGGATATTGTATCTGGACATATGGAAACATACGTTGTTTGAAGAAACACAATCACACTCTGTAAAACTAATGTGAGCTTATCACGCCATGTTTTTGTGATATGCAGGTGTTATTACCAGTGACATCACATTTACCATGACATCACATTTCCCGTGATATCACATTTTCAGTGACGTCACATGTCAAGTGACGTCTCATTTCCTGTGACATCACATTTCTCGTGACATCACATTTCCAGTGACATCACATTTTCTTCTAAGTCATCAGTGCTATATCATATATATAAGGATATATATCTGATATATATAGAATATCTTATAATATAATATATATATATCATATCTGATCATATCATATTTTTATATATATATATGTATATATATACACTGATGCTATATCCTTATGAAAGACCCCAGAAAGGCCATTCTGAACAATCTATTTCCACCACCTTTTGCTGTTCACTCCCTTGGGTGTCCTCATCTCACTGTTCCTATTTAACTTCCGAAATATCTGCAAAACGTTGAGATTATTAAAACCTACGGTTCCTTCCATATATAACGCTGTGTATTTAGAAACATTAAACAAATACTTTTCAGTGTAAATTATCCACTAATCTACCTGCCATTCCAGGCATTTATTCATTTCCTTAGCTAGCTTAAAGTCTATAATGTCATTTGTTATATGAAGTTCATTTCCAAGTGCTTTGCCATTTTAAGAACCACTTACCACTCAAGTCAAGGAAAATAACAGGAATGTGCGTCTCCATACCAGGCACCGGCGTCCTAAAAATGTAAGACAGGGACAATGGCATTTAAACTAAGGCAGATTTACCCAGCTCACGTACCCACAGTACATCGCATTCAGTCCAACTGCAATCCTAAGCCAGACCATTGATAATCTTGGCAAACAGCTTTATTTTAATTTACTGTTGCAGATTCAGAGAGACTCAATCAAATTGGTATTTCTTTTATAGCAGCTCTCTTACAATTATTATATTCTTTGACCTTCTGCTTTCAGAAATGTTTTTTCCCTCTAAAACGCTCATAGCAAAATTAAGTTTATTTACTCTGACACGCACACTGATTAAATGCAAACCCCTCTGCAATAGTGATGGCGGCGAAGAGGCAGAAAATCCAGCTTTCTATCCTTACATTGATGTTGCCACAATGCACTTGTTACTCTTCCTTGTAAAATATAGATATTTAAGCATCGGAGCTGCATTTGTTTCAGATGATGAAAGAGTAAGAGAGGTGGCATTTTAAGCTACACAACATTAATAACTAAATGTTAATTACTAAAAATGTAACACGAAGCACAAAAGACATGAAGACTCCTTGTTGCAATCTTAGAAAGGCTGTAGTCATCTCATTATAAACTTGGACTTGACGAACTTTACGGCGAACAAGAGCAGGTTGGAGTCTTATGTCATCTATAAGGTGCTTGAACCATACTGAACGTTTCCTCCGGTGCAAATGTGTCCAAACCTGATTCTTCCTCAAGTATGTTCCTGCAGCTCCGCTGTTTTCAATCCTGGTTACAGCTGATGGGTTTCCAACAAGCACCGGCCTTTCTTTATGTTTCAGAAGTACCAGCTTTAACAACCTTTGGCTTAAATCTCAATATTTCATCAATAAATATTGCTAGAGGTTTGCTCGGCAAGTCGAAAGCAACTGAAGACAAGAGGTTTGAAGTGAAACAACCTCGCTCTACTTGCAGTTGTTACAGCTGTTGTACGACAACCTCAGTCCAGCCTAATTTACTATTTTTAATGTTTAAAACTTATATGGAACATTTCCTGACTAAACAGACTTTATCCTCCAACCAGGAGTGCAACAAAATGCTCCTGTAGGGGCCGTTTTATTATGATGGAGCAGCCTTTTAAGTGAATGAACTAAGTAATTAACATATTAGATCATTTGTTTCAAATGGTAAATGCAGTGGTAATAAATATGGATTGTTTTTTGCAGAAGGTCATAATTACGCCCCGATCAATAATGGTATCGTTTACTAAATAGCATTCCTGGATTTCAGATCCACAGCCTAATCAAAGCAAGAGGCCTAATTTTAACAACTTTGCTGATCCAGGGTACAGAGGCCAGACTGAGGAAAGCAAGAAATGGCAGCAATGCAAGGCAGGAACACATTCTCTTGTGTATAATAATATACATTCATACCACTCGGCCGGAGCTCCGGGGATGCCGCTGCCCGCAGAAGGGACCATGACAGCGTTCCGTTCTTCGGTGAGCGTTAGCCGCATCTCCAGCAGCTGCGCCTCCCGCTCTGCGTCATCCTCTGTTTTATCTGCACACACAGAGTTAAATTGGTGGTCAGAACAAGGAAAGCACTTCTTACTCTGCGCTTTTATTGCATGGCCATGAGCTTATACCACCATAATAGAATAAAACCTGCTCTGCTCAGAGATTCAGCGCCCGAAGAAGCAACACGGTGTGCAAAAACAAGGAACAAAGATACGTAGGTTTCTCTAACTTTAGTTGCCCTGAAAGCAAATTACTGGTGAGTTCAGAGATTCAAATCTCCATTAATTTAAAAGAGAATAGAATCATAGAATGGTTTGGGTTGGAAGGGACCTTGAAAACCATCTAATCCAACTTCTGCCATGAGCAGGGACATCTGCACCAGCTCAGGTTGCTCAGAGCCCCGTCCAGCCTGGCCTGGGATGTCTCCAGGGATGGTTCAGCCACCACCTCTCTGCCCAACCTGGGCCAGGCTCTCACCACCCTCAGGAGCCAAAATTTCTTCCTCATGTCTGGCCTGAATCTCCCTCCTTTAGTTTAAAACCATTACCCCTTGTCCTATCGCAACAGACCTTGCTCAAAAGTCTCTCCCCATCTTTCTTCTGGGTCCCTTTTAAGTCTGAAAGGCCGCACTGAGGTCTCCCCCATCTCTCTGCACAGACATCCTTCTGGCACAGGATCGCCTCGTAAAGAACACGTCGTATTGTTTGCCTGAGTTTGTAGTATATATTGTCTCTGAAGTGGTTCTTCCACAGTCAAACAGCTTCACAGCTGCACCATCACTCTTGATATTCAGGAAATATTGGGTCAGAAAGTTGCATGTGGAGAAAGTGACTCCAGAATGGAAATGTCCCCGGGTTCTTGTGTGACCGGCCACTCTCTGGCTTTTCATTTTAAACCATTCCCTTCTCTGCCTCTGTCTCTCTTTTCCCTTCATGACGTGTTCAACTGGTGAAGATGTAGCAAAATGTGTGTTTTCAGAATCTTTATCTCAGAAATCAGAATCATTTCGCCCTGCTCAAAAGTCTGTCCCATCTTTCTTATCAACACTTTTAAGTACAGAAAGGCTGCACTAAGGTCTCCTGGAGCTTCTCTTCTCCAGCTGAACACCCCAACTCTCTCACCTGTCCCCAGCAGAGCTGTTCCAGCCTCGGGTCATTCCTGGGGCTCCTCTGGCCCCTCTCCAGCAGCTCCATGTGTGTCCTGTGCTGAGGACCCAGAGCTGGACCAGCACTGCAGGGGGGTCTCACTGGAGCGGAGCAGAGGGGCAGAATCCCCCCGAAACCTGTTTTCATGCAGCAATTTTCTAAACTTCACAATATATTAAGACAAATAATGTGCGTGCATATCCCTCTCAACCTAACGCTGTTACCTCTAAGGGTTTTTTGCTCACCAGGCTTTCCATCGAGTTTTTGCAGCTGCTGATCGAGATACTCCTGCCGCTTGGTCAGAGCGCACAGCCACTTGCGACGGAGCCGCTCCAAATCCCTGTCCTGCACGGAGGAACACACGTTAAACACTGACCCAGGTAAGCCAATGCTTCCTATTTGTGGCTCATGCATTTCCTCAACCCTTCTACTCATCCTATACCCAAGAAGCACATAAGAAACACAGTGTAGACCTCTGAGAAATCACTCAGCTCTTCACTATTATTTTCTTTAGCACAGGGTAACAGAAGCGCTGAATAGATGAGCTCAGAAGGGATCTCAGATTATCTAGTCCAACCCCTGTGCCCATACCAATATCAACTACACTTCGCTCAGGGCTATGTCCAGCTGGGACTTTAATATCTCCAGGGATGGAAAGTCCACAACCTCCCTGGGCAACTGTCCTGGTTTTGTTAAAACCAAGTTTCTCTTTCCGTGAATGTGCCTGTCAGCTAAAGCTTTCAGATTAGCTGCGTTTTCCTGGAGAACCAGATCCATGTTTTGGTGAACACAGCAATGGAATGCGAGGTCATTGATAAGGATGGATGCACATCTCGCCAGAGGGGCAACGAGAAACAGGGGACCAAAAACTGACCAACGGAGTATAACATCCCATTCACGGGATAATTCATAGAAAAGTGGGAGATCACGAGGATCTCATCCCTTTTCCTCATGGCGACCTTGCGAGTCGTCCCTGCAAACTGAGGCCAGTGACAGACTGAATCCAGTTCCATTGGCTGCAGAGTCCAGTCCAGGACTTCGGGTGCCAGAGCAGTTGCCGCGACTTTCAAGATTGGTTTTGTATATTTTGTATTATTTTCTCTATTTTATCAGTAGCATTAGTAAAACATTTCTCATTTTCCCAACTCTCTTCTCTCTGTCCTTCTTTCCCTCCTGATCGCCTGTCCTGAGTGGGAAGGGGGGTAAGGGGGTTAACAATACATCTGCCATGGTTGATTGTCACCCCGCAATCAAACCCTCGATGGCAACCTGTTCTTCCATCATGGCTAAAAAAAAATTAGAAGTTTTTTAAGCTGAAGGGGAAAATTGTTGCCTCTTGTCCTTTTGCTGAGAAGAGCCCGGCTCTGTCTTCTTCACTCCTTCCCATTTACACACACTGACGGGATCCAGACTGAGCCTTTTCTTCTTCTTGAGCTTAACTCCAGTTCTCTTCGCCTTTCTTCACAGATTTAAACCCTTCACTTGCCATGTCTTATTTGAGGTATTTTTGCTCGCCAGCCTATGGCACCTCTGTTTCTGTTATTCTGGATTATCCAGCTGAACAAGCTCCAGTTTACACATCTTCTTGGCCCCCAAACTAGTCTAAACCTCACTAAATCTTGTGGCAAAGCTGGAAACCCCAGTCCTCATCCAGGATTCACATTAGGAATCCGTCCTCATCCCACATTATGCCACTGTCCCTACTTATGGCGTTTGCAATTGAAATGCTGCAGAAACGATGGATGATTGTCTCCATGTGGCATGTTGGGTGCCGCGAAGCCGAGCTATCAGCTCTGGGATACCTTCATGCACACGCTACACAAAGTTGGGATATATAAAGATGTTCACATGCTAAAGTTATTCACAAGAAGATGAAAAATATATCACAGATATTGTATGTCATCTGTTCGCCTTTAAGGCTCACATGTCTGTGATAAAATATATATAAAATAAAAGTGTGCTGATTTCAATAGTTTCATCGCTGCTTTTTTAGGGGCCCAGGAACAGAATCCACCTTGCTTGCCCTATATTTGGTTACTCTGCAGTACAGCCCAGCTCATATACACGTAACACATTAATTATATGAAAGAGCATGAAGAATTTTGACTGCATCTTCCAACTGCCAGGCCTATTGTTCTCAATGAGGCCGATCTCAATTTAACCACAGTTCGTCAAGAAAGACGATTCCTTCCCCTAAACTACCAAAACCAAAAAGCAATTTGATCTTGTCTTGTAAACACACATTGAGGCACCATGTTCTTTCCCTTTCACTTCTCTAAACTCTATATGACTTTGTAGAGGAACGATCTATGTGATTCTTCAGCTTTCAGGCTCTCTGCTTATCCGACCACTACAGCAAAGATAAAATTCTGATCTTCCTCTAATGTTTTAATCTGAGTTGGTGCAAAAAGAGAATTCAAAATTTTTACCTGATAACTGTCCATTTCATCCTCTTCTTCCTAGGCCAAAACATGCAAAACCACGCCGTTAATATTATTTTGGCAGTAGGAAACGCACTGAATGCAAAAGGTGTAACTATTTGAAGCAATATTAGTCTGAGCTTAGCAATGGTGTGATCGTACAATTAAAACACGTCGACATCCCAAGGATTTGCTGCTATCAGCTCATCGAAGCACAAGCTAGAACAATCCAACAGTCATATTGGGAAATAAAGTCACAGAAATATAGCTATTAGAAGTCTTCTTAATTGGAGGCAAGTGGGATAATTAAATTGCCCTAAGAAAGAAAAACGTGTTATAGCGAAACAACTTGAAACCTGTTGATCCTGGATGGCAAAGATCAATGTGCTGTTTAATCTGTAGGATTTAAGTACAAATTAAACATGAAGCTGACTGTAAGGGGGTCAAAATAACTCTGTCTGCCACACCAGGATTCACAATATAGACCTTCAATATTGGGATTTCCACTATTTTCTGATGGGAGACATTCCATCCATTCATCCTTGGCATTCAGCACAAGCGCAACTGCCACTCCTGCAAAGTGAATGGAAGAGCAACGAGGACTCCAATCCTTGCTGAGTTATTACTCATCTATTTAAGTAATAACAAGCCACTGGAGTCTACTGTTGTATCTCCATAATGAAAGCAAAAACTTCGCTAAGCTATAATTAAAAAATCACATTCTGCGATTCTGTAAGCTAAAATTAAAAAGCCATATAGGACTGACATTTCCTTAGTTCAAGGTCTTTAGGAAACCTTTCGCATTCCATAGATACTGATTTACCTGAGATAGAGAAACGCTAATAAAGGGACTAAAAACCCAAGTGCTCAACTCAGGAGGCTGTTGCAAGCAACAGGACTAATAAAACCTGGCTTTCGAGAGCCCTTTCCAATGTGATTTATCAGTGTCAGACGCAACTTATCTCTTAAGTGGAGCCTAAGTCTTTATCTCTTGAAAGAATGTAGTGTTTTGTGGATTGCCACTTCTGTTGGATATAGTTGAAACTGGTCAATAGATCGGAAATTCGCTGGGGAAGAAACAGAGTGAGACAGAAAGGGAAGAAAAGTAACAATCTGCCCAGGATGCTGTTCTGTGTCACCAGCTTTTTTGGTTCGCTAACTCAGAGGAGCGAGTTAGCAAACTAACCCTAACCCTAACCCTAACCTTATCCCTAACCCTAACCCTAAATATTGATTTAGATGTCGGTAGGGAAAGTCAAACTGCACTAGAAACCGATAAGAGGGAGATAATCCCTAAAACCAGCTCAAGAACGTGCGGTTTAAGATGAAATTCGCGGCTTCCGAGCTTGTCGAACAACTGGCCAACATGAACGATGGGCCACCAACTGGCTCATCCAATTCTAACCCAATGATATTCAAATATATGTTCCATTCATTTATTTTGATTTGACGATGCACTTAAAATCGCTGCCATATCTGACGTTTGAAGTGAAATCTACTGGGCAAACTCCTCATGAATTTTAGAAACGTTGGCATTTTCTTTACTTTGAATGGTATCTTAAGGTTTTGCTGCCTTTAAGGAGAGAAAAAAACAAAACCAACCAGAACAAAACCCCAAAAAACAAATTAAAAATGAAAAAACAAACCAACAAAATAAACCCTGCAACACAAAAACCAGAAGAGATGCAGAAAGTAGTTTTATAAATAGCATTTTTGCCATGGAAAACCATTTTTGACTAAGAAGATGATCTTCCCCACCACCTTCTAAAAAGATGGAGGTTTAGATATGAATGAAGCCGAACAACCCCTAAAACCACCAATAAAGAAAGCGATCGTGACAATTCTTGATGTTGCTTTAGATGTTTAAGAAGTAGGTTCAAAAAATACCTTCCAAAACCAAATTAAAACCTGAAATGAATGGAGCTGCCTCTCACCTGATAATTTTCAGGTCCTTTTAGTGACTTGATCCGTTTGATTTGAACGCAGCCGATGCCAACGGATAATATCGATTCCTCCATCAGCGGCAAGGTCCCAGATTCCTGCACGGATTTCACCTCAACCTGAATGCGTCGAGATTGGCCCTGCCCAAAAGAACCATTTGAAACGTATGGAAAATAAATATAAATAATACAAAATGCTGAAAGATTCATGATGGAGAGACCTCTACTGGCAGTCAGCGTTCTATCTTTATTTTGTGAAAAACAGAGGTGATGAGTGCATGAATCTCAATGGCCCAAGTGTCCAAGTTCTGTTGCAAGGATTTACGTTTAATGGATTTATGTATTTAAAGATAAAACAAGTTCAACATTCAGCAACTCCCCAGTTTACTCTTCTAGAGGGTTTTCTAAACATACACTTAGAGGATTTGATTTGGAATGTTTCTGAAAGTAGAAAATAGGGTCTCTTCCTCACCTACAAAAGAGGAGAGAAAATAGTCTAATTTGGTGAGATATTGAGCTTTTCCTGACTTTAGTCTCCTTGACTGAAAATTCTTACCAACCAATGTTATCAGTGAGGCAAAGTAACCATTCTTTAGTAAAAATCATAGGGAAAAGCAATAAAATCAAAGGAGTTGTACAGTTCAGAGGTGCAGCCTGTATCTAATTACTACTAATTCCTAGTGATCTCTGGGCAATCGTTTATCATTTAACGTTAACTCCTCAGTTAAGCATTAACAACTTAATGTGTGTAGAATTCAAAGGACAAAGGAGCCGCTGGGTGGAAGATGAAATAAAGGGGAACTCTGGACCTCTTTAAATTAATAATCGATTTTGGTGGAGACTGATGCCCTTTCCACCAGGTGCTATCGCAGAATAGGGAGGAGAACACGATGAAAAAGCTTACGGGTATGTGGGAAAGCAGAATGTGTGGTTCCAGCCACCTGGATGATAAAGGAAGATCAATACTAACATGACCATCTGGACGGTCAAAGAAATAATACTAATTAGATCATAGCAAAATACAACGGGTCTTGGACAGATTGTGTTGAAGTACGTTTCTCATCACTATAAAGAGTTATAGCGCAGACTGGTGAGAATGGGATCTCAGGCCACAAGTGCATGGGATGTTTGAATGTCCTCTGGTTTGTAAATGAGTGAGAATGTAACTGAAACAAACATCATATGAGTGTGGTGTGTTTTTAATAACAATTATTGGAAAAATATTTTATGTAACGTCTTAGTTCAGGCCCGTAGTGGTAAATCCTATAAACTGTCACAGACTAATAAAGAAGGGCTCAGTCTGGCTCAGCTCTCTGCTCTGCCTGGCTCACTGCTCCTTCCTGAACATGATCTGTCTGTGCATGCACCTCTGTCTGCGTCCCGCTGTGCAGCGTTTCTGATGATTGCACAGGTAAGTCTTCAATCACGTTACATCTGAGCTGAGCTTCACAAAACACAGAGTCACAGGATCCCAGAATGTCAGGGGTTGGAAGGGACCTGGAAAGCTCATCCAATGCAATCCCCCCATGGAGCAGGAACACCCAGGTGAGGTTACACAGGAAGGTGTCCAGGCAGGTTGGAATGTCTGCACAGAAGGAGACTCCACAACCTCCCTGGGCAGCCTGGGCCAGGCTCTGACACCCTCACCCCAACAAGTTGCTTCTCAGATTTAAGTGGAACCTCCTGTGTTCCAGTTTGCACCCATTGCCCCTTGTCCTGTCACTGGTTGTCACCGAGAAGAGCCTGGCTCCATCCTCCTGACACTCCTCCTTTCCATCTTGATCCCCAGGAATGAGTCCCCCCTCAGTGTCCTCTTGTCCAGCTCCAGAGCCCCAGCTCCCTCAGCCTTTCCTCACACGGGAGATGCTCCACTCCCTCCAGCATCTTGGTGGCTGCGCTGGACTCTCTGCAGCAGTTCCCTGTCCTGCTGGAACTGAGGGGCCACAACTGGACACAAGATTCCAGGTGTGGTCTCCCCAGGGCAGAGCAGAGGGGCAGGAGAATCTCTCTGACCTACTGACCACCCCCTTCTAACCCACCCCAGGTACCATTGGCCTTCCTGGCCACAAGGGCCCAGTGCTGGCTCATGGTCACCCTGCTGTCCCCAGGACCCCCAGGTCCCTTTCCCCTACACTGCTCCCCAACAGGTCGTTCCCCAACTTATACTGGAAGCTCCTCAGCTCCCCGTGGGTTTTTCACAGCTGAAATCCTGTGCCCCCTCACCTGTCGGAGCTGGAAGATGCCCCCAGTGCACACATCCTTGGCCGGAGTCACCTCCACCGGGCAGTATTCCCCATTCTCATTCAGCTCCAGAATTTGAACCCAGAGCTCTACTTTTCGGGTTACTTCACTCCACCTGCAAAATACATCAAATATGTCCTTTTTATTTTATTTTCCCCCTCCAAAAGCATTAGCTCAGGTGGCTGACTGAAGTAAAGGAACACTTCAATACGTGCACCATTTGTGACTACATAGGCTTTCTATCTTAGAATAAAAGCATCATTTTAGTTGGAAGAGGCTCTCAAGATTGAGTCCAACCATTAACCCAACACTGGAACTGCCCCATGTCCCTAAGAACCTCATCTCTGTGTATTTTCAACCCCTCCAGGGATGATGACTCCACCACTGCCCTGGGCAGCCTGTTCCAATGCCCGACAGCCCTTTTTATTGCTTCTCGAATCTCCTAGCAAATATCCCTTGAAAACACAAAGTTGGTTATATAAGAAACCAACGTATCCTTTGTGTGTCGCCTTTGCTGCATTATGCGTTTTTTTTCTAGCATTATATAATTCTATTTGTTTGCATCAATATACCCACAAAGGTACAGTTTTCCGCAGTACAACATTTCAAGTAATCCAATATTATGTTATTTAAGTACCAGACCAACACTATCACCTCGCACCTTTGTTTGGGGATGGATTTTGGATGGGAATTATTTTAAGCCGTGGGATAACGTCCCTGTGCTTTCCAACTGCTCTGCTACATAAATTCTTATGGGAAAACTTGTTTTCCTTTCCATCCAACCACTAACTGACACACTTTTCAAGACCACAGTCTCTCTGTCCAATGGACTCCTCTACACTAAAAATTTTGATCGAAATTTCTACTTGTGGCATTTGTCTTATCAAAATTTCGCCTTTCCTTTGTTATTTCTACGTTTACTTGTAGGGTTGCCTATTATTACTATTTTTTTTTACTTTCTGTTTCCCTGAATTCCAGTTTCTACCAGATATAGGCTCAAACAAATGTTCAGTTGTCTTCAGTTCAAAACTTGACTCCTTATCGCAAACCTGTTTCAACTCTGGGCACCTCAGACAGTGATTTTCCACAATTCTAAACGGAGGATTCGTTTTCCGTATTTACCTGTCACGGAGGCTGCGTGTTTTGGCTTGAATTATTCCCAGATCCCACAGCGCTGGGTTTTTGCGGTCACCGCTCTGCTTGTGCCCATATACTTCAATGGCCAAAGCGCCGTCGTAAAGATGCTCCATGAAGTCTTCGGAGATATTGACAGAGACTTCCTGTATGTGGATGACAAATGGGTTGGTGACTGTGACTACACGATGACTCAGGCTTAGAGATTTACTGTCTTGACTTTAATACAAGTGTGTGTCCTGGTTTACCTGGATATATTATATCTAATACATTAGTAGAGTCACCCTGGTCCCCAAGACACAAAATAGAGGATTTGTAAAACCAGGAAGTGAAGCGAAGACGATTTGCTGAAGATTAACGTCTACAAAAAGCTGGAAAATGACGGTGTGTTGTTCCAAGTGCTGATCCAATGCGTCAAAAAAGTTCTATTGTCCAGAATCAGAAAAATCAACACTCATCAGAAGTTATTATATCTATTCTACAAATGGTTAAGTGGAGTGAATTGCTGAGTGTAACGACAAATGACAGAAAGACAGATAGATAGAAAGACAGAAAGATAGATAGTGAGATAGAGAGACAGACAGATAGATAGAAAGATAGAGAGATAGGGAGAGAGATAGATAGACAGACAGACAGACAGAAAGACAGATAGATAGAAAAATAGAGAGACAGAGAGATAGGGAGATAGATAGATAGATAGATAGATAGACAGACAGACAGAAAGACAGATAGACAGACAGAAAGACAGATAGATAGATAGACAGATAGACAGATAGAAAGACAGAAAGACAGATAGACAGATAGAAAGACAGACAGACAGATAGACAGATAGAAAGACAGACAGACAGACAGACAGAAAGACAGATAGACAGATAGAAAGACAGATAGATAGACAGATAGACAGATAGAAAGACAGATAGACAGATAGAAAGACAGATAGATAGACAGATAGACAGATAGAAAGACAGAAAGACAGATAGACAGATAGAAAGACAGATAGATAGAAAGACAGAAAGACAGATAGACAGAGAGAAAGACAGACAGATAGACAGACAGATAGAAAGACAGACAGAAAGATAGAAAGACAAATAGATAGAAAGATACAAAGACAGATAGATAGAAAGACAGATGGATAGACAGAAAGACAGATTGATAGACAGAAAGACAGATAGATAGATAAATAGACAGATAGAAAGAATGAAGGAAGGAAGGAAGGAAGGAAGGAAGGAAGGAAGGAAGGAAGGAAGGAAGGAAGAAGGACGGACAAGATAAGAAGTCAAGTGATGTGGCTAGGATTCATCTCACTAAATCTGTTGTGCAATAACAAACCTGCCTACAGTTTCATTAACAAAATAGCAAAAAAACTGTACATTGCAGTGATCGAAGACAACCATGCACCGCGGCTCCTTGCTGGTGGACGACAAGGAAGGATCCACCTCGGGGGCAACAACAACCGGCTCCAGTTGATCCCAGAAGGTGTATTTGCAGAACACAAAGTTGGAGAGGTGCTGTGGCAAACCTGTGGCCTGAAGGATTTTAATCTGCAAAAGGAATAGGAAAGAAAAACATGTTACGTTAGAACAATGTTATTCTGTTCCACTGCAAAGGGTAACAAAATAAAAAAAGAAGCAAACCAAAAAACTGTACAAAATACACATTTCTGCACTGATAGACACTGCAGACAATATTTAAGTGCATGAGCCGAACGTCACCACTGGATGTCACCAGGTGCGTGTTTCTTGGGAGTAAAAGCTAAAAGGCTGAATTTTACAAACACACCAAAACACGTTGTTAATTTTAACCATTATAACTGAAAAGCAATACCAGTGGGCCCAGTGCTGGCTCACGGTCACCCTGCTGTCCGCAGGACCCCCAGGTCCCTTTCCCCTACACTGCTCTCTAATAGGTCATTCCCCAACTTACACTGGAACCTGGGGTTGTTCCTGCCCAGATTCAAGACTCTACACTTGCTCTTGTTCTATTTCATTAAATTTTCCCTGCCCAGCTCTCCAGTCTGTCCAGGTCTCTGATGGCAGCACAGCTTCCAGTGTCACCACTCCTCCCAGCTTGGTGTCACCAGCAAACTTGCTGACAGTCACTCTAGTCTCTCGTCCAAATCACTGATGAATATATTGAATAGTATCGGCCTCAGCACTGACCCTTGAACACTCCACTAGATCCAGGCCTTCAACTGGACTCTGCCCCATTTACCACGACTCTCTGGCTCCTTCCCTTCAGCCAGTTCACAGTCCACCTCACTACCCGATCGTCCAGACCGCACTCCCTCAGTTCAGCTGTGAGGATGCTGTGGGAGACTGTGTCAAATGCTTTACTGAAGTCAAGGCAGACCACATCCACCGTCCTGCCATCATCCATCCATCTTGCTATGTCCTCAAACTTAACTTCCCGATGTTAAGAGTTGGACTGAAAGCGGGTGGGTTGCCCAGAGCTTGGGACATATCTTGAACTCACCCTGCAGACCAGTTTTCTCTCCTGAGCGTCATTTTCATTGGAACAGTCAGGACCATCCTCCCCTCCAACCAACCTCTCGTCTATCTCTCCGCTCACTCGAACGACCTCGACGTGGAGACGCCCCGATACCTGATAAGAAATGAACAAGAATTACTCGCATGCCAGAAAACAGCGACAGGTGTTTTCCAAGCAGTAACTACCGCTGTTTCCACTCTGTGAGCAGACAACACATCATCTTTCCATCCTTTTGCACCGCGCATTTGTTGTACCCGATGCAGAACACTTTGGGGGCAGAATCAGAATTTCTTGCTGTAAAAATGAAGGGATCGGCCACTAGAGTGACTTTGGGAGCAGCAAACTGCAATCTCACCTTCACTCTGGAGAGTCTGCAAAGAGCAACGAGTGATGCAGAGCAAAGAGAATGTTGCCTGGTATGCTCCAGCTGCCTTTGAAGTTGTTCTTATAGTATATATATATATCTATATATTTAAGAGGCTGTCTTGATGGTAGCCAGTGAAATTCCTTCTACAGAGCACTTATTTTGGGCTGTTTTGTTCAGAAAGGTGTTCACAAAGCTTCCTCCTTTCACAACTGCTGCACTGGAATTCAGAGCTGCCTAAACAACTCCACTAAGTCAGGATGGGATTTGCATTATTAATTTGCATTATGAATTCCAAACTGTTAGCAAAGAGCTTGTGCACATGAAGCTGGAAATTATCTGCTCTATATTGGTAATAAGATCCATGGGATATAATTAAGCAATTGATGTATTACAGAATGACAAACCTCTCCCTTCTGATTGATGATGGGAACGGCGTACTGCAGTTTCACATCGTAGAACAGGCACTCAAGAAAGACGTTGGCTACTCCGATCAGGCTGTGGTTCTCCTGCTCATCGTAGAACGGGTCCGCTCTCCTGAAATAAGCTCTCATCACCTTTAATTAAATTCAGAATACAGTAAGGAAAACAAACATTTCATTAAACAGTTTTCAAAGCACCGCGCAAGCAGCCTAAGGACTCAAGCAACAGGCTCCATTAGATCACAAGAAGAATGGAAGCTTAAATTTTAATTGGATCAAGTGTAAGGCCCGTCCTTGGCAAATTGTCTTTAATGTTGTTGGAATGAGAGAAGTCAGCCTGAACATCAGCTCCCATTGTCTTTGCTTACCACTCATTTCATGCTTAGTTTGGTCACCAAATACGCATGCAAACAAGCATCAAAGTGACAAGATAAAGGTTAATGATGTGCTGAAGATCTGCTTGGGAAAAGCCAAGGCTCAGGAAAATTTAACTCTTCGCATATCCAAAGATTTTCTCACATCTACTTAAAAAAGATATATAATAGGACTGTAATTCTATCAGCAGAACACTGGAGTCATTTTTACTCACTGGGTTGTCTTCCTCGCAGTCTTTCCACTCCTGGTAAAGGTCCCTCATGTCGACCAGTCGATTCTCCAGCTTCTCCAGCGACCAGATCTGTTTGCCTTTCCCTTTCCTCCTCACCTGGATCGCAGGTTCGCTGAGAATGGCACCTCTCTGCAAAACAATTGCAGAGACATCCATGAGGCATTTGTGTCGTAATAATGAAAGAATACTTTAAAACAATAAAATACTGAGAATATATTTGGGGAAAGTCTGGATTTTGTGGGTTTTTTTTTTAATTATTGTAGCTTGAGCAACCAAATTCAAGCACGTCAGACTCTGCGTTGCGCTGTCAGAGCGCATTTGGGTGCAGTTTAATCAGAGCTACTAGTTTCCGCGAATTTTTGCCTTACATAAGTGTTGCAAATAGGAAGATTTAAGTATTTCACAAATAGCAGAAGGGCTGCAGTTCTAGCTCAGGTTACTGCGTTCTGCAGCTTTCAATTAGCACAATTAACGCTCTTTGCTATCCTCTTTCTAGATGGGACAGAAGACTGAAAGAACCAAGCAACCAAGAGAAACTTCTAAAGCATTTGATAAAAACTCTAATCCTGGATTAAATACATCTGTACTAATGACAGCCTGGTTATCCTCAAAATACTGAGCTGACATCAAGAATAGAAATAATAAACCAGCTTAGCTAGCCAGACTAAGACAGAGAAGTCAGGGCTTAGTTCCCTCCTTCCAAAATTTCGAAGATCTCTGAAATAAATCATCCAAATCCTCTCTGCTCCTGTTCCTCCATGCACAATGGGGCATTATCTCAGCTCACTAGGGTGATGTAAAGCCAAATGGCCATGAGTTGATGGTAAATACTCGAACCAGAGGATCCCGAACCTGCACAGACTTGATAACTCTGCAACAGAAGCAAAACTTGGATGCCAGCGGAAAGATCTTGCACCGTAACGTCTATTGGTAAGTGAGCTTGTTAAAAGACATGGTAGCAAATCATTGAAAATAAGATAAGGATGTAGCACGCACCAACAGAGACATGTTTAATGCACATGAATAAAACAGCGAACTTCTCTAGAGCATTAAAGTCAGAATCTTACAAATATCATCACCAAGGGGCCGCCTTACCTTGCTGTTGGCATTAAGGCTTGAAGCTGGGATCTGGAGGGTCACTTTATACTCCGTCCTCTTGTCCAGCTCCTCACTGATAAAATTGGCTTCTCTCACATACAAATTGGCTTTAACGATCTGCTCGCGCAGCTTCCTTAGGCTGTGGGTCAACATCTCCTCCCTGAAAGAAGATTTGGAGAGGGAGAAAAGGAAAAGTCACGGAATTCGAGTGCTGAAGTGAGTGTGAAACAAACGATCGCTTGACAGGAAGGAGTCTTAACGTTCAGCTTTATAACACAAAAATCAGGCGAACGAAATGCACAAATATTTCCTATTTCAAAAGTTGCTTATTTAGCCATATAAATTCCACTTTTGTTTTCTCAATACAACCTCTTTACCAGACTCATTGCTTTAGGGCATGTTTCATTCTCCTCCTGCAGATGCTCTTTTGACAGTCATACTGAAAATGATCATTTAGAGCCTGAAGTAAATAACCTCAGTGCAAATTCCTGGGAAGAGGCAAAGAGAATAGCGGCTCCAATTGTTATTAAACAGCTTTTTCAACACTCTAGATCAACGTCCTTTGCATCATCCTCTTATTTTCTTTTCTTCCCACACTCTTGTGGTTGCCAGGACCTGCCCAGGTCAGACAGATGGATGAACCTCTCTCGGCCTACTGACCACCCCCCTTCTAACCCACCCCAAGTACCATTGGCCTTCCGGGCCACAAGGGCCCAGTGCTGGCTCAGCCCACAGCACCCGCTATTCCCAGATGGTCTGCCATCCAAGTACTGACCGGGCCTGACCCTGCTTAGCTTCCCAGATCAGATGAGACTGGGTGTTCTCAGGGTGCTATGGCTGTATATATCACATGTATGTATATGTATATGTTCCCCAACTATATCCTGAGAGTATCTGAAATAAACCCTTTTCCATACTCATCCTGCTGTCCCCAGGACCCCCAGGTCCCTTTCCCCTACACTGCTCTCCAACAGGTCATTCCCCAACTTACACTGGAACCTGGGGGTGTTCCTGCCCAGATTCAAGACTCTACACTTGCCCTTGTTCTAGTTCATTAAATTTTCCCTGCCCAGCTCTCCAGCCTGTCCAGGTCTCTGATGGCAGCACAGCTTCCAGTGTCACCACTCCTCCCAGCTTGGTGTCACCAGCCAACTTGCTGACAGTCACTCTAGTCCCTCATCCAAGTCATTGATGAATATATTGAACAATACCGGCCCCAGCACTGACCCTTGAACACTCCACTAGATCCAGGCCTCAACTGGACTCTGCCCCATTGACCACGACTCTCTGGCTTCTTCCCTTCAGCCAGTTCTCAGTCCACCTCACTACCCGATCATCCAGACCACACTCCCTCAGTTCAGCTGTGAGGATGCTGTGGGAGACTGTGTCAAATGCCTTACTCAAGTCAAGGTAGACCACATCCACCGCTCTGCCATCATCCATCCATCTTGTTATATCCTCATAAAAGTCAATGAGGTTGGTCAAGCACGACTTCCTCTTGGTGAAGCCATGCTGACTGCCCCTAATGACCCTCTTATCCTTGATATGACTTGAGATGGCACCGAGGATAAATCGTTCCATCAGTTTCCCAGGGATAGAAGTGAAGCTGACGGGTCTATAGTTACTCGTGTCCTCCTCCTTGCCCTTTTTGAAGACTGGAGTGACATTTGCTTTCGTCCAGTCAAACCCTGCAAAACTCACTAGCACTGAGGAACTGGAATGAACACTCCTGAAGGTCAGACGGGGTCACTCACCTCTCCTCAGCCCACTGCCGCAAGCGCTGCTGCGCGCTGGGGGAATGGAAGGAGAAGCGCTCCATGCTGCGGAAATGCTGCTTCTCCGGCGACAAGCGCCGGCGCAGCTGCTCCAGCTCGTGCTCGTACATCAGCCTCTGCCGCTCCAGCGCCGATCTCTTCTCCTCCTCGTGCTGCTGCTCCAGGCTCTGCAGGATCGACTGCATTGGATCTAGGGAGATGTCGAAAAGATAGAAGGTAGCGCTTCTGAGGGTCAAACCATCAAACTAAATGGAAGCAATTGTGTAATCAATTTGGGGCAGAGACGCAGAAATATGAGATTTTTTTCCCCCATTCTGTTGCAGATATGTTGTATGACCCTGGGCAAGGCACAAATTACTGTGATTTGGTACCTCCCATCCCCATTCTATACCTGCAGCAGCCACTGAAATCCATGGTGAGGAACGTCCTAGAGACGTTAGCATCGTTACCATATAAAAGGAGGAAGAGATTACATTTTTTCTGCAATGCATATTAAAAAAATGCTGCTGAACTGTGGAGTGAAATAAACATCTAGAGAACAGACTGGATGGACGATTTAAGAGAATTAAGAGAAAGACCAAACTGCAAAAAGCCTTCCTGTTTCCCAAAACCATGCCAATTGGGGATGGCTACGTAAGACCATAAGGAACATAGTTTCAGAGATAGAAATCACTATAGTTAATGCCGAAGTGAGACACGACACAAGGAAAATACACAACAAAGTGAAAACCATCTTGATTTGAGGCTGCAGTTCCACCACTATTCCAGTTTCAGCTTCTTCCTCAACTGTCAAACGAAAGAGTCTGTGATGCTTTTTGCAAAGGTTACGACGATTCATCCACGAGAATAACTCTCCAGTAGGAAGTTGTAAGTGAAGAAGCCTGTGGTTTAGACTCCTTTAAGATATAATCTCATATTCTGTACCTATTTCCACTAATTTCTATTGCTTCTTACCATTACTGCCAAGCGCCTTCATGGTGACTTCCATCTGGGCGTATTCGTAGCTGAAGTTGATCTCACTGGACACTTCGCTGGAGTTGTCGCCGTCTACATCCAGCTGCTCCACGCTATTACTGCCCTTCATGGCGTTGTCTCGCTCTTCCTCCTCGTTCTCCGCCTTCTTTTTCTTCTTGGGCAAATTCAGCCTTTAAATAAGGGGAGAATTTGTCAAGAACTACGAATTGCTCGATTTCGAAACCAAGTGTTGCTGTCAAATATTAAAATTAAGTAGATTATCCAAATAGGTAGAATTTTCGCTTTCAAAATATTGTCAACCTCCCAAAAGTGGAGTTTTTCTCAGGGTAAACAGGGGAGTTCAAGGCAAACTAATTAATCCGTTCTAGGCTCTAATAATAGAGAGTACCTGATATTACTAATCATACAGTTTGGACAGCCATCAACTTCCTTGGTCATCCCATATACAAATAATTTAGAGGCAATCATGAAATTATACCTTAATTTTTATGCAGATTCTTCTTTCAAGCATAAAACAATTATTCTTAAGGTGATCATTTAAACCCACTGATCTTTAAGGTCTTTCAGACCAGACATGGAAGATTTAAAGAATAAAGCATTTCACAGAACACTTGTGTCTGATCCAAGGAACAGAGAACACAGTGTCCTTGTAAGACCCAGATCATCATATAACATCAGCCAAAAATCTAACGCCTTAGGAGCAAAATGCAAAGGCAAGCTATCCAAGTCAAAGCTTGGGTGTCTTTCTTCCATCGTGGAAGAGAAATTAATTAATATTACTGTGGTACTCGAATAAATTGAAATTAAAATTAAAATTAAATCTCTTCTGCAAGAGAACACGCGCAGTTGTTATGACATTGAGCATTCGAGAGCAGCCAAACATCAGCATTGCCTTTATAATCCCAATGAAAAAGCAATCGGAATGCTCCACCCCATCTTTCCTTACGCGTCATCCTAAAGCAAAGTCAGTGCGACCTTCCAAATTCTTCAATATCTTTTGTACCTGAAGAAATGGTTGTTTCCCCAGAGTATCCTGTCTCCATGATGCAGCTGGATGGGACACACGACAGCAGAACCATTTACGAACGTCCTGGGAAAAGGCAAAAAATCTAAAGCAAATGCATCTATTTAAGGCTTCAAAATGAAGGGCCAGAAAAAGGACGTCACTGGAAACCAACGCTTTTCGCACTGCTTCGAAATACAGAAAAATTATAATAAGGCATCAGAGAACTTTGCTACCTAAATGGCTTAAAGACAACAAACTAATCGTAATAATCAGAAATAACTTTAATTCCAGAGTCAAGTTAAGTTTGAAAATAGGATGAAACCAGAATAGAAACTCAGGATGTCACCCAGGCCAATCTGCTCAAAGAAAGATCAAGTATGAATAAGGGTGAATGTGAAATTCTTGAATTTTGCGTATCTAACAAGAAATTACTGGAGATGCTGATGGTGCACGTCATTTTGTGATCAATCTGAATGTACCAGCAGCTTTTCAAGTACTGCTGCTTAATCAAATAAAGCAACAATTGCTTCACCAGCTCTTTGCATATCAACATGTTTCCTACAAAATGAATTCAAATTTTCACAGAATCCCAGAGTGTCAGGGATTGAAGGGCCCTGGAAAGTTCATCCAGTGCAATCCCCCCATGGAGCAGGAACACCCAGATGAGGTTACACAGGAAGGTGTCCAGGCGGGTTGGAATGTCTGCACAGAAGGAGACTCCACAATCCCCCTGGGCAGCCTGGGCCAGGCTCTGCCACCCTCACCCCAACAAGTTTCTTCTCAAATTTAAGTTGAAACTTTTGTGTTCCAGTTTGAACCCATTGCCCCTTGTCCTACCATTGGTTGTTGCCAAGAAGAGCCTGGCTTCATCCTCCTGACACTCACCCTTTATGTATCTGTAAACATTAATGAGGTCACCCCTCAGTGTCCTCTTGTCCAGCTCCAGAGCCCCAGCTCCCTCAGCCTTTCCTCACACGGGAGATGCTCCACTCCCTTCAGCATCTTGGTGGCTGCGCTGGACTCTCTCCAGCAGTTCCCTGTCCTGCTGGAACTGAGGGGCCACAACTGGACACAAGATTCCAGCTGTGGTCTCCCCAGGGCAGAGCAGAGGGGCAGGAGAACCTCTCTGACTTACTGACCACCCCCTTCTAACCCACCTCAGGTCCCATTGGCTTCCTGGCCACAAGGGCCCAGTGCTGGCTCATGGTCACCCTGCTGTCCCCAGGACCTCAGGTCCCTTTCCCCTACGCTGCTCTCCAACAGGTCATTCCCCAACTTACACTGGAACCTGGGGTTGTTCCTGCCCAGATTCAAGACTCTACACTTGCCCTTGTTCTAGTTCATTACATTTTCCCGCCCAGCTCTCCAGCCTGTCCAGGTCTCTGATGGCAGCACAGCTTCCAGTGTCACCACTCCTCCCAGCTTGGTGTCACCAGCAAACTTGCTGACAGTCACTCTATTCCCTCGTCCAAATCATTGATGAATATATTGAATAATTTTGACAGAGTTCCACCTACACAGCTGCAAATTGGCGAGTCTCTGCTTTCTGAAAGCATTTGCGATTTGTCCATCACCTTTTTGAAAACTTCTACTATAAACGCCATCGCAGGGAGAGATCGCTTTAGAACGAAAGACACGAGCTGACAATTCGAGCAGAACACAAGTAGAATTTCCTTACCTCAGACCATATGGGAAAGTTAATTTTTTACTGATCTTTTTGCACCACTAATAATAAAATACTAACAAACCATAATTCTTACACAACTGGAGTTGTATTTTATCCCCTTACCGAGTATTTTTTTGGGGTGTTAACACAACATGTCCTTCTGGGGTGATGTCTATAATGCAGTGCTCAGGAAGAATTCCCATTCCACACAGCTGGATATCTTGAGAGTTGTCCGAGCCTATTAACGTGTGCTCCTGGGGAAGAGGAATCCAGATGTTAGCCACGGACTGCAGACGTTCACTAGTTCTAACTTGACTATTCTCCTTCTGGATGAACCTGGTCATTTAGTTCCGAAATCAGAAAGTTGATCAGTACTTTCCTTAGGGGGAAAAAGAGAATGAAACATCGCAAGCAAATCACAGAATCCCAGAATGTCAGGGGTTGGAAGGGCCCTGGAAAGGTCATCCAGTGCAATCCCCCCATGGAGCAGGAACACCCAGGTGAGGTTACACAGGAAGGTGTCCAGGCGGGTTGGAATGTCTGCACAGAAGGAGACTCCACAACCCCCTGGGCAGCCTGGGCCAGGCTCTGCCACCCTCACTGAGAAGAAGCTTCTTATCACATTTAAGTGGGACCTTCCAATTTATACCCATTGCCCCTTGTCCTGTCACTGGTTGTCACCGAGAAGAGCCTGGCTCCATCCTCCTGACACTGCCCCTTTCCATATTGATCCCCAGGAATGAGTCCCCCCTCAGTGTCCTCTTGTCCAGCTCCAGAGCCCCAGCTCCCTCAGCCTTTCCTCACACGGGAGATGCTCCACTCCCTGCAGCATCTTGGTGGCTGCGCTGGACTCTCTCCAGCAGTTCCCTGTCCTGCTGGAACTGAGGGGCCACAACTGGACACAAGATTCCAGGTGTGGTCTCCCCAGGGCAGAGCAGAGGGGCAGGAGAACCTCTCTGACCTGCTGACCACCCCCTTCTAACCCACCCCAGGTACTATTGGCTTCCTGGCCACAAGGGCCCAGTGCTGGCTCATGGTCATCCTGCTGTCCACCAGATCGCTCTCAGCTTCTCCAGCTCAACAGCCCCAGCTCTCTCAGTCTCCTCATCACAAAGATGCTCCAGACCCCTCAGCATCTTTGTGTCCCTCTGCTGGACTCTCTCCAGTAATTCCTTGTCCTTCTTCAACTGGGGAGCCCCGAACTGGACCCACAGCTGCAGATGGGGCCTCCCCAGGGCAGAGCAGAGGGGGAGGAACAACCTCCCTGACCTGCTGCTCACACTCTTCCTCATGCACCCCAGGTCCCATTGGCCTCTTGGCCACAGGGCACATTGGTGACTCACGGTCACCCTGTTGTCCCCCAGAACTCTTCGCGCACCCCTCAGGACAGGAGGGATTTGGCAGAGAAAGGATCACTCCACACACCCCAGTTCATGTGCTTCTCTTTTAACCATCTCCGAGCAATTTTTGAGGAACAGATTCAATAGTTTAGATAAGTCTGATCAAGTTGTTCTTTGGCGCTTACAAGAATCACTAAACACGCAGCTCAGTATTAAAAGAACACAAGCAAACTATTTACTCTGAGAAGCAAGAGGGTTCAATCTCAGGATTTTAGGCAAAGCAGATGTGAGTCATTTTAATTGAAAGAATTTGAAAGCGCGGGGATTTCTCCACCGGAATTCTCAACCAACAAAACGAATTTGTGTTCTAAAAAGAAAGTTAAAAGATAAAGACTAACAGAACAAGACAAAACCCACCCCATGGAAAGGGATTTTCACTAGAAAATGAAAATAGATGCAACATTGAGAAAGTTCTTTGTGTCGCTGGGATATGACAGAACGGCTGTGACCGATACAACAGAGCATCATGTATTTCCTAAGGCTGACTAAACCAAACCCATTTTTCAGCCCCATTGTCCATTCTGTGGCTGAAGAGAATGACTTAAGGCGAAGCTCAAACACCCAGATTTCTACAACTTGCGTTCTAAAGTGTCGATTAAAAATGTCGGATCTCATTTCTCCTCCAGATCACATCCAGCGCTCATTAAACTGGAATAAACCACACGGATTTTCCTGAAAGTCACGTTATGTGTTTCCTGTTGGGTGTCAATAGCGGGGACAGCACATTAGCACTAAGGCAGAACAGAACTCCATTTCCACTCCTGGCAAATTACACGAAGACGAATAAAAATGCTTTTCTTCAAGTGAACTCAGTACTACACATGTAGAAGTGAGATGATTATTGATACAGAATCACAGAATCACAGAATGTCAGGGGTTGGAAAGGCCCTGGAAAGCTCATCCAGTGCAATCCCCCCATGGAGCAGGAACACCTAGATGAGGTTACACAGGAAGGTGTCCAGGCGGGTTGGAATGTCTGCACAGAAGGAGACTCCACAACCCCCCTGGGCAGCCTGGGCCAGGCTCTGGCACCCTCACTGGGAAGAAGTTTCTTATCAGATTTAAGTGGGACCTTCCAGTTTATACCCACTGGCCCTTGTCCTGTCACTGGTTGTCACCGAGAAGAGCCTGGCTCCATCCTCCTGACACTGCCCCTTTCCATATTGATCCCCATGAATGAGTCCCCCCTCAGTGTCCTCTTGTCCAGCTCCAGAGCCCCAGCTCCCTCAGCCTTTCCTCACACGGGAGATGCTCCACTCCCTGCAGCATCTTGGTGGCTGCGCTGGACTCTCTGCAGCAGTTCCCTGTCCTGCTGGAACTGAGGGGCCACAACTGGACACAAGATTCCAGGTGTGGTCTCCCCAGGGCAGAGCAGAGGGGCAGGAGAACCTCTCTGACCTACTGACCACCCCCTTCTAACCCACCCCAGGTACCATTGGCTTCCTGGCCACAAGGGCCCAGTGCTGGCTCATGGTCACCCTGCTGTCCCCAGGACCCCCAGGTCCCTTTCCCCTACACTGCTCTCCAACAGGTCATTCCCCAACTTACACTGGAACCTGGGGTTGTTCCTGCCCAGATTCAAGACTCTACACTTGACCTTGTTGTAGTTCATTACATTTTCCCCGCCCAGCTCTCCAGCCTGTTCAGGTCTCTGATGGCAGCACAGCTTCCAGTGTCACCACTCCTCCCAGCTTGGTGTCATCAGCAAACTTGCTGATACGCATTTTTCCTGATATGCCCAGAAAAAATGCTTTTCTGGGTAAAACAGTGTGAAAACGATCGTTAAAAAAACCCCAGAAGACAGTTGATAAAAGAAAGCATCTCTTTCTTTTCAAAAAACACAATGAAAATATAAAACCTCAACCATTCCTCTGCTACAAAGAATTAGATTTGAAATAAAAAGGTTGTGCTCATATTAATTCTGATGAGGCCGTGAGTGTCAGAGATATGCAGTTTTATAACATTCTCCAAGCACTCCAATGGCACCTGGAGTCCCCTTCTATTTAAAAACTTATATCTATATATATTAATGTATATTTTTACCTTCAAATAGTACACCAGAAGTTCATTGAGAGCTGGGTCTGCGTTCAGATTAACCAGGAAACACTTATTATCCCCGACTTTGATTCCGGAAGACTGCAGAGATATGCCGAGGCTTTCCAGCTGCTTCTGCCGCTCCTGCAAGAGAGCGGCCATCCAAAAATTATTCCCATCGACGCCCGGCCCTTCGCAAACCGGCAACCTGCTATTTAAGCAACGCAAATACCGCTTCCCGCTGAACGAGAACAGCGGCGGTTTGGGTGGTGTGTTGTTCTTGTCAATAGACTTGATAGAATTCGAGAACAAAGCGTTACTGTGTGCAAATGTGCATCTCTCCGAGGGAAGCGTTTGGGTGAGGAAAGTGGGACGTTAAACGTTTCTGGCTTAAGAACAGCAAAAGGATTCTTCTGCAAAATACACTGAGATGGAAACGCTGAGGATTGTTCATAAAGAAACTGGAAAGCGAGTCGCTATCCATGAGAAAATGTAAAAAATTAATGGGATGTCGCTCATAGAATTACTAAGGGGGAGCAGAAACAGAGCGTAAAACAGGTAAGTAAAGAAATACAAGAGACCTGCAGGGCCTTTCCTGTGATGCTGAGGCTTAAACATATATATGTATATATATAAAATTTATTAGTATTAGAGTAGACATTTATTATTATTAGAGATTTATTATTATTAGAGATTTATTATTATTCTTCAGCCTTCTATATAGCGGGAAAATCCATGGCACGAATCCGCAATGGAAGCCGAGGGAGCGCTCGTAGTCACAAGAGGCATTTCTGACAATATCTACAGATATATATATATATAATTAGGAATAATGCTGGAATGTTTAGTAAGGTTCTGAGCTTTACTCACCACTCTGCTTCGTGCTTAAAAACTGAGCATATCATGCTATTCGATATAATTCTCTGCTCAACACTGGAGCTGTACCAAGTCTAATCAAGACAAAAACTGCAAAGAACAGCAAGTGCAACTCCCTGATTTTCACTTGCAAACCCAACAGATCGGCCCTGGAAGGAAAATCGTGTGTGTGCGTGCGAGAAAAACAAAGGACAGAGGGAAGAACAGCAGTGTAATGTCCAGATCGCTCTTCCCATCATCACTGCCAGGCTCTGAAGTTCACATAATTCCCCCTTATCTACAGGCGGAGATAAAGTGTCGACCAACGCAAGACTTGGCCCCGCAGTCCAAATCTCACGGCATCGACTTATAGAAAATCAGCCAGTTCCTGTGAATTTTTGCTCAAGACCTCACGTTAATCGACTTAAACATTGAAAATACATTAGGAGTACGTCAAATAACTCACTGAAAATGCGGAAAAAATCATCCTTTCCTCAAAGATTTACCATGATCTCCCCATCCCACCCGCCTGCCCCATTATAATTTGACAGATGGATGTTGGGGACACTGACTAAAAATAAAATCACTTGAAAAGCCATGATATAAAAGTCTTAAACCTTGGGCCTCTGTAAACCTACGGAAGATGGGAGAACGTTCTTTCCACTGGTCCTGAACCCGCCTTGCGCTGCACAAACATTACTCCTTATCCCTCCTCTAAAATATAAATATATATATATATATAAAAGAAATTGCTGTTTCTACAGCTGGAAGGGTCTTGAAACTCCCAGCTCCAAAATGTCATAACAAGGTGAGAATTTAGAAACAACGGGAGCTAAAATGCAAAGATCAAGGCAGATTTAGTCAGTGGCGTTGAGCACGACTCCAGTTTTTCAACCTCCTTGCACGCTCAGGGTTTCTACATCTAGAAATTATTGTGTAGGATGAGAGTAGAGATTTATTATTATTAGAGATTTATTATTATTAGAGATTTATTATTATTCTTCACCCTTATACACAGGGGGAAAATCCACGGCACAAATCCGTGATGGAAGCCGAGGGAGCGCTCGTAGCCACAAGACGCATTTCTGACAATGGATCTTTAAAACCAAAGTCAAGAGAGTCTGTTCTGATTGTGTTGTCTACAAGAGGCCTTTGTATCCTTATTTATCACATCCTTATTCATCATTTGTATCCTTATTCATCACCTTTCAACAGTTCTCCCCCTTAAAACTCCCTATTGCAAATATATCCATTGGTGTTTGTGTAAGGATTGAAGCGTCTCGCAATAACTGAAGTGACCCGCGTAATTTTTCAACGTAATTATCATATTCAATTATGGTCTGAGGCCCTAAATATCAGTGTAGGACGTGTTTAAACACACCGAGATCATGAACAGTTCTATCTATTGATATTCTGAATGGCCTTTGCCTTGTGTATTGAGGCACTTTGCGCCTTGTATTCAACGCTCTCAATGCTCCATCTCCCCTCACAAACAATTTTACTGTGTGAAGAATATAAAATCCCTGTAATCTCCTCATCCGTGGGTTATTATTTTTTGAAATAATTTGCATATGGTGACAATTCATTATTGCCATTAGAATAGTGATCCCGGAGGCATCACAGGAATTAAGTGAAGCTTCTCAACACTAAGCTTGACCTACTTACCCAGAAATTCAGACAATATGAACTGACAGACAAAAGAAACAAACCTATTTTTCATAAAAAGGGGCAGAGGGAAAGAAAGCAGCAAACCTGTGCGATTTCCTCCGTTTTCCTTAATTTTTCTTCCCATGTGACGGTCATTTCCTGAATCAGCTTTTCCGATTCTTCCAAGCGTTCTTTTAATTCCGGCGATTTCAGAGCCTGTGGAAATTAAAGTGAATGAAATGAGGTGGCTTGTTGTGCTTTGTGTTTTTCTCATGTTGCTCTCACATAGATGGGGAAAAAGAAAACACACCATTCCTCATTCTCCAAGGCACATTTACCAGTAAGCAAAGGCTTTTTTTAAAATACATAATGCATATAAATGCAGAAGCCATCAAAAAGAGAGTTTAATTAGCTTCGAGTACAAATGCTAAAGGGGATTTTATGTATTTCCATGCAAACCAATGACATGACATTGGCGGATTTGCCCGACGATATTCGAAAGCAAACTAATCTGGTTTCTATATCAACACAAGGATCCCAAATGACTCAGATCTTGTTTCTCAGATGCGGCTGATCTGGTTCGGCTGTTCACGTCTCAGTCGCTTCAATGGCCACACCACCAATACATTTTTATTATTCATTTTGATATGGTCTGATAGGTGTGATTTGTTTTCTATAGTGAATATCAAGGCACCTGAGGTGTCCTGGTCACCCAGCGCTACATATGCATTTTAGAAGCCTTACAACGTGTTTCTGGACACCGGAATTCAATTTATTGCTAATCCATCACCGCTCTGCTTTTGTTTTATGAAACAAAGGCCCATGTTCCATCCTTCACTTGATAATAAGAAGATATCCCCACTGTCACCCATTAGACACTCCAAAAATGGAAAGGGCATCAATACTATTCTATTACATGTATTTATTTCCTCCATTCTCAGCACTGGCGTATTCCTCCTCCATCACCTTGAACCCCGTGGACTTCCCCAGGTCGTTAGTTCATTACTGCTAACGAGAAGGAGATGGCTTTGGTTCGGAGGTATTTCTGCAATGCCAATTAAACAATTAAACAATTAAATCAAAACTCCTCGTGGTAATTCAAATCCAATCGAGTGGCCTCGTTACATGCAGTTCATTCCAGAAAAGGAGATTTATTGTAACGGATAAAACATGATCCGTGTAAAAGCGCTGGACGCTACGGAGCAGGACAAAATGACGATGTTCTCAAGGTCTAAGTCTTGTTTGTCCATTTATTTAGACCTGGAGAAAATTACTCAATGTTTTCACACGCTTCAACTGTAAAACGAGTGAGATAATTCACACAGTCTCCCACAGCATCCTCACAGCTAAACTGAGGGAGTGCGGTCTGGATGACCGGGTATGAGGTGGACTGTGAACTGGCTGAAGGGAAGAAGCCAGAGAGTCGTGGTCAATGGGGCAGAGTCCAGTTGAGGCCTAGATCTAGTGCAGTGTCCAAGGGTCAGTGCTGGGGCCGGTATTATTCAATATATTCATCAGGAAGGCCAGTGGTACCTGGGGTGGGTTAGAAGGGGGTGGTCAGTAGGTCAGAGAGGTTCTCCTGCCCCTCTGCTCTGCCCTCAGGAGACCACACCTGGAATCTTGTGTCCAGCTGTGGCCCCTCAGTTCCAGCAGGACAGGGAACTGCTGCAGAGAGTCCAGCGCAGCCACCAAGATGCTGAAGGGAGTGGAGCATCTCCCGGGTGAGGAAAGGCTGAGGGAGCTGGGGCTCTGGAGCTGGACAAGAGGACACTGAGGGGGGACTCATTCCTGGGGATCAATATGGAAAGGGAGAGTGTCAGGAGGATAGAGCCAGGCTCTTCTCGGTGACATCCAATGAGAGGACAAGGGGCAATGGGTGCAAACTGGAACACAGGAGGTTCCACTTCTTAAATATGAGAAGCAACTTGTTGTGGGTGAGGGTGGCAGAGCCTGGCCCAGGCTGCCCAGGGAGGTTGTGGAGTCTCCTTCTGTGCAGACATTCCAACCCGCCTGGACACTTCCTGTGTAACCTCATCTGGGTGTTCCTGCTCCATGGGGGGATTGCACTGGATGAGCTTTCCAGGGCCCTTCCAACCCCTGACATTCTGGGATTCTGTGATTCTGTGGACCCACCTGTATGATCTGCTCTGGGGACCCTGCGTGAGCAGCTGAGTTGGACTGGTTGATCTACAGAGGTCCCTTCAACCCCAACCAGCCTGTGACTCTGTGATTCTGTAAACCCCATTGTCAGAACGTCCTTACCTGGCTCTCAAAAATGAACGCTACAAAGAATTACTCCACGCTATCAATGAGAAATCTCCATTTATATAATTTCATTTGATTTTTTCTGTACGTCAGTCTTGAAACGTGGATGATAACATGAGATACCAGCTTCTGTTTGAGCACATCGTTGAGCGATCTCACTTTTATTTCAAGACACAGATGAAAAGCAACAGCAACAGCAGTGGAGTCTTAGGATTGTGCAGTTTATAGGCCGGGCTCTGCCTGTGCATTTTAAGAATTCAGACTGGCTACAACCTGTGAATTCGGTTAAATAACGCTTGCTTACACTATAACTGTTCTGAATTGAATCCCTTAGAGCTGCTAGACAATATTACAAATATCTGCACAGCTGCCTGGCTGAAATTGTGCAAGGAGCATGATGTAAGTGTATATCAGTTCAATGCCAAAATAACGGCAGCTTTCCAAAGTAATGAAGTCGTGTTTCCTTAATATGAAGTAATAAATATTTCCAGTCCCAAGTATTAGAATCCCACCCTAGTTGTCATCTCAGTGGCATTGAGCGTGGAGTAAACGGTGGAGTTTGCTAGGAAAAGGCTACACAGTAAAGGCCAAAGAACAAATTAATTGCTTGTACTCCTCTCCGCTTATTGCATTCGTAGCCCATCTAATTGTGCTGACAGAAATATGCAGAAATAACTTACTAAAATGAGCCAATAAACCGAAACATTGGCTCATTCTGACACTCAGGTTCACTTGCAAAGCTCGTTTCCAAATACAGAGGTTACCAAGTTGCGGTTTTATTTCTGTTTTTATTTTGTGGTTGGTTTTCTTTTTGTTATTTTGGTGTCAGTGTCTTTTTCTCTCCCAAACAGCTGAGGCAGAACAGAATTTGACACTTTACTTTTCTCAAACCCCCCAGAAGCTTACAGTATTATCCTCTTTCTCCCTTTTTAAATACATTTTGATCTTTTCTCACCAAAATTAATATCATGTGTTTTAATTTGTCTGGGTCAAGCCCAGCAGCTTGTCCTCCCTAAGCTGGGGATTTAAACTAAGTGCTTTCAAAGAACTAAAACCTGCCGGGCTGGGCTGAGTCCGGATCCACGTATCTGCTGTTTGTATCAGCTTTGTAGGGCATGAGGAGAATTCACAGAATCCCAGAATGTCAGGGGTTGAAGGGCCCTGGAAAGCTCATCCAGTGCAATCCCCCCATGGAGCAGGAACACCCAGATGAGGTTACACAGGAAGGTGTCCAGGGTCTGCAGAGAAGGAGACTCCACAACCTCCCTGGGCAGCCTGGGCCAGGCTCTGCCACCCTCACCCCAAACAAGTTGCTTCTCAAATTTAAGTGGAACCTTTTGTGTTCCAGTTTGTACCCATTGCCCCTTGTCCTATCACTGGCTGTCACCAGAAGAGCCTGGCTCCATCCTCCTGACACTCACCCTTTAGATATCTGTAAACATTAATAAGGTCACCCCTCAGTGTCCTCTTGTCCAGCTCCAGAGCCCCAGCTCCCTCAGCCTTTCCTCACACGGGAGATGCTCCACTCCCTTCAGCATCTTGGTGGCTGCGCTGGACTCTCTGCAGCAGTTCCCTGTCCTGCTGGAACTGAGGGGCCACAACTGGACACAAGATTCCAGGTGTGGTCTCCTGAGGACAGAGCAGAGGGGCAGGAGAACCTCTCTGACCTACTGACCACCCCCTTCTAACCCACCCCAGGTACCATTGGCTTCCTGGCCACATGGGCCCAGTGCTGGCTCAGCCCACAGCACCCGCTATTCCCAGCTGGTCTCCCATCCAAGTACTGACCGGGCCCAAACCTGCTTAGCTTCCGAGATCAGATGAAATCGGGTGTTCTCAGGGTGCTATGGCTATGTATATCACATGTATGTATACATGTATGTTCCCCAAGTATATCCTGGTAATATCTGAACTAAACCCTTTTTCTGTGGTCATCCTGCTGTCCCCAGGACCCCCAGGTCCCTTTCCCCTATGCTGCTCCAGGCGGGTTTGAATGTCTCAGAGCAGGAGACTCCACACCCGCTCTGGGCAGCCTGGGCCAGGCTCTGGCACCTCCCAGCAAACAAGTTTCTGCTCATGTTCACATGGAGCCTCCTGTGTTTCAGCCTTTGCCAGCACCTACTGGCTAATTAATCCAGACTAAAATCTGTACCTCGGCTTTCGTGAGCTGTTCCCGCAGCTTCTCCACCTCCTCGCGCAGCTCCCGGATGATGCGCGCGTTGGGGTCCTCGTTCACCACGGCGTGGTTGACGATGTTCTTGGCCCGGTCGGCGTACCTCAGCGTGGACAGGGTCTCGTCGTAGTTGTCCGCCGCCGGGCTCACTGTGGCCACCATGGCCGTCTTGCTGTTGCCGCCAAGGCTGTCCTGGAAAGTTATAAAATTAAAATGTGCGGTTTCTTTCATTTTACCCAGTGTTGTGTATTGATAAGGATCATGGATGAAAACATTGTGGAGAAACTAGTTCAGCTACTCACAGGAGGTGACACATTCAGTGTAGGGTGAACTGCGATTTACATATCAATGACAAGCTAATGAGCCTCAGCCCAGGCCAGCTGATGATACCGGAGGTGGGGGGACGAGCCACAGGGCACAGAGCCCCATCTTCTGATATGCCCAGCATGGCACACAAAAGGGAAAGGCTGAGACCCTTCAATCCCTCATGATACAAGTCTCGTCATCCACGCTGCGGAGCCGTAAGAGACTGAATCTCTCACCCTTTTCTTTCTTCCTTTCTCTTTGCTCTTCCCTTCTCTCTTTTTTCTATATCCCTATTTCTTTGTCCCTCCTTCCGTGATGTATTACTCTTTCTCTCTCTCTCTTATACCTTAGTTTTCCTTCCCTCTCTACCACTCTCTTTCTTTCCCTTTGGAACATACAAGGGTAACATCATCTTAAGCTCTGCTCTTGGGTTCCGGTTAAATTTCATATTGTAACTACTAATGGTTGCCAATACATCACTCACAGTAGGACTTTTGCTGATAATGTATTGATAAGGTCGGTGATATCATAAAATACTTTCGCCAAGTCACTAATCACTGTAATTAGTATTTCCACCACATGCTTTTAGTAAACTCACAATTGAATTGGACCCCGGGAGTGATTGTCTGTCATTCACTTCACATAACGGCACAGAATTAATAGAGTCAGCTCACACCTGGTCTCATCTGTTGATCAGGGCGATATTCACCTCAAAGGATTACTACACTTTAGTCGTGGCTGGTTTAAAGATAACTAGTTTAAACCTAGCTCAAATAGACTTGCTGTGGCAGCCACCACAGGGACTGGTCAGCACAGCTAAAATGCATCTTTCTCCATACAAACTTTGGCTTATTTTTTGCAAATGTAGAGAGGAAATCATCCTTGTTCAGCTTCTGTGTTGCATCGTTTTTCGACTCATCTGTTGTTATTCTGACTTCTCAGAGTGTATATCAGCTCTGCCTAAAAACAATAGTCAGAGGAAGACTGAATAGCAAAAAACCCACTACTGGAAACCACATAGAAGCATTTGATTGTCTCTATCCCGATTATTTTGTTGGACCGTGAAGAAATGTGTTTGCGTGTCGCATTTGGAGTGAACTCGTCCTCATCCCATGTGTTGGGATGAGACACCCGGTCAATGGATGTCGGCAGAGAATAATAACCTGGGGTTGGGAGGACATGGCGGCGACTAAGAAACACTTAGGTCAGAGCTCCTCCAGTCAGAATTAACATTTTAAGCTGTGTAAATCAAGGAAAGTTGTTGTTATCTTCAATATATACACATACATATATTAAGCGCATTTAAGAAATGTCATCCTTAGCTTTCAAAATCAGTTCTAGTATAAACAGGAATAAAACCAGTCCCTTTTCTATGTTTTATAACACCTAGTAAGGGCTTCTAAGGTTTGATCCTATGTGTTCTGCTCAGTTTTATAAACCAGCAATACAAGCGCTTCAGCATTAGGCTTCTCAGACACAACCGATAGAGCTCAGGAAAGATCACTATTAATTCAGAATATATTATTTTAAAGACAAGAAGTGAAAAGTCTCCAATGAGTCATGAATTTAAATTACTTAGAGGTCTCCTCATACACAATCTAGTTGATTTTATCTGTATAGACATTTTGGAATGGGGCCCTTCCCTTCTTCCCCCTTCCCAGCTCACACACCTAAATGGGGTTATGTAAGACATCACCCTTTTGGAATGCGGTTGATAGACAAGTTGGGCTTGTTTATTTTATTTGGGCTTTTTACCCAATTTCCAAGCTGAATGTGCTCTTAACTTCCACCTTCAATAACCCATGAAATCTAAGCCAGGCTTTGCCATTAGAACCATCTGCCCATATTAGCTGCTTGTCCAACTGTTTCAATCGCAAAGCCCACGTGCAGCTTTCCCCGGTAATCATTAGAACGCCCCTTCAACTATTTCCTTCAGACCCTTTTATTTTTGCTGCGTGATGCCTAAGACAGACAAGTGCTGATCACACAGACCCATGTTGCTTTGTCTGATGTCCCTGGTCACACGAAAGGGCTGGTAGGTCTTTGGGGAGAGAATATAATTTCATTTATATGGTGTTGAGGATACACAGCATGGTCAGCACTCGCATGTGAGCGTATTTATAAAGGAGTCAATTGAAAAGAAACAGCCTTCTGATGGATACCAGTGTGGTTTTGTTGGCTTTTTTCTCATCTGAGAAACAGCCAACGCTGATTCCAATAAATACAGGGCTTGGGAGGATCCACTCTGGAACACACAAATGTTTTTCCAAAGCAGCTACCGAAAACTTTAAAATGACTAAACAAGAACATGTGGCTCATGCAAAGGGATTGCTGGCTCTGCAGAAGCCAGGACTTTCCTTCAGTCTGCGAATCGTTTTCAAAAATTAGGAATAGTAGAATGGTTTGAGAGGGAAGGGACCATTAAAGACCATCTAGTCTAACCCTTGCCATGAGCAGGGACGTCTTCACCAGCTCAGGTTGCTCAGAGCCCCGTCCAGCCTGGCCTGGGATGTCTCCAGGGATGGTTCAGCCACCACCTCTCTGCTCAACCTGGGCCAGGCTCTCACCACCCTCAGTGTCCAAAATTCCTTCCTCATGTCTGGCCTGAATCTCCCTCCTTTAGTTTAAAACCATCACCCCTTGTCCTATCTCAACAGCCCCTGCTCAAAAGTCTGTCCCCATCTTTCTTCTGGGCCCCTTTTAAGTCTGAAAGGCCGCACTGAGGTCTCCCCCATCTCTCTGCACAGACATCCTTCTGGCAAAGAATCGCCTCGTAAAGAACACGCCGTATTGTTTGCCTGAGTTTGTAGTATATATTGTCTCTGAAGTGGTTCTTCCACAGTCAAACACCTTCACAGCTGCACCATCGCTCTTGATATTCAGGAAATACTGGATCAAAAAGTTGCATCTGGAGAAAGTGACTCCAGAATGGAAATGTCCCTGTGTTCTTGTGTGACCGGAAGTCCTTTGGCTTGTTCTTCTGAACCGTTCCCTTCTCTGCTGTGGGGACTGTGGTGGGTCCGTGGATTCCCTGACGGAGGCCACGGGAACACAGATCAGCCTTGAAGATATTAAGCTAATAAGATATTAAGGAATAACAGAGTATCTGGAGATATTGAGGTGAACTCGTGAGAGAGAAGGGAGTAGAAGATTGACATTGATGGTACCAAATCAGCCAATGAGATGTTACTGCTGTGACTTGTAACCAATAGTGAAGAGACACGGGAATCGGTAAAACTGCATAAAAATGCACCTGTGGCAATAAATGGCATCTACTACTTTCATCCTGGAAGAACCTGGTCTGTGTCGTTTGTCCATTTCAACCACGACATTTGTCCGTCTCCATTTGCCCTTCATGACATGTTGGACTGTTGAACATGTCACGAAATGTGCGTTTTCGGAATCTTTATCTCAGAAATCGCAATCGGATGCGGCTTGTCAGGGTGCCAACCGGGTATTCTGCATCCCAACCTTCACACTTTGCACCTTGGGAACCTCCTTCACCACACTAATTAGCTCCAAACCAGAATTAATTCATTATTTGAACTGCAACTCTGCTGTACAGGCTGAGAACACCATTCCAAGCGTACACTGTAATTCACAAAAGACCCATTATAAACTGGGCAAAGTTTCTCGCGTATTGTAACTATTTAAGCCCAATGCCAAACTAACCGATAAAGGTATAAAACCGTCGTGCTGATTTCAGTGGTTTCTTTAACGGCTGACAAATAGTGAGCCAGCCTCTCATTAGCAAAGACAGTGTCTGCAAATTACCTTGGAAAAGCTGCGCTCGTATGTGACCGACATGGAGTGCAAATAAATCACTTCTGTTATTCCTAAGACTAAACCACAGCAGTCTCGCATCAAATTACTGTGAAAACCACTTAAAATGCAGAGAGCAGACACCGTATTTTTAACAGCAGCCATCACTAGAACACACAAGGCTTCCGAATAAAATGGGAATTCAAGATGTTTGTGCTCATACAATTCAATAAAACCAAGAAGTTGAAGCACTAAAGCTATTCCACATAACCTGGCATCGCTGCTCAAGCCTCCTCTTGCAATAGTATTTTTCACCTGGTGCTTTTGTCTGAAGATGCTCAAAAAAATTAAGCACAAAGTGTCAGATCTTGAGGTCTCCTGGACTCTACTGGTTCCTCAGATTAGTGGATAGATCCTATATGATAGATATGCCCTGTGTTAGAAGAGGTTTACTCCACTGCAGCATCATAATTACTAGTTGAAAGGTTGAAAGACAGCTCACCATCTCACAGCTCCTACAAATGAATCCTTTAAATGAACAAATTCGTTTGGAAACAGCATAACGATGGAATTCATTAGGGAAGTTCTCACCTCACTTGCTCGGGCCGCATCGGGAACCCTGGCGTACAAACCACGCCAGCAAAGTGAAGGAAAGCGAGCGCTGGGTTTGTTCCCATCCGTTTAATTAAAGTGTAAATATGTAGAGGCAAAAATATATTTAAGCACTAAGAAAGTCTTTGGGCAAGCAACACCAAGGATTGATTTTACTGTAGAAAAGTACGACGCTATTTCTGTGATACCATTCTGATTTTTACATAGCCCTCATGACGGTGCTTCTTGATGTTCAGTGTCTGTGTTGTTTGCACATACAAATAATTTCCCAGCAGTCATGTGTCCTGGTTTTGTTAAAACCAAGTTTCTCTTTCCGTGAATGTGCCTGTCAGCTAAAGCTTTCAGATTAGCTGCATTTTCCTGGAGAACCAGATCCATGAACACAGCAATGGAATGCGAGGTCATTGATAAGGATGGATGCACATCTCGCCAGAGGGGCAACGAGAAACAGGGGACCAAAAACTGACCAATGGAGTATAACATCCCATTCACGGGATAATTCATATAAAAGTGGGAGATCACGAGGATCTCGTCCCTTTTCCTCATGGCGACATTAGGAGAGGACCTTGCGAGTCGTCCCTGCGAACTGAGGCCAGTGACAGACTGAATCCAGTTCCATTGGCTGCAGAGTCCAGTCCAGGACTTCGGGTGCCAGAGTAGTTGCTGGGACTTCCAGATTGGTTTTGTATATTTTGTATTATTTTCTCTATTCTTATTAGTAGCATTAGTAAAGCGTTTTTAATTTTCCCAACTCTTTTCTCTCTGTCCTTCTTTCCCTCCCAATCGCCTGTCCTGAGTGGGAAGTGGTGAGGGGGGATTAACAATACATCTGCCATGGGTTTATTGTCACCCCGCAATCCAAACCTTGACATCATGCTATTAATAAAAGCTTAATTACAAGACAACGCTGAGAAAACGAGCACTTGTGGTGTGTCAGGGAATTACCTGAGTAGAGATTTGATTTCACTTCAGCATTGAACTTTGTTTTCAAATCCCTGTAACTCTTTCTTTCCATGTGTGCAGTTAAATCATAGGGATGTCAAATTCAAACATCGCTAAGAATGGGTGGGGAAGAGGTTACAAAAAATGAACCGCAACATATGACGCCTCATTCAATAATCCCCCAAAATCCGAGTCAACCAAGACCACTCAGACTGTACCAGGCAAGATAAAGAAATCCAGATGACCAATATTCCTAAAATCAAACTCGCGCTGCCAAGACTTTTTGCCATCAAGCTACCGAGCTTTACAGCTTTACAGTATTTGGAAGTTGGAAGAACAAGACAAACAAAAGCCTTTGAATTTGACACACGTAAAACTGGTGTTTGGCAATTTGGTTTTTAATTTAGACTTGACTTCCATCCAAGTGCCATCGTGATATAGCGAATAATACCAAATAGTGTCTTACGCCACACAGATTTAACTACTTATTTCACAAAGTCTTCTGACCTGTTCCTCAGCCTGTAACTGGGATAATTCTCTGCTGACAAAAGTATATTAACAAATAAATTAGACAATCAGGAAAAGGCAACAGCCTTAATCCAACTTTTCAAAGCCAACCATGCCAGTACGTAAAATTCAGCTGCATGTGGCAAGAGCCCAAATTAAACTAGAGCTGAGGTCTAGTGTGAAGCTGTGTGTAAACTGACCCATAGGAAATAATGTCTTATTTCTTAATTTATTTTATTAAAAGTTCCTTATTCTTTAGGCCATTACAGCTCAGCAGAAGACAGGGAACATATTCAGTCTGTAGAGATACTAATGGCTTACACCCAGCTAATTTATAAGGACAATTATTATTAACATCAAACCTAGAAAGTGAGGCAAAAGAACAGTGTTTTATCTCACTGAATGGGACTCGTCATTCTTTTTCCTCTCTTTTATTTCTCTTTAAAAAAAAAATGATGAGAATACTTACTTTAAGTAACCAAGTGAGCACGGAATCCCGATAAGGAACAAATTTGTTCTTGTTCTTGCCAGCAGCCTGATCTGCCAGGGCAGAAATAACCAGCCCGAGAGTTGTGAGGGATCTGCAGAGAAAACACAAGCAGTCATTAACAAGTATAAATATCCATAAGCCAAATAAATATTTCAACAGTCACTCTCTCTCCAAAAACGAGTTCAGGGGAAAAAGTTCCCAGAATGGTTTTGATCGTTCTCCTCTCACAGAAGCTCTGCTCCTTGTTTTCAAGCTGTTTTCAGCCTTCAGTGTGTCTTCACAACGCAATTATGTGGTTATTGGAAGAATCCAAGTACAGAATGAAAAACGTCGATTGTTTTAAGAAGGCAGAGATATCATTCAAACATTGTATGTCAGAAAGAGAAGTAGAGAGAAGAAGAAGAAAAAGGGAAGGGGGAAGGGGGAAGGGAAAAGGGGAAAGGGGAAAGGGGAAAGGGGAAAGGAAGGGGAGAGAGAGGAGAGGGGAGGAGAGGAGAGGAGGAGGAGAGGAGAGGAAGAGGAGAGGAAGAGGAGAGGAAGAGGAGAGGAAGAGGAGAGGGAGAAGGAGAAGGAGAAGGAGAAGGAGAAGGAGAAGGAGAAGGAGAAGGAGAAGGAGAAGGAGAAGGAGAAGGAGAAGGAGAAGGAGAAGGAGAAGGAGAAGGAGAAGGAGAAGGAGAAGGAGAAGGAGAAGGAGAAGGAGAAGGAGAAGGAGAAGGAGAAGGAGAAGGAGAAGGAGAAGGAGAAGGAGAAGGAGAAAGAGAAGGAGAAGGAGAAGGAGAAGGAGAAGGAGAAGGAGAAGGAGAAGGAGAAGGAGAAGGAGAAGGAGAAGGAGAAGGAGAAGGAGAAGGAGAAGGAGAAGAAAAAGGAGAAGGAGAAGGAGAAGAAAAAGGAGAAGAAAAAGGAGAAGAAAAAGGAGAAGAAAAAGGAGAAGAAAAAGGAGAAGAAAAAGGAGAAGAAAAAGAGAAGAGAACTGGCTACAACAGCTTACTACATTGACTTCATCCTATTTCACAAGTATGCTGTACACAGCAGTCAGGCTAAAAAAAAGGAAAATAAATAATCACAGAGACTCACTTGTTAATGTTGCTTCCTTCCTTCAGCCTGTCTCCTGCAGCCCCGGTTTTAGTCGCCCTTTCGCTCCCTGCTAAGTCCACCAGGCTCAGCTTGCCCACCTTCTCACCCGACGTCTGCACAAGGAACCAGAGATTAGTTAAAATCGGTTCGCTCCAATTAAGTTCCATAGTTTGCTGTATTTTCAAACAAGCATCAAGCTTCATTGCTTGGTGTAAACTGTACGGCTCCAGCACCTTCAAACGCCATCGGACTTGAGCGGTTTTGTTTGTTAACATATTAGCTGCTGCTTCAGAAACAACAGGACGATTTGGAGTGAAATCAGGTATATTAATGTCTTCATGACATCTTTGAAATCCCCAGAGGAAAAAAACACGGGGTGCATCAGTGAAATGTTAAACCAAGTAAAATGCAGACGTAGGACAGGCCAAGCAAAGCCATGGGGGCTACAATCCCATCCTGAAAAGAGTCTCCTAAAAACCTCCGATTTTACACCAAGTTTCTTCTCTGATTTTGAGAGAATGATGTGACACGAAGCAGGTTATAATATACAGAAATTACTACAATTGTTAAGTCTCCTACATCTTTAACGGCCTCCTAGAAAGCAACCCAAGCTATGTGACTATTTAAACCTGTAACGCAGATTTTGTTCCGAACCCTTTTATCCCATTTGACCCAAAATGACATTCTGAAATGCTCGATGAATTCTGATTTTAGTTTATCACCATTTCCTGTGAGGGATGAAATGATATTAACATAAATGTATTTCACAAACCCTCCACGGTTTATTTACATATAAGGAAATGCAAAGAAAAATACCTGCCCATTTAAATGTCCTAGATATTTAATACAGATACACAAAAATATTAATGTTGTACAATGCAAATGTTTTTAAATGAGTAGGTCTTTCCGTTTATAAAGTTGATCATTCTTATACATATTCGCATAAAATAACCCTTGAAGATTACCAGATATATAATCAGGTGTTCTATTTTCCATCTATGCCTTATATCTATAGTTTCTGCTACAAGTCTGTACAACACACGTTGCTTAAGAAACACAGTTTCTTTAGTCCAGGCTTAACATCTACACACCGTTGCTTAAGAAGAACGGTTTCTTTAGTCCAGCCTTAACATCCACACACTGTTGCTTGAGAAGAACGGTTTCTTTAGTCCAGCCTTAACATCTACACACTGTTGCTTAAAAAGAATGGTTTCTTTAGTCCAGGCTTAACATCTATACACCGTTGCTTAAGAAGAACGCTTTCTTTAGTCCAGGCTTAACATCTATACACCGTTGCTTAAAGAAGAACGCTTTCTTTAGTCCAGGCTTAACATCTACACACTGTTGCTTAAGAAGAATGGTTTCTTTAGTCCAGGCTTAACATCTATACACCGTTGCTTAAGAAGAACGCTTTCTTTAGTCCAGGCTTAACATCTACACTCTGTTGCTTAAGAAGAATGGTTTCTTTAGTCCAGGCTTAACATCTATACACCGTTGCTTAAGAAGAACGCTTTCTTTAGTCCAGGCTTAACATCTACACTCTGTTGCTTAAGAACAACAGTTTCTTTAGTCCAAGCTTAACATTTGGACCTTGTTTTACTCACCCCCGACTGCACATCGTAGAGCGTGTGTGTGAGGATGATGTTGAAGACGGCGTGGGACCGGCTGCTCTCCTCGTTCATGTTGGTGGCGGCCACCGTGCGCGATTTATTGCCCTCCGACATCAACGACTCGATGTCCTAGACAGAATTTTCATGAGTGACTCTGCATTAACACCCTTTTCCATCATCTACCCAAACAACCGCATTTTGGTAAAACACAGTGAGTATTTTCCCACTAAGATGCCCACTGTTTATCATTAAAATATCATGATGTCCCCTTTACAGACTAGAAACAACACAATGTTTGACATGCATATTCATCCATCGCCTTTACCTACACATATAAATTATCAGCAAAAACAATGCATTGCACACAGCAGTACTCAAAAGCAAAGAAAAACACAAGGAAACAGCAATTCCTGTTTGAACAACGCAACATTTTAGCCTCAGCTGCCAAACACATGTTGTTGAAATCTGTAATATGGACGTAAAGTGAGTTTGTATTCTGGGTAAATGAGATTTGTCGGCAACAGCCAAAAAGTGACATGGTGAGACACTGGAATTTTGTCTCTGCTAAATCCTGGCCCTGTCGTTAATCACAGAACATTTTCTCATCCATACAGTATAAACTCAGCTTAAGTTTGGGAGGAAAGCCGCCTCATTAAATAGTCAAATTTATTTCAGAATTATGAAATAGTACAGGATGAAGATGACTTTCTGCTCTTATTTCTCCCTGGTGATCACAATACAACAAATCCTACAGGTTCTTGCTCTAAAATAAACGTTACTGCCACGGCAATTAGGAGTAGATGAATTTTGTTGCCCTGCTTAAGTGCCAGTACCCTCATGTTTAGGATATCAAATTGATAAAACCGCTCCTTACCTTGTAGCTAGCAACAGCCAGTTTGGATAAGCCGTCTACGTAGGGACCATAAACACTGTGTTCTCTAACTTTTAATGACTGACGGCTTCTGGTTGGGAGAAAAAAGTCATTTATAAGCACACGACTTACTTAAGGCAGCAGTAAGAATAAGACAATTCCCCACCGACATATCTCAAAGGTGATGGTGTCCCAAATCACACAGAATCACAGAATGTCAGGAGTGGGAAGGGCCCTGGAAAGCTCACCCAGTGCAATCCCCCCATGGAGCAGGAACACCCAGATGAGGTTACACAGGAAGGTGTCCAGGCGGGTTGGAATATCTGCACAGAAGGAGACTCCACAACCTCCCTGGGCAGCCTGGGCCAGGCTCTGACACCCTCACCCACAACAAGTTGCTTCTCATCTTTCAGTGGAACCTCCTGTGTTCCAGTTTGAACCCATTGCCCCTTGTCCTGTCACTGGTTGTCACCAGAAGAGCCTGGCTCCATCCTCCTGACACTCCCCCTTTCCATACTGATCCCCAGGAATGAGTCCCCCCTCAGTGTCCTCTTGTCCAGCTCCAGAGCCCCAGCTCCCTCAGCCTTTCCTCACACGGGAGATGCTCCACTCCCTGCAGCATCTTGGTGGCTGCGCTGGACTCTCTGCAGCAGTTCCCTGTCCTGCTGGAACTGAGGGGCCACAACTGGACACAAGATTCCAGGTGTGGTCTCCCCAGGGCAGAGCAGAGGGGCAGGAGAACCTCTCTGACCTACTGACCACCCCCTTCTAACCCACCCCAGGTACCATTGGCTTCCTGGCCACAAGGGCCCAGTGCTGGCTCATGGTCACCCTGCTGTCCCCAGGACCCCCAGGTCCCTTTCCCCTACACTGCTCTCCCAACAGCTCATTCCCCAACTTACACTGGAACCTGGGGTTGTTCCTGCCCAGATTCAAGACTCTACACTTGCCCTTGTTCTAGTTCATTAAATTTTTCCCGCCCAACTCTCCAGCCTGTCCAGGTCTCTGATGGCAGCACAGCTTCCAGTGTCACCACTCCTCCCAGCTTGGTGTCACCACCAAACTTGCTGACAGTCACTCTAGTCCCTCATCCAAGTCATTGATGAATATATTGAATAATACCGGCCCCAGCACTGACCCTTGAACACTGCACTAGATCCAGGCCTCAACTGGACTCTGCCCCATTGACCACGACTCTCTGGCTTCTTCCCTTCAGCCAGTTCACAGTCCACCTCACTACCCGATCGTCCAGACCGCACTCGCTCAGTTTAGCTGTGAGGATGCTGTGGGAGACTGTGTCAAATGCCTTACTCAAGTCAAGGTAGATCACATCCTCCGTCCTGCCATCATCCATCCACCTTGTTATGTCCTCATACAAGTCAAAGCAACAAAGCACAGAGCAAGGACTACAATGCGAATGAAAAAGCGTTAAGTCTACACACAAAATGCCAACGCAGACATTTCTGTAGCTCCGTAAGTTACAATTAGGGTGAGTTTACTCGAAGCTTTTAGTCTTATCACTTCCTTTGATTTAAAACGAAAGGATGCTGAGATTAGGAAGAAGCGAAAGCACCTGACCCAAATTCCATAGATGGGTCCATGAAGGGAAGCTGGTTATGGAAAGGAAGAGCGTACGATATAATTTTGCTGACATAAAACTCACCCTTTTGGGTCGAGAAGATCTCGGACTTTCTCGTTGTAGATCTCCATGTAGGACACTTCCACTTTGAAGCTCTGCTCTTCGTTCTCCTCTTTCTGAGCCCTCTCGAAGAGCCCACTGCACAGTCTGGGGATTAAGCCAGGCTGGTCGGCGGTTCCCATCATCGTGTAGGATTTTCCAGACCCTGCAGAGCGAATTTACCATTAGTGGACAGGGAACAAAGTTTCCGTGCAGACCACGAGAGAAGAGGGAAAAAGAAATAGCATTTCAGTGAAAGATATTTGTGTGGTTTTCTACCTTTGAGTAACCAAAATGCCATTTAGCTAAATGCTATGAATCAAAAGGAAAGCAAGAAATTCAGCTCAATGGGCCAGAATGTATTTTTCAGGTATATACAGCCTGACCGTATCTCAGTAACACTTGTGCCACAATGAGAAAAACCAAGCACACTTATTTTTGCACATTAAGTTTAAATTATACTTAGGAGTGGGAATAACTCCAGAATGAGTGTCTTACCCACACATATAGGCTCATTCAGAAAATTAACAGATCACCATAATTAGAATGTTGTTTAAAATACAATCTCTCAAAGAAGAACTTCATTTTACTAGAGAAAGCAAAACATTTTTTCCTCTTTAAATGTAAGTACTCATTGTTGATTTTGTGTAGAATTTTAGCTGTAAATATGAAAATCCTAGAAGGGTCATCTCATTAACTACTTAACCACGCAAAACCAAAATCATAAAAAATACCGTTACTTAACAGAGATCTTTGCTAGAGCGCTGTTGGCTATTGAGTGCACCCAATAACACCGAGCTGTATTTCACAACTAATAAGTTGTTTGGTTCGAAACATTATGTTTTTAATATTTCTTTTTTTGATTATTAATTGATCAAATAATTACACTGAAAATTATGATTAAAGGTTATTCTAACTACAGACGTGGAAAATCTGAGTGACGCGTTCACAGAATCACACAGAATCCCAGCATGTCAGGGGTTGGAAGGGACCTGGAAAGCTCATCCAGTGCAATCCCCCCATGGAGCAGGAACACCCAGATGAGGTTACACAGGAAGGTGTCCAGGCGGGTTGGAATGTCTGCACAGAAGGAGACTCCACAACCTCCCTGGGCAGCCTGGGCCAGGCTCTGACACCCTCACCCCCAACAAGTTTCTCCTCATCCTTCAGCGGAACCTCCTGTGTTCCAGTTTGCACCCATTACCCCTTGTCCTGTCACTGGTTGCCACCAGAAGAGCCTGGCTCCATCCTCCTGACACTGCCCCTTTCCATATTGATCCCCATGAATGAGTCCCCCCTCAGTGTCCTCTTGTCCAGCTCCAGAGCCCCAGCTCCCTCAGCCTTTCCTCACACGGGAGATGCTCCACTCCCTCCAGCATCTTGGTGGCTGCGCTGGACTCTCTCCAGCAGTTCCCTGTCCTGTTGGAACTGAGGGGCCACAACTGGACACAAGATTCCAGGTGTGGTCTCCCCAGGGCAGAGTAGAGGGGAAGGACCTCAAGGGCAATCGTGACCCAACAATTCCAATCTAAGGTGTGAGAAATGTGAGCAGCCGGCAGCGACAGCCAAATTCCTATTTGTCCTCCTAAGAAAAACAGCTCTTACCTACATTTCAAGGCATTTCTCCTGGAACAATATCACAACAGCCATGGAAAGAATCTCCAGTTAGAACTGGACTAACCTGTTTGCCCGTAGGCGAAGATGCAAGCGTTATAGCCCTCGAAGGCATTCTGAAGAATATTCTCCCCAAGGCACTTGAAAACAACGTCTTGACCTAAGAAATAAAAAATGACAAGAAAGCCAGAGATTATTTTTTGCCTTGATTTGGATTCTTCAGTAATTACGTACAAGCGGTTCATGTTTTCCCGCTGTTGTTGGGTAAATATCCAGCGTTTTCTCTGTCTACAAGATGCACTCCAGATTTATGCAACTGTAGCAATCCGAAGCCACAGTGACCCCACACATACCCGCATCCACTCACAACAACATCCGACCCATGTTTGTACTCAAAAACCCTTATCGGCAGAAAATCGGCTGCCAACAGCAGAATTCAATCCACCGGTGAACGATGCCATCTTAAAATACGCTCAACTCTAGTGCATTTTAACCACTGTCAGTTGATTTTAATCACTAGGTGATTTCAAAGTCAATATGTAAGATAGTAAATAATACTATAAGAGATGCATTAATAATATACAGGGTGTATTGCTCGTTTTGTTACAGAACTATGGTCCAACTTATAGTTGGACTCGATGATCCTTAGCGTCTCTTCCAAGCAAAATGATTCCATAATCCTAACTAAATCCATAGGAACAGCTTTTAGCAAATGGAAGAAGAAATACTTAATATGTTTAATATCTATTTAAACAAACCCTCGATTTTCAGAATTTACAAGGAAAGGGACTAAAGTCTGACCAAAATACAGCAGAGCTTTATGGACTGAAAAGTCAAATATGTCTATGTTCCTGAAAAGTTTTTTCTTTTCTCTCCCCGATGGGAATCCAGATCTTTACACCCAAGTCAACTTAGAATTTAATGCATGCAAAACTACCCATCCAAATTACTAATAGAATACACTTCCAACGTAGAACAGACCATAAGAGAAGTGACACAGGCACCTCCATCGTTTGAGAAACAAAACATTTACCATCCCATGTAATTTATATGGCTGCAAGCATCATGTTTTCCTCAGTTCTTCAACAAGTTACTATTCATCACTTATTCATTAGAGATATTAAAATCGAGAAGCAAAAGCATCTTTAATTTTTCTTGTGATTTTTTTTTAACAAGCTGTCACAGAGGCCCCCCAAGGTTAGTTCAAGGGACAACAGGGTCCAAAACAACTTTTATTAAACCGGTGAGAAACAGGGTTTTAGCACTCCAGAAGTGACTTGAATACAGGTTCGGATATCAGTTGAGGAAAATTATAAAGGGCAGCAACTAATACAACAGAAGTTCCACAGTGTGCATGCACGTGGCTTCACCAAAACAATGCCGGAGCCGTCCCTGAGTCCGAGAAGAGTCCACACTTGCCTGAGCACAGTGTGGGATTATTTTAAAGGGATACACGTACTCATAGTGAGTATGGAAAGTGTACACTCGCGATTCTGCGAGGGGAAATACACGTGCAAATGTGCACAGAATATTACACGTGCTTATGTGGAAGCACAGGAGGAAAATACACTCACGATTACGCAAGGAAATAATTTATACATGTGCTCGTATTGAGCACGGGAAGTGCGCGTGCAAATGTGCACGGAAAGTAGATACACTTGCAATCCTGCAAGGGTTAATTTTGCTCACACACGTGGTGGCAGGGCAAGCGGAGTCTCTGCCCCGAGGGGGACAGTGGCTCCTGGTGGCAGCGGCTCAGCTCGTAACTCCAAAAGAATCGCACGCAAGGGGCACATCTCAGTGAGAGTCCTGTTTTTTATAGGCTGATCAGATCTGACTGTAGGCATTCCAGAAGCTTCTCTGCATCCCCACCCTGGCTGTGGGTGCCCCTGAAGCTTCCAAACAGCCCCCACAGTGGCCGTGGGCACTCAGCAGCTCCCTGGCACCCTGGCTCTCCCTTCTTAATGGCCCTGGCCAGGGGGCTCTGGGTCCAAACAAAAGAAGCTGTTGGGCTCAAGCAGCAGAGCTACGCCTTCCATATCGAAGGAAGGGAGGGGGAGAGAGGGAGGTTTGCATTCTGCCACACTAGCTGAACTGATTTCCTATTTTAAAAGATAACAAGTATGAAAGGAACAGAACACAAGAGCGCTAAGTGCAAACAGATTCCATATTTTACCACAACTATTTGCCAAAATGTGTCACGTTACATAGGAAATTCTTAGTGAAATACATTACGCATTCTCAGACCAGATGAATTCACGTACCCCTATATTAAATCAGGCTTTTTTAATAGTCCATTATTAAGTTCTAACGTCATGCCAACCTCCCATCAGCACTGAAAAGCATGAAATTACCTGCGCCTCAAATGCTGAAAAGAAATGGATTTGATGGATGATGATGCTCTTGAAACATTTCAAATAAAGACATAAATCTGAGTAACCCATCACGGTGATGGATTTCTCCATTTCCTACACCTTTTGGCTTTATCATCTTCTGAGAAGTGAAGCAGGAATGGTTAAAATTCTCCTTTTGCCAACAAGCGGGTGGAGAGTGGAAGGCGCTCCATGTATCATGGTCTGTGCCCTTGGCAAATATCAGCCTTTAATTAGATCATTAGATCACTCATTAGACCACTCGGAGACGATGAGCACAAAGCCACGGTCAACATTACCTGCGTATTTTTCTTTGACGGACTCATCCATAGACCAAAAGCAGTGATCGTACGCGAATACCTGCAGGAAAACAAATGGACACCTCGTCAAATCTCTTGCCAAACCAAACACGTTATCCACATTTTGACAATCTTCCTATAGGGCAACTTGTTAATTGATTTTATTTCTTCCCTTGATTGAGTTTGATCGATTTTATTGATTTTATTTCTTCCTTTCCGCACAAGAGGAGTATGTATTTACTAATAATCATACATCAAATAGCATACATATGACAGCAGTCGTCACCCAAGTCTAATATTAGTAAAGAATAACGTCATGCAAATTAGTTTGATTAGTCTGATTCCATTATTCCGGAATATTTCATATTATGGGCTAATGTGTTTGCATTTTCCACTTCAGTGAAGTCGCAAATCGTCCTCAACTATTTAAACTAAAATAACGAGCAAAATGATACAAGAGTCGAAAATCCATCCGGCCAACACATCCAAGCTTCCTACATTTATGAAAATGCCTGATATAGCAAAATCCTTGCAATATAAGGAACTTATGTTCAAAAATACATTGTTGTTTGTTTTTTTTTTTCCTATACTACATTAATGTCTCAGCATCGAGAGATAAAAGTGGTTATTCTACGTCCTCTAATTGAGGAAACGAAGGTTTGTTAATTCAAAATTAAGGCTTTTGGGGTTGTTTGAATTTATTATACAATTAAACATACTATTGTAAGATCCCACACCTTTAGAGCATTTAATAAAACACCAATAAAGCCGAACCCTGATATGCCATGGAAGAGACAAGCGTCTTCATCGCAAATAGAGTCGCGGGATCACAAGCCGTAATAAAACGATGAGTTTGCTTTAACACAGATGCCAGAAAACGCATTGAAACGCCCACAAAATCCCACAAATCTGGGCCCTTCCAGAGCTGGGGTGCAAAATGCTTTTGATATTTGGATAAGCCAAGACTAAGTGAGATGACAATTTTAACGCATTGATTTAAGGTGCGATAAAAGCCCTTACCTTTGGTTGCGTCCGACTGTTCTCCAAAGCGTCGCGGGCAGAAAGGATTTGGTACACGGTCAGGAAAAAAAGAGACAAAAGAGAAATAAAGACTGTTAGTTGAAGCGATTTTAGCTTAATTACTCCATCATTAATAGTTCACAATTGGAACAGCGCATTTTAAAAGTTCATTTCTCTCCTTGGATCTTGCTTATGGATCCCAAGTCATTATATAAATCAACGCTTGTCTCTTTGTGGGAGGGAGATCTGAGACGCTGCTCTGAATCAGCTGATTTTAAATTCAAGGCCACTGATCCTCCTCCTGTTGTCCCCACCTCTTCCTCATCCTCTCACATTGTTTTTCCTCCGACACTTCTTACTCTCTCTAGTTTCGAAACGACAAAATGTCCAAAACTGCTTGAAAAGGAACTTGAGGAGAGTTATTCAAGAAGAAGTTTCCAAGTCCAACCCTTGTACTTGCCCAACTCGGTCTTGGGACATTTGTTTCCCTAAAAGAATGAGCAGAGAACAGCGAGTCACAGAATCACAGGATCTCAGAATGTCAGGGGTTGGAAGGGACCTGGAAAGCTCATCCAGTGCAATCCCCCCATGGAGCAGGAACACCCAGATGAGGTTACACAGGAAGGTGTCCAGGCAGGTTGGAATGTCTGCATAGAAGGAGACTCCACAACCTCCCTGGGCAGCCTGGGCCAGGCTCTGACACCCTCACCCCCAACAAGTTGCTTCTCAAATTTAAGTGGAACCTCCTGTGTTCCAGTTTGCACCCATTGCCCCTTGTCCTGTCACTGGTTGTCACCAGAAGAGCCTGGCTCCATCCTCCTGACACTGCCCCTTTCCATATTGATCCCCATGAATGAGTCCCCCCTCAGTGTCCTCTTGTCCAGCTCCAGAGCCCCAGCTCCCTCAGCCTTTCCTCACACGGGAGATGCTCCACTCCCTCCAGCATCTTGGTGGCTGCGCTGGACTCTGCAGCAGTTCCCTGTCCTGCTGGAACTGAGGGGCCACAACTGGACACAAGATTCCAGGTGTGGTCTCCCCAGGGCAGAGCAGAGGGGCAGGAGAACCTCTCTGACCTACTGACCACCCCCTTCTAACCCACCCCAGGTGCCATTGGCTTCCTGGCCACAAGGGCCCAGTGCTGGCTCATGGTCACCCTGCTGTCCCCAGGACCCCTTTAATCTGTTACGTGCATAATTTATGAGTTTGCTTGGAGGTTTTGGGGATTATGATTATTTTATTTTTTTTTAAACAGCAAGTACAAAACTACTGGAGTGACCTTTAAAATAGCAGCACAGCTTCAGGCAGTGCCCGACAGGAGGTTACACAGCAGAAAATGGGAGAAATATATATCAAAACTGGGAGAAATGCAGCAAACACACAACGAGGAACGAATATTCGCCTGGATCTCTCAAATGAGATTAGGAAGCTCTGGACATCAGTAATAAGTCAAGCTTTGTGATGAGCATCACCCCTTTCTTTTGAGCGGAGCAGAAAGACGTGGAGCCACGTAAGGTCACTCTGAGCTCTTGCCGCTCGTATGGGTTGAAAAGCAAGTTAAAAATAGTAACTTTTCGACGTCGTGCCTCAAAAATAATTATTTATTATGCAAGTCCATCATGTCTCTTTACTCAGGCTTGGATCTAATATGCATTATCTGTTTGACACAACAGGAGCGGCGGCGACTCGGATAGGAGGCGGCGTGACCTGCCATGCAAGGTGGCTGTTTAATTCCTACAGGGAGATCATTCTCGTGGTAAAATAAAAGAGAACAACAAGTTTAACACCCAAAATGTGACTTGGGTCTTAATTCAGCAAGCGGTTATGCTCATGTTTCCCCAGCCCAGTTCCAAAGCAGGATTATATTAAAATGCAGGTTATCTTTCCAGCCCTCAATATAGGACAGATTATTGAGTGTCTGGATTAAAGGCCAAATAAAGATATCATCTCAGAAGTCCTATCGCAATTTTAACATGATGGATTAAACTTAATGATGTAAATCATCAAGCTTAGTCCAGCCTAGAGGTCTTAAATTATGCATCTTGCTTTCTAAAGTGCTGCACAAACACATAAGCTACATCAGAAGCCCCACGTCTAAGAAACCCGACGTACAGCACTCAGGATACCTGGCGTGCATGAGGAAGAGTATGAGCAGCAGGTGGAGGGAGGTTGTTCCTCCCCCTCTGCTCTGCCCTGGGGAGGCCCCATCTGCAGTTGTGGGTCCAGTGCTGGGCTCCCCAGTTGAAGAAGGACAAGGAATTACTGGAGGGAGTCCAGCGGAGGGACACAAAGATGCTGAGGGGTCTGGAGCATCTTTGTGATGAGGAGACTGAGAGAGCTGGGGCTGTTGAGCTGGAGAAGAGAAGCTGAGAGGGATGTGATCAATGGGATCAATATGTCAGGGTGGGTGTCAGAGGATGGACCAGACTCTGTTCAGTGGTGCCCAACGCCAGGGTGAGGGGCAACGGGCACAGACTGAAACACAGGAGGCTCCATGTGAACATGGGGAGAAACTTGTTTGCTGGGAGGTGCCAGAGCCTGGCCCAGGCTGCCCAGAGCGGGTGTGGAGTCTCCTGCTCTGAGACATTCAAACCCGCCTGGACCCACCTGTGTGATCTGCTCTGTGACCCTGCGTGAGCAGCTGGGTTGGACTGGGGGATCTCCAGAGGTTCCTGCAACCACAACCAGCCTGGATTCTGTGATATGCAGCTCTAAAGCAGAAACGATCACGTACGTTTGTGTCACCTGCAAACCGCTCCCATCAAACCCATGTCCCAACCAGCACGTGCAAGTGGAACAAGCACACGGCAAAACAATGGTTGCAGGACCAGGAAAAAGGAGGACAGAGTGAAACGATGGCTGCAGCAGAAAGAGCCAGTACGGGAAGGCAAAACTCCTCTCCCAGCTACGACAGGATGTCACCAAGATGTTTGCAGCTACGTATTTTCACTTGAATCCATTCTGACAACACTCTCCTTCACCAACTCCCCCTTTTATCTTTCCTCAACTCAATGTCAAACAGAAGCAGGAGGAATCTAGTGCATCTAGGGTACCTACAATTAAAATAAAAAGGAGAAAGCGAATATTCTAAAACAACCGTCGACATTTAATACCATTTCATTTGTTGTAGCCAAGTGACTATATTTGCAGTCCTGAATAACCATTTCTTTTTAAGCTAGCTCTTACATGGTTTAAGCTTCTTGACCATGACACATTTGCTTTCCTATAGAAATGCTCGCAGTTTCACACATTGCAATTTAAAAAGAGAGCAGCTCCCAGTTACAACCATCAGTGTACGGTCAACACCACTGTTGTCTCCTTTTCATGTGTGTTTTGTTGTTTGCTTTTTAAATAATAGAATCTTCACTAATTAAATGATTAAACCAAGTGTAGCAGGTTCCAACGTAATTAGTTCTATTTTACGCCCTTTGGCTCAGTGTAAACTCTAAAAACACAACCAGAAACACACACTAGAAAAACTAAAGAGCAGGATGGTATCGGCGTCCCCAGTGATGCTCTGCAAGGCCACGGATTTTGCTTCCAACTGAGTTAGTTTGCCTCAAATCAACTTGTATTCACACATATTTTATTAGAAGTAAAGTTGGCATCGTGTGTCAGAGTAACTCACCCTTCAGATGCAGGAACAGCTCTGCTTGGGAGAGATTTTATACATTTTAAAGTTTGCACGGATATGGTCCAAACGAGTGTTTCTGATGGTTTAGTTTGAGGTGACCCGTTCATACCCTGCATTTGCAGACTTTGTAGCGTAGAATCATGGAACAGTTTGCCTTGAAGGTTGAAGAGACATTGAAAACTCACCCAGCGCCAGCCCTTTGTACCAAGTCAAAGGGAAGAAACTGTAGTGTAGCATCTAAAGGACAAATATCTGACCATCCCCTACACTGCTCTCCAACAGGTCATTCCCCAACTTACACTGGAACCTGGGGTTGTTCCTGCCCAGATTCAAGACTCTACACTTGCCCTTGTTCTATTTCATTAAATTTTCCCTGCCCAGCACTCCAGCCTGTCCAGGTCTCTGATGGCAGCACAGCTTCCAGTGTCACCACTCCTCCCTGCTTGGTGGCACCAGCAAACTTGCTGACATTCACTCTATTCCCTCATCCAAATCATTGACGAATATATTGAAAAATATCGGCCCCAGCACTGACCCTTGAACACTGCACTAGGTCCAGGCCTCAAGTGGACTCTGCCCCATTGACCACGACTCTCTGGCTTCTTCCCTTCAGCCAGCTCACAGTCCACTTCACTACTCGATTGTCCAGACAACACTTCCTCACTTTAGCTGTGAGGACCTGGAATCTTGTGTCCAGTTGTGGCCCCTCAGTTCCAGCAGGACAGGGAACTGCTGCAGAGAGTCCAGCGCAGCCACCAAGATGCTGAAGGGAGTGGAGCATCTCCCGTGTGAGGAAAGGCTGAGGGAGCTGGGGCTCTGGAGCTGGACAAGAGGACACTGAGGGGTGAACTTATTAATGTTTATAAATATATAAAGGGTGAGTGTCAGGAGGATGGAGCCAGGCTCTTCTGGTGACAACCAGTGACAGGACAAGGGGCAATGGGTACAAACTGGAACACAGGAGGTTCCACTGAAAGAGGAGAAGCAACTTGTTGGGGGTGAGGGTGGCAGAGCCTGGCGCAGGCTGCCCAGGGGGTTGTGGAGTCTCCTTCTGTGCAGACATTCCAACCCGCCTGGACACCTTCCTGTGTAACCTCATCTGGGTGTTCCTGCTCCATGGGGGGATTGCACTGGATGAGCTTTCCAGCGCCCTTCCAGCCCTTGACATTCTAGGATTCTGTGATCCCCAGAGGTCTCTTCCAACCATTCTGCGATTCTATTAATAATTCATTGCAGTTAAAAGCAGCACAAAACCAACTCTCCATTCTGACACAACCGCATCCTATTTCAGCAATGGAACCAAGCAACTAACGCTACACTGGACAGAATCACTTGTCCCCATAGATCTTCCTTTCCCTGGTTAATTATGCCCCAAATAGCCCCCATATGAAAAATCTTGAACTATCATGCTCAGTTTCGTCTGTGGTTTCTGTCCAGTGTTGTCCCTTTGCTCCTTCAAACACGGCAGGTAAGGATGCTCGTGGAACACCCCGAAAAAAACAGTATCCCACTCGCCCAACCTTAGCGCCGAGCTTTACTAAGCTAACGTTTGCAGAGCAACGCGTTAAAAGGCAACAGCTTTCGGGTTTTTTCAAGAAAACTCATCCTTCAAACAGGACTTTTGAGTTTGACCCCTTGTCAAGGTTTTGATTGTGGGGTGACAACAAAACCATGGTGATTTTTGTCCCTCCCCTTCCCACTCAGGACAGGCAATGGGGAGGGAAGGAAGGACAGAGAGTTCGAGAAATTAAAAATGTTTTACTAATGCTACTAATAAAAAATAGAGAAAATAATACAAAATATACAAAACCAATCCTGAAAGTCCCGGCAACTGCTCTGGCACCTGAAGTCCTGGACTGGACTTTGCAGCCAATGGAACTGGATTCAGTCTGTCACTGGCCTCAGTTCGCAGGGACGACTCGCAAGGTCCTCTCCTAATGTCGCCATGAGGAAAAGGGACAAGAACCTTGTGATCTCCTAGTTTTATGTGAATTATCACGTGAATGGGATGTTGTACTCTGTTGGTCAGTTTTTGGTCACCTGCTTCTCGTTGCCCCTCTGGCAAGATGTGCATCCATCCTTATCAATGACCTTGCATTCCATTGTTGTGTTCACCAGAACATGGATCTGGTTCTCCAGGAAAATGCAGCTTTAGCTGACAGGCAAATTCACTAAAAGATAAACTTGGTTTTAACACAACCAGGATACCCCAAGTTATCTCAGTAAATACTGGGTGTAAATGGAGAAGCTCACGTTGCCTCATCACTTGATATTCACCTATAACAGGAGGTGGGATTTAACAAACTACTTTTATTTTGGAATAACAGGCTTATCATTTCCAAATCCCCACCGGCATAAAGCAAATATACCCTTCGCTGTTCTACAGGAGCTTCCAAGTGTGGAGAAGCTGATAAGGAACTACTCAAGCACCATCACGTCTGGATGCAGACAACGTTGGGCATGCAGATAACAACGTAACCACAAACATATATATATATATATATATATATATATATATATATATATATATCAGGATATTTGAAGTTTGGGAGTCATTCTATCTTTCTGAAGCAGATCCTTTAACTGGTAGCATCTTTTTTTCCTGTTTGAATAAAGGATTCAGAATGAGGTTTATGAAGAGCCAGCGCTTGGTTAGAAAAGACGCTGGAATATTCAGAGTTTTACTGTTTAAATGGAAGCTGCGGGATTTCTTTCCTGGCACGCAAACCAGCCAATGGTGAAATACATTTAGACTATACATCTAAGTATTTTACTAGCATAGACATATTGATAAGAAATAGCAGAATTCACTGAGAAGCTGTTTCTTTCTGTATATCACACAAATTTTGCTGCTGGGCACACAATGAGAGGAAACGTCAACTAAATCAAGTTCAGGCTTCTTTATCTTACGATACTTAGAAACCCCTTTTCCCAGAATATTTTAGGAGATCAAGTGCTTATGGCTGTTGGGTTTAACGTTTTATAAATATTGTTTCCCCATTTTTACATGTAGACCAAGTGGTATCAAAATGTTGAGTCCAATCCCTGGGTGACTTGCTGCAATATTGGATGATCCTGAGGGTCTCCTCCAACTTAAATGGTTCTATAATTAATACCATTCTTATGAAGTCTTGATTTTACCTCCACAGCGACGCTGGGAGAAAAACCACGTCGCCCTATTGGAGCAAAAGGTTTTGGGTTTGTCTCTTTAAAACAAAAATCCCCGAATGTGGCGAAGAAAATGTGAAAGAGCATCCGCGGTTCAGAGTCGGAACTCGTGCAGCCCAGAGGAACAAAAGTGACGGCTGTTACTTGGAGAATTCCTCTGGCGCTGCCGGCATTCCAGGAATGGCTGGCGGGTACTCGCTTTCTGCTGACAAAACTGAGCTTTGCCAGCTCGCCCCAAATAAAAGAAAGGGGGAAATGTAAGGAAAAATGAAGGGAAAATAAGGAGGGAAAGAGAAAGGGGGAAGGAAAAAGGGGGGGAAGGAAAAAGGGGGGGAAGGAAAAAGGGGGGGAAGGAAAAAGGGGGGGAAGGAAAAAGGGGGGGAAGGAAAAAGGGGGGGAAGGAAAAAGGGGGGGAAGGAAAAAGGGGGGGAAGGAAAAAGGGGGGGAAGGAAAAAGGGGGGGAAGGAAAAAGGGGGGGAAGGAAAAAGGGGGGGAAGGAAAAAGGGGGGAAAGAAAAAGGGGGGAAGGAGGAAAGTCAAGGGGAAAGAAAACAAAAGGAGGGAGAAGGAGGGAGAAGGAGGGAGGAGGGAGAAGGAGGGAGAAGGAGGGAGAAGGAGGGAGAAGGAGGGAGAAGGAGGGAGAAGGAGGGAGAAGGAGGGAGAAGGAGGGAGAAGGAGGGAGAAGGAGGGAGAAGGAGGGAGAAGGAGGGAGAAGGAGGGAGAAGGAGGGAGAAGGAGGGAGAAGGAGGGAGAAGGAGGGAGAAGGAGGGAGAAGGAGGGAGAAGGAGGGAGAAGGAGGGAGAAGGAGGGAGAAGGAGGGAGAAGGAGGGAGAAGGAGGGAGAAGGAGGGAGAAGGAGGGAGAAGGAGGGAGAAGGAGGGACAAGGAGGGACAAGGAGGGACAAGGAGGGACAAGGAGGGACAAGGAGGGACAAGGAGGGACAAGGAGGGACAAGGAGGGACAAGGAGGGACAAGGAGGGTCCACTCTGACACAACCGCATCCTATTTCGGCAATGGAACCAAGCAACTAACTGTGATCGAAGTCCATCTTACTTGCGATTCTTTAGGATTATCATCAGAGCCCCCCAAAATGTCTCAGCACTAAACAGACGATTCTCTACTTTCCTTCTCCCACCAAAAACCTCCAAAAAGCACCAAAACCCACCAAAAAGCAAATGCCAACCAATAAACCAAAAACCCAATAATGAAACCAAAACCAGCCAACAAAAGAATGACAAACCCCTTCTGGCTACAACACTAACACCTAATAGCTAATTTTTTTCTTATTATTAATTACTGCCTGAACATAGGCACGTGCAGAACTTTCCCCTCAGACATCGGGGTGGTTTGGGGTTTTTTCTTTGTTTTAAAAGACATTTTAGTTCCCAATTTGCTGAATTTCAGCCTTTCCCCCTTCGCTTCCCCCAAGCTCTTTATTTCCAAGAGGATCCTCAACTCCCAGGTCAAGGTTTTATTCACCCCGTTGGCCCCGGTTCCTGTCAATACACACAATTAACCTGCAATTAATGCAGAAACCACGTTACGAAGTCTCAATTTCAGAACAGCACCATTCTGAATATAGATATATCTTTTGGGAGCAAGTTGACACTTTCTCATGCAACACACGGGGAAACTTTTCCAACACAAAGTTAATCTGAACAACTGTGTTTAGAAACCCTTAAGCCCAGCTTATCCATTGTAATATTTTCAAATGCCTGGTTTGAAAATGTAGGTTTTCCTACATTTTTCCCTTGGGTGGCAGGTTGGATTTAGCTCAAGCAGACAACCATGAGTGATGAAATTCTTTATCAGCAGTTTGCTTAAACTCTCGAGATTAAATACACCAAGCACATGCACAAAACAATGAGGAGAACGGTATAAACACAAAGAATTTCCACCACAAATTTAATACGTATTTTTCCCCTTTTTGAGCCTTTCAATGTCAAATAACCATTCGTTACTTCTACAGCTTTCTGCCTAAAAAAGTGCATTTGACTTGGGTGTATGAATCAGCAGGGCAGCCAACCTGTCACCAGGTTTTGTATAGTTTGTATTATTTTCCTCTATTTTATCAGTAGCATTAGTAAAACATGTTTCACTTTTCCAACTCTCTTCTCTCTGTCTTTATTTCCCTCCCGATCGCCCGTCCTGAGTGGGAAGGGGAGGGACAATAAACCGCCACGGGTTTATTGTCACCCCGCAATCAAACCCTCGACACTCGCCTCCACGGTTCAGTAACCGCCTGAATTTCTTGGCTCCAGCACACACATGTTTGGTGATCGTGGTGATATGCCAGAGGTTGTTAAACGTTAAAATGGTAAAATCAGCATTGGGTGCCTCTCACAACAAAGAAAACGTTCCAGCGAACGCGGCTGATAACGTGAAGATAAAAGAGCAGGCGGGGATCAATACCCACTTTGATATTTGCCGTGTGTTGTGTTTCACCATTGCTTTTCTCACCCGCAGAATGCCAGAGCCACTTTCTGTTGGGATTTCTCCAAGATAAAATGAGCTCTCGGGATGGAAATCTCACTCGGCAAAGAAAATCTTTGTCCCAAAGAAACTAGGAGTAGAAAGAAGCATCAAGATGCCTCCATAGCTGCTCCAGCTGCTGCTTTGCAGGGGGATGTTTGTGCACCAAGCTGCTCTTCTGCCTGACCTAGAAAACAAACCCTTATCCTAATTTAAATCAGCTGCTCCTTTCTCGGCCTGAGGATGCGAAATGAGTTATAATTGACCTGTTTGCTGAGAGGCAAAGGGAAAATACGGCGTATTATGGAAATTACAGGCCGCGACGGCTCAGCTCCCGTGTCCTCAATGTGCCCTGCTCGTGGCTCCGGGCAGGATTAAAGATTCGCTTAAACCTACAATTACATCAAAGCGCACGCGTTTGCATCAGGAATTTGTTCTGAAGATAAAACCCCATCTTTGGGTTGAAAAGGAAAGGCCGGTGGGCGCACAATCCATACCATAAAGCAACTCAATGCATGGCCATGGGTACAAGCCTGAAGGTGTGGCTGTCCTTAGCTACACGACTAAAACATGGGATATTCAGCATTTCTGCTTCTTTCTCTTTGCAAAATCCGGGGATCTTCAGTATTTTTTGCGGGGGGAAGCCCCAAGTCTTGCTGCCTGAGTAACAGCTTCTTATTCCAATGATCTTCACTTACTCTTGGGTACAAAATAATCCTTTCATTAAACACTTGTACCAACACCCATCACCTCCAACCCAAAATCTGGCAGTTGCTTCAGGTTTTGGACATGACTGTTAGTAATTTATTTATGCTGGTAAAAACGACACTATCAGTAACAAGCCATTAGCAGAGATATATTACTAGTGGCACCAACTGCAGAAGGTTCAACGTAGATTGTTTAAAATCATCTGGCCACAAATTAATGTAGAAGTTGTAACTGGGCTTAATGTGACACAGTGGTGACTGAACTATACCATAAAAACAGATGTCTCTGCACCCATCTCGAGGGCTCTTTTCATTATTTTGAGTGTACACTGCACCATGAAAAGCGTTAATGAAAATTAGAGCTATGTGAACAATGCCTGCGGTTAATCCTGAATTACAAAGAGCAGCTCTGAGTATTTATGGTGAGGAAGAGGAGGATGGTGGAATTTTAACAAGGCTGACAGTTGGAGATGAAGGAAAGTTGTTATATGACCATGTAGTTGTGGATTAGCTGTTCTACAGGGGTGACACTCCTTCCACCACTATAAACCACCACAGATTCATCAAAGCAATGAAAATAAGATCCCACAACATCATTTAGAGACGAAGAAGTTTGCTGCACACCACAAGCTAACACAGATTTAAAGAGACAACCTGCAAATCGGCAGCAAAAGAGAAAAGACCGTTGTGTAGCTAATATTTCCTATCTGAAAGAGGCAAGAGGAAGCATCACCAACTCAAATTATTCCTGATTTACCACACTGGAGCACAAGGTTGTGATTAGAGACGAGTAAATGCCGTGGCAAAAATCACTTTAAGTGGCTTATATATGATCCTTTCCTTTTTCTGATTCCCCGCTCTTGTTGGCCATGGTGTCATGTAAGCTATGGTGGTCATGGTTGGAGCTACATCATCATCATTATATTATTTTTTATTATTGTATTAATTGATTATTATTATCATTATGTTAATAATAATAATTATTATTATTATTATTATTATATTTTCTATTATTTCTTCTGCAGACCCTTCAGCACCAGCTCCTGCCGCTCGTACTCACCCACCCACAACCAGTCTTAAACCCCACATTTAAAGGCAAATCCTTTTCCTGTGTGCCAAGAGCAAACAAGAACCCCAAAGGCGCCAGTTGGAGATGATCCAAGGTCGGCTGCTCCACGATATGCAAAAGTAACCGTTTGTTAACGGCTGTTTTCCCCAAAACGCGGCCCTGCAAGCAGCGGGGAAGCAAAGGGAAAAGACACAGTCACTCACTTTGATAAGAACCACTTAACGTGTGCGGAATTAATACCAGACACACAGATAAAAGCCCGTGGACATCTGAAGAACTAAATATAGCAGCACATAAGAGGGAAGAGAAGCAAACGATGTTCATTAAAGATCAGATAACGTGTTCCAGCTGGGGAAGATCCTCAAAAATCAGGTTCCGGCATCCTGGTTTCAGCTACTGCTATGAGCTCTGTTTCAATACAGCCTTCATTTTAACCTATAATCTAATTTATCCAATTCAATGTCATTCAACCACTTTTATATATATACATATATTTTTTTTTTTGCAGTATCTTTAATGATAAGCATCAAATTCCCAGCCATGTAAACACTATAATTTTTCTTTACAGGAAACCGGCCTTATGACGGTTGCACACACAATTAGCAAAGCACATTTATAGCAGACAATGGCATTCACCCTTCAGAATTTACCCATCTCTCTACTACATTCAGTCGCCTGTGCTATCAGATGTATGTTTGCCATACGTACAGAATGAGAGGTGAAGCATTACGGGTGACGCGTTGTATAAAATGAACTTCAGTCATGTTAACAACACTTAGAAATGAACCCTGAAATATAAGAGAAATGAGCTCATGTGGTTTCCACAGAACACATTTGCACCATTCCGCCTGACTCTAGATGTCATAAACCTAAATGTATGCAGAAATAACACCAAAAATCAAAGTATTCAGATATATTCAGCAGAAAAATTAAAGTCTTATGTATGGCGATTTGGTAACTTCATCAAATTGTTGAGGCTCCTTTAACCTCGTTAGTGCTGCGCAGTCAGTATAAAAAATAAATGAGATGTCTAATTACCGTAATTTGGCCACTCTGGTTTATAAAATCCCTCAGGGCTCATTCATGCAGCTGATGGAATGAGCCTGTCCAAGCACAACCACAACCACAGGAAAGATGCTAGGTGTTCAATTTCCTCATTTAATGCCACAAAACCAGCGCACACCCATAAAATTCCTCTCTACGAGCATAAGGGCAACAGTCACCACCAGGTTAGAATTGTCTAAGCTCTTGGAGTATGTAATCCATGATTTCATAACTGGTTCCTGTCAAGATAAAGTGATAAGTGAAAACACAGAACCCCAGAATGTCAGGGATGGGAAGGGACCTGGAAAGCTCATCCAGTGCAATCCCCCCATGGAGCAGGAACACCCAGATGAGGTTACACAGGAAGGTGTCCACGCAGGTTGGAATGTCTGCACAGAAGGAGACTCCACAACCTCCCTGGGCAGCCTGGGCCAGGCTCTGCCACCCTCACCCCCAACAAGTTTCTTCTCAAATTTAAGTGGAACCTCCTGTGTTCCAGTTTGAACCCATTGCCCCTTGTGCTATCACTGGTTGTCACCGAGAAGAGCCTGGCTCCATCCTCCTCGCACTCACCCCTGGTACCATTGGCCTTCCTGGCCACAAGGACCCAGTGCTGGCTCAGCCTACAGCACCCACTGTTGCCAGCTGGTCTCCCATCCACGTACTGACCAGGCCTGACCCTGCTTAGCTTCCGAGACCAGATGAGATCGAGCGTTCTCAGGGTGCTATGGCTGTATATATCACATGTATGTATATATATATATGTTCCCCAAGTATATCCTTATAGTATCTGAACTAAACCCTTTTTCCATGCTCATCCTGCTGTCCCCAGGACCCCCAGGTCCCTTTCCCCTACACTGCTCTCCAACAGCTCATTCCCCAACCTACACAAGAACCTGGGGTTGTTTGCGACACAAGTTATTGCTGCTAAAACACATATAGAATGCGTGGAGGCTATGTTCCTTGCTGGCAACCCGGCTCTAGTTACCGTAGCATTGGATCAAGGGGGAGCCAGAAACGCATGGTGGCTGTTGGGCTGGTTACGTTGGCTGGGAAATCAGCCTCCAGTGAATAAAGTATTTTATATAAGTCATTAATCTAATGAACTGTATAGCTTCAAAACACTTTTTGTTTGGCTGTATATTAAAAGCAAACACCTACAGAATGTCCCTTGCTTATATCTCCCTCGCTCCACCTCTATTTTTGTCCCTTGAACTTGGATTTTCCCATTGGCACCTTAAGCACCGAACGCTCGCAGAGGAAGAGCCGGGTCGTGCAATCCCAAACACGCCGGTTTCCATTTATTGTTCCACAGAATGGGAGGAAAATCTCCCCTCTCCAAGCACAACACGGCGTTTCAAACATTACATCTGCCCTCCAGAGCTGAAAGGGAAATAAATCTGGTCAAAACGTGACTTGCAAAAAGAAAGGAAGAGAAAACGTTATCGGCGTCAAGCTGTATTGTAAGAGATTGCTTGAAAAGCTGCCAACGCTGCGATTCCCCACTGATTCTTTGTAATAAATAGCCCCAGAAACTCAAGGAATACCTGATATTTTCGCTGCCGCACAGTTTTGAGTCACATTCTGACACCAAAAGAGATGTTTTTAAACTCTTAAGCTCCTTTTTAATGACTTTTGTATCAAGTCCAATGCTTCTCTCCAAAATCAGGCAATTTTAGGCCTGCCTAAAATTCATTGAGCAAACCCCATAGAAATTAGCAGCAACAAAAAAATCAGATCACTTCGTATCCTCCCCAAGCTATTTTTTCTTCTCCAATGGAACATTTTTGAAGTTCGGCTGCTAAATGTATTTTGTCCAATGATGTTTGAGTGCTTAAAAGATTCAATCCTAAAAACTTGCAACCAAATACGACCCTTTGTAGCACTAGTTCATTAGAAAGGGAACAGGGACATCAAAACACTGCTGTGCTTGATGGAAAGGAAACCTTCATTAAAAGTAACCCTGTTTAGTTTAAACAGTTGATTTAGTTTAAACATTGATTCTTAGTTTAACTAAGGAGCCTAGAGGTTGTTTTATCAATTAGCACCATTCAATGACTTCCAAGCCCAGCGAGCTCACTTGCGTGACGCTTTATGTTCTTATATACATCTATTGAACTATGACAGCCTATAGATGTGGTTCACAAGATATTATGACATAAACATCATCAAGATATTATAAACCAAACACAGTTTGGGTTTGTGAGCGCATTCGTCACCTGGTTCGATGGCATTAACTTGTGCTATCAACAGATTTGAAACCAGGTTACTTACAAGTGAAGCTTTTCTTGTTTTCTTTTTAAATAACAGAAAAGCATCAAGAGTTTCTTGAAGCCTCTTGCCTTGTTCCCAGCGTATGGATCTGATAAAGGGGGACAATAATTTACCCAGGGCAGAGCTTGGACTTTTCATCATGTTTTATTGCCCGTCGTGCCAACCAAAGGAAAGTGTTTTCACAACATGACTCATTTTTCTGGCATCGAAGTGCTTTAGGAAGATGGCAACTTAGAGTACATGAAAACGGAATAAATACATCATTACATATCTGTATTACGGTGACAACCTCAGAGCGCGCTCCCCATCCTTAGCAGAACAAAGGACCTTGTTCTGTTCTGTTTTGTTACCTTGGGAGGAAAAGACAGACAACACCTCGTGTTATCTTTCCCAAAGCTTCATGGCCGTGTGTTGTGCATTGATAAGGATCATGGATGAAAACACCGTGGTGAAACTAGTTCAGCTACTCACAGGAGGTGACACATTCAGTGTAGGGTGAACTGTGATTTACATATCAACAACAAGCTAATAAGCCACAGCCCAGGCCAGCTGGTGATACCAGAGGTGGGGGGACAAGCCAGAGGGCACAGAGCCCCATCTTCTGATATGCCCAGCGTGGCACACAAAGGAGAAAGGCTGAGACCCTTCAACCCCTCATCATACAAGTCTCATCATCCACGTTGCAGAGCCGTAAGAGACTGGATCCCTCATCCTTTTCTTTCTTCCTTTGTCTCTGCTCTTCCCTTCTCTCCTTTTTTCTATATCCCCATTTCTTTGTCTCTCCTTCCATATATACGTATCACTCTCTTTCTCTCTCTCTTATACCTTAGTTTTCCTTCCCTCTCTACCACTCTCTTTCTCTCTTTCCCTTTTGAACATATAAGGATAATGCCATCTTTAAGCTCTGCTGTTGGGTTCTGGTTAAATTTCATATTACAACTACTGATGGTTGCCAATACATCGCTCATAGTAGGACTTTTGCTGTTAATGTATTGATAAGTTCAGTGATATCATAAAATACTTCTGCCAAGTCACTAATCGCTGTAATTAGCATTTCCACCACGTGCTTTTAGTAAAACTCACAATTGAATTGGACCCCGGGGGTGATTGTTTGTCATTCACTTCACATAACGGCACAGAATTAACCCGGAGTGAACTCACAACTGGTTTCATTTGTTGATCAGGGTGCGTGTCACATTCAGAGTGAACTCATCCTCATCCGATCTATTGGGATGGGACACCATGGAGGCAGACACCGTGGGAGATATGGGCAATTAACAGCGTTGCTGTGAAAGGCCTCATGGCCTAATTGGGATGATAGCGATGAACCATCTGTTGGATGACCAACTACCAGAAGAAACCACAAACCAACAGCTACAGGCAAAACAACTCGTTCTGGTCAGTACCATGAACATTCCCCACGTTCAAAGACCCCAGACCCATTTCCAGAAGTTTTCCTGGTCACTGTGAAGAGGGAGGAGACAAACCACCTTCCTCTATCTCATGTGTAAACAATCTGGGTTATAAACCAACCTCACGTACAATGCGGGTTGGTGGCGTGTAGCTCTTCAATGCGTCCCCCGATGTACTTGTGGAGCGCTGATATCTTTATCTCTCTGATATCTCAGCTTTCCTCCTCTCTCTTCCTTCTTCTTGAACATATAAAGTAATATAATTGTAAGTTCTGCTGCTAAAGTCTCGTTAAGTCTTGCATTGCAGTCACTAACGGTTGCCAATCCACCGTTTGTAGAAGGGGTTTTGCCACCAGTGTGTTGATAAGTTCAGTGTTACCCTAACGCACTTTTGCCAAGTCACTAATTGCTGTAATTTGTATTCCACCATGTGCTTTCAGTAAATTCATCAATGGAGCCCTGCAGTGATTGTCTGTCATTTGCTTCGCGTTGCCACACAGAATTAACCCAGAGTTAACTCAACCCGGTCTCGTCTGTTGACCATGGCGCCCATCCCAGTTTGCTCCATAACCTTTGCTGTTAATAACATTATACAAAAATCTGTATTTCTCTAAGTTTTAGGCTTTTGTTCACTTCGTATTTGTGATTCCCATCCCTTCTTACAGTGCAAGTTTCCACAATGACACTTTCTACCACGATGGAAGCGGCTCCAGCACATAAAACACGTCATGATTTACGATCCTCCAGTCTCCACAGTCTATGGTGCGAAGACATATTTGAGCAAAACAAAGTAATTTAAGCAATGAGACAAATAACCTGCTGTCAGCAGGTATCTTGGGTACAAAATATCACATTTTATACTCAGTCCTATGCTAAAGTTCCACTTCTGAACCTTCCCATGAGCTCCCCACGTCAACACGCGAATCAAAAGAACGAAGAAACAAAGGGTAAGAATCTAAAGCCGTTTCATACCACTGACCTAAAACTATGTGACGAAGACTGTTTTCTATCACAGGAACCAATATTTTACCGAGGGATTCTAATAAAACCCCAGAATGAAAAATACATTAGCAAAGAGCAGATACCCAAGGCTACAGCACCAAAAATGGGTTTGATTTTGCAGAACGACGACTGCAAAAGAAACCAACCCCCCTGCCTTTTCAAATACCGAAGGATACAAGTCAAAATTCTGCCTAGTTTTATGGTTTTGGCTGAATAGAAACCATTAGTCCATCAACATGTTTCCATTAAGGAAACTGCAATGCTAACATTGCATTTAAATAGGGAGCAGCAATTATCCAAAACCTCCACGGTACCAAAACAGTTTCAGACAAATCATTAAACAACGGAATAAGGTAGAACAGAGAATATAATTAACCAACATCACTTAGACTGCTAGAAAAGTACCCTCATTGTTTCAAACAACTTGGTTGTTCCCTGTTTACCTTTTTTGCTTGCGGGATTCACAGTTAAAGCAGCATCACTTGGTTGCTGATACCACAGTTATCAGCGGTAAATCTTGCACTGATGAGATAAACGTATCATATACATTGTTGGTTCTGCGTGCAAAGCCTACAATTAATTACCAGGAATAATGAGTTATAAAATGCTAGGATATCAAAAAAGAAAAACCAACCTAAAAACAATTCAACGCAGCTTATCTTAAATTTCTAAGCATGTGGAAAGATACGTTCGGCTTCTCTGCAGCACAGCATACCCAATGTCAAACTCCACGAAGCATTAATAGGTGATTCTTAATGAAGACGCTTTTAAACGCGAGGAATTTGAGCTATGAAAGTGTTTACTGCTCAAATGGAACTCGCTGCTATTAAAGCAAAGGCACTTTGAAGTTCCTCGTGGCTGCGATTGTTTCAAGCATTAAACAGCAAGATAAACCTTAAAATACAACTGCAAGACTATTTTAGAGCTTCAGGGAGAAACGTCAACCAGCAGATAAAACCATCACGTACTCGCTGATTCCACTAAATACTCCACGTATTTGGTGAAGGAGCTCGTAGCTGTGTGATACTTCAAATTTACTAAAGCATTAATAGCATCTGTGCTCACCCAAGGCAGGTAGATCAGGCCAGAGATCTCCAAAAAGGGAGACTCACCCAAAAAGTGAGAAAACACTGTTTTCTGATTGCTCCCAGCTCAAGGTTGGGTTGGTCTTCTGGAAGTTGTGCTCTGCGTTCAATGGTCGACGGGTGGAAATGTGTTACTCAGGCTCAATAGGGAATGAAAAGGTGACGGTGTTCAAGAAGAGACTGGACAATGTCCCCAGACACGCGGGGTGAGCTGTGGGGTTGTCATTGCAGGGACAGCAGTTGGAATCAATGATCCTTGTGGGTCCCTCCAACTCAGGACATTCTGTGATTCTGCTGTTACAGTATTTGTGACTTTGAATAAGAGAATTCTAGAAAAATACCAGTTCACCTGAGAAGTAGGAGCTCAAAGGAGGAATGTGTGGAAGTTGAGAATTAGCATAGGGGTTTTTTGTTTTAAACACTTTCTGGTGAATGGTTTTACTCTGATTTTGCCCAAGAGCAAATATAAGATACTGAAGTTACGTATGTGCTGGCAGGAGCTGACGATGACAGATCTGTTTCTACCCAGGTGTCTTCATCTGCTTCTTAAAAGAAATCCCATATGCGATGTTGATATTCTGGGGCGCGATTAAAAATACAGTTTATAAGCAAATACATTAATCTCTAAAACATGTATAATTTGCTAAATGGATTTACATACGTTGGCCTATCTGCTTTCGGTACCTGTTCATATACATGATTGTTTTATATGTTAATGAGTTTTCGAGAAAAGCTTCGCTCTGGGAATTTTTCTGTTCCTGTTGAATTTGCTTTCGGAGAATTTATTCCCAACGCTTTCTGGCAGCTCAACTCCAATGATGTACAAACCTCCCCAGCGCAGCCTCATGCACCAGCTTAATGGGAAAACATGGAATGAGAGAGCTTGCTTAGTCAGCAATAAAATTAATTCTTGTTTCTAATTTCTCGGAAAACACTGAAATCCTCCTAACGCTGCAACACATTCAAAATTAAGAGGGTTTCTTTGAAAGCAGCTTCGTCACATCTCCAGGGTGCTTGGCATTTGCCTGCTGCTGTACAAAGCCGTAACAGGTCCTAAAATGGGAGCTTGGCTTAGGCTGCATTGTAAGTCTTGTAAGTCCGGTCTGGAATAGAAATAGTAGTTGCACCAGCTTGGTGGTGCAAACACCCCACAGCGTTCAACTGACTGTAACACATAAAATGAATGATTTGTCTCACTCAGTTTCTTTTGCAGCAAACTGATAGAATCATAGAATTGTTTTGTTTGGAAAACACCTTTAAGATCATTGAGTCCAACCATTAAGCTCACACTGGCACTGACCTATGTCCTGAGAACCTCATGTCCGTCTGTCCAACCCTCCAGGGATGGTGACTCCAGCACTGCCCTGGGCAGCCTGTTCCAATGTCCCACAGCCCTTTGGGGAAGAAACTGCTCCTAAAATCCAACCTAACCCCATCACACTTGTGCTCCAGCCCCTCAGCTCCGCTCCCTTCTCTCAACTCGCTCCAGCACCTCAAGGCCTTTCTTGTTTCAGCAGGAATGACAACAGCGCTCCCCAAAATACTCTGGATTTACGCCCAGGCCCAACGAACAGCAATACATATCCCACTCTGATCAAATCATGAATTTCCTCTCCCGTGTTTGCACATCACGTCCCCTGGATGAAAAGGGAAGGAGGAGCTTGGGAAGAGAAAGCGGCAGCTCCTCAACAAGCCCCCAAATTGCAAATAAACACATATAGTGGACGATTCTTTATCCTTTGCAATGGCTACGGGCCCTCTATCTCTACAGAACATGCAGCAACAGCTAATTACCCATTTGGAGACGTTGGATTTGTGTGCAGAGCGTGTCCCGGTTCAACGTGTTCTTCTTGGGCAAGAACAGCACCATGAAAACAGGACTAAGTCACTCTTTTTCAAGGCTATTTTGGTGTCATTTTCTGTCAACCTCTCAAATACCTTAAGCAAGAAGGTTTGAGATAGGGAGGAAATCCTCTCTCCCCCAAAATTCACATGTGCCATCATATATTACTTATAACATTTCGCATGAACTAATAGAAAAGGCTGCAAAGGAGCCTTCTAGGAGAAGCTATAATTGAGATATATTAAATTGCTTCATCAATGGAAAAGGTTCCCTGCAAAGCATCAATGGCTCACGTAGGAATAGGCTGCAGCGGCTTGGGATTCAAACCATAAAACAGAGATCTCCTCCTAAAAAGGAACAAAAAACTGGTACTGCTATTATTGTCACTCATTTTATTATCCATACTGCCTTCGTTACTGTATTTTAAAAGGATCCGCAGTTTAAAACAGGATTTAAAAGGTCTTCAAACGGTGCTCTTCAAATGGCAATTAAAAATCATTAAAAATCCCTTTAGTAATTGTGCTGGTGTAAGATTTTTCCTCCTTTTCAAGTTCACGGGAACAGACTGAATGTAAACTCATATTTCATTAAAAACTCGCTCCAAAATTTAATCATAATCCAAATCATAATCTTTTTCAAAACAGTGAAGATATTTAAGTTCTAGCCATTTATTTTTATAATATTTTATAAATCAGACACAGGAAAAAAAACACAATTACCCCAGAATTAGTTTTTAGTTGGCCTAGAGATGCCCAAACAGATGAAGTTGTCAAGTGAGTTTCTTTTGCAATCAAAATCCCTTTTTCTGCAAGGATGCATTTCTCCAATACTTTTCCCTAAAGAACCGAGCTCTTTCCAAGCATTAAACCTGACAACAAACTCGGATTAATGACTTTTATGCAACTTGGCAACAGTTTTAAAACTTGTTGGTGCCAATGAAGTCTTGAGAAATGCCAAAATTCGCAGCAAATATGAGGCACAAACACAACCCACGAGCTCCTAAATGCTGATTTTCTCCCTAACCTGAGCTAACTGAATTTATCCAAATTCTAGCTTAAATATAGCACTTGAAAATAATATATCATTTAAAAATACATATCACTAAAAAATATATATAACTTAAACTATATCACTTCAAAACCACTTTGCCAACATTTGCCATTGTCAAGGTTTGAGGATCCGAGTGGTAGGTCATGTTCAAAATGCAAAGAAAAACGTATGTACGTCATAATCTCCGGTAAATTGGAATGTCTGGCAAACTTTGCTAAGGGTTGTAATCCCTAATGTGAAGATCCTCCCAGATTCACCCCAAAAAGTCAGGCAAGAGCTTTGCTGAAAGGAAGGAAATAAATTGGGGACAGCAGGATGAACATGAAAAAAGGGTTTAGTTCAGATACTCTCAGGATATAATTGGGGAACATATGTATATATACATACATGTGATATATATACAGCCATAGCACCCTGAGAATGCCCAATCTCATCTGATCTGGGAAGCTAAGCAGGGTCGGGCCCAGTCAGTACTTGGATGGGAGACCATAGATATACATAGATACACATACGCAGCCATAGTACCCAGAGAACACCCGCTCTCATCTGATCTGGGAAGCTAAGCAGGGTCAGGCCCGGTTGGTACTTGGATGGGAGACCAGCTGTGAATAGTGGGTGCTGCTGGCTGAGCCAGCGCTGGGCCCTTGTGGTACCTGGGGTGGGTTAGAAGGGGGGTGGCCACCAGTAGGTCAGAGAGGTTCTCCTGCCCCTCTACTCTGCCCTTGAAAAAAGGGTTTAGTTCAGATACTATCAGGATATACTTGAGGAACATATATATATATACACACACATATATTTTGATACAGCAAAGAAGCAGAAAACTTGATTTTTACCCTCCACACTTACTGACGAAGGAGAAAAATAACCCAAAGCTCCACCTACTCCCCAGATGAAATCTTGACCTTTTCTGAATATCGGGCTTACCTCATGTTATGCAGAATACCGCATTTTGCCCAATGTCTATTTAAGAACCAGTATTACTTATGGCTACAATTACCCAGCGACAGGCGGTATTTAAACCAAGTGCTGTGGGCTTCGTTACCACATCTCACAAAGGTGTTTTCCAAATGCTGAATACACCACTTAACAGCATACAAACAACTTCTGATTTTATTCATTAATTATCCTTGGAGATGGTAAAAAAATCCCAAACATCTGGACCCAGCTGCAACCAGCTCTAAGAGACCCGGCTTAAAAGCTAGGAGGAAATGCTGGATTAAAGTATATAATATTTTTAGTTTTGAAGAGTAACACTGTTTCGCTGGATATTTATTTATATGATATTTGGGAGCTCCATCGGTTCCACCTTGTGCCACCGTCCCAAGTAAAACGCCTCATCACAAAACCACGGAACTGTTTATTATCATCACAGATCAATTCATGAAGGACTAATCCTTTGCCTAATTAAAAACCTACAGCAAAATACAGTAATAATTCAGCGTGCTTACTCCGTATCACTCGCATTCCTGTATTCAGTGTGAACCATCGTGGTTCTACTAATCTGGAATAATCCCCATATCGAGCGTGCAAAAACTTGATTACAATTCCATTAAACTTGCAACAGCAGCAAAGATAATTTAGCAGTGGCTGGATGTCCTGGCTTTGTTAAAACCAAGTTTCTCTTTCAGTGAATTTGCCAGTCAGCTAAAGCTTTCAGATTAGCTGCGTTTTCCTGGAGAACCAGATCCATGTTTTGGTGAACACAGCAATGGAATGTGAGGTCATTGATAAGGATGGATGCACATCTCGCCAGAGGGGCAACGAGAAACAGGGGACCAAAAGCTAACCAACGGAGTATAACATCCCATTCACGGGATAGTTCATATAAAAGGGGGAGATCAAGAGGATCTCGTCCCTTTTCCTCATGGCAACATTAGGAGAGGACCTTGCGAGTCATCCCTGCGAACTGAGGCCAGTGACAGACTGAATCCAGTTCCATTGGCTGCAGAGTCCAGTCCAGGACTTCGGGTGCCAGAGCAGTAGCCAGGACTTTCAAGATTGGTTTTGTATATTTTGTATTATTTCCTCTATTTTATCAGTAGCATTAGTAAAACATTTTTAATTTTCCCAACTCTCTTCTCTCTGTCCTTCCTTCCCTCCCCATTGCCTGTCCTGAGTGGGAAGGGAGGAGAGGGGGTTAACAATACATCTGCCACCCTTTATTGTCACCCCACAATCAAAACACTTGACACAGGGACAATTAAAGAGATAATTACCACGTGCAGAGGCTTTGCAGAGAGCGGTTGCGCAGGCTGGAGCAAAGCGAGGACGCGAGGTTTGAGTTTGAAATTACCGCAGGACTCATTTGCTGTTGTGAGCACTAAATAAGATAATCTGTAGGCGGAAGAGACGCTCGTAAGCCTCAGCTGGTACATATGTGGTTTCGACAGATGAGTAAAGCAACCAGATAATTGTTTCCTCCCAGAACCAGCCCTGTTCCTCTGTTCTCCACCGCAACATTTGCATCTGCTCTTTCTTAGTCTTTTCTTTCCATTCTCACCTCCTGAGTGTTTGCTGGAGTGGGAATTCTCTCTTCCCATGGTGAGGAGGCTGCAAACTCTGCAAAGCCGTTGGCTCGAGCTGCGTTTTTAGGGAGAAAGCAGCACTCCGTGGGTTATCGGATGAAAGCTAAGTGCTGACAAACACCAGGCAAGGAGTTCCCAACAGCTTCCCCTTCGTACCGCGGGACCCAGGCGTCCGGGAGGGACCCAGGAGTTCTAGAAGGAGCCAGATATCCAGGAGGGACCCAGGAGTTCGGGAAGGACCCAGGAGTTTGTTTGGGATCGAGCCACCCAGGAAGGACCCTGGAGTCCGGGAGTGACTTCCAAACAACGCATCCCTTCATCTTCTGTCTCCTCTTGCTGTGCAGAAGGATCTAAAACTTGAACAACATCCCCTCGTTTTGCTGATTGTTGAAACAGGTCAAATAACATGAAATATTGAAGCAGATACTGAGGTGCTGCAACAATCGCAATTTTCCCTATTTACTGTAAGAGCGTGAAAACAAACACATGTAGAAACAATTTCCTCCGCACTCAGCAGCGTTATTTCTAATTAAGATGGTGGCAGAATCAGGCACAATAAAATGTAACGGAGCATGGAGTGTAACATAATCCGCTTTTGAGCTTCTAATTCTAAAATTACCACCACAACCACAAAAAATAGACAAGTTACCCCAAACTGATGCACACGAATACCCCCAAACTTGTCCAGAGCTCCTCAAGACAATCAATATCAACCACTAAGAGGTACAAGGTTTCTCCTTCTCTTGACTTTTCATAATAAGCCCATAAATAATGTCAGAAACAAACCTTGACAGGTTTAATATCCCATTTTCCAAAACCTAAGGAATTGAGAAGACTATATGGGATATTATCTATATATTCCACTTGACCATAAAAATACACACATTGCAATCACTTGTAATATCTTTAGGCATTTTACCACCTCCACGTCCCACCCTATGTATTCAGATTATTTCAAATTATCAACACAATCTAAAATGACTGTTCAGCACCAAGTTATTCTGGTTATTCCTCATCAACCATGTTGGACGGCAACAAATTTCCTCCCTTGCACCTTATTTGATCTTATAATCACATTAATCTGAAATCAAGATTTTGGGGTTTGATCTCAAATACCCTCGAAATAAAAATCGGTGGGAACAAAACCGGTTTAAGGCAGTTAAGAGGTTTAATAGACTCATTTTACATATACTTTATGTTCTGTTCTTAAAATTGATATGAACTTACTTGATGAACTCATGATCGACCCTTATTTAATTCCCCCCCAGTTTGTGGCCACTGAGTCGGTCCTCGACCTTTCTTAATTTGATTTGATAAGAAAAAATACATTTATAGCCTTTAAGTCTTGACTTAACATATTAGATCAACATAAGAAGCAAATGTTTCAAACTTAAACTCAGCTTTTATTACCCATCCTGTGGTTTTTTTGTGCTGTCATTTGTAATTCATTAGTGTCATTTCCTTCTTTTCATATATTCAAACCAAGTTCTGACTTGATTTCTACCCTTTCAAAGAATTCCTGCAGTCACATCAAATGTTACCCTCTTTAAAACTGTTTTCATAAGAGATATAAACCCACGTTGTGGCGAAGTTTAAAAAGCCATGGGGTTAAACTGGAAAACACTGCGTCAAATCCCAATTCCACCGAAACCGAGTCCAGAAAACGATCCACACTGAGCCAAACTCCACCAGACTCGTCTGAAAGCAAAGGGATTTGTCTGTTCTAACGCGAGGATTTAATGAGTCAAGACAACAATTAACACTCAAACGAAGTTCAAATGGCCTGATATTCTGAGCTGCAGATATAGGCTTGGCTTTAAAAACAAAACTGCCCACAGTTCTCTCAAGGCTGCACTAGAGATTTACATTAAAGCTGCATTGCTCTCAAATATTTAATGTGTTCAGATGGCACAAAGAGCGAGGTTTGGGGGTTGGTTTTATTTTCAGAAATGGCCCTTCCTGCCGATACTGCTTTCACAGAATCACAGAGTGTCAGGGGTTGGAAGGGCCCTGGAAAGCTCATCCAGTGCAATCCCCCCATGGAGCAGGAACACCCAGATGAGGTTACACAGGAAGGTGTCCAGGTGGGTTGGAATGTCTGCACAGAAGGAGACTCCACAACCTCCCTGGGCAGCCTGGGCCAGGCTCTGACACCCTCACCCCCAAGAAGTTGCTTCTCAGATGTCAGTGGAATCTCCTGTGTTCCAGTTTGCCCCCATTGCCCCTTGTCCTGTCACTGACTGTCACCAGAAGAGCCTGGCTCCATCCTCCTGACACTGCCCCTTTCCATATTGATCCCCAGGAATGAGTCCCCCCTCAGTGTCCTCTTGTCCAGCTCCAGAGCCCCAGCTCCCTCAGCCTTTCCTCACACAGGAGATGCTCCACTCCCTGCAGCATCTTGGTGGCTGTGCTGGACTCTCTGCAGCAGTTCCCTGTCCTGCTGGAACTGAGGGGCCACAACTGGACACAAGATTCCAGGTGTGGTCTCCTCAGGGCAGAGCAGAGGGGCACGAGAACCTCTCTGACCTACTGACCACCCCCTTCTAACCCACCCCAGGTACCATTGGCCTTCCTGGCCACAAGGGCCCAGCTCATGGTCATCCTGCTGTCCCCAGGTCCCTTTCCCCTACGCTGCTCTCCAACAGGTCATTCCCCAACTTACACTGGAACCTGGGGTTGTTCCTGCCCAGATTCAAGACTCTACACTTGCCCTTGTTCTATTTCATTACATTTTTCCCGTCCAACTCTCCAGCCTGTCCAGGTCTCTGATGGCAGCACAGCTTCCAGTGTCACCACTCCTCCCAGCTTGGTGTCACCAGCAAACTTGCTGACAGTCACTCTATTCCCTCATCCAAGTCATTGATGAATATATTGAATAATACCGGCCCCAGCACTGACCCTTGAACACTGCACTAGATCCAGGCCTCAACTGGACTCTGCCCCATTGACCACGACTCTCTGGCTTCTTCCCTTCAGCCAGTTCACAGTCCACCTCACTAACGGCTAAACCTTTGACAGCATTCAGTTCATCTTGATCTTAATCTTTGTTTTATCTCCCAAAGGACTGAAAGGCTCTCCAGCTTTACAAGAAGAAAAAGCCTTCAGTCTGAAGACAAACTACGGAAAGTTTTAACACACTGGAATATTCCATAGCAACCGTTGCCTGGAGTCCATCATTCCTCTGAAATCAGCAATTTCTTACCGCAGAAGTCAGATTTCTTTTATTGTCCTTTTTCAGAAAATTTGGTGAGTGTTGGTTTTATTCTCTCAACCATTTTTACTTCATCCTGGAAGAAATTTCTCCTTGGCGGTATTATTATCAGTAGCCACGACAATAAGTATCACTCACCTACAGCTCTGAAAGGTGTTTCAATTACAAGGAAAGCAGTCCAAAAGTATTTCTCCCCACAGCCTTTTCCAGGGCTGACTCAGAAACAAAATGGGAATTGGAAGGTAGAAGAACCTTATACAAATGTCCCTTGAAAAGTTAAATATACTTTGGCTTCATCCAGCTCCTCAAAGCAGAAACCATCAAGCTCAGATGTTGCAGGGCTACAAAAATCAAGTCTAAGATAATAGTAAATGATACGGGGAATTAACAATTAACTAATTAACACTTAAAGAACTAACTTAAAGAACTAAAGAGCCAACACTTAGAGTACAACCCTTCTGAGTTTCCAGAAATCAGTCAAATTAAGTGTAATTATCACAACTTCATGAGCAAAATCATTGTGTGCACATACAAAAGTAAATTTGTTTAAATGCACGGATCCCTTAAAAGCAAATGGCTCTAAAAAACACTTATGAAGATACTCAATTATTGAAATATCTATTACAAAGCCTTAATTATAAAGATATTACAACAGCTGAAAAGGAGACGTTACAATAACCTATAAACCACAAATTGCAATGGCCCTCCCTCATTCTTAAGCAAATTCTCATCATAAAAAGGCTCAAAGGTGGTCTTTTGGGCAGCTTTAATAAATGCTTTGTTTTAAAAATATTATGGACTAAACACAATGGATTTCTGAGATTGTATCGGTTGCAATTAGGTTTGTGGTATATAATAAAACTCCTTTCATTCAGCTGCCAAAAATAATCATTTTTAACGTCTTTTTGATAGGCCTTGTTTGGGAGATGCAAAACGACAACGCGAGCAAATTGACAGGAATAATAATAATAATAATAATAATAATAATAATAGCTATAAAGGAAGCTAGAGCACTTAGACTCTATCTGGAGGTTTTCCAATAAATCAATTCCTAGAAACATTCCAATTGTTGCCTAAGACTTAATCCATTGACTTGAACCCAAAGGAGTTCACACCCTGTTTCAAGCGCAACCCACCAAAACTCCAGGCTCTGTAGCAAATTATTTAGGGAAAACAACTAAAGATCGATCATTTGCACACAGTAATTTTTATTTTAATATGAGAAACCACCGCTCGACCAAACCCACCCCATAAAAACCCAAAGTTAGTAACAAAGTCAAGCCAACAGATTTAAAAATCCATCTTTTTGACATGATCAGATTACTAAAAATTGTGCTGCGCTATTAAGGATCGCTCAATAATTGCTCATTAAAATAGGTATTTTTTCGGTACAGGACGATGCTAGATTTTTGAATTTTTCTTCTTCACATGAAGCATCTTGCACACATTTATTAATCCTCAAGCCTGCAGAGAAACCTGTCAATAATTTGCAGACACAAGAGAAATGGAGGTCAATCAGTTTTCACCTGAATTTCCCAAATATTCCTTAATTCTTAACGCAAAACCTGAAGCAGCCAGAGATGTTTTCCTGAAGACCTGAAAATATTGTGGCAGCTCGACCAACACAACCCGCTGTCCCCCAAAGCCCCACGCAACCCCAAAGTTGGTTGCCTTTCCAAATATGACATCCACGGAGGGAATTTCGGACTTTTTCTGTGCATGTTCATCCCCAGGTCCCCGGGAAATCAGGAGGAGATGTGGGGTCACACTTGGGACTCCACAGCCTGTTTCTGCTCTTTAACTCAGAGACAACTCAAAGCAATAACTCAGGTGTCCTGGTTTTGTTAAAACCAAGTTTCTCTTTTAGTAAATTTGCCTGTCAGCTAAAGCTTTCAGATTAGCTGCGTTTTCCTGGAGAACCAGATACGTGTTTTGGTGAACACAGCAATGGAATGCGAGGTCATTGATAAGGATGGATGCACATCTCACCAGAGGGGCAACGACAAACAGGGGACCAAAAACTGACCAACGGAGTATAACATCCCATTCACGGGATAATTCGTATAAAAGTGGGAGACAGGAGGATCTTGTCCCTTTTCCTCATGGCGACATTAGGAGAGGACCTTGTGAGTCGCCCTGCAAACTGAGGCCAGTGACAGACTGAATCCAGTTCCATTGGTTGCAGAGTCCAGTCCAGGACTTCAGGTGCCAGGACTTTCAAGACTGGTTTTGTATATTTTGTATTATTTCCTCTATTTTATCAGTAGCATTAGTAAAACATCTTTAATTTTCCCAACTCTCTTCTCTCTGTCCTTCTTTCCCTCCCCATCGCCTGTCCTGAGTGGGAAGAGGGGAGAGGGGGTTAACAATACATCTGCCACGGGTTTATTGTCACCCCGCAATCCAAACCCTCGACATCAGGTTTTGCCTTTTGAACTGATCTGAGATTTTCGGCAGAGATTTTTGCAGACAGACGGACACGTGATGTCCATCATCGGCCTGCAAGGACCACCTTGGGAAAACACAAATATATGTAACTGTGACACGGGGTTATTCACCCATTAAACTATTTATTTACACCTACTCACATCCCAGATTGGTTTCTACAAAGAGCATGTAAATGGGAAAACACGCATGTTTTTCAAAAGCCATTGGTTGTTTTTCCAAATATCACTCCCTGCCTGAGTACAGCTGAGTCACGACAAGGGGGATGTGAAAGCACACATTTCTGTTTCTCATTTTGTTATCCCAGTTCCTAAATTGACTGTGGCATCTTCACGAGACACGCAGCAAAGCTCTTACGCTTTTCAAACTTCTCCCACTTTGCAAGCGTCCAACAAGTGTATTTACAATACTGTTTACGTTTGTTGAAGTCAGACCACTCTAGGTTTGCCAGAATTCCTCACTTCAGACACCAGAGAAGTCTGTAATCACAACCCAAAGCGACACAACCCAAAGCGACACAACCCAAAGCGACACAACCCAAAGCGACACAACCCAAAGCGACACAACCCAAAGCGACACAACCCAAAGCGACACAACCCAAAGCGACACAACCCAAAGCGACACAACCCAAAGCGACACAACCCAAAGCGACACAACCCAAAGCGACACAACCCAAAGCGACACAACCCAAAGCGACACAACCCAAAGCGACACAACCCAAAGCGACACAACCCAAAGCGACACAACCCAAAGCGACACAACCCAAAGCGACACAACCCAAAGCGACACAACCCAAAGCGACACAACCCAAAGCGACACAACCCAAAGCGACACAACCCAAAGCGACACAACCCAAAGCGACACAACCCAAAGCGACACAACCCAAAGCGACACAACCCAAAGCGACACAACCCAAAGCGACACAACCCAAAGCGACACAACCCAAAGCGACACAACCCAAAGCGACACAACCCAAAGCGACACAACCCAAAGCGACACAACCCAAAGCGACACAACCCAAAGCGACACAACCCAAAGCGACACAACCCAAAGCGACACAACCCAAAGCGACACAACCCAAAGCGACACAACCCAAAGCGACACAACCCAAAGCGACACAACCCAAAGCGACACAACCCAAAGCGACACAACCCAAAGCGACACAACCCAAAGCGACACAACCCAAAGCGACACAACCCAAAGCGACACAACCCAAAGCGACACAACCCAAAGCGACACAACCCAAAGCGACACAACCCAAAGCGACACAACCCAAAGCGACACAACCCAAAGCGACACAACCCAAAGCGACACAACCCAAAGCGACACAACCCAAAGCGACACAACCCAAAGCGACACAACCCAAAGCGACACAACCCAAAGCGACACAACCCAAAGTTGTTGATGGTGGATTTGGAAACAGAAGCTGAGCTTAAATCAACCTGCAAACTTAGAAAAAATGAAACTAAACCCAAGCTCTTCCTTGAGCTGATAGTTAAGATTCCTCCGATGGAGCTTCAGGAGCCAAAACGATTTAGCAGTAGCTCCTCTCAAGGGTTTTACATGTTCAATACGACCCTGCTCCAAATCCTCGCTACTCCAACTCTGCTTTTGAGATGCGTCATCTCACTGTTCGCAGCCAAACATTCAGTGCGATTCATAAGCCTCCACTTTTCCCTCTTCTATTAAATCCCCCCTGATAAATTGACAATGCTTCCTGCTCAGATTAGCACTGGGGGATTTGTGAGGATGCAAATGAAGCGTTCTTTGGGTTCCCCATCCTGGCTGGGACGTCAACGCCATTGCCAAATGTCAACGCAATTGCCAATCAATTCCTCCTTTGCCAGGGGCACAGTTTGCGTGATTTATTCTCTCCTGGCTCCACTATGAACGTTTTCTTTTAACATATATTAGGGAGTACAAATTAAGCAGCGTTTGATTGGTTGCCATGTTATAGAGAAACTACAAATAACGTTCTTAGTCCAGCTCTAAATACAAGACTCCATTTCCTGCCATTTTTAGCGGTTTTAAAGGCTCAAATCGACACAGGTATTTGGCAGCTGAACAACACACGCGTCTCTGGAGGACGCAGATACTGATTCTAACAAAACCACCCCACCACACACGCTCTGTTTGATTTTCAGTAACTTATTAAAGCTCTAGTCCCACCGGCTTCCAGCTGATGACAATAGAAAGTACATAGTGCATCTGATGATCTCTTTGCTTTTCCATTTACTGCCACTCGGGTTTAAGAAATGTAAATTATCAGAGATCAGGCCAAGATTACTTCTACTGGCCACTGACACACAGTCCAACTTTACATGAGAAAGCAATTATATGTTGGATTTAAACAACGCTCTTCTATGCATTTCACCGAATTTTTCTCATTTCTGTCACTGTTAAAACCACTTTTTTTTCCCCAGAAAACAAGTAATGATTGACTATAGATGTCCAGTAATGCATTTTGCCTTTTCCTGCACCCCTTTATTTTGTTTCATGCACGCATTTCTCACTTTCTCCCCTTGCAAATAATAAATTAACCACAACTGTAACTCTATCAAGCATTCATTTCAAGAATTCATTTCATTACAAATCAACAAACTGTGCCCTGCTCAATCATTTTGCAGATTTAAATTCCTCCTGTTCCATAATAAGATATGAGAAGAACCGAAACAGTTCACAGGCGCATTAATTGCTGACACATCGTTTAGAGCAGGAAGCAAATGCAGGAAGCGCTGGGTTTGCAAAGAATCTTCCCAGCATGGTGAAATCAGCCTTATTTTATAGATGATGGCAATTACGTTGAAATAATATTTATTATTTTTTAAATTGAAAGCCCTCTGTCAAGGCTTCCATTTCCTCGTCATTAGCCACATTTAATTTACAAAACATGACCTTCCTAATTCAAAAATCTTACCTGGCATCTCCTTTGGAAAGGTTGGTGTTCACGGGGTGAAGTATAACCTTGTTTGCATCCACATCCACCACACACTTTGTATGCAGATCGAGCTCTACGAAGAAACGAGAAGAAGGATTATATACCCCATTCCTTCCTCCAGCACCAGATTTATTCATGCACCCATCAGCTGGAGAATAGAAACAGGACTATTGCCAAATCCCACTTGTAGAGACGCTCTGACGGGATGGATCCAGTCCAGCTCTTTTCAAACTGAGAAAGGGCACTTTTGCTTTCACCCAAGGACAATCAGCATCTACAAGGCAATTTCTGCGGGGGAAAAGAACCATGGTGATGCAGCGATGCCAATTCTCAGTCCTGGGGTGCCCGGTCTGAGAACTTCAAGTCACGGCAAAAATAACCAAGGTGTGAATGCGTAGAAAAGGGCTTGTCCTTCCCCACTGGGAAAGCCCAGCTCTTCCCAATGACTCTGAGCAACGGGATGTATACTATGAGTAATAAGAATATTTGGAATGTGTGAGAATTCTCAGCCACGGAGGCGGGGAAAACAAAATAGAAGCTTGACAAGCATCCAAGGTATCCACCCAATGACAAATGGAGTTAGATATGAAAAAATAAAGCACAGAGGCACTTGGAATCAAAGTCACTGCCTACAGACATAAGGGCTTGGATATAGGTCCGGTCCTACGTTCTTAGCAGTGATGCTGACCCTGGAAAGCAAGACTGCAGATCTTAACTACTGTACAGCACCTTGACTTCTTGCTGCTCTTAAATAACATAATAAGAGGATGTTTCTTTTATTGATGTGTTTTGAAAGAAACGCTACAGCCTTTTGCTGCTTGCAAAAAATCCTTCCAAACAAAATTGCCCCTCTGCTGTTAAATCGCGCTTTTACAGAGGAAGAGGCGGACAAGGTTCAGAAGCTGGTGTTTATTTTCATCTCTCTCCACGCCCTGAAAGCAAATTCATCCATATGCAATACATGCTTGCTCAGATGAAATTCTATTCTTCCTACACCCTGTATCTGACGATCCACTTTATCTGGGTCTGGCTGGTTAGTGATTAACATTGTGTTGCGCTGACCTGCTTTTCCTCAACTACTGAAGGTTTTTACACGCTGCCTCCCTTGTGCAAAGCATAAGGTATATGCACTCCATATATAAGCAGTCGCTCACCTTCCACCACCACTGTGCTCAGACTCCTCTGTAAGGCACTTTAAGTTGCTTCAATAGCAACGAATTGCTGTATCAGCTCCTGGCGCCCCATGAAACAAACCCCTAAGAACACCCGTATTCAGGCTCTTTGCTGGGTTATGTATCTCGACAGCCTTAAGGCTGCTTATCCCAGTTACCTTGGCAAAATGCTCACACGGCAGCTCTCCCTTCGGCTGAAAAAACAGCTTAAATCCTGTTTTAATAGCACATCGTATACTTTCTACAAATCCCATGACTAAGCACGTTCTTCAACTGCTTTCTGATTTCTTCCGGTAAGTTGAGAGATGAATCTTAAAATCCTATCGTCATCACTTCCACTTCATTAAGCTGTTAATATTACTAAAGCAGGTTAGTCTTACAGACAAATCACCTCTCTGCTCTTTGGGGTTTGATCACACATGGACTCCACCCTTATTTTACTAGTTATTGGTAATCAGAGCCCTCGCTGTCCCTGAACAAAATGAGGATGCTCCAACATAAGGTAATGGTACCCATCTAAAAACACTGAGTGGTTTGTCTTGTAGCAAGGACTCCTTTGTCCAGCCTTGCTAATATTATTTCTTTCCACTATCCACACGTTGGGTCTGTGTGTTTGTTCACAAAAAACAAGAGCACAAGTTGCCCACTGTCAAACTTTGGAGGTTGATCACAAATCTCGCACCTCGACAACACTTCAAATCTCACCTATTACCATCGCCAACCCGCTTCTACCTTCAGTCATTACCAAGCAAACAGGCTCATTTGCTTCATCCAATCAGGAAACTAATCAGCTAACTGCTTTGTGAAAATTTAAACCTCAACTCTTATCATTTCCACAAACATTTATTGCGGGGAATTAAAGCCTCTTGCACAGATTTGGAGTAAGAGAGCGGTGATGTGCATAATAAAAGGGTAACGCTTATCCCAGCCACTATTCCACATTTAAATTTCACAGCTGTAGGTGTGTTAAGCAAAGCTGGGCTGAGTGTAAGAATGATTAAGTCAGGTGCACCCAAGTTACTCAGAGTCTCTCCATGAGTTTTTAATTTGATTTGTGAAATGGAAGGTGAGGTTTGAAGGCCTGTTCTGGTTTTGTTAAAACCAAGTTTCTCTTTTAGTGAATGTGCCTGTCAGCTAAAGCTTTCAGATTAGCTGCGTTTTCCTGGAGAACCAGATCCATGTTCTGGTGAACACAGCAATGGAATGCGAGGTCATTGATAAGGATGGATGCACATCTCGCCAGAGGGGCAACGACAAACAGGGGACCAAAAACTGACCAACGGAGTATAACATCCCATTCATGTGATAATTCATATAAAAGTGGGAGATCACGAGGATCTCATCCCTTTTCCTTATGGCAACATTAGGAGGGGACCTTGCGAGTCGCCCCTGCGAACTGAGGCCAGTGACAGACTGAATCCAGTTCCATTGGCTGCAGAGTCCAGTCCAGGACTTCGGGTGCCAGAGCAGTTGCCGGGACTTTCAAGATTGGTTTTGTATATTTTGTATTATTTTCTCTATTTTATCAGTAGCATTAGTAAAACATGTTTAATTTCTCGAACTCTCTTCTCTCTGTCCTTCTTTCCCTCCCAATTGCCTGTCCTGAGTGGGAAGCAGGGGAGAGGGGGTTAACAATACATCTGCCACGGGTTCATTGTCACCCACAATCAAAACCCACGACAAGGCCATTCTTCCCATTTCCCTTCATTTTTCAACTCCTCACTAAAGTTTAAAGACAAAAAGAAGACCGGGATAGAAGCAACACAGATGCTGGCTCAAACCACACGTTCCTGTGTAAATCCGAATTGACCGCACCTGTGATGAGCTTTACGAGCGTTGTAAAGAGAATTTGCATCACGAATACCCCGTGGGCTTTTCCACTATTCTAAGAAATTTGGTGTATTTCAAATCAAGATCAGGAAAAGCAAAAGCAGGATTCGGCAGGCACTGGTATATTCCCAACAGACAGAGAGTATTTGGGAATCCTGGAGGGAGGAGAAACGAGCATTTTGGAAAATACTGGACATTTTCAACCCCAGCGATACCGGAGCTTTTGCAGCCACTACCCTAAAAACTCAACCCAACTTAAGGTTATTGTATTTGAGAACCGAACACAACGATCCTAATCAATAGCTTTTACAGAGCAGTTTGAAATAATCTTCAATTTACTTACTGTATCGTCTTTCATTTTATCCACAACTTATTAAATCGGGCCTACCCATCGTAACACCTTTTAGTACAACAGCCACGGTAGCTGAAAAGTCTGTTACAACTTACTTGACCTTCCTTTTTCCCCCTCTTTATATGCTCTTTTTTTTTCACATGTTATAACATTAATTAAAGGAAAGCATTTCGAGTTCATCAAGAGCCTCTATTTCCACATATTTTTTCCCATCAGATTTCAATTTAAGAAAGTAGTTTGTGATGGTTCACAGTTTTTCAGCCCAAAAATGTTAATGTTAATCCCAAACTGGTTGGGTTGAAGGAAGCTCTGGAGACCATCCCATCCAACGCACTCGCTAACGCAGAGTCACCTAGACATATCAAATAATTCAAATAAGAAATAAAATACCATTTGATCCTAAACCGCGCTGAAATGAAGGTGTGAAGCTGGTGTTATAACACAGGTTGAATAAAAGTTGTGATGGACTCATCCTGGTCCCACTGCAGGTTTAGGGCAGCTGCACCTAAAGCCAACTCAAGTATAACAAATCAAATGTGAAAGGTTCCAAGTGCACGCACTAAGCTCATAAGCCAAAACTGGCCTCAAATACAAAAGCTCAAAATAATCTCCAGTACAGACCGAGACGACAGAAATTTTATATTTTAAATTGCTGGTAGATTTTTCAGGGGATTAACATTCCCTTGAAGGTTAGAACTGGAATGTTGTGGCCTGAGCCTTCAATTGCACTGAGTACGAAATGAAAGTTGGGGTTTTTTGTACCTTTCTTTCTGGTCTAAAACCCAAAACAAATGGCAATAACACACAGAAATGTTTAAACAGCAACAAAAATATTTAAATGTGTATTTATCACCTAATAAAGAAGCTGTTGTTTGGGTTTTCATTTTTAAAACGAAATATGAAAACAAGTTCAAAGTCAACAGGTCAAGTCTCTGTGCCAATGTTTGTTGCCTTAGAGTGACTTTTCCCTTTGCTACACAGAAGTCACCACAAATAAAGGAAAAACTAACTGACTATATGAGTGAAAATACATCTCAATGACAATGCTAAGAGCTTAAATGAAAAAAAAAAATAGTTTATGCCATAACACTTTTAGGCCATTAATTATAAGGCATAGTAATGGATCCGTTCTTAAATATAGAGTAATTTGACTTGTCCCTTAAGTCTATCAACATGAGCATCTTTCAAGCTTCTCTGCTATATATATATATATGTGAACTACACAAATAAAACTCATGAAATTTTCAGTTTGCGGCAATTAAAGTTAATTAAATATGTATGAGTGCATCTGGAAGGGCAAACAGCACTATCTAATCTTGATGACGAAGTGCAAGTCAACTCAAATTCATGAGCGCGTTGAATGCAAACGTCTCCTCCCATGTTAACGCTACCTTGTCCGAGTGGTAAAAAATAATCACACAGAATCAACTGGCTTGGAAAAGACCTCAGAGATAATTATTCAACCTTTTGTTGTTTCATTCGTTAAGGCCTTCGGAGTTAACAGGAATGAAACGCAACAGCGTTTGCTCTGCCACCGAGCCCCAAAAGCCGAGATATTGTAGGACTACTCACTGTGTATATCTGACCTTGTGTTGAGTTCTGCAAGCAAACGTGAAACCAGAGCAGCAGGGTAATCTCACGCCGCTTTAGGCTAAGTCTAAAGGTGTCATTAGCACAAGAATCGTTTGCCTTTGTGGCACTGGGCTGATGAGTAGTGGGGAGTGAGCCTGTAACACCTTAGCAGCTCTTAAAACACAATTGTTCCACTAAGAAACTCAAGATGAAACACCAGCCCTACATGCCTTACCCGTTTGTCACCCGATCTCTGCGTTAATCCTGCTCGTACTACAAACACGGCTTAAAGGTTCCTGACAATCACCAGGAAAATTAAAAACTTGAGGTGCTCGCTGATGACACGGATGACGGCGATGAAAAGTCCTGCATTTTGCATATTGCCATCAGCATACGACGGGTGTCATTTCATCCTTTCCAACGCCATCATTAATCTTGTAAGAGCGCTTGCACAAACTCTAATTTATAGATAAGTCGTTGCTGTTGTAATTTCCAGTGGGGGGAAAAAACCAAAGAAAAACAGAGGAACAACCCCCATCTCCTCAAAACCATTTCAAGCAACTGGAAACACAACCTCGGCTAAAGAAGGATGTAAAATTACCACCCAATGCTGCACTCAGAGGCAAATCCCCTCCTTAAAAACACTGGAGACTTTATCATCAAAGCACAACAGGATGCGTGTTTGAACACAGAGATCAGTCTGGATGAATTTACACATAAACATCATAAATATCTAAGAGTATTTTTACAGTGGTCCCACACAAATCTACCTGGCAAAGCCACCAGGTTGGCTGCTTCTATTGCTACTCAATAAATCACTTTGTGGTATGAGCATTGCACAGTATTTACCTGACACAGAATGAATTTCTGCTCAATGGAGCCAAAACCGGCAACGTTTGTAAAAGTAAATCCCATGCAACTCCGAGATACAACAGCAGAAGAGCTTTTAGTACCATAAACGTACAGATCACCACTTTGCACGAGGATGAAGCCGGACCCTCAATACTATCACCCTGAATAACCGATATTTGGTATGGAAATCCCTTCAACACACACGCAAGGAACCTATTGCGCTTTTATGAGCTGTATAACTTAGTAACAGTTTAACACACTGCTTTTATTAACCTAATAAACCCTCGCCTTAAGAAATTCATAATTCAAACACTAAAGACAAACCACCAGCACCACAAATAAACACTGGGAAGGTTTTAAAGCTTAAATTCCAACAGTCGTAATGGTCTGAGAGGTTTGCGGCTTTAGGCCGAGGGAAGGAAAGAACGTTACTCGTGAGCCTGAAGAAAACAAATAGTTGAGTCAGGTCTAAAGCCCCAGAACTTCACACAAACTCAACTGAGAACAAAGTGCAGATTGGAGAACTTCCGAGAAGGCCTTGGAGCCCATTAAAAAGGCAAAGCCGCCCAAGCCTCACACCTGGCTATAAGAAAATCTTCATTTCATTTGTAACATTTAATTTAAAAATTAAAAATAAAAAATAAATATTAAAAAAATAAAAATTTTTTAAAAGTTAAATTTTAAATCTTTAAAAAATTAAATCTTTAAAAATTTTAAAAAGTGCCATTTTAAAGATTTAAGAAATTTTTTAAAGTGACATTTTAAAGATTTAAGAAATTTTTTAAAGTGACATTTTAAAGATTTAAGAAATTTTAAAAAGTGACATTTTAAAGATTTAAGAAATTTTTTAAAGTGACATTTTAAAGATTTAAGAAATTTTAAAAAGTGACATTTTAAAGATTTAAGAAATTTTAAAAAGTGACATTTTAAAGATTTAAGAAATTTTAAAAAGTGACATTTCAAAGATTTAAGAAATTTTAAAAAGTGACATTTCAAAGATTAAAAACATAAAAAAGTGAAATTTTAAAAGATTAAAAGATTTTTAAAGCTAAATTTTAAAGATTTAAAAATTTTAAGTTACATTTTTAAAATTTAAAGATTTTAAATATTAAATATTTAAAATTTTTTAAAATATTTTTTTAAATTGAAAATTTTAAAATGGAAAATTTTAAATTTTAAAATGGAAAATTTTAAATTTTAAAACATTTTTTAAAAATTCTAAAAATCTAAAAATATACATTTTAAAATTTTTAAAATCTTATTTTAATCTTAACTTTACCATTCAGTAGGTAAGAAAAGCACAGTCTCCCTGTTTCCCCCAGACCTGTGCAGCTCAGTGTTAGGATATTCCCCAGCAAGGCAGAAGCTCCAAGTCCATTTACTGCTCTAAATGTACATTCTCCCATCATTTTTTATCCCCCCTTTGCTTTCAGCGCTTCTTCCCCACATACATTTTCTGCAGAACTCAGTCTGTAGCTGGAAACAGCCTGAAGACCCCGTGCACGAACATATATAGAATATACACCAGGAGCCAGAGGTGAAATATCCATCCTGCAGGATCCAAAACTTGACCGAACGAGGCTTTCGAGAGCTTGAACAAAACGCAGATTTGGGTTAAAACCCCTCAATAACGACATCAATTCTGTCTCCTCTGTGAGGATTTGGAGGGAAAAATCCACCCTACGCGTCCCTTGGACTTTTGCCTCACCCCTTGGCTCAAGTTGCTTTTTCACCCTCGCTTCCTCATAGCCTAGAACAAGTTTTTTCTAATTAAAACACGCATTAAACATTTAAACCCACGCCCGCGCCACGGTGTGATTAACACAACCCTGAGGCGAGTTTCGCTGAGGGGAAACAAATAAACAACCCAACGCAATAAATTAAATATTTCCTTGTCAATTCAGGCGTCCTCTTCCATGTTTTTGTGTTTGGTTTTGTGTGGTTTGTCCTTATAGTGGCTCTGTCAACGCTGTCCCACTCGGTCACCAGGGCTGAGAGAGATGAGGGATCATTTACCACACGGAAAAATACAGAAAAATAAGGATTTGTCCCCAAAACTCCAGCAAGCAGGAAGAAGGAAGAGCAGGGCTGTAAAAAGCAGGTGTAGGAAGCGCGGAGGGGGGTGGATCCAGAGGGGAGGAGGCTAAAAAACTATATATATATATATATATTTTTAAAGTCTTAAAACGGGGCGAGTTGAGGAAAAACGTCAGGAGTGAAGGCAGCTCGGCTTCACCCCCAAACCTACCTGTACCTACGCACAGGAGTAAATAAGTAAATAAATACACATATATGGATATATATGAAGCACCCCCCGCCGCGGCAGGACACACCGATACGCCTCAGCCACGCACACCTGCCCCTATAGACACCTATGGGCCGCCCGCCTCCCCCGGCCTCCCGCACCCCTCAGGCCCGACCCCTCACACACACACACGGGACAAGGGGGGTCTCACCTCGGCGGTTCATGGGGCGGACGCGCACCGCCACCTTCACTTTGGAGTCCCCCATCGCGCCGCTCGCCGTCCCCGGTGCCCCCAGCCCTGCTCGGCTTCCGTCTGCGGAGGGACACCCGGGGCGGAGCGCGGAGACCGGGAGGAGGCGCCGTGCGTGACCAACGCCCGCCCGGACTACAGCTCCCGGCGTGCACCGCGCAGCCCCGCCCATCCCGCTGCCGGCGCGCCGCCGCGGTGCACGCTGGGAGTTGTAGTCCTGACCGCGGGCACGCTTGCAGGGAACGCGTTGCATGCTGGGATATGTAGTCCTAGAGAATCGGGGGGTGGGGCCCGTGTGGTGTTTGTGGGTGAGTTTGTAAGGTATGTTTACCGAAAAACTGTGGTTTTTACACCACTGAGGACCTGGCGCCTGAGCCCAGCGGGGGGAAGGACCGAGAGACATCGGACTATGAGTCCTTAATGTAAAACACAGTATTTTCCTTGAATATATACTGATACCTGTATACATACTGATACCTCTATACATACTGATACCTGTATTTACAAGTTAATTTGGGGGAAGTACAGAGAGACATCAGACTACGAATCCTTAATGTAAAACACAGGCTTTTCCTGGAACATATACTGATACCTGTATACATACTGATACCTGTATTTACAAGTTAATTTAGGAGGAAGGACTGAGAGACATCGGACTATGAATCCTTAATGTAAAACAAAGTCTCTTCCCGGAATATATACTGATACCTGTATACATACTGATACCTGTATTTACAAGTTAATTTAGGGGAAGTGTAGCCAAAGTACCAGGAATCCATATCTTAAACAGACTGATAAGGGGGAGGGTATTGTATGTAGTCTGTAAACCCTGAAGTACCAACCAATGGGGAACAGGGGAGGGAAACTGCAGCCAGGATTTTGGGGGGAGTATAAACAGGTGCTGTTCCAGGCTCTGCCACCCTCACCCCAAACAAGTTGCTTCTCAAATTTAAGTGGAACCTCTTGTGTTCCAGTTTGCACCCATTGCCCCTTGTCTTATCACTGCTTGTCACCGAGAAGAGCCTGGCTCCATCCTCCTGACACTGCCTCTTTCCATATTGATCCCCATGAATGAGTCCCCCCTCGAGTCTCCTCTTGTCCAGCTCCAGAGCCCCAGCTCCCTCAGCCTTTCCTCACACGGGAGATGCTCCACTCCCTTCAGCATCTTGGTGGCTGCGCTGGACTCTCTGCAGCAGTTCCCTGTCCTGCTGGAACTGAGGGGCCACAACTGGACACAAGATTCCAGGTGTGGTCTCCCCAGGGCAGAGCAGAGGGGCAGGAGAACCTCTCTGACCTACTGACCACCCCCTTCTAACCCATCTCAGGTACCACAAGGGCCCAGCGCTGGCTCAGCCCACAGCCACTGCTACTTCCCGCTGGTCTCCCATCCAAGTACTGACCGGGCCCGACCCTGCTTAGCTTTCCAGATCAGATGAGATTGCATGTTCTCAGGGTACTATGGTGTATATATATATATATGTATATCTATGGTCTCCCATCCAAGTACTGACCAGGCCTGACCCTACTTAGTTTCCGAGATACAGGCGTTCTCAAGGTGCTATGGCTGCATATATATATATATGTATATTTAGGTATATAAATGGTCTCCCATCCAAGTATTAACCGAGCCCGACCCTGCTTAGCTTCCAAGATCAGATGAGATCAGGTGTTCTCAGGGTGGTATGGCTGTATATATTATATATATTATATATATTTTATATATATAAATGTATATGTATATAAAATTATATATATTTTTTATATATAAATGTATGTGTGTGTATATATATGTTCCTCAAGTATATCCTGATAGTATCTGATGATTTGAACAGTATTACAATTTATCCCCATTAGATAGCTCAACCACAGCTACTGATTGCAAAGACCGAGCATGAAACTATAACGTGAAGATGCAAAAAGAAGACAACCAAAAAAAACCACCTCATTTAAATGGTCACAGCTGAAAACCCTCGCAGCTGCTATTTTAGTTCAAAACAAGGGTTCTCTCTGCACTATTTTGAAAGGTCAGATTTCAGCAAGGAACGTGTTCTTAGGAGGAGCACCAGAGCATGCCAAGTGAGTGCCAGGGTTAGGAAGATGCCTTGAAGTTAAAAATAAGCAAAACAAGAAAAATAGGTAAAATAACAGCAGGTCAGACCAAGTACGGTAGCAAAACCTTAAAAATAAATGGGGTTTCTGTCCATAGCAGCCAAGGGTTTCTGGTCGGGAGAGGGAATGCACAGTTGGTTCTTGCACCTGTGAACATGGGATCCGGTTACAGAATGAAACTGGGCTCTGAATTTATTGTATTTTCCAGCTGGGGCCTCAGCAAACAGTTTCTGAAACCAAGTACATCTGCTATTAGCTATCATTGGTCTCTGTTTTATCTGGTATTAGTTATCTTTGCTCTCTGTTTTATCCTGTATTAGTTACCATTGGTCTCTCTGTTTTATCTGGTACTAGTCACCATTGCTCTCTCTGTTTTATCTGCTATTAGTTACCATTGCTCTCTCTGTTTTATGAAAAACTAAACAGCAGTTCTTTTGGGGAAAGGATCTTTTACCACCTTTTCATTTGCTAGAAAGAGGTGCTGGTGTGTTCGAAATACACAAACGATAATGAATGCAAACATACCCTTCTTGCAAGCTTTCCTGCTCAGAATATAGAAATTATTGTAAAACCTGCCAAATCGCCCTTTTAGTGTTCCTCCAGCTCTAACTGCCGAATGGAAACCAGATTCACCTATAATAGGTTCTACGTATTCCTTCAAATACGGTGATGTCCTCAGAGCCCCAGGAACCATGTTCGGCTTGGCTGTTGGCTCTATAGGGACTGTGGGAAGCGGAGGGGAGCACCTCAAGGGTCAGTGCTGGGTCCAGTATTATTCAATATATTAATCAACTACTTGGATGAGGGACTAGTGTGACTGTCAGCAAGTTTGCTGGTGACACCAAGCTGGGAGGAGTGGCTGACACTGGAAGCTGTGCTGCCATCAGAGACCTAGACAGGCTGGAGAGTTGGGCGGGGAAAACTTAATGACATAGAACAACGGCAAGTGTAGAGTCTTGAATCTGGGCAGGAACAACCCCAGGTTCCAGTGTAAGTTGGGGAATCAGCTATTAGAGAGCAGTGTAGGGGAAAGGGACCTGGGGGTCCTGGGGACAGCAGGATGAGCATGGAAAAGGGTTTAGTTCAGATACTGTCAGGATATACTTAAGGAACATATACATACATACATATATATCTATATATAATATATACAGCAATAGCACCCTGAGAACACCCGATCTCATCTGATCTGAAAAGCTAAGCAGGGTCGGGCTCGATTAATACTTGGATGGGAGATCATTTATATACCTAAATATAGATATATATGCAGTCATAGCACCTTGAGAAAGCCTGTATCTCGGAAGCTAAGCAGGGTCGGACCCGGTCAGTACTTGGATGGGAGACGGTAGATATACATAGATACATATACCCAGCCGTAGCACCCTGAAAACACCCGATCTCATCCGATCTGGAAAGCTAAGCAGGGTCGGGCTCGGTCAGTACTTGGATGGGAGACCAGCGGGGAATAGCGAGTGCTGTGGGCTGAGCCAGCACTGGGCCCGTGTGGTACCTGGGGGGTTACAAGGGCGTGGTCAGTAGGTCCGGCTCTTCTCCCCCTTCCTCGTTACTGTAATGAAGGGCTGACTTCCCAGATGAGCTCTGCCCATGAAATGCTCATTTAATTAACAAAGCGTCCCGGGGGGTGAGGCATTAATTGTCCTTCCCGTTCATTCGTGGGCTTTCTGAACGCAACGCTATTTTCAGCAGTTATTTCTATATACACCTAGTCCCGAACTCTTGGGTCTGTCCCTAATTCCTGTGTCCTTCTCGAGCTCTTGGGTTCTCCCGAACTCGTGGGTCCCTTCTGTGAACTCCCGGATCCTTCCCTGAACTCCCAGGTCCCTTCCCGAATTCCTGGGTCCCCACTACGAACTCCTGGGTCGCTCCCGAACGCCTTATTCCCTCCCGAACTCCTGGGTCCTTCCCGAACTCCTGGGTCCCTATACAACTCCAGGGACGCTACCCGATCTCCTGTGTCCTAAGTCCCTCCCAGAACTCCAGGAACCCTCCCTGAACTCCTGGGTCTTCCCCAGAACTCCCAGGTCCTTCCCAGAACTCCTGGGTCGCTCCCGAACCCCTTTCTCCTTCCCGAACTCCTGGGTCCCTCCTGAACTCCTTGGTCTTTCCAGAACTCTTGGGTCCTTCCGATAACTCCTGGCACTCTTCCTGAACTCCTGGGTCCCTCCCCCGAACTCCTGGGTCCTCCCCCGAACTCCTGGGTCTCTGGAGTATTCCTGCGTCCCTCCTGTATTCCTAGGACTCCCCCGAACTCCTGAGTCACCTCTCGAACTCCTGGCTTCCTCACAATATCCTGGGTCCCTCCCCGAATTCCTGAGTCCCTCCACAGCTCCTGGGTCCCTTCCCAAACTCCAGGGGTCCTTCCTCGAACTTCTGGGTCCCTCTAGACCTCCAGGTACCCTCCCGATCTCCTGGGTCCATCCCCGAACTCCTGAGTTCCCTCCTGGGTCCCTTCCCGAACTCCTCAGTTTCCTGTCCATCTCCTGGGTCCCTCTAGAACTCCAGGGACCCTCCCGATCTCCTGGGGCACTCCTGTAATACAGGGAATTAACCGTTAATTAACTAACAATTAACTAATTACCACTTAAAGATCTAACACTTAAGGACCAAGGGCGAGCTGAGCGTTTACCCCCATCACTATTGCCCGGCCTGGCTGAGCGGGACTCCCTGTACAGAAACAGTCCCTCCAGAATTACAGGGCCCTCCAGAACTCCAGGGTCCCCAGGGGCACTCTTGGGTTCCCTCGCGAACTCCTGGGTCCCTCCCCTGGGTCCCCTCCGAACTTCTGGATGCCTGGGTTATTTCTGGGTCCCCCAGAGCTCCTGGCTTCTTCCCAGACACCTGATTCCCTCCCGAACTCCTGAGTCCCCTCCCCGAACTCCTGGATCCTTCCGATAACTCCCAGCACGCTTCCCGAACTCCTTGGTACCTCCGAACTCCTGGGTCCCCCCCGAACTCCTGGATCCCTCCCACGAACCCCTGGGTCCACTCTTCGAACTCCTGGGTCCCTCCCGAACTCTTTGGTCCTTCCGATAATTCCTGGGTACCCTTCCCCGAACTCCTGGGTCCTTCCTGAACTCCTTGGCCCTTCCCGAACTTCTGGGTACTTCCGATAACTCCTGGCACTCTTCCTGAACTCCTGGGGCACTCCTGTAATACAGGGAATTAACCGTTAATTAACTAACAATTAACTAATTACCACTTAAAGGACTAACACTTAAGGACCAAGAGAGAGCTGAGCATTTACCCCCATCACTATTGCCCGGCCTGGCTGAGCGGGACTCCCTGTACAGAAACAGTCCCTCTCGAACTCCAGGGTCCCCAGGGGCACTCCTGGATCCCTCCCCGAACTCCTGGGTCCCCTCCCGAAGTCCTGAGTCCTCCCTCAAACTCCTTGGTCCCCTCCCGAACTCCTTGGTCCCCTCTCGAACTCCTGGGTCCCACGAACTCCTTCGTCCCTTCCCGAGCTCCCGGGTCCCTGGCGCACTTCTGGTCCCTTCCGAACTCCTGGGTCCTACCAAGAACTCCTGGGACCCCTGAATTCCTTGGTCCCCTCCCGGACTCCCGGTTCCTCCCGTACTCCTGTGTTCCTCCCAAATTTTTGGGTCCTCGCCCTGAATTCCTGGCTCTATCCCGAACTCCTGGGTCCCTCCCGAACTTTTGTGTTCCCGCCCTAAACTCCTGGGTCCCTCCCCGAACTCCTGGGTCCTCCCCCGAACTCCTGCGTCCCTGGAGCACTCCTGGGACCCCTCGAATTCCTTGGCCCCCTCCCTGAGTCCCTCCCGAACTTTTGGGTCGCCGCCCTAAACTCCTGGGTCCTCCCGAACTCCTGGGTCACCCCCCGAATTCCTGGGTCCCACCCGAACTCCTGGGTCTTTCCCGATATCCTTGGTCCCCTGCCGAAATCCTGGGTCCCTTCCCGATCTCCTGTGTCCCTCCCGAACTCCTGGGTCCTCTCTCGAATTCCTGTGTCCCACCCGAACTCCTGGTTCCCTTCTCGAACCAGGGTTCTGTCCCGGGTTCTCTCCCGAACTCCTGGGACCGTCCCCAACTGCTGGGTCCCCTCCCGGACTTCTGGGTTCCTTCCCGAACTCCTGGGTCCCTGCCTGAATTCCTGGGTCCTTCCTCCGAACTCCTGGTCCCTATAGAATTCCAGGGTCCCCTCCCGAATTCCAGGGTCTCCTCCCGAACTCCTGGGTTCTCTCCCGAGCTCCTGGGTCCCTCCCCCGAACTCCTGGTCCCTATAGAACTCCTGGGTCCCCTCCCGAATTCCTGGGTTCTCTCCCGAACTCCTGGGTCCCTCCCCCGAACTCCTGGTCCCCTAGAACGCCTGGCTCCTCCCTCGAATTCCAGGGTCCCGTCCCGAACTCCTGGGTCCGTCCCCCGAACTCCTGGGTCCTTCCCCCGCACTCCCTGGTCCCTCCCCAACTCCTGGGACCCCTCCCCCAACTCCTGGGTCCCTCCCCCAACTCCTGGGTCCCTCCCCCAACTCCTGGGTCCCTCCCCGAACTCCTGGGTCCCCCCGAACTCCAGGGTCCTCCCCCGAACTCCTGGGTCCCTGGAGCACTCCTGGGACCCCTCGAACTCCTTGGTCCCCTCCCGGACTCCTGAGTCCCTCCCGAACTTTTGGGTCCCCGCCCTAAACTCCTGGGTCCTCTCGAGCTCCTGGGTCCCTCCCGAAGACCTGGGTCCCTCCCGGAAGCCTCGGACCCTTCCCGAACTGCTGGGTCCCATCACGAACTCCTGGGACCTCCCTCGAACTCCTGGATCCCTCCCGAACTGTGGGGTCCTCCCCGTACTCCTGTGTCCCTCTCGAACTCCTGTTTCCCTTCTCGAACTCCTGGGTCCGTGCCCCGAACTCCTGGGTCCGTGCCCCGAACTCCTGGGTCCCCTCAGAACTCCTGGGTCCCATCCCGGACTCCTGGGTCCCTCTCGGATTCCTGGGTCCCACCCGATCTGCTCGGTCCCTCCAGATCTCCTGGGTCCCTGCCCGAACTCCTGGATCCGTCCCAAACTCCTGCGTCCCAGCAGAACTCCTGGGTCCTTCCCGGTCTCCTTGGTCCCCCACCGAACTCCTCGGTCTCTCCCAAAGTCCTGTGTCACTCCCGAACACCAGTGTCCCCTCAGATCTCCTGGGTCCGTTCCCGTACTCCTGGGACCTCCCGAATTCCTGAGTCTCCTCCCGACCTCCTGGGTCCCTCCCGAACTCCTGGTTCCCCTCCCGAACTCCTGGTTCCCCTCCCGAACTCCTGGTTTCCCTCCCGAACTCCTCGGTCCCTCCAGAACTCCTAGGTCCCTGCCCGAACTCCTGGGTCCGTCCCAAACTCCTGGGTCCTTCCCGATCTCCTTGGTCCCACCCGAAGTCCTGGGGTGCCTCCCGAACTCCTGTGTCCCCTCCCGGACTCCTGCATCCCTCCCGGACTCCTGCGTCCCTCCCGAACTCCTGGGTTCGTTCCCGAACTCTTGGGCTCTTTCCCAAACTCCTGGATCCCACACGAACTCCTGGGTCCCCTCTAGAGCTCCTGGGACCCCTCCCGAATTCCAGGGTCTCCTTCAGAATTCCTGGGTCCTGTCCTGAACTCCCGGGTCCCTCCCCCGAACTCCTGGTCCCCATAGAACTCCTGGGTCCTCTCCCGAATTCCAGGGTTCCTTCCCGAACTCCTGGGTCCTCACGTTAATTCCTGGATCCCTCCCGAACTCCTGGGTCCCTCCCGAACTCCTGGCTCCCTGCCCGAATTCCTGGGTCCATCCCCCGAACTCCTGGTCCCCATAGAACTCCTGGGTCCTCCCCCGAATTCCAGGGTTCCTCCCGAACTCCTGGGACCTCCCACGAACTCCTGGGTCCTTCCCGAACTCCTGGGTCGCTCCCGAACTCTAGTGTCCCTCCCGAACTCCTGGTTCCCTTCTCGAACTCTTGCGTTCCCTCCCGAACTCCTGGGTACGTTCCCCGAACTCCTGGTCCCCATAGAACTCCTGGGTCCTCTCCCGAATTCCAGGGTCCCCTCACGAACTCATGGGTCCCTCCCGATATTTTGGGTCCCCGCCCTGAACTCCTGGGTCCCTCCCTATCTCCTGGGACTCCCACGAACTCCTGGGTCCCTTCCCGGACTCTTGGGTCCCCTTCCTGACTCCTGGGTCCTTCCGGACTCCTGGGTCCCTCCCGAACTCCTGGGTCCCCTCCCGAATTTTTGGGTCCCTGCCCTGAACTCCTGGGTCCCTCCCGAACTCCTGTGTCCTCCCCGAACTCCAGCATCCCTCCCGATTTCCTGGGTCCCACCCAAACTCTGGGTCCTCTCCCGTACTCCTGGGTTTGTTCCCGAACTCCTGGGTCCCTCCCGAACTCCTGGGTCTCTCCAGAACTCCTGGCTCCTTACCGAACTCCTGGGTCCTTCATGAACTCCTTTGTCATTCTGAATCACCTGGGTCCCCCCTGAACTGGGCTGGGAGAGTCGTTCATAACTCTGAATTTTACTGATCCTGGGACACAGTCTTATAGGTATTTGCTTGTGTTTTCCTGCCCTCACTGTGAACAGGATCCTCAGCAAATGTATGAACTTCAAAGTCTTCTTGCAATAGTCAATTATAACAGATTAGAGCACGAAACAAACTTTTTATAGATAACCCCCACTTTTGAAAGTTATTCCAAACTTTAAAGTCCTGGTGATGAATTTTATGGCATTACAGGACATAATATTCTTTCCTATATTACCCAGAGGGAGTACAAATCAGTCCCTGAGCTCTGATCACCCATAAACGTATTTATAGCAAGAAGATTTTCTATAGTTACACGTTGAGTGGGTTGCTTCTCCCAGACAGAGCGATATTTAATACAAATTCACACCTCCAGCTGCAACACAGGTAATATTGGCAATTTATGTGCTGGTTGGTTGATGCTCCCGATGAGGATTTTCTCATCTTATTAACTAATAGTTTTTATTATTCTTACTGGCCATTCAGTTTGTTGATACAACACGTTCCAAAGCAACTGGTTCTACCATGTGTGTTCCATTGTATTTGGGTGGTTCTTTCCTCAGATAAAGATTTGACACTGGAATCAATTTGTTTGAAAGCACAACCGCTATTTCAGCCTTTGGAGAAAATGGAGAAATTCTGGAGAACTTGAAAAATACAACGTTACCAAGAGAGTGTGTTTAGTGGTTGTAAAACGAGCTTGTAGACCTAGAAAAGGGAAAAAAAGCGCATTGGCAGATGCTGATATTCAGAAGAACACATAGAGAGTGGTGTGATTTTTGCAGCATTTATCTCCTGGTATTTTGATATATACGACCAGCAGGAGTTGAACTGCGTTGGCTTCAAAGGGTGGAACACGTTATGGCATCATCTGCTGAATTGTGTTGTTCTTGCTGCAGTTCTGCGGAGGAGACGCCTGCAAAGATGCTTTATTTTTGCTTTTCTGCCCATCTGAACCTTCTGTCGTCTTCACCTTCCCTCCCTACAGCAACTGTGAAGATTCAAGTCACGTCCTAGTGATCCAGACTCTGCCCAAGGTTCCGATCCAGAATCTGCCCAAGGTCCTAATCCAGATTCTGCCCAAGGTCCTGATGAAGACTCTGCCCAAAGTCCTAATCTAAACACAACCCAAGGTTCCCATCCGGACTCTGCCCAAGGTCCTAATCCAGACTCTGTCCAAGGTCCCAATCCAGACTCTGTCCAAGGTCCCAATCCAGACTCTGCTCGAGGTCCTAATCCAGACTCTGCCCAAAGTCCTGATCCAGACTCTGTCCAAGGTCCTGATCCAAACCCAGATCTAAATTTTCCAGCTGCATTTACACTAATAATAATAAGAACGTTGAATGTGTTTTGCCTGTGTTTAGCAAATAGCACCAGCTCCAGATACCTCCAGATTTAATGAGCTGGTGATTTGATGTTGGAATCTGGGAAACTGTGGTAAACTCCCATGCTGCTGTTGCCGCTGGGAGCTGCAGAGTTTATTGATGAAATAGAATTTGAACAGCGACCAAAAATTCCTTCCCGACTCTATAGACAAGAGTGACACCCGGTGGCTAAGAAGCAAAATTAAATCAGGTCTAATTTAATGTTCATAGAATCATAGAATCCCAGCCTGGTTGGGGTTGAAGGGATGTCTGGAGATCATCCAGTCCAACCCACAGCAAACAAGTTTCTGCTCATGTTCAGATGGAGCCTCCTGTGTTTCAGTCTGTGCCCGTTGCCCCTCACCCTGGCGTTGGGCACCACTGAACAGAGTCTGGTCCATCCTCTGACACCCACCCTGACATATTGATCCATTGATCACATCCCTCTCAGCTTCTCTTCTCCAGCTCAACAGCCCCAGCTCTCTCAGTCTCCTCATCACAAAGATGCTCCAGACCCCTTAGCATCTTTGTGTCCCTCCACTGGACTCTCTCCAGTAATTCCTTGTCCTTCTTCACCTGGGGAGCCCAGCACTGGACCCACAACTGCAGATGGGGCCTCCCCAGGGCAGAGTAGAGAAGGAGGAAAACCTTTCCTGTCTTTATTCCCATTTCCTGTCCTTATTTACTGGTTTTCTCCCGCTGCTTCTACAGAAGTCCTTCCACCACCTTGGAGCATGAGCACCCATCACCTGGTGACATCAGTTCCCCTGGACCAGCTCCTATGGGGTGAAACTGGGAGAATGAAGGGATGGTGGCAGCCCCTAAAACACTGAGGCCAAACACAGAGTCATGGCTGTGGTCCTGGTACCCTGAATTTGGGCAGAGGCATCATATTTATCATAGAATCATATAGAACAGTTTGGGTTGAAGGGACATTCAAAGGGACCTCTCCCCACCCTCATTGTAAAAAATTTCCATGGGTCTTTTACCCACTAAGACACAAAATGGAACATTTTTGAATGTCAGCTGAACATTTTGAACATGTCAGCTAAAATGGCAGCAAAGTCATTATCACAGGTAAGCAAATATTTGGGGGGGGGCTCCTTTTTGCATTGTGGCTATTACTGCTTATCATGCACTAAAGAATACCTGTTAAATTGAACAAAAGACCATTTTTGACTATTAGTGTGGACGAAACAATATCTTCAGCTCGGTGATTATTGACAGGTATCATGAACGGTTAACTACCCCAAATAAAGTGTTTTAAAAATATTTAAAATATTTAAAAAATAATAAAATATAATTATATTAAAATTTTAATTATAATAAAAACATAATTAAAAAAAAATTCCACAAAGGGCTAAAAATGTACTTTATTTGGACATTAATTTGGATTTACTACCAATGAAAATGGAAATGCCCAGGTAATTACATCGCTCAGTGAGCTGTGGCTTTAATAGCTAAAAGCTGGAAACGTGCCTATTGAACAAACAAATCAGTTTGGCTCCTAAATCAAAAGTACCCCTGGTATCTTTGGGTGAGTGATCCTTGATATTAGATGTTCCCTAAGGTATCTATGCATATCTCAATGTGTTTTATAGAAGAAGCTCAGGCTGATGTCTGGGTCTAAGCATTTAAGTTCAGCTTATTGGGAAAATAAAGCTCAGTTCTGATACTTGGACCTTGCGCTTCACTGATGCTGGTGATACCCAGATTTAGGAGCTTTGTGATGCTGTTTTTAATTGAAAACGTGGAGCAGGGGAGGATGGTTGGAGGGATGGATCAGTGTGCTCTGATCCCTTCCTTGTGGATGGCTGCAAAACTAAGAAAGCACAAAAATACTTTCTCTTAACATTTAGAAACTTCTCCATCCTTCTTCTTGGCCCCTTTTAAGTCTGAAAGGCCACACTGAGGTCTCCCCCATCTCTTTGCACAGACATCCTTCTGGCACAGAATCGCCTTGTAAAGAATACGCCGTATTGTTTGCCTGAGTTTGTAGTATATATTGTCTCTGAAGTGGTTCTTCCACAGTCAAACAGCTTCACAACTGCACCATCGCTCTTGATATTCAGGAAATATTGGATCAGAAAATTGCATGTGGAGAAAGTGACTCCAGAATGGAAATGTCCCCGGGTTCTTGTGTGACCAGCCACCCTCTGGCTTGTTCTTCTGAACCGTTCCCTTCTCTGCTGTGGGGACTGTGGTGGGTCCGTGGATTCCCTGACGGAGGCCACGGGAACACAGATCAGCCTTGAAGATATTAAGCTAATTAGATATTAAGGAATAAAGGAGTCTCCGGAGATATTGAGGTGAACTCGTGAGAGAGAAGGGAGTAGAAGATTGACATTGATGACACCAAATCAGCCAATGAGATGTTACTGCTGTGACTTGTAACCAATAGTGAAGAGACCTGGGAATTGATAAAACTGCATAAAAAAGCACCTGTGGCAATAAATGGCATCTACTACTTTCATCCTGGAAGAACTTGGTCTGTGTCATTTGTCCATCTCAACCACGACATTCTGCCTCCGTCTCTCTTTTCCCTTCATGACGTATTGGACTGGTGAAGATGTCTCAAAATGTGCATTTTCAGAATCTTTATCTCAGAAATCAGAATCATTTTGGCTGGAACATACCCTTAAGATCATTGAATCCAACTGCTGAGTCCACTCTCAAGTCCACCACTACACCGTAGAATCATTTTGGCTGGAAAAGACACTCAAGATCATCCAGTTCAACCGCTACCCCAATGTTAACACTGACCCATGTCCCTGAGAACCTCAAATTTTCTCTTTCTTTCTCTCCCTTGTGGAACTAAAATAATGGAAAGCCAAATAGAGGCACCAAAATTTAAAGCACCAGGAAGAATTGAGCAGTTGACAAGTCCTAAGGCTGATACGGATGTTTCATGATGGTTGTGTTTGGGGGCTCCCATGGAAATGATGTGCTCAAGACTTTGCCAAATGCATCCAACCTTCACCTCCTTGAATGACCTGAGATATCTCACGTAGCGTGTTGAGGGTTTGATTGCAGGATGACAATAAACCTGTGGCAGATGTATTGTTAACCCCCTCGCCCCCCTTCCCAATAAGGACAGGTGATAGGGAGGGAAAGAAGGACAGAGAGAAGAGAGTTGGGAAAATGAGAAATGTTTTACTAATGTTACTGATAAAATAGAGGAAAATAATACAAAATATACAAAACCAATCTTGAAAGTCGTGGCACCCGAAGTCCTGGACTGGACTCTGCAGCCAATGGAACTGGATTCAGTCTGTCACTGGCCTCAGTTTGCAGGGACGACTCGCAAGGTCCCCTCCTAATGTCGCCATGAGGAAAAGGGACGAGATCCTCGTGATCTCCCACTTTTATATGAATTATCATGTGAATGGGATGTTATACTCCGTTGGTCAGTTTTTGGTCATCTGTTTCTCGTTGCCCCTCTGGCGAGATGTGCATCCATCCTTATCAATGACCTCGCATTCCATTGCTGTGCTCACCAAAACATGGATCTGGTTCTCCAGGAAAACGCAGCTAATCTGAAAGCTTTAGCTGACAGGCACATTCACTAAAAGAGAAACTTGGTTTTAACAAAACCAGGACAAGCATTAAATATTTCACTGTACATGCTTCAGGAGCTGAATCACTGCTAGGCCTTGGTCAAATAATGAACTATCAGTATTAAAAATAACAAGGGAAAGCCATCATACTAACAAAGAGGTTAGTATGGCTTCCATGGGAGGTGTGTGCATAATTTTCTTGACCAGTTGTCAACAGTTTTGCCTTGTAGGAGGTGGCTACCCCTTGCTCTCACCCCCTACAAGTCGTCTGAGTTCACAGGTGATGCTGCACGTGTACCCAAGGGTAGCACTTGGATTAAAATAGACACGTACAAATTGAATATTCACATGAATTAGCTTAACAAATTACCCTGCATGAGGAACATGCTCTCATTAATTCACAGCAGAACCAGAACTACTGGAGTGGTTGCTTCTAGATTTGCTAGGGCACACCTGGATTTATCCCATCTAAGAATTTGTCATTAATGATGTGTCCTACAGTCAATCAGGAGAGACCCCTCTGGCCCCTCTACACTGCGTAACACAGGAATTTGCACACTGATTCTTTCCCTAAATCTTCAGTTCTTCCCATAATCCGAGCTGCTGGTTTGAGCCAGTTTTGGTTTTAGTTCCAGTCTTCAGATCATTCTGCCTTCATGATCTAAATTTTGTTTTAAATGGGTGAGATCAATTGCTTCCCACTCCATGCTCTTTTCTCCAGGGATGCTCCGAAACTTGCTGAAGCCTTAGATAGGAATGGGAGATCATCTTATTCACGTCAGCTCCTAAAAATACAGCATCCAATTGAGATTAGTTGTCTACCTGCCTTTGCAGTTGGGAGAGAGAAGGAGAGAAGCACCAGGAAGAAAAGTTAATTTCCCTAAAACGGGTGTCAGAGACACATGGGATAAATCACCCTTTTGCTGCTGCTGGTCTTTCTCCAGGGGGAACAGGGAGAATTGAGCTAAGACTTAGGAGACCAAACTTATAGTTTGGTGAAGTAAAGGGAAAAAAAGGGAGATAAATCCCACTTCAACTATCCCGTTGGCCTTTTTCCATTTGTAGTTTGCAGATCTGCCATATTCTCCGTTACTGTCTAAGTGTTGCAGAAATCAGTGCAACTGCTTTTCCAGCGCCAATGGGATTAATCAATAAGTGTGTGGCTTTGGGAATAGGCTGATCCAGCTTCCCAGCGACGCTCAACATATTTCCCAGCCTATTTTACAAGAACCATCAGCACTCGGCACTTCAGAGAATCATCCTGACCCTTCTTTATCGTGCACTGATGTTCTCAGGCAGAAGGGGGAGCCCAGATATTATTTTTTGTGTGTAATCATCTCAAAATAGTGATACCAAGCCATCAAATCAGTATTATTTTTCCAAACACGAGTGCTTGTGCTTAGCTGATATTACAGACACACACAACTAGGGGAAGGCAGACTTGTAGAACCCAGATTGCTGTTATCTATTCCTTTGCAACAATGAGAAATCAGTGAAGATTTGGATTCTAAGCAACTTTATCATTCTATCATGTTACTTCAAATGCTAGAAAGCAGGATTTAATTAAGAACGCGTTAAACAAACAAAAATACAGAGGGAAAACAGACCCTTTAGAAACAGAATAAGTCATAGATGCGTGACATTTATTTTTGCTAATTTACTTATGCACCCACTGGGAAACCAAATAAATCATCTGTGCGGTACTGCCGTGGTTATTTGTATAGAACCGGCATGTCGGGTGTTGCCTAAGGATGCGCATGAACACTGAAGTGTTAAATTCTAGGCTTTTGTGGGGTACTTCTATCAGAATGAGCAAGTAGATCAAGGCATGTTGCACCTTTTTTATCACTGCCCAAACCCCCTTTGAGTCCTTTCTCAGTGCAGAAGCTCCCAGGGATGTCACTATCATGTCCTCCAGTCACAGCTCCTCCAACCTAGAACCAACATTTTGGTCCAAACATCTGCATCCAGACTAGAACCATCTTTTTTGGTCCAAACATCTGCATCCAGCCTAGAACCAACAGTTTGGTCCAAACACCTGCATCCAACCTAGAACCAACATTTAGATCTGAACACCTGCATCCAGCCTAGAATGAACATTTTAGTCCAAACATTTGCATCCAGCCTAGAGCCAACAGTTTTGTCCAAACATTTGCATCCAGCCTAGAACCAACATTTTGGTCCAAACATTGGCAGCCAACTGGGAGCCAACATTTAGATCCGAACACCTGCATCCAACCTGGAACCAACATTCATTTTGGTCCAAACATCTGCATCCAGCCTAGAACCAACATTTAGATCCAAACAACTGCATCCAACCTAGAACCAACAGTTTGGTCCAAACATTTGCATTCAGCAGAAATGTTGACCCTGAAACTTTTGACTGCATGAAGTTACACTAATATAAGGTCAGGTTAGATTTAACCCACATCATACGTACAGGTGTTATTTTTTTTCACCTGGTTAACTGGTGCTGTGCTGGGTTTTGTATACACTGTGGAGTTTTACTAGTTCAGATAGATTTATTAATCAGAAATGTGGTTTTATTGCGTTCTTCTGGCTATGCAAATAAAACTGCATAGAGGCACTTGCATCATTAAAGCAGTTCTGCTCAGGTAGGTTCTTGTGTCCAAGGGACTGGTTAATGAACACCTAATATGAATTAAGGTAACCTGGAGAGAAAGTACTCACACTCTTCACCAGCTGAACACGTCATGAAGGGCAAAGAGAGATGGAGGCAGAATGTCGTGGTTGAGATGGACAAACGACACAGACCAAGTTCTTCCAGGATGAAAGTAGTAGATGCCATTTATTGCCACAGGTGCTTTTTTATGCAGTTTTATCAATTCCCAGGTCTCTTCACTATTGATTACAAGTCACAGCAGTAACATCTCATTGGCTGATTTGGTGTCATCAATGTCAATCTTCTACTCCCTTCTCTCTCACGAGTTCACCTCAATATCTCCGGAGACTCCTTTATTCCTTAATATCTAATTAGCTTAATATCTTCAAGGCTGATCTGTGTTCCCGTGGCCTCCGTCAGGGAATCCACGGACCCACCACAGTCCCCACAGCAGAGAAGGGAACGGTTCAGAAGAACAAGCCAGAGGGTGGCTGGTCACACAAGAACCCGGGGACATTTCCATTCTGGAGTCACTTTCTCCACATGCAACTTTCTGATCCAATATTTCCTGAATATCAAGAGTGATGGTGCTGCTGTGAAGCTGTTTGACTGTGGAAGAACCACTTCAGAGACAATATATACTACAAACTCAGGCCAACAATATGGCGTATTCTTTATGAGGTGTTTCTGTGCCAGAAGGATGTCTGTGCAGAGAGATGGGGGAGACCTCAGTGTGGCCTTTCAGACTTAAAAGGGGCCAAGAAGAAAGGTGGGGATGGACTTTTGAGCAGAGCCTGTTGAGATAGGACAAGGGGTAATGGTTTTAAACTAAAGGAGGGAGATTCAGGCCAGACATGAGGAAGGAATTTTGGCCCCTGAGGGTGGTGAGAGCCTGGCCCAGGTTGGGCAGAGAGGTGGTGGCTGAACCATCCCTGGAGACATCCCAGGCCAGGCTGAACAGGGCTCTGAGCAACCCGAGCTGGTGAAGACATCTCTGCTCATGGCAGGGGTTGGATTAGATGGGTTTGAAGGTCCCTTCCACCCCAAACTTTTCTATGATTCTATGATTCTTTTACCCTTGCCTAAGGCAACATCAGGGACCTTCTAAGCAGACCAAGTGGTCCCTGTAAAGAAGGAGCCTAGGTTATATTTCCTGTCCGATGTCCTCAGAGGAAGGAAGGAACCAACAGAGAACCACCAGGATGATGCCCATGGGCTGCTCTGAACACCTTGTGCAGCTCAGAGGGCCCTGGGTCATTTCTATATCCTCTTCGATGGACAAGACAGACAGGAGTCAAGAACAGCACAGACACAGCCAAAAGCCCCAGAGGATCAACGGGCTGCTGGGAAATATCCAAGCAAGAATCTTGGGTTTTCCAGGGGGAAAATGGTGCTGCTGGGATGGGTGGGGAGCAAAAGTGTTGCCACTAATAAAAATGTCTAGGTCTCAGGAATTCAATTGTATTCATAGTTTTGTTTTAAATGAAGATGAGCAAGTTGTGCTGCAGGAATGCAATAACCACATACTTCTGTAAGGAGTAAAACTCCTAAGAGATATCAATTCTGTGTCAGAAATTTGGTTCACAATAAGGGTTTTGAGATTGTGGAATTAATATGCAGGCTTGGAGGGTTAAAGGGATCTTGGGTCATAGTGGAAATCTGAGTTAAAGTCTGGTTAGAGATCCCTTAAAACGAGAAGGAATGAGAATTTGGAGAATACAGACTACACTCTGCCCAAGACTACAAATTGAATTCTTATTACATGTGACTGGGATGCTGGGGTATAAATTAAGCTTTATTTGAAACTGCAGCACAAGCTTTGCCAAGAAAAACCTCATCATGTTGAAGAGGGACAGGGGGAAACAGAAAGCAAAAAAATATAAATAAAAGGCAACCCTACAAGTAAGTATAGAAATAATTATGGAAAGGAACAATTTTGGAAAGAAAAATGCCACAAGTAAAAATTTCAATCAGAATTTTTAGTATAAAGGAGTCTATTGGACAGAGAGATTGTGGTCTTGAAAAGTGTGTCAGTTAGTGGTTGGATGGAAAGGAAAACAAGTTTTCCCATAAGAATTGAGGTAACAGAGCAGTTGGAATGCACAGGGATGTTATCCCACAGCTTAAAATAATTTCCATCCAAAATCCATCCCCAGACAAAGGTGCGAGGTGATAGTGTTGGTCTGGTACTTAAATAACATAATATTGGATTACTTGAAATGTTGTACCGCGGAAAACTGTACCTTTGTGGGTATATTGATGCAAACTAATATAATACTATAAAAACAATGTATGTCCATCTAGGCTTTTCAGCTTTAGCATCCGAAACATGTGGCTGACCTGGGAAGTCTTCATTGCTGAGACTTTATTTTTCATGGAAAGTAAAAAGCTTGACTAAAGGGATGAGGTAGTGGATATTTATGACAACTTTCTGTGAATATTTAACAAATCGATAGATTGCTCAGGGATTGTTAACTATGTAGGTGTTTTGGGGGGGATTTCTTTTGTGCATTGCTTGCATTGGTCCTTCTTTGCAAGCCTCCTGCTTTCCTTCATGCAGTTTTGAGTTGCTCCATCTTCCAAAAAGGCTGCAGGGTTTTTCCAACTCCCACTGTTGCACGGAGCTTGTGGCTGTACAGCCCTGAACTCTCCCTCTGGTGGCTGCCACACTGAAATGTCTGAGAGATGCTCTGCATGTTTCGGCTCGTCTGTGCTCCGGAACAGACAGCAGTGCCAAAATCCAACCAGCTGGCAGAGATCCATGGTTCCTGTGAGCTGGGCAGCCAGACCCATAGGACACGTATCACAGAATCCCGGAATGTCAGGGGTTGGAAGGGCCCTGGAAAGCTCATCCAGTGCAATCCCCACATGGAGCAGGAACACCCAGATGAGGTTACACAGGAAGGTGTCCAGGTGGGTTGGAATGTCTGCACAGAAGGAGACTCCACAACCTCCCTGGGCAGCCTGGGCCAGGCTCTGACACCCTCACCGGGAACAAGTTTCTTCTCCTCTTTCAGTGGAACCTCCTGTGTTTCAGTTTGCACCCATTGCCCCTTGTCCTGTCACTGGTTGTCACTGAGAAGAGCCTGGCTCCATCCTCCTGACACTGCCCCTTTCCATATTGATCCCCATGAATGAGTCCCCCCTCAGTGTCCTCTTGTCCAGCTCCAGAGCCCCAGCTCCCTCAGCCTTTCCTCACACGGGAGATGCTCCACTCCCTGCAGCATCTTGGTGGCTGCGCTGGACTCTCTGCAGCAGTTCCCTGTCCTGCTGGAACTGAGGGGCCACAGCTGGACACAAGATTCCAGGTGTGGTCTCCTGAGGGCAGAGCAGAGGGGCAGGAGAACCTCTCTGACCTACTGACCACCCCCTTCTAACCCACCCCAGGTACCATTGGCCTTCCTGGCCACAAGGGCCCAGTGCTGGCTCATGGTCACCCTGCTGTCCCCAGGACCCCCAGGTCCCTTTCCCCTACACTGCTCTCCAACAGGTCACTCCCCAACTTACACTGGAACCTGGGGTTGTTCCTGCCCAAATTCAAGACTCTACACTTGCCATTGTTATAGTTCATTAAATTTTTCCCTACCCATGGAAATTAAAACAAAACCAAAAACCAACAGAATAGAGAAGTAGAGACTATTCCTCAAACCTGGGAGCTGGGCTCTGAGGTTACGTGCATGGCACAAGCCTGTTCTTGCAGACCCTCTGGAGACATCCCTGTTTGACACTGCAGGAAAATGCCTTGGCCTCTGCACATCATAGAATCACAGGATGGTTTGGGTTGAAATGGATCTTCAAAGGTCATCCAGTTCAACCCCTGCCATGAGCAGCGACACCTTCACCAGCTCAGGTTGCTCAAAGCCCCGTCCAACCCGGCTTTGATTACTTCCATGGATGGGGCATCCACCACCTCTCTGAGCAACCTGGGTGTTTGGGATATGAAACGAAACATGAGTATAAAAAAATCAGATTAACCCTGAAAAATCTCTCTCCTAAGTGAAATATGTTAATAACAGCACATTTGCACACAGAGAAACTCCACTTCACGTTCTCCATCCCCAGGGATGTTGGTACCTCCCAACGTTTGCTGCATCAACAGGTGGGTTACTTCCCTACGTTGCACTCGGGTATTTATAGGCAGCAGATCTAGGTAGTAATTAGTATCCTAATTAGAAATTAGGATAGTTTCAACTTGTGCTGGGACTACTGAGCACTGCTGGAGGGGAGCAGGGGATGCTCATCTGAAGGGAACCAAACCTACATCTAATTGTGTTGCTCCTCAGATGGAGCAGAAGATCCCAGCTCGGTGTCTCCGGTGACAATGTCTACCCACTTGTCCCTCTCGCAGGCCATCAGAGGCATGGAACATGTAGAGAATAGCTCTTTTTATACCATAGGAGATATTTATAAAGATAAGGGCTGCTACTCGCTGGGAAGCTGCCCGAGACTTCAATGGTTTAATTGCTGTTTCCTGTATGTTCCGACCTCTGTTGTTCATCACAGATGACAACTGTGGTTTCATGTCTGTGAGGCTGGGCTGGGGCTCCCCGGGAATCTCGGCTTCTCGTGCAATTACTGCTCTGGAATATCTCTGCTGGTCTGAGTATGTCCTTGGAGTTTCCTCCCAGCTATGTTCACCCATATAGGTCTTATTTCCTAGTAAGGATTCCTACAAGATGATGTTGGTCCCTTTTTTAGGCGTGAGTGAGGGATGGAGCACAGATTGGAGCATAAAACCCATAGAACACTCTACACATGATGGGGTGAGACCAGGATGGACACAATACATGACAAAAAACAGGGGAGAACTGGAAAACAAGCACGTTTTGGGTACCTTGATGCTCATGGGTGGTGCCAGGGATCTGCATTAGTGTAGAGCAGGGCACAATTAGACCTTGCAAGACTAGCAGATAAATACACCATTTGCTCCACCCCGATATTGATCCTGAAATAAAACCGCACCGCCCTCCGCTCCCAGTTCCATTATCTCCAACCCCAAATGCCCCAAAATTGCAGCCAGAAACCCCCAGATCACAAAATTGGCTTGAAGTTCTTGATCATGTTTTCAGTGCTCTTTCTAATGTGCTTTGAGTTTGCCTCCCGTTTTTAGCTGCTTGAGTAAACTCAGCTCATCCCTCAAACATGTATGTGTATGTATTCCTACATATACTTATATTTTCATAGAATGAGATGCATGGTAAAATTACGCCTAAAGTGTGGTGCTTTGTCTGCCTGGGACAGAGACAAAAGCGCAAACGTTGGCTTGGCTGCATTGAGCCCTGTCATCCTTGATCCTTCATGTCACCCATCAGTGGGTTTCATATGTGCATCCCCTTCCCTTACTCTGAAAAATTAAGATGTATCTCTGAATTTGGACTGGTCTGTGGCCAACGACTGGCTGTTTTTGCTTTAAATCACAAAGGTCTTCTCTGCCACCCTTTAAAAGCTGATCCTGGGCTGAAGTCCTGCCCAGGATGAGTTTTATCAGTGATAGGAGGGAAAATCTGACAAAAAATATTATAAATCTCTTAGAGCTTCAAATAAAAAGGTTTTTCTCTCGTGGGCATTTTAACAAAGTGAGTTGCCCTGAGATTGAGTTGGTGCCCACTGCACACAATTCTGGTTAATTCATTGCTTGGCATTTCTTCCTCCAAAGTTGCCATTGGCACCGTCACTCGGTAAATCTGCTGGAAAAAGCAGATAGTGCTCCCAGTCTTCATTTTTTAAAATATTTTGGGTAATAAAGGTATTGAAATGAGAGGCTGAGACCCCACGTTGGTGGGAGAGGCCTGTAGGACCAACATCTGGAGACAGGGCTCTGCTGGAGCTTATTTCTCATCCTTGGGATCAGAGGCGCATCTGCAAGCAGAAATGGCCTCAAGTTGGGCCAAGGAATGTTTAGACTGAGTATTAGGAAAAATTCCTTCAGGGAAAGGGCTGTCGGGCATTGGAACAGCGTTGGAGTCACCATCCCTGGAGGGGCTGAACAGACATGGAGATAAGGTTCTCAGGGACATGGGACAGTGACAGTGTGAGGTTATGGTTGGACTTTGATGCCCTTGAGTGTCTCTTCCAGCCAAAACGATTCTATGATTCTATGCTCAGCCAGGCAGGGAATGATGATGGAGGGGTGGACTCAAGCTCATGTTTTTAGCAGACTACACCTCCAGCTTCCCTTTCCTTAAAACTAAGGGAAATCTACTTTTTTATTAAACTCCAGTTTTACACGAATAGATTTTGTTCTAGAAGAATGGGGTTCCTGGGATTTGGCCTATATGCTCTACTTTGCCAGTGATTTGAAGGGTGAGAAGTTTTCCCTCCATTAAACACATCTGTAATCCTCCTTGTACCTTGCTGGATTTGGCCACCAGTTTAGACGTCTACTTACACCACCTGACTTCAGTGGATTATAACCAGGAACTGTCTCTTTTTCATCTCCAGAGACCATATTGCCTTTTCTTCCCTATCGGTTTTGGTCTTGTTAATTTTAAAGAGAAACCCTTCAATAAAATATAGCACATCTGGATCAGTGGGTTTTAAACCCTGGCCTATAGATGGCTTCTGGTCTGGACTATGCCGCAAGCCAGCTCTTGTTATATAGATATTTTCTACACCATGCAAACAAGGTGAGAAAGCAAGAGAGAGGAATTAAGAGTTAATTTTGTTGGCATTTCAGACATAGCCTGTCTTTTCCATCAGCTGCAAGCGATGGCAACGGTACATAAAAAGCATTTGGCATTTTAATCCTAATTTACAGGCTATCGAGACCCATGGACCAGTATAGGTTGGAACAGGACCTTTGGATGTCACTTGGTCCAGCCCTGGAAGCCTTCCTGGTCCTTCATTCTTTTTTATAGTCATTTAGTGTGATTTTTGGAAAAACGCTGAGCTCCAACCCACCCCTTGTCCCAAGCCAGGATCAAGTATTTTCTTCTGTCGTTCCTGACACAGGTTTTTCTAACATGGTATTAAAACCCCCTAGGGGAGTCCATCCTAGCTGCAGGCAATGCATCCTCACGCTAAACCAACCTCATGAGAGCAAACTTCCCTGATAGCGAGATAAGAAAAGCTCAACTGAATCGAACTGAATCAAACCGAATCAAACTGAATCAAACTGAATCAACTGAATCAAACAACATTTATTTCACTGGCTGTCTTGGTAACTGAAACCTGATTTTGCCTGGGCTATAGGGATCGTTAACTCTATGCTAACGAGGGCAGTGTTAAGAAGATGCTACAGTGGGCAGTGTATACAGGAAGAGGATGGGCAGGTAAGTTCAGGTCCCTCGCAGGTATATATGATAATCTGACCACTGCTATATGGCCCCACATATCCCATCATATCCCACATATCACATCACCCGGTGTTAGGCAACCCAAGGCATTTGCCTTCTCTCCAGGAAAGTATGACCAGCTAAATTCCTCTCTATACAGCTGAGCTCAAAAGAGTGGGAAAAATGAGAAGAAAATGCAATATAATAGGCCACGGCATAGTGCTATCTATATATATTTTACCAGGAAAGGTATGTGACTGGTATTTTGAACAAATCCCCAGCCACAGTTTTAATAAAGTGCCTTTAGCATGCCACTCTGCCGTGTTTAAATCTAATTCCAGTTGTCAGTCAAATCACTGTATGTTATTAACCTATGGGCATAATGGCCTATTCCAAGTCTGCAGCTTTAAGAGGCTTTATGTATGATTGTAATAAATGAAATAACTTGTATGATTCCAGCTCACAGTTGAACACATTGACATTGAAAATTACACATGCATACGCATTACTTTTGTCTTTTGCAATATAAGATATTATCGGTGCGGCTGCGGCTGCAGAGGGAGACCCGTGTTAGCAGGGAAATGACTGAGCTTTGCATTAGCTCATCTCTGCAGCTGGTGCCGCATGGAAACACTTCAGCTCATCTTAGTTTAAAAGAAAAAGTCTTCGACCAAATAAGCAAATGTTCATAAAATTGCTACTGTGCGTATATACAATGGAGAAATTACAGAATCATTGAATGATTTTGGCTGGAAGAGACCCTCAAGATCAAGTCCAACCATAACCTAATTCTAACAATAAACCATGTCCCTAAAAACCTTGTCTAAACGCCTTTTAACCCCCTCCAGGGATGGTGACTCCAGCACTGCCCTGGGCAGCCTGTTCCAATGCCCCACAGCCCTTTGGGGAAGAAATTGTTCCCCACATCCAACTTCAGCCTCCCCAGGCGCAACTTGAGGCTGTTTCCTCTGCTCCTGGCGCTTGTTCCTGGGGAGCAGAGCCCGACCCCCCTGGCTCCAAGCTCCTTTCAGGCAGGTCAGAGATCAGAAGGTCTCCCCTCAGCTCCTGTTCTCCAGCTGAACTGCCCAGGTCCCTCAGCCGCTCCCATTACACTTGTGCTCCAGCCCCTCACCACCTTGTCACCTCCTCTGCACTCTCCCTAGTATTTCAATGTCCTTCTTATGATGAGGAGCCCAAAACTGAACACGGGATTCAAGGTTTGGCCTCACCAGTGCCCAGCACAGTGGCACAATTGCTTCTCTAGTCCTGCTGGCCACATCAGTGCTGGTACCAGCCAGGATGCTGGTGGTCTCTTGGCCACCTGGGCACACTCTGGCTCACGTTCAGCTGCTGTCACCAACACCCCCAGGTCCTTTTGTATTCCAGCCACTCTTCCCCGAGCCTGTAGCGCTCATGGGCTTGTTTTGACCCAAGTGCAGGACCCGGCACTTGGAATCTTCCTAGGCTGCCATGGCCAAAATGATTTATATCGGATTAGCATTGCTGTGTCTCCATCCTCAACCTCCTCCCTCTCTCCCACCATGTGGTATTTTGTGATGTCAAAGGGATGATCAGTTTGCTGGTGTATTTTTCATTTGTCACCAGTGGGGCAATGTGAATGTGAAACACAAAGGACAAAGGCAGCGTTTCGCAACCTTTCTGTGCTGCCAAAACCCACAGCACAAGTGGAAGGGCAGCGAAGGGTCACTGACCACCCAAGAATGCAGGTTCTGTGGGCGGCAGGGCCTGAGAAGCGTAATCTCAGCCTATGTTGGATGTCACCAGACTTTACATAAGGTTACGGCCCGCCCAGCCATAATCTGTGTTGGGAGTGTCTCACTTGGCCATGTTGAGCCCCTTGGCCTCTATCACTCACTTAAACCTTCTTCATGTTCATACACCGGGGCTGGGAAACATCGTTCTTCACTTCATCCATCTGAAAGGCACACGGAGAGTCCCCGTTGGCCTGCTGGACTGTTTCCTGCATGAGCAGAGCGATGGACATCTCCAGAGGCTGGTTTCTCTTGGAGACAAGGGATGTCTGTCCATCGGCGATGGGCATTCACAAGGCAGTTCACAGGCACGGAAGGACCTTTGGGCAGCTGTGATAGGGTGTATCCCACCCCTGCAACTCCTCTGACTCCTTGACCTAAAGGCTGCTGAAGAGAGGTTGGGTCGCTTGGGAAACACTTGCTGGGGACCAGACCCTGCTTAAAAACACAATGGACAGGAGCTGCATCCTCCACTGAGCTGTCCCCAGTTTACTAAATACCCTTGGGAGAGAAACAGCAAGAAGGGGATAAATCTTCTAGCCAGGATGTTCAGAACTTGCCTTGGGTGTGCGGAGAGGTTGTGGTCACCTTCAGTGACTCATAGAGTGGTTTGGGTTGAAGGGACCTTCAAAGCTCATCCAGTGCCACCCCTGCCATGAGCAGGGACATCTGCACCAGCTCAGGTTGCTCAGAGCCCCGTCCAGCCTGGCCTGGGATGTCTCCAGGGATGGTTCAGCCACCACCTCTCTGGCCAACCTGGGACAGGCTCTCACCACCCTCAGCATAAAATGAACCACTGGGGTATTTAATCCTCTTGTTATGCTGCACTTTGGCTGAAATGGCCCCAAAACACCCTAAGAGAGACCCCCATTGCAACCTCTTCCCTTGAAAACACTGTGTCCCCTCTGCAGGACAGGAAGGGTCTGTGCTTCTGCTAATGTCACTTCTAGCACTGGGATAGGCTCATGTTGTAAAATCAGGATGCTTCCACCACTGAGCTATATGATGGACATTTAAGGGGTTTTGGGGCCAGTATAGGTGTGTGTCACGATGTGTAGGTTCACGTGAGTGAGTGATACCACTCACATCTTTCCCGACATCGTTAGCGACTAAAGAACTGTGATTTCACTGGGTATCACGTCACCACTAAACCTTTGGATGAGGGTCCAGAGAGTTTCTGAGTGCCCTGTGCCTCTTGAGCTCCTCTTACCAAACTCTTGCCCCCCAACCCTTGTGGAGGAAGTCAGGATCTGCCCCTCCAATGAGGCCACCTATGGGAATCCCTCTTCCTTACTCATCCTCTGGTGTATGGGATGTTTTGCTTCAACCCCATTCCCACCTTGGGACTCAACCCTGGATCCCTTTCCCCTGTGTGCAGTGTTTTGTCTTGGCTGCAGAGCAAAGCATTCCAACAGTGCTATAGGTACCGAGATACCATAGTAGCATCACCTCCTCGCAGTCGCAGCACGACTTGGGGACTGTATGCACACACAACTGTGCGAGTGCCGTGGTAACGGCGCATCCTCCATCATCACCAGCATGGCTTCTGATTGGAATTAATCTCATTACCGGTCCGATTCTGGGTGATGGGAAAAATAGCTTTTGAGGGGTTGCTTTGAGGTGTCTTGATAGGAGAAGTGGGATGACCTGAGTGTATGTAGGAGCATCATCAAAGCACCGTCCCCTTGCCTCGGAGCGCCGCATTAGGCTTCTCAATTTGACCCCTTAATTTCCAGCAGTGTTGTCACTGAAATCCCTGTTTGTGGGCTCACTGTACAGTCTAAATGTAGAGTGTTTGAGCTGCTTTGTGACTCTGTTGCTGGGGAAAGTGAGGAAGGGGGAGGTCAGAGAATGACATGAGTCCCATGTCATTGAGGCTTGTTTGAGCTTTGGAGCCGGTGGAGTGATGCGCGGAGATGACGGTGCTGTCAGTCCTTCTCAGTCCTTTTTATAGTCTAAGCAATTTAACCTAGTTCGTTGCTTAGCCAAGACATTAAGAAAGGATTTTCCCCTTGAATCCTGATTAGATTTCCCAATAAAATGCCCATTTTGACTGCTGCTGCTAGGAGATATGTTGGTTTGCGGTTTGAGGAGGCATATGGCATAAAAATAAATCAAAAGAAGGAGCTGGATGCTGTGGGGATGTGGAGGAAAAGACTTTTCTGCATGGAGACCATCATCCTTCATGGGTCTGTGTGAACAGCAGAGCTGGATAGGGCTGGGACGCGATGGGGAGCTGGAAAATGAGGGAAATGGAGGAATTTCCCACATCTTCCTTTCCGCCAGAGCATCTCGAATCAAACCAGTGCTGCAGTGGCGAGTGGTTCGGCCAGGGGGTGGGCGTGGAGATAGAAAAACGGCATGAAATTGCAGATGGAAGGACCTGCGCACCCTGCTTGTCTGCTCCATCCATCCCTTTCCTCTCCCCGTATTTTCGGTACCCAAGGGTCCCTCTCCCTGCATCTTTGGTACCCAAGGGTCCGTCTCTCCACATCTTTGGTACCCAAGAGTCCCTCTCCCCACATCTCTGGTACCCGAGGGTGCCTCTCCCCACATCTTTGGTACCCGAGGGTCCCTCTCCCCACATCTTTGGTACCTGCATCTTTGGTACCCGAGGGTCCGTCTTCCCGCATCTTTGGTACCCAAGGGTCCCTCTCCCCACATCTCTGGTACCTGAGGGTCCCTCTCCCCACATCTTTGGTACCCGCATCTTTGGTACCCACATCTTTGGTACCCGAGGGTCCGTCTTCCCGCCTCTTTGGTACCCAAGGGTCCCTCTCTCTGCATCTCTGGTACCCGAGGGTCCCTCTCCCCACATCTTTGGTACCCGAGGGTCCCTCTCCCTGAATCTTTGGTACCTGCATCTTTGGTACCTGAGGGTCCATCTCCCCGTATCTTTGGTACCCGAGGGCCCCTCTCCCAGACCTCACCGCCCCCTCCCAGCGCGACCTTGCGGCTGGATGCCTGAAGGTTATTCGGGGGCATCGCCGTGATGGTCAAACGTTGGCACAAGCTGCTTAATTCCCCCTCTATAATCCATGCGGGGATGGAGCCCGCTGGTTTTTAGCCGTTCTGTTTACGTCGGGCTGCGGGCGGAGGGAGGAAGGAGGGGACGGACAGTGGGGGAGAGCTGACGTGCTCGGAATAAAATCGCACCACCTCCTCCTCCATCTCTGAGCGGAAAAAAACCCAAGCGCATCTGTCCACCCCCCCGAACCATTTCCCAACCCCAAAGTGTCCACCCAGAAGAGGAGGGGCTGCGCTGTGGCTCATCTCAAGGGGGCAAAGGTCTTTGAGAAACCCCCGGCCTGATTTATGCGAGGCATCGCAATATTTCTTGGGATTAATATTAATAAGAGCATCCTGCCCCCTCCTCTCCATCCCCCTGGGCTGAGCCTTGAGTTGGGTACCAGGCCTCCCGCCTTCGGGTGCGAGGTGATGGCGTCTCTTCATCCCGGCCGTTTTGCAAACATTAAACGGGTTGTTTATTTATTTGGGGGTCATTTAGATCTTGTTTCTCCCTCCTGTGCCGCAGCTCGTTAATGGAAAAGCCATTTCGCCAGCTGTCCTGGCACTGCAGAGGGATGCTCAGCACATAGTGCAGCTGGGCAGGGATCTGCCTGCGAGGATGGAGGCGATCCCAAATAGGAGACAATCCCAAATAGAAGGCACCCCAAATCTCTATTTTTTCCCCCCTTTTATTCATTAAACAGGAACCCTCTGGCAGTTTGGACTCTCCTGGATGTCTGGAGGCGGAGGCACCCACCCAGGGTTGAGCAGGCAACAGCGGGTTGCCAAATTGAAAGGCTGAGGTTTTTATTTTGGGGTGGATTTTCATATTCACCTGGCGCTGGGTATGGGTCCTTCGGAGGGGTCCCGCCTCCGTCTCCATAAAGAGATGGGTGAGAAACCTCCACGAACAAAGGAGAGGATGCAGGAACCCGCAGCGAAAGAGCTTTATTGGCGACGGCGCGACCCGCCAACGGGCTCCTTGCGGCATCCGCACCGAACGGGGAGGGCTGCCCCAAAATACCTGCAGCGCCCCGGGGATGGGGTGCAAAGAGGTGTCCCAGCGACCTCGATGCTGTCGATGCTCCCGGAGGCGAGGGGCTGCAAAAAGAGATGGATCCCCCCCGGCACCATCATCAAAGGGTTGGAAACCATCCCCTTCAGTAAGGCCCTTCCTTGCCCAGTGCAAAGCACCTACTGGGAGCACTGGGCTGACCGCGGGGATGGAGGGATGCGGGCAGGTTGGGCTCCAGCTGCAAAGAGAAGGGAAGGGAGAGAAGGATGGAGAAGGGCAGGGAGGCGAAGGGCCGCAGCGGGTGATGGGCTCCCAGGCACCCTTCTGGCTAAAAAGGTGGGGAGAAAGCAAAAAATAGAATAAAATAGAAATAAAAGCGTGATAAAAGAGGGGGGAAATAGAGCAGCGGGGTGGAAAACCAGCCGCTGCGGGCGGCTCTGTGAGGGCACCCGCTCGTTAGGCCGCGGGGTCTCGGCATCGCCCCGTCACCCTCCCCTCCCGCCGCCTCCGGCTGCCAGGTTTTTGAATTTGATTTTATTTTCTGCATAATTCAGGTGCTGTTTCCCCCCCTTTCCACCCCCTCCTTTCCTTCAGCTCCTCGCACACACGCCGGGGCTGTGTTAGGGGTATAATGAGGCAGCCGATGGGTAATTGGGATCTTTTGTAGGGAGGATGTATGGCCGGGGCAGCTGCTGGGGGGGCAGCTGGGGGACACACACGCACATACACACACAGCATTACCATACAAAGGGAACAAATGACATGTTTATCCCTCCAAGAGATTTACGCCCGGCCTCGCCCTGCAGACACAGCGCTCCCCCCACACGGCGTTTTGGATTTAAATTATAAGGATTAAAGGGGAGGGAGGGGAAAAGACGCACAAACAGCCACCGGGAAAAATAATAATGATGCTTTTAAAAAATAAAGGGGGGGAAAAAATAAGCGGCTTTGCCTCATCTTCCCCGTCCCGCCGGGGGAGCAGCGTGAGCCCCGGTGACCCCAAGACCTGCGCTTGCTTTTGAGCGGGGGAAAAACCCTTCGCTCTGCGGAGAAAAGGAGAGGAAAATAGGATAAAATAGAATAAAGTAAAATAAAGTAAAAATAAAATGAAATGAAATGAAATAAAATAATATAAAATAAACTAAAATAACATAATATAAAATAAAATAACATAACATAAAATAAAATAAAATAAATAAATAAAATAAAGGCAAAGCACAAAGCGGCGGCAAAGGGGGAAGAAGCAGCCGCGGCCCCCCCCGGGGCCCACCCGCGAGTGACAGCTCCAGATTTCATTCCCCGCGTGTCTATGAGCGCAGGGACCCCCCTCCCTTTTCCCGGGGACACCTTCCCCCCCCCCCCCAAAAAAGGATGCTGCCCTCCCCAAATCGCGCTGCTCCCCCATCCTTCTCTCCCCCCACTTCATCCTTGCGCTGCGGGTACCACTTGCGCGGGTGCGCAGCGCCGCCTGCGCGCCCCGCGGCCGGGCTCGGGGAGGGGCTGGGTTGCGGGGGGGGGGGGTTCCGCGGGTGCGGAGATGCTGGTCAGCCTCGTTCTTGGCATTCACCGCGTGCCTTAATTGTATGGACATTTAAATCAAGGTCCGCTGTGAACACGGAGAGAGGGGCCTTTCCTCGGGAGGGGAAAAATGGATATAAAATAAGAAGGGGAAATTATTAAAAGAAAGGAAAAGGAGGGGAGGAAGAGGGGAGGTGGGAGAGGGGGCCGCGCTGCCCACCGCCCCCGCGGAGCCCTGCCTTTGTTCTCCGCGCCCCGCGGAGGGCTCGGCGCGCCCTTCCCGATGGAGGGGAGGGGGGGGGGAGGGATAAAATCTAACCCCGACGAAATACAAAATAATCATAAAAAAATATATCTATGTAATAAAAGGAACGAGGTGGCCCCCGGGCGGGGGCCGGGGCGGCGGGGGGGCCGCGTTACCTGCCCTCCGTCTCCGCCGCCGCTGCCCGTTCTCTGCCGCCTTCCCCGAGCCCCGCCGCGCTGCTATAAACGGGGGGGGGGGTCTGGAGGAAGCGCAATAAACCTTCCCCCGTTCGCCTGCTGCAGTCAATCCTTTCGCTCGGATCCCAAGTGGTGCAAAAAAAAAAAGGGGGAAAAAAAAGGGAAAAAAAAAAAGAGGAGAGGGGCCCATCTGGCTTCTCATCAGCTTTGTCAAGTCTTGCATACGCTAAAATGCTAATGACCTAGATAGCTCATGCAAAATGCAGCAGAGAGGGAGAGGGAGGGAGCAGCGAGGGAGGAGGGAGGAGGGAGGGAGGGGGAAAGGCAAAGGGAGGGGGGAGAGCCCGGGTGCATCGCCCCCCATCCCCATCATCCCCCCCATCGCACCCCATCCCATCCCCTACTGCCCAACGCGCCTTGGTAGGTACGAGCCGGCTTTGATTTGAAAGGTCACCCGGGTACGGTGCGGGGCGGGGGGGACACACACAGGGATAAACCACCCTGGCTTCATCCTTCATTCCGCCCCCCCCCCCCCCCGCCCCAACACGCCAAAGGGGGGAAAAGCAGCCCCCATTCCATCCCCTCTCCAATGAAGGGTGCTCAGTCTCGCCCCCCAACCCCAAACCGCCCCCCAAAATAAGAGGAGCGAAGGAAATACCCCCTGCAGCAGCCCCGCCGTGGTCCCTCCGTCCGGCAGCCGGTGCAGCAGCGCGGCCAGGCGCGTAATCCCGCGGAAGATGCTTGTGGGGGGGAAGCGCCGCCCCCCACCCCACCACCGCGCTATGCGGAGGAGAGGTGAAAATTCTATCTATACATATATAGATAGATATGAAAAATATATATATATATATATAAAGGAAAAGGGAGGATAAACGTGGCGCGGAGGGAGCGCGCAGCGCGGAGAGAGAGGAGCTGTCAGCGGCGCCTTCTCATTTCTCATTAGCCAGCCCTAATCTCGCTCGCTGTCCTCCTTCGCTGATGTTGATCCACTTTCCCTCCCTCCTCCCCCAGCATCCCCCCTCCCTTTCCCCTCACACCCCCCTCCCCGTAAAGGATTATTCAGCCAAAAAAAAAACATGAAATCACAGCTGCTGACTCCGTGCGCCGCAAACGAGGCGGCTGCAGCCCCGCGCCCCCCGGCCCCGCGCCCGCGGAGATGCTGCGGGTGTTGTCCGCAGAAATGCTGCTTTTTAAAACAAGGAGCAAGGAAAGAGCCTCCGGCCCTGCCCAGCTCCCCCCCGCACCCTCCACCCGCTGGGAAATGGGGAAATATAGAGGGGGGGGGAGTCAAAGGAAAATCCCTGCGCCCCCCCCACATCCTGAACCGATACCCCCATTGCGGATGCTGCAGAGCTGGGCGCAGCTTTGCAAAATAAAATAATTAAAAAAATAAAATAAAGCACCAATTTTGCATGAGGTTTTGCCCCCCGCCCCCCCCGGCCCCAACCCCACTGCTGGTTTCATGGCTACGCTACTGTAATTATGAATTATTCTCCTTGCGACTCGTGCGTGTGGATGTGTGCGGGGGGCTGGTTTGCGGCTGACATCACTGCAGTGGTGGAGCTGACAGCTCCCCGGGCTGCGCTGGCTCTTCGGCTCTTCTTTTTAATCCTTTTTTTGTGTGTTTTTTGCAGCTTCTCTACTGATAATTCTCAAGGAAAGGAGGGGGGGTAATAATAATAATAATACTAATAAAAAAACCCCAACAAACCCACTGTGTGTTGCTGCGTTCAAGGTGAATTTCAAGGAGAAGAGCGGGCTTTTTACGGGAAGCTCCCGATGCATGCTGGTGATAGGAAACGCACACTACGCCTATCTATACATCTATATGCAGGGATATCTATATATCCCCAGCATCACCGGTCCTTACTGAGCGTCCTGTTAGACCCTGTAACCTTGCACAGCGTAACTCAGGTGGGAAACCCTTTATTTTGTACCAAGGGCATGTGCCCGCTGCTGGGATCCCTTTGCACGAGCCGCCGTTGAGATCATTGCAGCGACGCACCGCATCGCACGTATATTCCTTCCCATCGCATGAAGACAAATGCACGCTTCACTTCTTTCTTATTTTTTTTTCTCTTATTTTTTCTCATATTATTTCTCTGTCAAGGCCTTGAAGTTGCTGAGAAAATAGCGCGTGAAATGTGAGCACAATTCATACCCGAGCACAGACTGTGTGTGTAATGACGAGAAGAAGCATCCGGCTCCGAATAAGCACAAGAGCCCTGTGCACATTGGGCCCCCCCCAGCTCAAAATCTTCATTCGAGAGGAGCCGCGGCCCTTTCTTTTAGTAACTGTAGTACCATTTACTTTCCATTGCGTTAATGACATTTCATCCGATGCACTGAATTGGAGGAGTTTTCAAGGAAATAGTGGCAATCAGGTGTTGAAAATTGTTTGGGAGACTCACCAGCCCAGGTGAAAAATCTCCCTACGTGCCCCTTATAATACCACCTCTCGAATAAAAACAACCCCGAACCATGATACAATATTATTTGCTTAAAAAAAGCAGCAAACCCTATTTACCCTGAACGAGCAACTTCTCGTCTACCTCCTTTAAACTGTTTGCAATTCAAATACGAAGCCGCAGAGCAGAGATTTTAAAGGTCTCGCTGCCAGAACAGCCCCAGCATCCCTCTGAGACCCCTGCGCTCAAACTGCAGCTGGAGCCACCAGCGTCGGCCACGGCCCCACGAGTGGCCACGCCATGGGGACCGCGCCATGGGGACTGCGCCATGGGGACCACGCTGGGTCCACGGTGTCACCTTATTCATCTCCTCCTCGGTTTTCTGCCTCGGAGATTTATCCAGAGCCGTTTTACCTAAAAGTAAGTTGGTTGAAAGGTGCGAAGTTGTAATTTCGGTGCCTGTCCAAAATTCCTGTGATATCTGTATATTGTTTTTTAATAAGCGGCGATCTCTATATATCACCTTCTTTTGGTGGATCCCAAAGCGTTTTGGGAATCTGCACAAGCGCCAAGTGGCAATTTGAAGGGACTAAATGCAATTCCCCATTTTCATGAGTGGGGAAACTGAGGCTCAGGGGCCTTGGGGACGTTTTGCTGACCGTCCCATATGGCTTAGGATGGTAGCAAGATGCCCATAGAGTCAAACTGAGGAGATGGATCTGCTGCTGCAAACCATGGGGGTGAATGGACATGCAAACCCAGGCCTGGGCTGGGAAAGACATCTTTGCAAAACGGACACGGGGATTTTCAGCCTGAATTACAAACCTGCGCTGGATTAATGCTCAAACGGGTCTTTTAGGGCCTTTTCCAGTTCACACTCTTGCCCATTCCCCACGATGTTTACCGAGGGGTGTTTAAAACCCGCTCCAACCCGTTCGGAAATACATTATGCTCCCTTAAAAACATAAATCCTCGGGCTTAACCGATGATCCATTCCCTCCCCCTGCACTGTTAGCACATTAAGAAATTAAACGATAAAACTCCTAAAGATCCGATTGACCAGAATTGCGCCGCTCCATATGGCACGGCATATGTGTCCGGGATGCGCGCTCAGGGATGGGAAAAGGGTTTCAAGGCAAATTTCGATTAATTTAGAGTTGTTTTCCTTGCTTTTATCTTTTTTTCCCCATGACATTTCACTTCTCTGCTCCACCTCCAGAGGAAAAACCGTAGAGGTGATGTATGACCCTAAATAAAGACGCAGAGCTTTGCTTTGCTGGGGGAGGTCAGGTGAGGCTATTTAACGCTTTGCGGGACGGCTCCTGGAAGATGATGGGCTTAAGAAAACCACCCCAAACCCCAAAGCTCCATCCCTACAATCAGCTTAACGACAACAGAGGTGACGCTGGGGAAATGGTTCCCTGTGGGTGGGTGCTGAGCACCCGGATCATGGTGGAGAGAAGACCCTTTTTCCGCCCTCCCCTCTTCATGATAAATCACGTTGCAGCAAACAATAGGCTCTGGGCCTCGCTGGGAGCTTTCCCTGAGCAACGGTGGGTTTATGAAAGACTTTTTCATGGCTTTGGTGAAATTTAAACCTCCTTTTTTATCTCATTTTCTGGGTCTCACCTGAATTTCTGGGTGCTGGGGGTGAAGACAACGGAGCCGGCAGCACCTCGCCGGGTTCAGCCCCATGTCCGATGGACAGAGTCTGCACTGAGAAACTTTAAACACGGCCTAAAACCAGCTTAAAGGGCATATAAATGAAGGAAGGGATTAACCCTCCTCGCCCCCCAACCAGGAGCAACAAATCCCATTAACTCCCCATCCTTGTGAGGGGAAACTCCGCAGACGCGGGTCCCCAAAATAGCGACCTGCCGCGTTTATTTAGTTGGTTATTTTACATAAAAATGCCAGCCCGTGGCAATGTCTCTGTATTGAGAATTTGCATGTATTTCTTCTTGCGGGAAGCATCGGCATCGCTGCGAACCGGCCCGCCCGCCTTGTTCTGGTGCGTCGGCTGCTCACCTCCTAAATAGTTAATTCCTGGAGGCTGCGAGAAGGTTAAATATATATCGGGATCAGGCGCAGTCACCTATAGCTGCCCTTCCTGCAGCATTTCCCGGGGTTAGGTAGAGAATCTGGAGCCAAATCCAGCAAGAAGGGGATGAATAATCTCTCTCTGCCCAAAAAAACCCGGCTTGCTCCCAGGTTGTAATTTGCTTTAAACCAGGCGAATTACTCACCGAGGCGATAGGTAGGAATCGCACAAAATATATCGGGGGGTGGGGGAAAGAAGCTGTGAGAGACAACAGCAGAAGAAAAACTCTGTTATCTATGGTAACAGTCTGGAGACTGATTTATACGGTGTATAAATAGAGCGGGAGAAGCTTTCTTGAACGTGAAGGGAGAGTTGGTTTTATTGTCGCTCCCAGGTTCGGCTTAATATGAATATTTCCCATCGAGGTGGCGGCTCCTGCTCCATATCGCTTTGATTTCTATAGGAAATGGGCCCAAAATTTGTCCCCTTGACACCACATCGTTTGCAACCATAGGATGCGATCCCAGTGGTCCCCCCTTCCCCACGTAGCCATTTCATCTTAATTACCCCCCTAGAGCAGCCCCCCAATATTATTGCTTTGTTTACTACGGGGTTGTGTGGAGGGTGGAAGCTGATGGAGTAGATCCCTAACCCAAGTATTTATTCCCTTTCAGAGTTTTAATGATATTATTTCATCTACTGGCTGCAGAGGGAAAAAACCCACAAACCTCATCCCAAATCTCTTGATTTATTCCTGAATAAGGGGGGGAAAATATCACCTGAAGGTCTCCAAGCTAAGGGTTTAAAATAATGCATCGCATTTAAGTAAATTATATCGGAGTAAGCACAGAGGAAAAAGATGTAATGCCGGGCTGGAGCCTTGTTAAGCATTTTGAGTAACATAATGTATATTATAGATAATAAAATGTGGGGTAACGCGAGATTTCAGGGCTCGTCTCAAATATACCTGGGCTTTGTGTTTGGGAGATGCGAACCCCATCACCCGCTTTGTCCCCTATGCTTTTTGTGCCATTTTCTGAGCATTTGCAAAGCCGATTACAACTGAAAACTCGCCTCCCCTTGCTGGAATTTGCTATTTATTTTCCAAGCTGCTCCGCTGCGGCGGCCTTGAAATCCCGCAGCTCCAGCTCGACGGTGACATCTCGCCGCGTATACATTATCTGGGCTCCCATTGTTCTATAGGTCAGCCCGGGAGCCCCTGAATCAGGTAAAAAGCACTTTCCGAGCCCCTTTTGTGCCGTACGCCGCAATATAAATGTCTGCCTAGTGTTTCCCATCCGCAGATTCCGCTGGCGTTGAGCAGATGGTTCAGGTAGCGGATTTAAATCTGTCCTAGCCAGTCCTGACCTATATCGCAGGATGAATGCCAGGCATACCTTTGCTTTCCCTTATGTCAATCCTATATCTTTGGATTATTTTTTTTAGCCCGCATCAGCTGTCAAAAAGAAAAAGAAAGCGATACCTTCATGACTGATATTTCCACAAGTAAATATTTTTTATGTATATACAGCCAGTATGAAATGATTTTTAATGAATTATCCGTGAGTGGAAACAGTTCTGTAAATCAGCAGGGCTGCAGGCAATTTTTACCATATGTCGGCTTGCATTTGTATCACAGAAATTTGCTTTATGCGAGGACGAGGTATCTGCTTTCCTGTCGTTGCTTATGTGCTAGAATTAGGATCTACATAACTCAGTGCATTTAAGCAAGAATATTGTCGGCTTTTATTGGACTATTATTAATGCAAAGGCAAATGTTTCCTATACTGCACACCCGGAGAGCGAGGCAGGCAATGAGAGCAGCACGTTTGCAGGTAGAAGCCGAACGATATTAAAAATCCCCTTTTTTCTCTCATTAAGCTCCCTTCAAACCTTTCTCCAGGAGGTTTCTTAGAGTAAATCAGCAATTTGCACAGAAAAAAAACATTAAAAATCTGCAAAATATAAGCTGCGCTCTGCACACATCCATCCCTTCCCCCTCCGTAAAATAACATCTGAATTCCTAATGGAAATAGGGATGAATTACTTAACGTATGGAGGGGGTGCTTGGGGTAAAAACACACTCCATAATAACACTAAGCTTTATTATGGCTGTATTTACCCCCAGAAGTGCAAAAGCTCGTTGTGCACAACAGAAGGCAGAACATGAAATGAGAAATTGCCACCGTGATACCCTGCAAAACACAGGTTAAAACTTTGGAATGATCCAGGTTAGGGATAAATTGCTTTCCTAAATTCAAGGTGAAAAGTAACTGATGGGAGGGAGAGGGAAAAAAAACCCACAAAACCAACCCAAAATTGCTATGGAAATCTCTTACTCCTGCTTTATTCCTGAACTCGGGGGATTTTATTCCTGAGCTGAGGAAATGTTTCGGTTGTATTTTGAAAATGTCGCTGCCGTAAAGATCTAAAAACTGTCAGATTCTCCATCTTTTGGGCTAAATGGGAGGGTGGGATGCCGGAAGGGAGGAGAAGCCTCTGGTAACTGTGGTCTTGGCTCCACCGCACCCCAAACAAAGAGACGTTGCCCCTATTTATATATGGGTCCTGTATATTGAGCGATTTGACTTCAATGGGAACAGGATGCTTTCCATTCACCCACGGGGATATTTCTGATATTTCTGGCGATGCTGCCTCAGGCAAGGGAGAAAGGTTGAAAATATAGGTATATTTTTTTTGCGAGAAAATAAAAATAATAAAAAATAGTTTAAAAATCCCAATTCTTCCCCCTCTGCCCTCATTTTCATCCCCTCCCCTCTCCCTCCCCCATGGATGCAGCCATGAGACACAAGACGACAGTTATATAATAACGTAATGCTTCGACGAAAAATGTCACAACCATTTGTCACCAAATGCCCCGTGTACCCAGATGAAGCAAACAGTACGAGACTGACAGGGCTGATGAAAAACAGCACTTAAGCTCATTTTTTTGTCTGCGAAACTCCGTTGTGCACGATGCAAATATGATTGCGAAAGTGGGACGTTAACACTTCAACGCTAGTTAACTTTCGGAGATGATGCTCGGAGCAATCAACATAAACTTAGCATACAGTAACTTAAATAACAGAAATGTTTGGCCGCTTGGCGCTGACGTTTGGCTCCAGCCGGTGTAACGCCGCGTGATGGATTGCGCTGCGCCTGTGAACAAATTAAAAATACATTGCTCCAGATCACTCGTTGCAGTAGTGAAGAGGAACTGGTTTTAAACTGGAATAACAATAATAGCAATTATATACCAATCTGGCCTCAATCATCTCGCTCTGCCAGCCGTTATCGATTATTAAAAGGATAATATTTGCACGAGCCCACCTTAGACCGCATCCCTCATCCCGATGGGTCCTGCGCCAGCACACGGCAAGAACCAACCGGCTCCTGATGAATTCGTGGTCCGGTGACAGGTGCTTCCCAGCTCTTAAATTTATTAAGTTCCTCAACAGCCTGTTTTTTTTTCCCTAAATATCCAGTTCCTAACTCCATGTGGTCACGTGAGAATCACAGCTTCCCTTCCCTTCCCTTCCCTTCCCTTCCCTTCCCTTCCCTTCCCTTCCCTTCCCTTCCCTTCCCTTCCCTTCCCTTCCCTTCCCTTCCCTTCCCTTCCCTTCCCTTCCCTCCCCTCCCCTCCCCTCCCCTCCCCTCCCCTCCCCTCCCCTCCCCTCCCCTCCCCTCCCCTCCCCTCCCCTCCCCTCCCCTCCCCTCCTCCTCCCCTCCCCCTCCCCTCCCCTCCCCCTCCCCTCTCCTCCCCTCCCTTCCCCTCCCTTCCCTCCCCTTTCCCAATGGGGCTAAAAAGAGCTGGAAAAATAAGACTTAGGGTGCAAGGTGGGGAAAGAAAAAAACCAAAACCAACAGAATAAAACCCAACCCTGTGCTGCAGTTGAACCCAAGGAGAAAAGTTGAAGCTGAATTATTGATTGGGATGTTAACAAACCCAGAGCGCGGGAAGCGGAGGGAGCCTGGAGGGCCAGGACTGGAAGGATGCCTGCTCAGATACGGCAAAATCCACTCCCTGGCTTAAGTCTTCCCAGGGCTTCTTCAAAAACGTTAATTAAGACTTGCACGCTGGGTAAAGTGCAGAGAATTAGCTCTATTTTGCATATGTAAAATTGAAGAGTGGAGAGAAGCACTTTAATGAGGGTGGCCCAGGGAGCCCACCAAGAACTGAACCCCGCTTTCATGGTCCGAGTCCTCCTTGTTGACCGTGCTTCGTCTGGTTTTCTCCTTAATCAATCAACTAGTGATTCTATCTAGTTGGTTAATAAAACACAATAATTCATAGCAAATATTGCAGCTTGGGGGAACAAATGGCACCTTTTCCAAAATTCAGGAGACACGCCAACAGGTGCAGGGACTGAAGAGAAGAGCAGAGCACCAGGATACCATGGGAGCTCTGGAAAAGGAAACCCTTGTATCCAAGGAGAAGTTTTCCTTCTTGTCTTGAGGGATGGTTGGCTACAGAAATGGACCAAGGCGCAGGATTTTCCCCCTTTTTCAGACTAGGGTGGGCATTTTATGGGCGGAGAAACCAAGAAGGACCCTGTTAGATTTGGTGGATGAGCTCTCAGTTTACACCAGACCTATGGAGCACAGGCTAGGTGACACCATCACACCAGAGAGCAGAGAAATCCATAGCTAGAGCCTTCTGCTCTTTGATAGGGGGGTAGAGCAAGGCTTACGCATCACCCTGGTCTCTCTGCTCATGGTGGGTTGGGATTTGCTTCTTCCAAACTTCAACTATTCTGCAGCCCAGTACCAAGACCTGCTCTGAGGTGTCTATGATGCCAACAGCAATATGGGAGAATCAAGGAATGTCTGAGATTGCACATGCACCCCATGGTCGCAGCTACCGCCCTCCAAAGACATGGCCTCATAGCCAAGGAATGAGGAAAAAGCATGGGTTTATTTATTAGTAGAAGCATAGATAATTCTACAGTTTATCCCAAAAAGCCTCCGTATCTGCTCTGGTCCTGTCCAACGTGAATCAGAATCATAGACTCACATAACAGTTTGGGTGGGAAGGGACCTTCCCATCTCCCCCATTGCCACCCCTGCCATGAGCAGGGACATCTTCACCAGCTCAGGTTGCTCAGAGCCCCGTCCCCCCTGGCCTGGGATGTCTCCAGGGATGGTTCATCCACCACCTCTCTGGCCAGCCTGGGACAGGCTCTCACCACCCTCAGTGCAAACAATTTCTTCCTCATGTCTACAGATGGGAAACAGAGTGGTCCAGCTTTCTTGGGTTGAGGATGGGGCACTTTTGGTTCATTAGCCTCTGCTGCTTCAGCAGCTCAGCTTGATGCTTTACTGTGTCTCAGCTCCTTTGCTCTGCTGGAAGGATATCACTAAGGTGTTCACCAAAGCCAGGATCTTGCAAACTCCAGGGTACCCCCAAGGCATCTCTTTCCATCTTGTCCCATGTCCAGGGTCTCCCTGGACTTCACGCACCTGCAGCTCCACACCTCCAAAGGGATGTTTGACCATGGGAAGTTACTGGAGATCACCTCACCACAGCAGTGTCGAGGGTTTTGATTGCGGGGTGACAATAAACCCGTGGCAGATGTATTGTTAACCCCCTCTCCCCCCTTCCCACTCAGGCCAGGTGATCGGGAGGGAAAGAAGGACAGAGAGAAGAGAGTTGGGAAAATGAGAAATGTTTTAATAATGCTACTAATAAAATAGGGGAAAATAATACAAAATATAGAAAACCAATCTTGAAAGTCTCAGCAACTGCTCTGGCACCCGAAGTCCTGGACTGGACTCTGTAGCCAATGGAACTGGATTCAGTCTGTCACTGGCCTCAGTTCGCAGGGTCGACTCGCAAGGTCCTCTCCTAATGTCGCCATGAGGAAAAGGGAAAAAAGGGATGAGATCCTCGTGATCTCCCACTTTTATATGAATTATCCCGTGAATGGGATGTTATACTCCGTTGGTCAGTTTTTGGTCCCCTGTTTCTCGTTGCCCCTCTGGCGAGTTGTGCATCCATCCTTATCAATGACCTCGCATTCCATTGCTGTGTTCACCGGAACATGGATCTGGTTCTCCAGGAAAATGCAGCTAATCTGAAAGCTTTAGCTGACAGGCACATTCACTGAAAGAGAAACTTGGTTTTAACAAAACCAGGACAGGCAGAAAACCCTCTGTAGCCGTGGAGGGGAGCTGAGGTCAACCAGCACATTGCTGTTTAATGAGAGCGCTCTCCTTGTTCTCACCCAACGCAAAGACACTTTGCTGAATTTCTGAAGCCCAGTCCTAGACCCCAGTTGCCTCCCACGACCATCAGCATGTCCTGGAGTGAGAGCATAAATGCACTTGTTCTGCCTTCCTGAGCGCAAGGAAACCGTCTCAAAAAGAGAAGATGAAATATTTCTCATGGCTTTCCACAAATGGAGAGAAAACAGGGGAGATGGCAGCTACTCCAACCACTCCACAAGGCGATTTGTAGCCCACAAGAGCTTTGCTGGGATGAGGTTTTTTCTGCCACGGATGAACCCTCATCTTTATCATCTCTGCCCAGATTCCCTTTTCTGCTCCTCCAGCTCCTGGTTTTGTAACAAATAGGGGCCAGGTCGGTGAAGAGTGAGCAAGAACAGCCCCCCAGGGCCTCTTGCTCTGCTCTCTGTTGTACCCCCAAAACCCACGTCCCTCTCTGTGATGGATTTTTGTGTTGCTGGCAGCAGTGGGATGCAGGGGACCACCACCACTAACCTCAGATATCAGGAGATGTGTTATTGGGGTTGTCTCAGACCTCGTTCTCAATAAGGCAGAGATTTGGGCATGATGGAAGTGTCCTCCACCAAGCTGACATCCACCTTGAAGAACCTATCTCAGAGTCCCTTTCTGCACTTGAAATGGAGGCCAAGAAAATGTCCCAATTGCCATCACATAATCTCAAATCACCGCTATTTCTTTCTTTTCCACATCAAGTGACCAGTATCAGCTCTCGTCCTATGTTTTATACATGGCTAGCAAGAGACAATCTCTTTCATAATAAGGCAGGAGCACATCCAATTATGCTGGCAAACAATATTATGTTTCCCTATTACTTCACAGAGAACATCCTTTCTGGTAAAGAGAAGCCCAGAGGTTATAGAAATTTTAAGGATTTCTCTTTCAAACTCTTACATGGCTGAATCTGTGATCTCAATTTGAATTAGCTGGTACCTGCTGTTTGGGCTGTTTGTTGTTAGATGTCACCAGCGACAGGGACACCAGAAAGGCTGTAACACAATAAACTCAAAAGGATCTGAGGTCAAGGGCAATAAAGTTTAAAATATAATCTCTTATTGCTTGGAGATATTTTTGCACATATATATCCTGAAAAGAAAACTCAGGAGGATAATGCTTTCAAATGCAATGTGAAGAAAGTCACGGGGAAAAAAATGCAATATATTTTGTAATGAATTCATTTAAGTAACTCAGGTGATATTGTTGATTTGCTGCTCTCTGGATCATAATTTATTAGAAATTGCTTCTGATGTTTACAGGATGCATAAAGAGTAGCTCAATGTAAATAAGGTGCTGCTGTATAAGTGTCCCTTCTGATGAATTAAAAAACTTTGTGGAAAGACTTCTTGCATGTATTTATTCCACTACCTCCTTCAATGTCGTCTTGCCTCAGTTAACAGCAGGAGAAAAAACAGATTGCACGTGAATATTTTCCCATTCTTGATGGCTCTTCACCTCAATATGCTTTGGAAAACCCCAAATCACCCTGTGTGCTCTGCAGCACTACTCAACCCCTTGACCATGAGGTGGTGAGAGCCTGGGCCAGGTTGGCCAGAGAGGTGGTGGATGAACCATCCCTGGAGACATCCCAGGCCAGGCTGGATGGGGCTCTGAGCAACCTGAGCTGGTGAAGATGTCCCTGCTCATGGCAGGGGTGCCACTAGGGGTGCTGGGAAGGTCCCTTCAACCCAAACCATCCTGTGATTCTATGATTCTATTACCATATACAGCAGATCAGACCAAGGGGCTTGCTCGAGGAAGCTGGCACTGTTTCTGGGAGAAAATGCAGGATGTCATCCTACAAAAGCTGGCAGGGGCTTGCAATTTGGTTCTGCACTAACAGAAGTGCATGGTTAATAGTAGAAGCAAGTGCTGGTATTTAAAGTTTGGCTGTAAATCGGTTAAATAAACAGAGCAGCTTTGTTGGGTTTGTCTGTGAGGGATGTAACATGAAATCATGCTCAACAAACCAATGGTGGAGGAATAAACCTGTTGGAAAGAATTGATGCACTTCACACCAAGGCTGCACGTTTCAGAGCTCCTTCTTGCACTGCAAGAATTGGTTACCGGAGACATAAGCATTACCAGTCATGTAAATCTCAGATTAGACTGTTTGATCTAGCTGAATTATGTCTGAATAACCCTCCTTTAAGCACTACGAAAAAAAATTACAGCTCTGGCATAGATCCTGCCATTAATTTGAAGATGCTTTAAGGAATCCGAGCATGACAACTCCTTCTGATTAGCCTTGGCTATGCAAGATTTGTCTGATCAGTTGGAGACGGTTGTATATAGATTTTCAGATTTATTTCCACCTTGAAAGCAAGCCTCATATGAAGCAAATCACCGTGCTGGTAAGGTGACTCTTGAATGGTATCGTGTGCTCTGTCTGAGGAGGTTACGTGCCACGGTCCCCTACTGTTGGGCAGCAGAAGCTTTTCATCTGCTGGACTCAGAATTTTCGCACTGGTGCAGTAGTCCAGGGGTGGGATGGGATGCACGTGGTGGCATCTCGCCCCAGAAAAAAGCAACACCCACGTCCCTGGGAACATAAGGTCATAGAATCATTGAACAGTTTGGGTTGAAGGGATATTCACAGCCCCCCCAGTGCCACTCCTGCCGTGAGCAGGGACATCTTCACCAGCTCAGGTTGCTCAGAGCCCCATCCAGCCTGGCCTGGGATGTCTCCAGGGATGGTTCATCCACCACCTCTCTGGCCAACCTGGGGCAGTGTTTCATTGCCCTCATTGTAAAGAAAGTCTTCCTTACATCTTCCTTCTTTAAGTTTACATTGCTACTCCCATCTTTTGCTATTGTTTTGTTGTTGCCAGTGGCTCCATCTTCCATGCCTCTGGGCTCTGTGAGCTTTCTCTCAAGATCTGCTTTTTCTTTTGATGTCACAGCTTCTTGTCACTCCTCCTAGGAGCTTTCCTTCTGAGGGTGGTGATGGCAAAGGAGAAGAGGAGCATCATGTGCAGAGCACCCTGCAACAAGGCAAATTCCCCTTTACTCCAGGCTTTTGAGTGTGATGTAAGAGAGAAAACAACCCCAATATTTCCTCCCTGATAGCAGATGCAGCTAAAGCTGGTTTTGTTCTGATCTGTCCAAATTCAGGTATTACAGAGGTTCTGCTGCATCAGTTCAGGCTTGAGGGTCTGAATGCAAATCAGACTCTGTACTCGGTAGTCAGGACGTATCTTCATTTAAAAGTATGATATAAAACGGTAAAATTCAGACAATAAGCTCAAAAATCTCACCCTGCTCATGCAGTTACAATCCTCTTTGGTATTTCGATTTCTGTCCCCAGGAGGTGTTTCAGGAGCCAGCCCATGGCATGGTTTGCAAGCTGGGCTAGAAGTGGCCACGTCCTCCAAGAGAAGTGTGTCCAGGGAGGCTGTAAAACAGAAATTGTAATGTGGGATTTGGGGAAACACTGAAAATATGGAAAATGGGAAAAGTATTTCTAAACTAGAAGAAGATGTAGAGTCATCAGGTCATGGTCTGGCATCTCCTCTTCTGCTGGGCCAGCTGGAATGGCAACCTGGCCATGCATGCTCTGCATAGGGGTGGGCACGTTGGGTTGGGGCAATGTCCCAAGGGCTTTGGGTTTGCTTTGGGTTCACGATGGGTTAAAAGCAGGTGGATGAGCAGCTCCCCCTGTTCCACTGATCCAGGGGGATTCATTATTCCCGGGAAGCTTGATAATGTCGGAATTTGAAATGATGCTAAAAAGACATCATGGGGTTTCCTGGTGATTGTCCCCCATAGTTCCAGATGAGCTGAATTCAAAGAGGCCCCTTTAGAGCTCCAAGGCTTTAAGGTCATGTGGAAATCAAAATCCCTTTCTGCCTCTTCCATCCTCTGTGGCCGTATGCTGAGTTTGGCTGTCAAAATTCAATCACCAGCGCTGGTTCCTGAAGCAGAAGAGACTCTAAATTATTCTTCCATCTGTATCTAGGCAAAGAGATGTTTGCCACACAAGCTGAGTTCGAAATAGACTTATTCATATTCTTGTTTTTCTGAGCAGAAGCCTAAAGTTCCTTAGGCTTGATCTTGCAAAATGCAGGTTACTTTGGCCTTGATCCGTGAGCAGAAATTACACATGGCAACTCGTAGCATGTCTGGAAAACATTTTCTATGTGCATGTAAATTCTAGAAAATATGTGATGTGTTGTTAACATGAAGCAGCTTATTCTAGTGCCTGTGTTGGGTCAAAACTTGAGCAGAAGTTGCGTCCAACCAAGGAAGGACCCTGCCCATCAACAGTGTTGTGCTTGTGGAAGAGGGAACACCGAAGTCAATTGCATGAGCTTTGAAGAAAGACGAAAGATGGTGTTTGCAACTGGTGATGCTGGTGAACATCCAGAACCACATTCATCTGGTATTAGTGCTTTTTCTGAATTTTATAAGTGATTTCTAGTGACACAGAAAGGAAAAGTGGTGCCATCCCAACAGGATGGGGAGAGGCATTTGGACCATTTTTTCTCTCCAGATCTCCAAGTTTAGTGTGTGGCACTTTTCCTGCTGGTGGAGCCATGTTTAATGGCAAGAGATATCTTTTTGCAGCTCAGATGCTCACAGGATCTCTTGAATTTGTCTTTTCTGGATTGTCTGGTGAGACAGGAGAGGAGATTAGAGGTGCGGGGAGCCCATTAGCAGACAGAGTGCTCCTGTTCTCTCCTTTTTTCTAAAGCCTATTGAATGTCACAAATAGGAGAAGAAACTCAGAAATGAGCTCTGGGAGAGCTCGGAGTTAGGCTGGGACCATAACCATAAACGATCACAGCTCAGATTCAACTAGGGTACAAATGGAGCCACTGGAGACCCCCATTGAGTTGGTCTTCCTCGGAGCAGCGCATCTGCAGTGGAAGACTCACCTCCTTAGAGTGGCCATCTAAGGAATATTCCTCAAGGATGGAGACATCTTGCCAACTTGGCGAGTGATCTTCTGGGTACCCTTGAAAGTTCTTCTTTTGTAAGAGTGGGAAGATGGGCATTTTGAATCATCACTCTAGAGTTTTGGGGTCTGATCCCTTGAGTTTGAGTTGGCTGTGTAGTAATTGAACTGAATCTGTGTTTTAGAATGTTGTTGGAGTGCTGAATAATTCTGGATAAACCCTGTTTCTAGTTGGTTTTATACTAAACATTTCTGTTTAGAATAAAGTCTATTTGGAGCTTATTGTCTGCCTAAACCGACTTTTGTGGTGCCTCCATGACAAGGACATCTCATGTCTCTGAGCTCCATGGAAAGCTCCTGGCCTCTGGAGGCATCTGGAAGAGCTTTCCAGCTGGTGTCTACACTTGAAGGAGAAGGTTTCCAGCCTTGCTTTGGTTTTCCAGCAGGTGGGAGGACATCCAGGATGGGGGGGTGGGGTGGTGATATAGCATGATTTATGGGATGGGAGAAGACACAGAACTGGGTTATGGATATGGGGTGTCTGGGAATGACATGGGTAGGATCAGCTGCAATTGCATAGGGTGTATGCTCCTGAGTTTGCTCTGGTTTAGGTTATCTGGTTTAGGTTGTAGATGAAGTTCTTAGGGACATGAGTTAGTGACAGTGTTGGGTTAATGGTTGGACTTGATGATCTTGAGAGTCTCTGCCAACCAAACTGATTCTATGATTCTATGATCTTGGAAAATGCTTTTGCTGTTGCTTCAGGAGGAAGTTCTCCACCAGCAGCTCTCAACCACAGGTCAGTTTATTTACACGAAGAAGGATTTGGATAATGAGAAAACACCATTGTGAGTGCAAATGAGTATTAAATCAAGTTTTTAAAGCAGGAAATAATTTTTCCAGCAAACAAACTAGTTAGAATTCAGGTTCTAATGAGAGTCCATCTGTGGTAAGAGGAGATGAGAGCGGTCTTGTTTGGATTATGTGATTAGAAGTTTTACTATTTTCAGTATCACTAATCTGAAAAAGTAAGCAATGTCAGCAGAAAATTAGTCAATGTGGGAGGAAAATTTGGTGAGTATTTTGGGTTTTATTTCTGCACTGGAAATCAGTTGTTAGCTGAAAAAACACACAGGGAAATTCAAGCAGTTGATGTTTCACGTCTTCTGCTGCATGCAGAGCCGGGAGAAATCAGTGGCTTTTTGGAAGGGAATTTGTGTGGGACATGACAGCAGTTCCTTTCACATGACTCCTAGTATGTCCAAATACAGATATTATTTTAAATTTAAATTCTGGAGGCTTGAGAATTGTTCATAATTAAGTATGTCTCCAAACAAGCTTCACCTTGATGACATTTGTGCCTACACGGGTCTTTACAAGCGCCCGTGCATTATTTGAAACGTAAATAAAATATCCCCGACTGCTCAGACAGTGAACAGGAGGGTGAAAGCAATCTGTGAGGTGCTCAAATTCGGGGTTAAACCAGAAGATGTGGGTGCAGGTCTCCTGGCTTTCTGTCTCATGGCATCCTATACAGGATGCAGGAAAGGGCAAGAGATTTGGAGGTTTGTTTTCAAAGGAAAAGCCACCTCAATTTTCACCTCCGTGTAACCTGCACAGCAGCTGATGTGACCAAGCTGAACCTGGGCCTCCTCCAATTTTGGGAAAGCCAATGCAATGGAAACTGGTCCAACCCTAAATGCAATAATATGTTAGGATGGGGTCTGAAGTTGGAGATCCCGATTCATATTTATACTTAATTCCTTCCCATCCCAGTAACAATGTAAACCAGCCTTAAAATGCCTGTGAAGTATCAAATTCTTTCCTTATTTCCCAGCGGTGCAGAGATCTCTAAGGACAAGCCCCCTGAGTGGCTGTGCTGAGTAAAACCTAAAGAGCTGGGGGATTTAGGCTTTATCTCCAAAATAGTCTTCCAATGCATCACCCCGAATGAACCTCTGTCAGAGCCGCCGATGGGTCAGTGATTTCCTCAGCAAACCTCAGAAACAGGTGAAACCCTGGGCAGGGCCTGGAGCATCATTCAGCCAAACGTTTAAAATAGCAGTCCTGGTAATAGGATTAAACGGGGCCGACCAATAGGGGCAGAAGCTTGAAGAGATTATGCCAGACGTGCGAGAGGAAGGATTAGCGGGAGATACAACAAAAATGGAAGGCAGGAGGGTGCACTTAGTGCTAAGGGCAAGCAGAGCCACGTGCCGTGCACACGTGGGGTTCATCAACCTCTCCAGCTCCGCTCCAGCCTGGGCTCACCCTCTCCATCCATGAGAGTGGTCCCTGCAGTGTCCCATCTAGACGTCCCATCATCGCTTGGACATCAGCTCGCACCTCACACTCATACCAGCATGGTCCAGGGCTCCTGGGGCTGATGGTTGCTGGGAGTGTGGACAACCGTATGTACCAAAAATACCTTATTTAAGGCCACTTCTTCACAGTCTGGTAGCGATGGAGTGAGTGTTGTCTCAACTACTCTTAGCTTTCTCATCCCAAAATGCCCTGACAGGCGTGATGGCAAATTCAGGCACCAAAAATAGTCATCTGTGTGTGGTCCCGGATTAATATTTTTGCTTCCCTTTGGCTTTCTGAAAAATGGATCTGTTCATGTATTTATTTCCCACACGATACTCTTATATAAACTGGGTGAAAAATAAATGTTCCCAGCCACCCTCATGAGATAGAGGTATCCATGGTATGCACGGAACTTACCTTCTCTTGTGGTTTATGTTTTGGCCACGGACACTGAACTCCAGTAAGAAATGTGTGTCCTATGTACTGTATAGGCTGTGGTTTAGTATCACTGTCTTGATGTCACTTCACTGATTTAAGTTGGGTGAGATCTGAGCTATTGACAGTCTACATTGTCATCCTTCATCAGACTTTTCACCATACAAGCATGAGACTGTGCTATGTAACCTCAGGCATTATCAAATATTGTTATTTTTCACCTGCAGAAGGTGGAGGTTTCATAGAATCATTGAATTGTAGAACGAGTTGGATTGGAAGGGACCTTTAAAAACCATCTAGTCCAACCCTCATGCTAAAGGCAGGGAATTTGCTGCACCTTTTGACCAGAATAGAAGATTATTTTGGACCTTGTTATCTGCCTAAAACTAACTTCGCGGTGCCCCCGTGACATTTTTGGCACAGCGAGCAGGGTTTCAGAAATGGAGGAATTATTTGGGGGTTGGGGTGATCCCTCCGCACTAGTCTGGGGTGCCACAGTGATCACAGCCACGTGTATTTTAATCGCGGTGTGTTTTAATCTGGGCGTTCGCTGAAAGATAGTATGGGATCTGCGTGAGCTTACACTCCAGGTTCTGAAAAGCAGCTGGAAATAAATTGCTTAGAAGAGGAACTTTTGTGGCAAAATGAATGATCAGGCTTTTTAGAACAGAGACTTGAGCGACAAAGCGAACGATCAAGCGAACGATTGGATTCTTGAAAAAAAAAGGAAGGAGTCAAGGGCCTCTTCCAAATTTTAAGGACATTTTGGGGTTTCCTGGATTTGTAACTGGAAATACAGTTTCCAATAAGCAGAAATCCCACTATTTTCAACCTACTATTTTAAACTTACTTTTAAAGTTGCCTCTCCAGTGTCCCCAGGGCTGTCAGGGCAGCCTGAGCATACCCAACCTCCACCAGAACCATCTGATTCTGTCTCTGCTTAGTTTACCCTTAGATGTTTTCCCAATATAGCTGTAAAATGAAATTATTATGTTTACAAGGAACCTCAGCGTGGACGCAAATATAATGGCAATTTATATGGAATAGCTCCTCCTTTTTTTCTGCGTGCTGTGCGCCATCAGCCTAAAGCCTGTTTATAGAACAGAATCATACCTGTTACTGAAAGGTGCAGTTTTCTGTGTGCAGTGTGCAGTAAGCACACTGTGTACAGGGATCCAATGATTATCTATTTATTATTGACATATGCAGCTGGCTCTTAGGTCATTTAGTAGTTGGACTTTTACTTTACTGGACTTTACTGGACTCTCCAGTTCTCCACTGGAGAGAAAGATTCGCTTTGAGAAGGCAAATTTTCTCAAACTGCCACAGAATGTGATGTGCTGGTTTTTGGCAGTGCTGATCTTTTGTACAAAAGCGCTTCCTTCCATGGGACAACCTTTTCATCCAATCATAGAATCATTTTGGTTGGAAGAGACCCTCAGGATCATCAAGTCCAACCATAACCCAACTCTAGCACTAAACCATGGCCCTAAGAATCTCGTCTAAATGCCTTTTAAACCCCACTAGGGATGGTGACTCCAGCACTGCCCTGGGCAGCCTGTTCCAATGCCCCACAGCCCTTTAGGGAAGAAATTGTTCCCCAACCTCAGCCTCCCCTGGTACAACTTGAGACCGTTTCCTCTTTTACAGCTATCAGCTTCTTAGGTCATGAGACATTGCTTTTCAGCCACCTAAAAGAAAACTCAGAACAAGCCCATGAGGCCACTTGGTACTTTGGAGAAACCCTAGAAAAGCCCCATACTGCCCATGTGCTGTAGAGCTGCGATGGGCATGGAGCAAACACCCCGGGCATCCTGCAGACCATCAGGCACTCGTGTTGTGCTTGAGCAGATGGGCTGTGAGCATGAAGGACATGAGGAAGAAATTTCTACAATGAGGGTGGTGAAACACCAGGTTGGCCAGAGAGGTGGTGGCTGAACCATCTCTGGAGACATCCCAGGCCAGGCTGGACGGGGCTCTGAGCAACCTGAGCTGGTGATGTCCCTGTTCATGGCAGGGGTGGCACTGGGGGAGCTGGGAAGGTCCCTTCAACCCAAACTAATCTATGATTCTTTGAAGGGAGCTGCTTCTTTAGCTCCTTTGAGTAAATCCGTGATCTCTCGTGCACTGAACTATCCCTGTGTCATCCTCCCGGGTAGCCTGCAGCAGCACAGACGGCTTTATGGGTCTGCTGAGGTCACATCCGATTATTCTGAGTTATCTTCGTGAGTGATGGTGAAGTGCTCATGTGCCTTGGTAAATAGCTGCAAGGGGCAGTTACCATAGCTTAAGATGTGCATCTTATTTCTAACCTCACCTTGTCGTGCAAAATGTGGGCAAGATTGAATCAGCCAAAGTGTTGTCACTAAGATTGCATTTATTATGTGTGCAAGATAAATGACCTGAGGTAAATTTCCATGGAAAATATTGATTTTGGTAAAAAAAGCCAACCACCCTATTCTTCAATGAAGAGACTGGGGAAAAACAGAAAGGAAAACTACATGTAAAAACACAAACAAAAATCCCTTTTTATTTTGCAAATAGGATCTTGAATACCCATTGAAAAAAAATAGTATAGAATTATGCATTTTTTTGTTTGTTTCCTTTCAAAATGTCTTTTGAAATATGTCTTTGAGCATTTCTGACAAGCTCTGAAAAGAAACTTAGCCAAATAAAGCTCAACGCAGACATGCGATACGATAGGATTCATGTGTCTAGACCCATATTTTTATTTTTTTTCAGCTAATCCCATTTAGATTCCTATGCTGACCCACTAATATAATATGTGAGCTTCAGTCTGCTGCTGAATAGGAGCTGAGCATCACTGCAAGAAGCAGAGACTACCCTCCAGTAGCAGTGACAGCAACTCGTCTTCTTCATAACACATTTTAAGGTCTCATGAAAAGTCACTTATTCAAACCGTTTTCTGCCCACCCACTCCTCCCTCTCGAATGCCGACAGGAGTCACAAGACAAGGTATCCAAACCACTGCTAAACACGTCACAATGATGAGTTGTAGGAGGTGAAGATGAAGTAGAGTTGTACCCACGTGAGGTGCTGTGCGGAGAGGGGTGCTGGATCTGCTGCTCCTCAGAGCCTCCTCCATTGCTTTGTGGGATAAAAGGACCTCCTGAAGGAAAGAGATTGTCCCGGTTTTGTTAAAACCAAGTTTCTCTTTTAGTGAATCTGCCTGTCAGTTAAAGCTAAAGCCTGTCAGCTAAAGATTAGCTGCATTTTCCTGGAGAACCAGATCCATGTTCCGGTGAACACAGCAATGGAATGCGAGGTCATTGATAAGGATGGATGCACATCTCGCCAGAGGGGCAACGAGAAACAGGGGACCAAAAACTGACCAACAGAGTATAACATCCCATTCACGGGATAATTCATATAAAAGTGGGAGATCACGAGGATCTCATCCCTTTTCCTCATGGCGACATTAGGAGAGGACCTTGTGAGTCGTCCCTGTGAACTGAGGCCAGTGACAGACTGAATCCAGTTCCATTGGCTGCAGAGTCCAGTCCAGGACTTCGGGTGCCAGAGCAGTTGCTGAGACTTTTGTCATGGTTGAAATGGACAAGCAACATGGACCAAATTCTTTCAAGATGAAAGTAATAGATGCCATTTATTGCTACAAGTGCATTTTTATACAATTCTGCCAGTTCATGTGTCTTTTCACTATTGGTTACAAGTTACAGCACTAACATCTCATTGGTTAAACTTGCTATCATCCATGTTATTCTTCTATCCCCTTCTCTCTCACGGGTACATCTCTCCTCTCTCCGGATACTCCTTTACTCCCATCCTCCTCAAGGGTAAATCTTAATATCTCAAGGCTGATCTCTACTCTCATATTTTCTGTCAAGGATTCCACAGACCCGCTGCAGTTTCCCACAGACTTTCAAGATTGGTTTTGTATATTTTGTATTATTTTCCTCTATTTTATCAGTAGCATTAGTAAAACATTTCTCATTTTCTCAACTCTCTTCTCTCTGTCCTCCTTTCCCTCCTCATCTCCTGTCCTTAGTGAGAAGGGGCAGAAGAAGGGGTTAACCATATATCTGCCATGGTTTATTGTCACCCTGTAGTCAAAACCTTGACAACCACTGACAGCCCATGGCTGTGCCGAATTTCAGAGGGTGATTTCCACATGCACTTGTCATCCATGGCTGTATTTTCCTTGCAGGCTATTAGATAGGGAGGGTCTGTTACACATAACAAGAGCCTGATGAAGGCTGAAGGGCAGTCACGTTTTCACTGCCTCTCATTTAAATTAAGTTCAAATTTAATTTAAGCATCACTGCATGCCCCATAAGCCAACAGCTCCAGTTGCTGCTGCTGCTTGTTTCACCTGAGGTTGAGTTTTGGCCAGAGAGGTGGCACATGGCCGTGGATGACTGGTGGATTTGCTAATTCTGGTGAAGATTTCCCAGATCAAGAACCTCCCATTGCTGCTGACACGCGAGTGATCACACACGGCTGCGCTGAGATGCTTATCGGTCCCATTAAAGCCGGCTATAGCATAATCTTCTTGGCGACTCTCGGCCAGGGACACGAGATGTCATGCAACCCTTCACCACTCAAGTAGCCGCATCTCCAAGCTGGCTGAATGTGGATGCAGCTGGTAAGCCCTTGTGGTGTGCCGTGGGTTATTTTTGGAGGCAGAGCCATAGAAAAACGCTGAGAACTCTTGTTTTGATCACTGCTGCTGTCCCTTGTTGACCTTGCCGAGTCCTGAGTTGCATGCACAAACACTACCCCATACTCAGAAAGCACAATGATGTTTTCCACTGTGTCTGTGTTGCTTTAAGAGCCCACAGAGGTGGCTTATCCCACTCCATACTACATTCAGGCTCCTCATCCATATCTTAGATGCTTGTTAACCGTTATCCCATAGATTTATCAGTGTAGTCAGCCAACACCAGACCGCTCCCACTGCTGTTAAATCATAGAGTCATTTCAGTTGGAAGAGACCCTCAGGATTATTGAGTCCAATGATAACCCAACTGTAGCAACAGCCCCCATGTCCCTGTTCCAATGCCCAACAGCCCTTTCCATGAAGAAATTGTTCCCCAGATCCAACCTCAACCTCCCCTGGCGCAACTTGAGGCCGTTTCCTCTGCTCCTGGTGCTTGTTCCTGAGGAGCAGAGCCTGACCCCCCCGGCTCCAAGCTCCTTTCAGGCAGTTCGGAAATCAGAAGGTCTTGCTCAGGGTCTTGTTCCCTTGGATTTTGGATATTGCCAAGGATGATGGTTCCACTGCCTCTCTGGGTCACTATCCCAATGTTTGACCACCCTCATAGCGGAGATTTCTTCCCATACATCAAACCAGAACCTCTCTTGTTGCAGCTTTCCAGCTTCATTCCCTTCTCTGAACTCACTCCAGCACCTCAATATCCTTCTTATGATGAGGGGCCCACAACTGAACACAGGATTCAAGCTGCGGCCTCACCAGTGGCACAATCACTTCTCTAGTCCTGCTGGCCACACTATTCCTGATACAAGCCAGGATGCAGGATGCTGGTGGCCTCTTGGCCACCCGGGCACACTGCTGGCTCATATTCAGCAATGCAATACTGCTGACGCAACCGACGATGCAGCTAGGAGCCCCCCTTGAAATTAGAGCTTCACGTGCTAATGTTTTATTCCCCCTCTCAAATAATTCTGAAGCACCTCAAACCCCCAAAATGGTGCAACATAAGTGGACCACAGAGTGGTAGAGGAGATGACTTGTGTTACATAGTATAGCTGCATCCTGGATTTTTGGCTGCCCCTTTACTAGTGAGTTCACATTGAAACCCAGGAGAGAACTGTCAGTCATGCTGTGCTTATATCATCAGAGCCTCCAAAACCAGGTGGACAAATCCCAGCTGCCTTTTGGGATTGGCCCTTGTCCTGCTGTGCTGAGCAAGCCCATGTTCTCAATCTAAGATCTACCAGAATGGAGGTGGGTTTTGAGTTTTCCACCTACATCCTACAAGTACTGACCCTGAATTCCTGCACTGGCCCCTACAGCTGGGATTTCTGACTCAAAGGTCTCTTCAATGTGCTTTTCATCTCATTGCAGCCTCTGTATATGGTTAACCTTCACACACATCCCTGAATATCAATATGGAAAAAAAAAGAGAAAGAAAAAAGGAGCTGAGAAGTTGCACATCTCTTAATGACTTTAAAAGCCTTTTTAAAGGACTGCAGTTGGATTTTTTTTGGCATAGAGCCACTCCTTTGGGACCAACTCTTGATATAAGCTTGTGCCGGTACAATCTAACATCTGAAATAAATCTAAAGTTGAGATAATAGTTTTGAGCTCCATCTCTGAGCACAATCCCCACCTGGAATGACTGTGCTTCTTTATTCCACCTCTGGGTGCAAAGGAGGATCTTACAGACCTTTCTTTTAAGGCTGAACACTGTGTTCCCATCTTCATGTTGCTCCTGTTGTGAACCTTGAAGGTGGCTCTGACACTTCACTTTTCTCCCATGAGAAACACAGGCTACAAGATCTTCCCGAACAGCCTCTTCTTATAAATAAACACTTTTTTTTTTTTCAAAAATTTCCCTTGAAACGCGCCAAGTAAAGTACTTTCACCTGTTTACTGAAGTGCATATCATATTATCTGTACCAACATGAATGTATAACTTACATACAGTAAAAGAAGCCTCTCAGCATATATCAAGGGTTTTCTCGGTGCCTTCTGTAACAGTTGCATGAGCCCTGTCGCATTTTCAAGTGGAAAGGCCCGATCAACTTTAAATGTTAATGCCTGTGTTTCTCCACACCACAGCCTGGTTGAGTTCAGTGCCACTTGACTCGGTTCTTCCATTGCCCTCAGGCTCGTGTGGGTACGTGACCTCCATCCCCATTGTCTTCTGCCTTGGGCAGTTACTTTCAAATGGGATGTAAGGCCTGAACATCACATCCCTGGGACCAACGTTCATCTCACGGTAGGCTGTGTCAGGAATAGTGAATTAAATGGATGTTGGAACCTCATGGCTATTGGCAATGTGTCCCTGGCATGATTTTGACCCGGGGCAAGTAGCACTGAGCTGAGGGGCTCTGAGCAACTTGATCTAAGCGTAGAGTCTTACATCTCTGCAGGAACAACCCCAGGTTCTAGTATGAGTTGGGGAATGACCTATTAGAGAGCAGTGTAGGGGAAAGGGACCTGGGGGTCCTGGTGACGACAGGATGACCATGAGCCAGCACTGGGCCCTTGTGGCCAGGAAGCCAATGGTACCTGGGGTGGGTTAGAAGGGGGTGGTCAGTAGGTCAGAGAGGTTCTCCTGCCCCTCTGCTCTGCCCTGGGGAGACCACACCTGGAATCTTGTGTCCAGTTGTGGCCCCTCAGTTCCAGCAGGACAGGGAACTGCTGCAGAGAGTCCAGCGCAGCCACCAAGATGCTGAAGGGAGTGGAGCATCTCCCGTGTGAGGAAAGGCTGAGGGAGCTGGGGCTCTGGAGCTGGACAAGAGGACACTGAGGGGGGACTCATTGCTGGGGATCAATATGGAAAGGGGCAGTGTCAGGAGGATGGAGCCAGGCTCTGCTGGTGACAACCAGGGACAGGACAAGGGGTGATGGGTACAAACTGGAACACAAGAGGTTCCACTTAAATTAGAGAAGAAACTTCTTCTCAGTAAGGGTAACAGAACACTGGCCCAGGCTGCCCAGGAGGTTGTGGAGTCTCCTTCTGTGCAGACATTCCAACCCGCCTGGACACCTTCCTGTGTAACCTCATCTGGGTGTTCCTGCTCCATGGGGGGATTGCACTGGATGAGCTTTCCAGGTCCCTTCCCATCCCTGACATTCTGGGATTCTGTGATCCTGTGAGCTGAGTGAAGATGTCCCTGCTCATGGCAGGGGACTTGGACTAGAGCTTTAATGGTTCCTTCCCACCCAACCCATTCTGTAATTCTATGATTCTATGAAATAATCCCCAAAGTAGATTGGCACAGGTTAGCGATTGTTCTTAATAGCTTTTCTGGGTGCAAACACCCTATTTATGGGGAACAAGGCGCTTGGCAGTATGGATGTGGCCACACCACCCCAGCCATGATGGGGCCAGAGGACAGACCCCAGAACTCTTTAATTTATGAGGACAAATGCAGCCTTAATGTCAGCCCAGGCTGTTCTTAGACCAGTCATCTTCCAGTTCTACTGTGCATTTGTTTTATCCTGGGCTTTGACTGTATTTTCTGAAGCTGCACTGTGAGAAAGTTGTAATTGGACTCTTGAAATTTAATTTAGTGGTTGCCTGGTTGTCGGGCAGTTTTTCTGCCTATCGCTCACCGGACGTAATCATATTCTCATATTCCATCAGAGGCAGAATAAGCCAGTATGTTCTGCATTACTAAGTGTAGCACAAGTTTATTGCCTGCTGGGTTTCCTTTTTTATTTTTCCAAGGCAGATGTCCATATTTGGTTTTGTGACCCTTGTCCGTGGACCTGGATGTGTTGAGTTATGATGGTATATGGGGAAATCAAGAAGGCATGGTGAAAAATGTCAAGATGCAAAGGGCAAGCAATGGTTTAGGGAAGATAAAATAACTATGTCGGCCCTATGATTTTCATATTGCTAATATAATACTCCTGAGATAAGATCACTTTCAGGGGACATGGTAACCCTGATCCAAGGGGGACATGGTCACCTCCCCGGTCCTCACTGTCTTGCCCATAGCCAAGCTCCCTATCCCACTCAAAACAGCTCGGAGCAGCGATGAATTCACATTTGGCTGCACCTATTTCTGTTGAAACACCCATAGAGACCTCAAGGAGCCATGTGGTGAAGTTAAGTGGGCTAAGGCACATCTTCCAAACCTGCATGGAGAGTTTGAAGCACACGGAAAACCCATTTAGGCCGTTCCTCCTTTAAATATGGACCTGTGAGCCAAAATAGATCAAACTGAAGGACTGGAAGGAACCACCACAGAACTTGATGCATTCAATGCAAATGCCTTTAAGGAAAAGCTATCTAAAATTAAAAGTAAATTCATAGCTATCCCTATTAAACCTTAAATTTATTAATAACCACTGAAATTACAAAGTGGCAACCAGCAGCATCATTAAACTGTGATTATTCGTTAGCTGCTGCTGGAGACCCCAACCCAGGCTTGGGGGAAGCACTGATTAAGGTTTTGACAAAAAACTCTCTTTTTTTGTGGGTGCAAAGAGCATATTTTGTGCGGTCCCTGATGTCAGCCCCGTAACACCGCATGGAGACGCTCTCATCCGGAGGGCTGCCATGAAGTTGGTGGAAGATGCCCAGATCCCTTGGAGAAACTCAGCTGCGGTCCCCTGGCAGCTGCCTGGAGTCCTCAGTTGACATTATGTCCTGGCTTTGTCTCTGAAGGCCCCTCTGTCCTCTTTTGCTCCACGTTGGAAGCCGTTTCCCTTTGGCAGATTGATGGTGTGACGGGGGGTGTCCCCAGTGGCCGTGCTGCCATCTGTCCCCCCTCCCGCTGCCACAACCCGGAGGCACCAGCACTTTGGGATGGGTTTCCTGAGTGCTCCCAAGGGTCCAGTTTTCCCTCTAATAACTGCTGAGTGGAGCAAACATCTCTCTTGGTGGGACGCAAGCACCTTAAAACCATGCCCAGCCATGGGACAGCCAAGCTTCCTGCCTAGTTAAGACACAGCAGATAGAGTGGGGCTGGATGATTTCCTCCAATCTGTTATAAAAATAACTTATTCCGAGACGATCTGGTCCCAGGAGGGAGCAGAAGACCCAATCTCCTGGTTTCTCTTCCAGCTTCATCTTTTATCCATCCTCATGGCTTTTCCGTCCCCTGCCTGCTGCTAATCAGCATTCCTTGCAAAGAGCAGCTGCTAATTTGCCGGCGGTCGTTAGTGTGTGTGGAGGGTGAGGAGGTGGTCGGGGGGATGAGGCGAGACCCTCCTGGCAGCTCCTGCCACCGGCATCACCAAAACGCCCCTTTCCCAACCTCAAAGCCACCCCGGTAAAAAACCAAATTCAACCCGGTGCGCTGTGTCCCACCCATAAAATAAAAACTGTTTAGCAGCACTTGTATTTTAGGTAGGAAAAAAATGTATTTGTCTATGTGTGTTTGCGTGTGCGTGTGTGTGTGTATATATAAATACATATAAATACATATATATATTTTCCCCTCTGAAAGAACTCGCTTCCCTTTGGGAATAAAGGCGATCTTTAAAAATGCAAAAATTCCTTCCAGACAGTTTGTCATGTCTTACTAGAAACAGCCGACCCTATTAGCAATTTAAATGATGCCTCCTATTAGCATAATTTTTAATGAAGCGGAGCACGTGTTTCACATCGGTGTTTCCGACGCAGCGAGGAGGAGGCACTCGGACATTCAATGAACGTAGTAAAAATTGCCTTTGAGAAGATAAGGAGCAATGCCACAACCTTTTAATGGTGACCCAACTGGTGCCATGAAATTCAGTCCTGGAGTGGCGAGTGTGTGTGTTAATGGTCCCTGCTAAAGTGGTCAATGGTGTCCACGTGCACATTGTAAAGGACCTGCCTACAGACAATATATCCTGCTTCACTGTGACACCATGTAGATTATATGTATATATACACATATATATATATATCAGGGTTAAAATTGCACAGTCTTGACCTGTGTGCATGATTTCTGACTCCTGGCCAGCATTTTATTTTACATGGTTCTCTGCAAGTTTGCAGTGCAATAATTTGCTCCAAATTTGATGTTTAATTTGGTGGAAAACCTTCACCGACAAAAAAGGGAATAAACCACTGCTCTTGGTCAGTTTGCCAGATTTTTATGTGCAGGTGGAGTGAACAAAGTCAGAGGCGTATGTGGGGTCTGCGTGTGTTTTTGCCCACTGTTGGATATTGGCGCCTAGTGCTATGATCTAGTAAACGGACTGAAGTTGGACCAAGGGTTGGACTTGATGATGTCTAAGGTCTTTTCCAACCCAGTCAATTCTGTGATTATTTTATTATTAGTAGTATTATTAATATTATTTTATTTATTATTATTATATTTATTATTTTATTATTATTATTATTTTCCAAAATCTTGGGAATATCGGGATTGTTTTCCCCTGCTGCCATTCATAAACTCTTTGGTACCTTTTAAACATGATCCAGAAACTTCCTCAGGCCGTTGCCCTACAAGCCAGCCAGCCATTGCAACCCCAAGTCCGCCTTACCCACTTGGGAATCCAAAAGAGCTTAGCACACCCAGAATGACCGACGGCAATAAATGCTGAATAAAATCACTTTGCCACCCCAGATATGTTACTACTAGTTCAAATTCCTATTTGCTTTATAGTACCCTGGTGGCACTGCACATGAAGGGAATGCCGATGGGTTTTCAACTTGATCAAACATCACGTAAGCCAGGGCTTGTTTTTTATTTTGGCTAAAGACATACATGATTTCTTGAAGATGAAATAGTAACTGAAATCCATCTTTTTCCCTGTTTTCCCCAGCTCTCCTTGCCCACAGCGCTGATCCGCTGCACGACGCCAGGTCCTTGTGCACGAGCCATTTGCAGCATTCAAAGGGAAATAGCGCGTGGGTGTGAAGTCGTGTGTGCACACATGTTCCGCATTTTGTTTGCTTAAAAGCCCGTGTGAAGCTTTTTTCTTTCCTTTTCTTAATGGGAAGATCCTCCTGGGAACCGAAGTCGCACAGGCAATAACACACCGCACAAACCAGTAATCGATCCCTCATGGGGAGGACAGAGCCACCCTTGTGCTTGGCCACCCTTTGGGACAGCAGGAGGTCACTTGGACCACCCTTTCCCCCTCGCCAGCCTCCCCAGCTCATGTGCGAACGTTCTGCCGCGACGCGGAAACATCCTCATTAGGGTAATAGGCAGATTTCCAGGATCCGCTTCTGATTCCCTCGTCCTGGAACGATCCCAAATAGCACAGATGTTTTGACGGCTCTCCCGGAGGGCGGCAGCAGCTCGTCCTCCACTTTCGGCACGTCGAGCGCTGGCACGCCGGGATGCGGATGCCTCGCTCCGTGCCAGGGGCAGCATCCTGCTGAACCCAACAGCTTCGCCCCAGCAAAGAGAGGTCCCGACGTGGGGCAGTGCCCAGCTGGGCTCTCCAAAGACACGTGGCATCCTAGACATGCAATCTACAGCCTGTGCATGCTGCAGCAGCTTCTGGGAGAAAAATATGTTCTTTTAGGACATTCTGCAAGCAAACGTTGCTTCTTGAGGAGGACCTTGCTTTTAAGAAAGATGCAGCTTCTGGGGAAAAAATACGGCTTTTTAGGACGTTCTGCAAGCAAACTGCTTCTTGAGGAAGACCTTGCTCTTAAGAAAGATGCAGCTTCTGGGGAAAAAATACGGCTTTTTGGGACATCCTGTAAGCAAACGCTACTTCTTGAGAAGGATGTTGGTCTCAAGAAAGATGCAGCTTCTGGGGAAAAAGTATGGGTTTTTAAGATGTCCTGCAAGCAAACGCTGCTTCTTGAGGAGGACCCTGCTCTTAAGAAAGATGCAGAGGAGGTGAGAAGGATGAATGCAGGTTGATGCCTCCATTCCACAGGCCAGGAAATTATTAATAGAGAGCAAAGCGTTGAATTGCAGTAAGGAGAATATGAACATTAGGGCAAAAAGCGGGGAATAAACCTTCAGCACCAAGGTGTTCTCCAGCATCAAGGTGACCTTCTTCAGCCTACGCTAGCACCGAGTAAATACAACCAAGATTTCCATGCTGGGTCGCGTCCTGATGGCTCAAGGATGGGACAGTGGGTCAAGAGAGATGAAGCCACATCTTGATTTGTTGGGTGTCCTCAGGAAACTGTTTCCCTTCCACCTTCCCTCCTACCCTCCCACCTGCCTCAGAAGAGGCTGTGAAGCTTTCTTTACTCAGGATTGCAAAGTACTTGGGAAAGTTCAAGTGAAAGACAGCACGGAGCTGCTATTGTTGCCCATGTTTTATTTTTCTCTGCCAGTCAATTAAGGGGGGAAACCTGACAATCAGAAGTTATTCATCGCACTATATAACAGCCTCTTGTAGGGTTTATCTTCCTTGGGAAGGAAACAAGAGCTGCCTGTTTATGAGAAGAATGGAAATATCAGACAATAAAAGAGAAGCATCTCTGCACGTTGCCAACCTGGCCCATCTCCCACCTGGTGTCCTCGTTTATATCTGCTCATAGCAATTGCAAAGTGGGTGCAAAGTGCTGTTCTGGCAGGGGAGTGTTGCTGGCTGGCACGGCACCGACGTCAATGCAATGAGGAGTCAGAAACCGTGGGGTTCGTCTGTGCTTGCAACTGAGCCAAGGTGGGACAAGGTGGGTTCTAAAGGGCTTTAAAGTCCAGCCTGAAAAACCTGGTGATGGGAAAAGGGAGGAATGTAGCTTGCACTGCTGCGATGATATGGGATTTGCATGGGTCAAGTCCTTAGTAGCAGGGGCAGAGATTTTGTTCATCCTCTTCATCGGAAAGAAATTCAGAACAACGTGGGGCTTCTCAGCATTGCTGCACTTAGTCGACCTGTCCTGCTCTATGGATTTTGTGGAATGGCAGCAAATTCAAAGCTCAAGATACAAATAACAGATAACCCGGAGAATAACCATCCGCAGTGCTGCACATCTCATACCCTTGCTGTGCCTTTATTCAAAGCCCTTCACAACTGTTCATCTAATAAAGTGCACTGAAGTGCCCTGGGAATTAAGTCAGGGAGAGGAGGGTTGAATCTCTGACGCTGTGCAGAGCATTGCCAGGACACCGCTGTTTGTCCCTACAGGATCATCCATCCCTTCTGGTGTTCCTGGGGAGACATCATACTTGGTCCTCAGGTTGTGCTCTCACCTACACTCTCATAGATCCTGGACCTTGAGCTAGTCCTACATTTATGGAGCGAGCAAGTGACTCGGAAAGCGCCGTGTGACACAGCACGGACACACACAGAAAGACTCATTGCTACCTTAGGGCTAAAATACGACTCTTTCCCTACCTTCTCTACATAGCTTTTTCCTTTGAATTTAATTTATTCTATTGTCCTCATTTTATCTGCTGGGTGGAGATCAAGAGGAAATATTCTATCCTATTTTGAATATTAATTCAGGAACATGTGAGTTATCTGATCAGAGCTGACCCCTGCAATACTGCCCGCTAAGTATTTCAGAGGAAGGTGCAAGGTGTCTATCAGTAGGTGGTGATGAAATTTCTTGCTTGTCAGTAAAGTTTTTGTAAACCTTTCATCAGAGTCGATCTTACAGCTGAATAATTACACAGGTGGGGGCTGTAACCAGCACTAGCAATCCCAGAATATATTTGTCCTGCTTTTACAATCCCCTGGTTGGTCTCCACTTTCTCCCAACCTTTGCTTGCTCCTGCTGTACTATTCTGTCATCTGGAACACAACCTGACGGCAGTTGGCCTTTTAATAACATCAGCGCATTGTCCAGCATGACCAAGTGCCAGGTCTGATTTGGGCCCCCCACCACTTTATTATCACACAGTCCTCCAGAAAACTAATTGCCAGCTCAGCTAGTGATAACCCAGACTCCTAATCATAAGTATCTCCTCCTGGTTTAAATAGTGAACTTACTGGAAGAAGTGTTGCCTTTTGCATTTTTTGCTTAAACGAGTTTTAACTTGCACTGAGGAAGATTAGTGTAAATGAGAATTTAACTTCAGAGGCCGAAACATGGGTTTTCCACTTACAAAAGACAAGGTTCACAGTGAAGAATGAACTCCAAGGAGCAAACAGAAGCGTTGACTCCAACTTCTCCCATATTTTTGGCCAACGCCGATCCCGTCTGATTTCAGAGGATTTCCCGCATAGCAGGTGCCTCTTGTATGTAGGTTTTGCACTGGGCAGTTTGTTAAATGCATATGAAATGCCTTTTCAAATGTGCTCCAGAGTAAATGTGTTTTTCCTGCCTGTTTGTTGCCAGGCTAATGTTGTGAAGCAGCAGAATAGTCCATTTGCAATTGTAATGCTGAGCAGTCGAGCACAAGCACGTTAGCATCTAATGCCGGCTGCAGCGCCCGCAGATTGGCAGCTGGCACTTTACGTATAGCCCTTAAAGCTTATTAAATCAATCGGTCTTTGGAGTTTTAATTCTTTCCTACAGCGTCGAATTTATGGGCATTCGTGCCTACCAGTTGCTCTGCTGAGATTAACTGGCGTGTTTTCTGTGGGATCTTAAAGTTTGATCCAAGTCATATGCAACAGCGGCATCTTCATGAAGTCTTCTGGAAGGAGCTTTGTAATAGATAAACTAATTTTCTTACAAATTTCTATTGTGGAAGTCTCTTGTGTAGCCATCAAAAAAGGGAGGGACTGGTTTGGGACACTTTGACTGAGTGTGAATCCAAAACTCTAACCCTCCAAACCAAAGTTTCAAATTTGCAGACACAGAATCCAAGAATCCCAGACTGGTTGGGGTTGGAAGGGACCTGAGTCTGGTCCATCCTCTTGACATCCACCTTTCAGATATTTGTTAGCATTGATCACATCCCTCTCAGCTTCTCCAGCTGAACAGCTCCAGCTCTCTCAGTGTCTCCTCATCACAAAGATGCTCCAGACCCCTCAGCATCTTTGCAGCCCACAGCCAAGTTGATGGGAATCAAAATTTGCACTAGAGAAATAAAATGTGAGAAAAAAAAAAGATGGTGAAGAAGTAATTTCTTCACAGATAAGTGCCCACAGCACCAGGCTGCCGGAAGAAAAGCGCTGTGCCAATAACCCCTTTTCCTAATTTTCTAATTTCCTAACTTTCCTAATTTTAAACGTATCCCAGCTGGAAATCCATACAAACCCAACAGCTTCATGGGATGTGGCGTGTTGTTGTCTCTCCTGGGATAAAGCAGCTGGCCGTGAGCCTCCACGATGGTGGCGCTTCAGAACACATATTGTCATGCCATGAGAGGACAACAGATCTTAAAGTTTGACCTACATTTATTTTTCTTGCTGATGCAATATATTAAAACCCTTAAAAGACCCTCTCTGCATTCTCTGCACTTCCAGTCCTTATGTTTTGGGAGTTTATTTTTCAAGAACCACAGTTGCATATTTTCATAGAATCATAGAATCATTGTGGTTGGAAGAGACCCTCAAGATCATCAAGTCCAACCATAATGTAAATCTAGCGCTAAACCACATCCATAAGAACCTTGTCTATATACCTTTTAAACACCTCCAGGGATGGTGACTCAACCACCAACTCAACTCAACAGCTTGTTCCAGCCTGTTTTCTTCTTCCTCAGCAAAGGGAGGATATTTCTCTTTATTTTTCTTGTTCCGTGTTGCTGAGACCCAGGAAGAGGAAACTCACTGGGCTCTTACAAGGTTTACAAGGTGTTACCTTGGCACTGCGGTTTGGAGAAGCGATGGGAGGTTTCAGTAGCCCCATCTGAAGCTCTTATGCTGTTCATAGAGGGGACAGCACTTGGATTTATTGCCCTGTGCAAACTGCTTGGCAGGAGCACTACTTCTCCTCCACAAGGATGGTGGGAGGCGCATCGTCTTCCCTTTCCGCATAGTCGCTGGCGAAGCTGTGAAATTAATGTGACCATCTGGAAGTAGGCTGTGGATCTTGACTGTCTAACACACTCCAGTTTCCAAAATCATGCTCCTGACACAACGCAACCACAGGCTGCTCCAAACCCAAGCCTTGTGGCAAAAAGACAATTTTGCTCCTCTACATCAGCCAAGGTACTCTTAGGTGTGAAAGATAAAGGTCTCTAGAAATTAAAACTGCTAATGTTCTGGCCCTGAAATGACGGCAGAAGACATTTTATTCTCTGTTTATTCATCTCGACTTGAAGTGAATCAACTTCTGAGCTCACACCATGTGACAGTGGCAGTGGCGCGTGTGTTTTCTGTGCCAGCAGAGAGTATCCAGGCAACTAGACCAGATATCAAAATCTTGTCAGGTTTTTCCCACTCTGTGTTTGTCTGTCTTATGGCCCTTATTACCGCTGCATTTAGGACTCCATGATCTCTACGGAATCTCACATCTGCCTTTTGCAGACTGAGCGATGCCTCCATTCTGCAGATGGAGATGGGAGGCACAGAGAGCTCTGCAGGGAACCTGGCTGAGGTAGGAAGGAAAGTGAGATGTCCCAGGTTAGCAGCTGCTAACAGAGACTCACCTTGTAAAGGTGGGAACAGTTCTGAGCATGAGAAGTTCAAGTGAAGAAAAGGTGTTGTCTTACTGGATTGTGGGGAAATTTGGGCTGGAAGGGGCCTTAGAAGGTTTACAGAATCATCAAATCACAGAATATTTTGGGTTGGAAGGGACCTTCAAAGCTCCCCTAGTGCCACCCCTGCCATAAGCAGGGTATAGAAACGACCCAGGGCCCTCTGAGCTGCACAAGGTGTTCAGAGCAGCCCATGGGCATTGTCCTGGTGGTTCTCTGTTGGTTCCTTCCTTCCTCTGAGGACATCAGACAGGAAATATAACCCAGGCTCCTTCTTTGCAGGGACCAGCTGGTCCACTTAGAAGGTCTCTGATATTGCCTTAGGCAAGGGTAAAAGAATCATAGAATCATAGAAAAGTTTGGGGTGGAAGGGACCTTCAAACCCATCTAATCCAACCCCTGCCATGAGCAGGGACATCTTCACCAGCTCAGGTTGCTCAGAGCCCCGTCCAGCCTGGCCTGGGATGTCTCCAGAGATGGTTCATCCACCACCTCTCTGGCCAACCTGGGCCAGGCTCTCACCACCCTCAGGGGCCAAAATTCCTTCCTCATGTCTGGCCTGTATCTCCCTCCTTTAGTTTAAAACCATCACCCCTTGTCCTATCACAACAGCCCCTGCTCAAAAGTCTGTCCTCATCTTTCTTATCGGCCCCTTTTAAGTATGGAAAGGCCACAATAAGGTCTCCCCAGAGCTTCTCTTCTCCAAGCTGAACAACATCAACTATAGTCCAACCTCCTCAAAACAGCCCTGGGTTTAGACCAGGTTGCTCATCCACTTGGGTCTTAAAAATGTCCAGGGACAAAGACTACACAACCACAACCCACTCCACTCTTTGCACCCTCTGCCCACAGTCCAAAGCCTTTCAGCATCCTTCTGAATCCATCCATCAGCCCAGTAAGTTCCCACAAGTAACCCAAGGGAGGGACCCCACTCACTGTATGGAGGCTTCTGCCTTTTTCTGCTGAAACCAACGAGTTCTAGTCCCAGTCACAAAATAGGGATCCCTGCGTGTAAGTCAGAAGTAGGATCTAATGTTTAAAAGATGCATAGACGAGGTTCTTAGGGACATGGTCTAGTGACAGTGTGAGGTTAAGGGTTGGACTCAATGACCTTAAAGGACTTTTCCAACCAAAACGATTCTAATCTACCTAATACAGGCATCCAATCTACACCTAAATTTTGCTCCTGTCCTGATACACACATGTAACTGTTACCTGCTCAGGGCAAAGAGGCAGGTATCCTGAATGCCTTCACAAGATGATCCTCAGACCCTCCATAGCTTCTGTACACTTGTCACCCATCCCTTGGTTGCAAAACCAAATCAATTCACCTGTCACAGTAATTCCTCCCTTGTGAGTGAGCAGCAAAATCCAAATCCTGCAGAGTTAACTTTCCGTGCCAACCCTTTTTGTTCCTGCCTTTCATTTTCAGCATTTCATTGTCAGGAGGAGAAATTGAGGAAGACAGGCATCATTTCTTATATCACCAAACAGCCAGAATGAAAATGGAATGCCTGACTCTTTCTTTTCCCCTAGTAGTTAGGAACGTGGAAATCAGCCATGGACATCACCATGGTGGAATGGTGGCTGGATACTGAACTAAATAAGACTTTACATAAGTGTGGAATTTTGAGACCTGAGAATTATTTATTATGTTGCAGAGATTCATCTCCCTTTCCAGCCTTAACGGTGAAAGAATAAATTTCTCCTATTCTAAGTGAAAAAAACCCCAACCTTGTTGATGACCCAACAGTCAAATGATTCCTTGGGGGTGGCAATCAAGAAAATTATATGCATTTTTAATTCCTTGTCATTTTAGTTTAATGTCCTAAGGTTTTATTTCTTTAGCAATTCTTCTTAAATGGGCTTATTCCAAAGCCTATGTCCTAATTAAAAAGTGCCGTGCCCTGAAATAAGAGATGGCATGCACGGATGTCCTAAATAAAGGAAAATAAATAAATAAAGGGCCTGTTAAATTTTCTACATAAAGTCCATGAACGAGGAAGCATCCCTCTCTTCCTTTTTGACCTATGGATATCATTAATATGGACCGTTCCAGCACAATGAACTGGAAAGAATGGTAATACTTTTAATTTCCTCTCTTCGGTAGAAATAGTTGCTTTACCATATTAATGTCCGCATGGGTAATACAGCAGCTTCTGGCTGACATGAAACGTCCCGTTTATCTTGGATTTTGTGGCTATGTCAGAACAGAGTCTGATTACTTCGGGAAACAATATTCATGCTGCAAATTCTAATGAGTCTTCCAAAGATGACTCTTCCCAAGTGACCCAGAGCAAACAATGGCTCAAAATTCCCATGGGCAGCTTGGCCACACTTGGTTCTAAAGTCGGGCACTTGGCTGACAAATTCACAGTTGTGTCTGGTAGAAAAATATGATTTTGCAGTAAGCAATAGTTGTAATTCAGCATTTGTGAGATGGACCATGAGCTCTACTTCCCTCAGGTTTGCTGTTGTTTTTCCCAATAATAGTTTAAAGAGAATTGAAAGAGATGCTATTGAGTTAGAAATTAGATACTAGAACAACTTTAATTGACTAGTGACTCTGCGGCCAGGCAGAATCAGAAGGTGTGAAGAAAAACAGACTGAGAAGTTTGCAAGGGAACCTGCTCATTTCCTTAGTGCAGCTCTCAGCCCTTCATTTTCCTGCTTAAAATTATTTTGCTAATAATCTTACTGAAGAAACATGAGAATAACAACAAAATCAATAATCCATCCATCCATCCATCCATCAGCCCATCTCTTTTCTACCTTCAGAAGAGTTTGCTCCTTCATGGACTACGTGGTTGCATCTCATGCATGTGTTGTTTCTTATGGGACTGGAAGGAGCTGGTCTAACCCTTGTCCCTCACTTTGTCTTTTCAAAGCAAAGGAGAAAAACAGATCGGAGTTTAGTTTGTATGCAGAAAGTCACACTGCAAGTAGCACACTGCAATTTTCTAGCCCCCTGTGGACACATTATGTTTGATCTTTCTGTGTTATATTTAAAAATAATACAAAGATTTATCCAAGGAATTACTTAAGTTGAAAAACAGGTTTTTACTGCCCCACAATGTTTCGGTGGAGGAGAAAAAATGGAAGACCAAGCACGCTGCTCCCATGCAAGCCAGGATGAGGAATTTGTCGCAACGTCCCAGACAGTAAGTTGCTCGTCCCCATGTCTGAGCTGGACACCATGGTCCTGTGATGGCTCCATGTAAAGACATGGTCATGGCAAAGCCAGGTGTGCACAGGGTGAAACCCAAACCCTCAACCGAAGCCACCTTAAAGAGGCAGGACAAATTGCAAACATGATTAGGACACGGAACTGCTGGAGAGAGTCCAGCGCAGGGCAACAAAGACGCTGAAGGGAGTGGAGCATCTCCCGCGTGAGGAAAGGCTGAGGGAGCTGGGGCTCTGGAGCTGGACAAGAGGACACTGAGGGGGGACTCATTCATGGGGATCAATATGGAAAGGGGCAGTGTCAGGAGGATGGAGCCAGGCTCTTCTCGGTGACAACCGATGATGGGACAAGGGGTAATGGGTTCAAACTGGAACACAAAAGGTTCCTCTTAAATCTGAGAAGAAACTTGTTCCCGGTGAAGGTGGCAGAGCCTGGCCCAGGCTGCCCAGGGAGGTTGTGGAGTCTCCTTCTGTGCAGACATTCCAACCCGCCTGGACACCTTCCTGTGTAACCTCATCTGGATGTTCCTGCTCCATGGGGGGATTGCACTGGATGAGCTTTCCAGGGCCCTTCCAACCCCTGACATTCTGGGATTCTGTGATTCTGTGATCCAGGGTGGGAGTTTGGGCTGATGATTATTCTGGTGTGTCTCGTGTGATTGCTGCTCCTGCAGGAGTAAAGACAAGGGAAGGGGAGAAGAAAGCTTGATTTAGGATTTTTTTGCTACTGAAGTCAAAATGTGACGATGGGACACTAGAAAAGCGTGGACTTGTGAAAGGCTGCTCTGGAGTAAATGTGGGTTGCTCCCTAGGAAGAGGACTGGAAGAAATGGGTTTTATTTGAGGGAGAAAAATTTAGGCTAAATATTGGGAAAGGTGTTCCACTCTGAGAGGTGTTGAAAAAGAAAAGCATTAGTATGACTGTGACCTCTTCAACAAGAGTGGTTTTGGCTTGAATGGGGAACTTCACAGATCTAACATGACTCACATCATGTTTCATAGAGGTCCCAGCTGCAGGTGATCAATCTCCCATGGTTTTGTGTTGGTGTGTGGCCTGGGGAAGGTGTCTGAGACCCTTCATTGGGTTGAAGGGATGAGTTGAACATCTGCCAGGAGTGAGCTGAGCCTACTTCATCCTGCCTTGGTGCAAGGGGAGCCTGGGAGAGCCTCTGGAGATCTGTCGATCCGTCCATCCATCCATCATCCATCCATCCATCCACCCATCCATCCACTCATCCATCCACTCATCTATCCATCCATCCACCCATCCATCCATCCACCCATCTATCCATCCATCCATCCATCCATCTGTCTGTCCATCCATTCATCCACCCATTCATCCACCCATCCACCCACCCATCCATCCATCCATCTATCTATCCATCCATCCATCTATCTGTCCATCCACCCATTCGCCCATCCATCCATCCATCCATCCATCCATCCATCTGTCCATCCATCCATCTGTCCATCCATCCATCCATCCATCCATCCATCCATCCACCCACCCCTCTGGCTCCCGATCCTCAGAGCAGCACGGACCATTTCCCCTCGCACAAAGCTCGGGAGATCTAACATGAGCAGTCGGGAGGGGGCACGGCTGTGAGCATAAATGATCAAAGGGCAGAGCAGGCCGATGCGCATAAAGACGCTCTGATACAGCAGAAGAGATCCCCTCTAGCCCTTGCCGATGCTAATGCATATATTTACCTCCTGATTGACTTCATAATTAATTGACTACGTGGGGTAGATGCTTCTCTCACCTCCTTTGCACTAAATAGGGCTGCAGGAGCCTGCGGAGTGACAGGGGTGTAAAACAGAGCCACGCAAGGGATGAATCAGCCCTTTTGTCTTTATTTTCTCTGGAAGTACATAAAAGCCATAAGGAGCCTGTAAGGATACAAAGGAGGGCAAAAATGTATTTATTTCAATCCCCAAACTGCAGCAGGAGACAGTCAGCATGCAGAAAGGCTTAAGCAGTAGCTAAAATGAAGAGTGGTTTGTATTTTTGACTCTACGCTGGATATTTTAAAAAATAATATGGTAGAAAGGTAAGGGAAATTAATACTTCCATCCCAACCAGAACAAGGAGAAGAAGCATTTGTTATGCAAATCTTTTCATTATTGCAAATCCCGAGTGCTGATAAGAGATAAGCGTTGTTCTAGCTTTATTTCAAGTAGCTCCCGCACAGACGCGGGTACGTGATTGTATTGCTGCGAAAGAAAGAAAGAAACAAACACACACGTTTTTCCCTGTACATTTATTTCTGTTACTGGAACACGAATTCTGGAGCCTGCCTGAAAAGGCATTTGGTCCATTGAGGCTTGTTCATTTTACGGCTTTGTTTTCCGCTAAGGTGACATCTGCTCCTGAATGACCTTAGCATCTTTTCTCTCCGCAGCCTGGCCCGGGTGGCCGTTCCTTTTATGCGCATACATTAATGTTCGGGTGAATCGCAGCTTCGTGAGGTCTGTTCTTTATCCTTTTCATTTCCACTAATCCTGGAGTCTGTGGGGAACAAAGGGCTGGATCCTCGCGGTGTAAACGGCCAGACCCGACCGCAGGGATTTACATCTGCGGCGGCGCGACACCGGTTATCTCCAAAACCCATTCCCCGCTTCGCCATCTCCGCCATCAAATTCCTCATCCTTGGTGACAATATATTGCTTTTTCCCTGTTTTTTTTTGTTTGTCTGCTTAGGAGGCAGCTGTAAAATTTGCTCCCGTCCCGGGTGTCCCCATCCCTGGTCAGATACGTCCCCACTGCCCATTGCAGCACAAGGGAGGTTGCTGGTGTGTTTAAGGGCTGATTCCACCTGAATGGCACTAGATACAGCTTCCTCCCCATCAATACACCAAGGCGCTACATATTTTTGCAACCCTGGTGCAGATTTGCCCCCAATCACTGCTGGAAATCAATGAGATTTGCTCAGCCCTTCATTTAGCCGACACACAGCTCTCTGTCTGTTTGGCTATTAAATTACTGTTCTATGTGACAACGGAGCTTCCAAAGTTTGCAGTAAAATTTCAGTCTTCATATGCAGCTCTTTGAGACATTTTTTTCACAGAATCACAGAATCTCAGAATGTCAGGGGTGGGAAGGGACCTGGAAAGCTCATCCAGTGCAATCCCCCCATGGAGCAGGAACACCCAGATGAGGTTACACAGGAAGGTGTCCAGGCGGGTTGGAATGTCTGCACAGAAGGAGACTCCACAACCCCCTGGGCAACCTGGGCAAGGCTCTGCCACCCTCACTGGGAAGAAGCTTCTTATCACATTTAAGCGGAACCTCTCGTGTTCCAGTTTGCACCCATTGCCCCTTGTCCTGTCACTGATTGTCACCAGAAGAGCCTGGCTCCATCCTCCTGACACTCCCCCTTTCCATATTGATCCCCAGGAATGAGTCACCCCTCAGTGTCCTCTTGTCCAGCTCCAGAGCCCCAGCTCCCTCAGCCTTTCCTCACACGGGAGATGCTCCACTCCCTGCAGCATCTTGGTGGCTGCGCTGGACTCTCTGCAGCAGTTCCCTGTCCTGCTGGAACTGAGGGGCCACAACTGGACACAAGATTCCAGGTGTGGTCTCCCCAGGGCAGAGCAGAGGGGCAGGAGAACCTCTCTGACCTACTGACCACCCCCTTCTAACCCACCCCAGGTACCATTGGCTTCCTGGCCACAAGGGCCCAGTGCTGGCTCATGGTCACCCTGCTGTCCCCAGGACCCTCAGGTCCCTTTCCCCTACACTGCTCTCCAACAGCTCATTCCCCAACCTATACTGTAATCTGGTTTTTCTTTTCCCCTTCTCCCATTGTTTCACCACTCTCTCTCCATTTAGAATCTCGGTATTGCAACAGGAATATTACATTTGCCCTGTCTCCCTTTGTCTGGTACCTTTGTTTTTCACATCGTCACCAAACGAAATCCATTTTAGAACTGATTTCTCCGACCTGGCACCAGAATGACATGCCTACAGTTTCTGCCACAAACTCTCCTCGCTGTCTGTAAGAAGTTACTTAACCATTCCATTATTTCATACCAGCTCCCGGTGGGCTTTAGCTGCACAAGGCATCTTTCTGATGGAATTGGCAACGGCTTTTAAAAAATCCAAATCAATTATATCTCCTGGGCCCCGCTCAAGACTTTAAAAGACGTTCGTTAGGCAGGATCTTTATTTTACACATCTGGGCGGTAAATGCGCTGGCATTTTTTCCCCCCGCCCGCACATACAAATGGCTCACGTCGCCCCTTCGATAAAACTGTTTATTGTTGGGAGAGTCAGGAACTCACTCAGGGAGGAAATTTGGCTGATATATATGGCAAGACTCCAATGGCTTTAATGAATGCAATGCTGATCACTTAAACAACAGGATCAGCAATATGGCAAGGATGCGATAGCCCTTTTTTCCAACCCGGGTTATAAAATACCAGATAACACTTGTGTCAGAGGGCAACTCCCGTTAGACGGGACGAATTATGATCTGGGTGTTAGATCTGGTTTCTTCTCCCATCTCCTCCCTCGCAAGGCTTTATCCCTGGAGCTGGTCCAATTATTTTTTTCCATTAAAAGTAGTATCAAAATCCAATATTAAATCTCCTGGCAAGCTTTCTGGTAAGGAAACAATCCCAATGAACTTTTTAAACGACAGTTTCCCTAGATATCTCAGTCTTCTCAAGCAAGTCTTACTCGAACTAATTTTTAAACTAATACTGAAGTGTTCATTTATGGAAAGGAAAAAAAAATCAACTCCCTCATTTCTTCGAGGTCATATCATTATGCAAAAACCCACATGTGCACAACTTCCCACCTTTTTAAAAAATCAAACCTAAATTTGACTTGTTCCAAGTACCTAATGGGAGCTGCAATTTCTTGCTAATTATATAATTACTCTAGATTGTTATGTAGCGCTGGCAATTAAACACTCGAAATACTTTTAGCTTGAAGAAAGTCATTACGTAATTCCAGCGGATCTGTGCAGGAGAAACTGTGCTGGTTCCTGGTCCCTTCCCCGTTGGCTTCATGTCCGCGGCCGCTCGCACAGAGACATGATGGTGAATTCCTGAACAAACCGGCTCAGCTTGGCCAACCTTGGCACATCACTCAACAGTGTGTGAAAGCCAAGAATCACAGAATCCCAGAATGTCAGGAGTTGGAAGGGACCTGGAAAGCTCATCCAGTGCAATCCCCCCATGGAGCAGGAACACCCAGATGAGGTTACACAGGAAGGTGTCCAGGCGGGTTGGAATGTCTGCACAGAAGGAGACTCCACAACCTCCCTGGGCAGCCTGGGCCAGGCTCTGACACCCTCACCCCAAACAAGTTGCTTCTCAGATTTAAGTGGAACCTCCGGTGCTCCAGTTTGCACCCATTGCCCCTTGTCCTGTCCCTGGTTGTCACCAGAAGAGCCTGGCTCCATCCTCCTGACACTCCCCCTTTCCATATTGATCCCCAGCAATGAGTCCCCCCTCAGTGTCCTCTTGTCCAGCTCCAGAGCCCCAGCTCCCTCAGCCTTTCCTCACACGGGAGATGCTCCACTCCCTTCAGCATCTTGGTGGCTGCGCTGGACTCTCTGCAGCAGTTCCCTGTCCTGCTGGAACTGAGGGGCCACAACTGGACACAAGATTCCAGGTGTGGTCTCCCCAGGGCAGAGCAGAGGGGCAGGAGAACCTCTCTGACCTACTGACCACCCCCTTCTAACCCACCCCAGGTACCATTGGCCTTCCTGGCCACAAGGGCCCAGTGCTGGCTCATGGTCACCCTGCTGTCCCCAGGACCCCCAGATCCCTTTCCCCTACACTGCTCTCCAACAGGTCGTTCCCCAACTTACACTGGAACCTGGGGCTGTTCCTGCCCAGATTCAAGACTTTACACTTGCCCTTGTTCTAGTTCATTAAATTTTCCCCGCCCAGCTCTCCATCCTGTCCAGGTCTCTGATGACAGCACAGCTTCCAGTGTCACCACTCCTCCCAGCTTGGTGTCACCAGCAAACTTGCTGACAGTCACTCTAGTCCCTCATCCAAGTCATTGATGAATATATTGAATAATATCGGCCCCAGCACTGACCCTTGAACACTGCACTAGATCCAGGCCTCAACTGGACTCTGCCGCATTGACCATGACTCTCTGGCTTCTCTCCTTCAGCCATTTCAAGCCGGGTATGATGTAAGGGCTTAATGTGAAAAAATACCTTATTTATACAAACAAAGAGAGTGATACGGTGGTGTGTGTGTGTATTGATGTGTGTTATGTTCTGTGTTTAGAAAGCTTTTTCTTTATCCCCTGGCAGACACATGTCCAAGGGTCATCCCAGCATCACAGCTCCCCAGGGGACTTCCCTGCCATGCTGCCCGATGCAATCCCAGTTCTGGGAATTCCCAGTGGGTATTTCCATGGCAAATGTTTACCTAGACCCAAAAAGGAGTTTATTTCATGGCTGCAGTAACAGCTCAAGAGCAGCCCAATTGCTATTTACCACCTCTTTCTACACGCCCGGACCAGTGGCCCATGGTTATACATGTCCAACCAACGTGGAAAGAAAAATGTCATTGCCCCCAATGCTCAGTGCATTGTCCCTTGACACCTAATGCTTTGAATTCAGGTGACAGTTCTGTCTCTGAAGTCGTCGCAGTCACTATGCTCTTTGCCAAGACACTCACAAGATGCATTAGTCTTTAATCCTTTAACTCCTTCCTTCATAACAGCAGCAATAATAATAATAATAATAATAATAATAATAATAATAATAATGATAAAAGAAATCTGGATTGTCTTTTAGGTGTGGTCCCAGACTAATGGGAAGCAGTGACACCATAACAACCGCCAAATACTGCAACTTGTGACTGCATCCTCAGTGGAGAATGAAGCTGAACATGTAGTTATAACAGTTGCGCGAGATTTCTACATTGCGTTAACTTCTCAGTTCAGAATTTAAGTAGGTTTTGAAGGCAGTTGATAGGCTTCTCACAGGGAAAAGGAAACACAGGCTAAAAATAAGAAATAAGAATAAACATAGTTAAATAACACTTCAGTTGAGGAGAATTCATTGGTGTCCATTGATTTCAACAACAAGAACCTCTCTGTGATATTCTTTATATAGACTCTATCATCGTTCAAAGACCAGGATTTTCATGGATTTTGGCTCTATGTCTCATAGTCCCAATGACTTTTCCTCCTTGCTTAATTTGTATATTTTTTCCATTGAAATAAGGGATGAGAGCAGAACCCCTAAAACCTCTCCCATGTACAATGTAGGGACCATGAGAAGGTTTTGAGCAGGTAACTGGAGATCTTCATCTCAAGCTCATTGCATTGATGGAAACATTTGGATTGGATTGGCTCCAGCAGAATTTCGTTAGTCCCTAGATTATACCTACGTGTGCATAAATATATATATGCCGCTATATAGTATATACATCCCTATACCAATGAACATTTCAGGGCTCTGTCTTGCTGGCCTGATGCAAATAAAACCCTCATTGAAGTAGACACAGCTTTTACTTGCATGAGAACCGATAAATTTAGCTCTCGCTTTGCTAGAAAGCATTTCCATCCAAACCCAGGTAGCGCAAACCGACCTGGAAAAATACCCCTGTCACCGAGATGATGTGAGATGAACTGGTTTGACTTGACAGCAAAAAGAGAAACCAACCTCTTCCATTTTCCTTGCCCCACGTACACCAGGGGCACCCCTCGGTTTAGTCATTCCTGAGGCTGAAACCAGCGTGGAATGCTAAATGGATTAATTAGTACTACATCACTCTAAATTTAGACAGCTTCCTTTCAGAATTAGATTTCTTCAGGTTTATGCCATTACATTTCTTAAATGTACATTCTCAATCACATTAGCAATTATGAATACATTACATTTATTTTCTTTTTGAAGTATTTTACTGTTGTACCTTAGGATATAAAATACACACTCTGTCCTAGCCAGGCAGAAATGAGAGGTCACCATCACTCAGGATTTCACTGCAAATCTCACAAACTATCTCAGGAACTGCAAATCTCAGGACCTATCAAGTATCTCTTTGGATGATAAAACCAACTTCCATATTTCACGCAAGATTTTATCTCCTGGAGTTGCAGAGATACTACTGAAAATAATGTAGCACCTGCAAAAACCAGGAGGTGAATGACAACATTCGTTTGCCATTCAAACTAAATAAGGTAATCACGTAACTCTGGGGATTAATCTCATGACTTCTCCCCATAGGAAGTTTACGCTGCTGAAAATGATATAAATTGACGTCATAACCAATCAATCAAAAACTCCCATATGGAAAGATCGTGAAGCAAGGACATCAACCTAGAAGCAACATTGGGGCAATTTCTGGGCTTGCAACACAGACTTTTCAGTTCTGGTCTTGTCCTGGAGAGCTTTTATCTTCACTGCATTACACGTGAAGACAACTGTGGACAACAAGAAGAGATGAGTTAAGCTACACCAAGGTAAAAGGCACATGCTAAGCTGTTCAAGAGAATTTGAGAATTTTGCGTACAAAATTAACTTTTTCAGAGGTGTTCAGCATCTGGCTCCTCACATGGAATCAGATTTTCAAACCAGACAGGGGTATATCAAATATATGTTATGCACACTTGAACATCTGAACTTGTTGAGCTCTCCTGACCGTCCTGGTCAAGTAGTTCAGTTGATGTAGATTGGATATTCTGTAGAAAATCTGGTGATAAATAGAGACAGAAATACAATGAAAATCTGTGAAAATATTGCAGAAAGTGAAAGGCAGCAACATATTAAAAACAAATATGAGAGAATTTCACATTCCCTGGCATTCTGAGAAGTGCAAAAACCAAACAAGAGCTATGAGATCGGCACAATGGAAAAGACCAACTGTGTAGTGTTTACTTAGCGATGTGGTAGGAGATATCACAGAATCACAGAAGAGTTTGGGTCGGAAGGGATGGCAAATCCATTTGAGTATTCCACTTTTGTACTGAAGTCAGTACAGCATCTAGTGTCTTCTTTAGAGGTCAAGATTTCTTTACCTGGTTTTCTTCTCTCATAGGTAGAATAGGGGAAAAAATAATCATTAATGACCTCATTTATTAGTAGAGAGGATATGTGCTTATCAGCCTGGGCTCTTGAGTGCCACACAAAAACAGATTTTGAAGAGGTCTTGTGTCCCAACAACATCTCAACTAATGGTGTGTATTTGATGGTAGATATCTGCCCTCCTCCAAGAAGCTGCCTTTGACAGGGTGAAGCAACGTACCTGCTGGGCAGTCATTGCCTCTTCAAAGCTTTGAGCTCAAGTAAAACCAGATCTTTAGACTAAACATGGTACAAAACATGGAGCTGGGGCACAACAAATGATGCTCTCGTGAGACACTTAAGAGATTGGCTGGTGCCACCAGGGACAACCTCATCTTCCAAACTTTGCCCAGCATCAGGGAGGACCAACAAGGGTTGGATGTTGGGACAGATGTGGAAGCTCTTGCTCAGCTTTTTCTCACCTAACAACATGCTATGGGTGGAATTACCTCCTCCTATGAGACATGGCAGAAGTAAGTTATACCGAACAGCCAGCAACTTAATAATGTTTGTCAGTGCCAAAAATGAATGTTGGTTTTTGAGTAAACACACTGTCCTTGGACTTCTGTGAAGCATTTAAATTAGCACCATATAACACTACAATGTCAATGAAATCTCCTTTTAATGGATTCAGTACAGGAAGATCTCACAAAGCAGCCCGTAGAGGAGAATCGCTGTCAAAAGGAGGGATGTTTATGAAAGTTTCACGTAGATCAAAACAAGGCCTGACGCCGTTCCACATTTTTATTAGTCACCGAGAAATAAATAGAGAAGCGCTGCTGATGAACGGCCCAGGTATCCCTTAGATTTACTGCAGAACGGTAAATCACATGGAGGAAGGGACAGCTGTTTTTATTGCGCCCTAATCCAAAGCTAAATGTGTTAGGAACAAAAAAAACACAAGATGAACCTACAAAAAAAGGCGAATTGCTCTTGGAAAGCGATCGCTCTGGAGAGGTGTTGGAGGTTTAATAGCTGCTGAGTGAACAGGGGCTGTCACGGGGTATACAGCTGTGATAAATGGCAAAAAGGATGCTTGGAGGCACGCAGAGGGAGGTGTGAAGGGATCGGCTTCTCCTCTGTGCGCAGGAACATTTGGGACAACCAAAGAGTCTCCTTGCTGCAGTCACGGCAATGCTCAGTTTTGAGTGCAAGCAATAACCACGATCTCTTTTTTTTGGTACCATTTAAAAGATACAAGACAGCTGGATTGCAAATTCAGGATTATGTGGGATTTCCAGGGTATTAACATTTTAACTTTTTAAAGAAAACACTGCGTGTTAATGATCTCAGCGTGTATTTCAGTGCCAAGCAGCGTCTCCATGGCACGTCCCAGTCGTCCCGGTGCAACGTCCCCACGCTGCAACCTCAGTCCCCCCAGAGTTCCTGTGTTCTCTGCCTCGATATTAAGCTGCAGAAACTCTCCCAGCTGAACAGGGGGCCAGGAGTCCCCCATTGAGCTGCTCCTCACTTGCAACGCCTTGAAGAGGGTGAAGAAAGAGGAGAGAGGGTGACAATGTGGATTTTGGAAACAGGAGAGAACCAGAGAAAGCTGCTTCTACAGCACCCAGCTACCCCATGTCTTTGTCTTCACAACACTCTTAGGGGTAGGGACAGGGGGAGATGTGAGCCTCCTTCTATAGGCAGGAAAATGACGCAGAGAGATCCTAAAAGCAAGACTCGCAAAGGGATTTGCACGGATCTCATGGATCCAGCGGTTGCGTTTATGTGCCGTTTCTGAACCCGGTTCATCCGAGTCCCAGCCAGGTTGCTGCGTAACCCAGGAGGCAGCTGATATTTAGAGATGCTCCACTTCGTGATATTTGCATTCCCAAGCATGAGAGTGTCCTCTGCTCCGAACAGTGCCACGGGACGCTGGGAGGCACCGAACTTGTCGTGATTCATGGTTTAGGATTCTCCCACCAGTCTCATTTCAGAGGTTCAAACAGGTAGGAAGGGTTTAGCGAGTCAGGACCAGCACAAAACAAAGAAATGGCTGGGTTTTCTTTCTTAATCCTGGGAATGGGGCTCCCTGGCAGTCTGATGGATACCAGGGTTTTATGCCTTCCTTTTTCTCAAGAGTTTGAGTCCCCATCTCTCTGCAACTGTGGTTCTGCAACCATTCTGTGTGAGTGCATTACCTTTCTTCAGTGGAAGCTTTCCAGCTTTATTTGGCATTTAAATACGAATTGCACCAGAGAGAGGAAGAAGAAGCACAGCCCTTTAGCCTGACTGTGACAGGGGGAGGCTCAGGTCATGCCTGTGGTGTTGGGCTATAAGCGTGTAAGGGCAGCGTTAAATTATCAGTATGTTTCCCAGCACATTTTCGGTCTGTGCCAACTAACATTGACCCAAATAATCCCCAGGCACAGCAGAGGGTTTCTTATGAACCAGGGGTCATTCCCAATGAGCGGTGCAGACACGGTCACCCTTGTTTTGGGACAGAGAACGTGGCTGTACCGCTTGGCCTCAGGGCAAAGGGCCATTCTCTTGCCTCCGCTAAACCCCGTTTAGTTTGTCAGTATGAATGAAAGTGAGGGATTAATTTATGGAGCAAGGTCTGGGTCACAGGTCTCTCCCAGCAGCTCGATGAACATATGGCACATTAGAGACTCATCTCAACAGCTCTGGCAAAAGAAGGGAAAAGCATCCCCGTCCTGAGGGGGGTTGGGAGTGGGGTCAGAGAGAAGGAAATGGGAGGACAAGCCTGCTCTGGGCAGTAAAGCTCTTGCTTGTCCATCCCATGTACTGTGAATGCTCTGGTGGGTGGATGCGTTGCCACAGCACGGACTTGCAGAGCTTGTAAAGAAAGACCCTCTCCCCCCCTTTTTTTGGGCCCCTCATGCCAAGAAAGGTCTTGAGGTGCTGGAGCGAGTGGAGAGAAGGGAACAGAGCTGCTGAGGGGCTGGAGCACAAGTGTGATGGAGTGGCTGAAGGACCTGGGGGGTTCAGCTGGAGAACAGGAGCTGAGGGGAGACCTTCTGATCTCTGACCTGCCTGAAAGGAGCTTGGAGCCAGGGGGGTCGGGCTCTGCTCCCCAGGAACAAGCGCCAGGAGCAGAGGAAACGGCCTCAAGTTGCGCCAGGGGAGGTTGAGGTTAGATGTGGGGAACAATTTCTTCCCCAAAGGGCTGTGGGGCATTGGAACAGGCTGCCCAGGGCAGTGCTGGAGTCACCATCCCTGAAGGGTTGGACAGACGGAGATGAGGTTCTCAGGGACATGGGGCAGTGCCAGGGGTGGGGGAACAGTTGGACTCAACGACCTTGAGGGTCTTTTCCAACCAAAACTATTCTATGATTCAGGAAACCAAAGTCTCAAGTAGCTCGAGTAGGTGCAGGACTGTGAACCCTGTAAGGGGGAAGGCCCTTTTATATATGATATTCAGTAACAAGCGCTGTTTTGCATGGACAAGGCTGTAGAGGCTGGTGCTGCCTGTCCCAGCTCTATCCCCGTGCGGGGTTTAAGGCATTTCGGCTCTCAGAAGACACAACACATTGAGGTGCTGAGCCAGTTCCTGCTCACGGCTTTATGGTACTGACACACGCCAAGCCTCCTTTGAAAATTTAGACCTGGTCCTAGAAAACTTAGTCACAGGTCTGTGGTCAAAATAGGTCGTTGTCTGGCAAGGGATGTGTTCCATGTATATGTTCCAGCCATAAGTTTTTGTGATAAAGCTGCCTATAGAAGCATATACAGATGTGAGTGCCTGTATATATTTATACAAGTATTTACACTTAGTTTTACATGATTGTATGTAAACACGTCTATATAAACTCATTTTCATCCCCCCAAAATCATTGAAGCTCAAAAGTAATTCCACAATAAAGAGTAAATGAGGAACCATGTCTTTTTCAAATTATTTATTATGGAATAAATCCTCAGGATGCAGCAACTTGGCCCTGGCTTTGCCAGGCTCGTACCCACCTGGTGACCAGAGGTGGAAATGGAGCCCAACACCTTTCCAGAATCACCTCTGTCACATGTTAAATGCACCCACAACACCCTATTTTTTTCCAGTCTGGTTTATATCTCATATTCAGGGCTGGTCTTTCCGGTCCACCTTAGCAAGGGTCAAAACCTTGTTTGCCACTTGAGATTTAATTTTCTGTCTCTTTCTTAAGTGAATCTTTGGTGTTCTCTCTGCCAGTCATTTTATATTTGGCTTGATTGTACTATCTTTTGAACATGACTGTCTTGAATCAGAATAGCGTTGATGCACAGACTGTCAGTCAGAGAGAAGTCAATCTCGTTCGCCTTTTAATTATGTGGGCTTCCCCTTTCCAATTCTTGGCGACTTTCCTCCTCCAGAAAATGAATAGGATCTTCTGGCTCTATTATAACATTTAACACGTGTTCTCTTTTGTTCCTAATTCTTCTTTAAAAGTCACTGCCTGGGTTGCTTTTCCCATGTTAACGCTGGTGAATAAAGTAGATTTTTATTTGTCCTTCAGCAGCTTGTGACAGATCTTGAAACCTGCACTTGTGCAGTTAATCACTGTAGTATTTATCTTTGCGATTTCAAGCACTAATTAATTTTATTTATCCTCTCCATTTTCCTTGCCTTTGCAAGATAAAGATCATCGTGCACTTGTTCCTGCTTCATCAATGAGAATTTTAGGTGAGGAAAGTTGCGACTTGGACCCAAGAAAGCACAAAAGAGACATCCCGGTGCCAATGAATACACACATGGCTCCATCACCCTCCTTGGAGGTGTCACCCCAAGATCTTCCCCCTCACTGGTGCCTCCATGGCAATAACTAGAAAGCCACCCCAACCAAAGGCACGCCACGTTATCCGAAATGCTTCCCATGGTTGTGTGCTTTCAGCAGCTCATCATCTTGCAGCCGCCGGTAAGTGCGCACATCAGAGTGATAATCAAGGTAGAAATCTGCTTTTAATTATACCCTTTGCGGCAGGTTGAAATCAGTGGCGTCGCGCAGCCGCGTCTGAATGCTCAAACAAGGAAACCCGAAAAATGGGAGTGAAGGGAATTTGGTGAAACTTTCCTGTTCTGATTGAGGTTCTGATTGAGTTTGGTTTCATGTAACTCTTGCTGAAGGCAAAATTCAGTCTTTTTGCTCTCTTTTCTTGCCTTTTCTAATTATTTTTTTATCTTTTTGTTCTACAGGACATGCTGGTTTTTTTATTTTTAAAAGATTGAACGTCAAAACTACTAAAAGCTAACTTTGAAAACCAAGTAATAATTCATTTAAAATCAGCATCAAACTCATGTCTCTCCCTAGTGTTCTCAACAAACTCCTCAAAAAATTAGATGTTTCAACAATTAATTATATGGACAAAATGTGGAGCAAGACATTTATAAAATCCCCTAACGGCTGATGGAATGATCAGAGAATGACACAGCATTTGCAATTAAACCTAGAAATATTCTGGATTTCTGGTTGTGAGTTGCACTGTTGGTGTTAATCGTATAGCAGCACGTAATAGAATAGTTATAAAAGCAGTGTCACGGTCCATTCAATGATGAACCCATGATGGTTCTTTTACCTCGATCTCAGAGCGCAAAATTAAGGCAACCAAAATGCCAAGGGGTTACGATTCAATCAAGCAGTGTTACTCTATTAATTTGCCTGTAAAGCAGCACGTGATAGAGAAAGAAAAAGAAAAGAGAAAAGAAATGGGGAACAGTAAAAGTAAAGATGAGAAATGAGGTTGCGTTTATCACCAGTCCAGTTCCAGAAGCTCCCTCTGGTCTCCGGTCCCGTGGAGTCCTGCCGGTCCTCCGTCGTAGTTCGGGATCCTCTGGTGGGAAGATCTTCAACGGTGTCCATTCTGGAGTCACCTTTCATGCTTCTTCACCCCCCTTGCTCCCATTGTTTCAGGCCAGTCTCCGCCTTGATTTTACAACTCAGGCTTAACTGCACAGGCTCAAAAGATTCACACTTTCTTTTGCCAACACTTACATGTCCAGCATTCAGGGGTCTTTCTCTGGTCCATTGGGTGACCTCAGGACCCTTGGCGAGCTTCTGGGCATGCTCCTTGTCATTGGCCGTTGTTTGGGGGAGCAGGTGAGGGACACGTGTAGCTGAGGCTGCGGGTGAGAACACATCTTCTGGACGGCAGCTGTTGTCCCTGGGTCAAAGAGACCTTCATGACAATCCCTTTCAGGAGGCTGGGGCTGGTTTGGCTGAAGCAGCAGGTGAAGTCCACACAGCAGCCATTGTGAGCAGTAGCCCCTGTATCACAGAAACCAGTGCAGCACAGTGCTGCTCCTTGGGCCTCTCCAAATCATTGTCCATCTGTTCTTTCTGTCAGGGCCTCAGTTCTTTAAGTTCTTGATGGCAATGGTCAGGCAAATACTGCTCCATCTTCAGACTAACTCTCACAAGCAGAGAAGCCCCCCTAGAAGATCAGGTGGTGAAAAACACATTGTGATCCTGGGATAATAGAAATCTGCACTGATTCTTCATCAGTATCAGGTGAAATAATTAGTTCCTTTCTTCGGCACTTTCCCAATTTTCTCAATGAGACCACTACATATTGTCAACCAACTTTTAGTCTTAATCAAAGGTTTTAAAAATGTCCAAGAAATTTGAATTAAAGGCTTAAAATAAGAGAGTTGTCCCACTTCAAAATATTTTTTCTATTTTTTAAGCAGAAATATCTCTTTTCCTTTGGAAAACATGTGTTGTAGGGAATATCTAAGAAAATATTCATGCCCCTTTCTTGTTTGTCTGGTAGATGATCCCACATATTCTCCGTGCGTGGTCCATGACTCCTATGTTAAAGTCAATGCAGGTTAAAAAGTGACTATGAAATTTTGAGGAAAACTTGTTTTTGTGAGCTCTGGGAGCCAACAACCTTCCCTGTTTCTACAGGTTTGCGAAGAAGTTGCAAAGCTCTCACAATATCCCCCGGAGACACACGATTTGTATTCAGAGCAGGCTTCACAAGTGACAGCAAGATTTTCCATGTGAGATTTCCTCAATTAACCCCAAGACATGCAAATTGGCGTCTTTACTAATATTCTCCAAGGTCTCAGGCTTGTGATGAGCAGAGTGCTGTCTCTTATTAGCACACCTGTACGGGCTTTGCAGCAAACACACGCACCTCCCAGCATCGGAATATTTCCCAACTCAGTTTCCGAATCAGCAGCTCCCCTCTCATGGGAGGGTGAGGATGATGCCCAGACCCCACCAGACCATTATGCTGGTCAAGAATGTGCAGAGTGACGATGCCATTGGGTTTTGGTGGCCATCGTCTCCAAAGACTTTTAGGACTGAGAAAAGATTTAATCCCCTAAAATATGAACAAATGCACATATATGTTTTTAAATATATATATATATATATATATATATATATATATATATATATATATATATAATATTTGCTGGGTTGATTTTATTCCAGATCAGTTTTGTGGTCTGGCTCAACCCATGGCCATCCATCCAATTGTTTGGTGTGGTATAACGAGAAGAATGATGCCTGCAAAGAACAGCCAGGGAAGGTGGGACACTTTGGTGATTTAAAGTGTCCTTTGTAGGGTCGATCTGCTCAATACCCTCCTTGTGTCTGAATCTCACAAGGACTGGGGAAAAAAAGGGTTTTCTGAGTTGTCTCAATGGGCCCTATTTGGGAGGAAGGTTTCAAAGTATCGCTGCAATCTCAAGCCCTCTGAAAACGCAGTGAATGTGGGTCTACCAGGAGCTGGCTGATGTCTCTACACCCTCAACTACTGAAGAAAAACAGCGCCCCCTTCATTTCTCCTTGTGCTTTCAAGGGGTGTCTTTCCTCAGTATTCAGAAGAAATCATATTGCATCCAGTATAAGTTGGGGAACGACCTGTTGGAGAGCAGTGTAGGGGAAAGGGACCTGGGGATCCTGGGGACAGCAGGGTGACCACGAGCCAGCACTGGGCCCTTGTGGCCAGGAAGCCAATGGTACCTGGGGTGGGTTAGAAGGGGGTGGTCAGTAGGTCAGAGAGGTTCTCCTGCCCCTCTGCTCTGCCCTGGGGAGACCACACCTGGAATCTTGTGTCCAGTTGTGGCCCCTCAGTTCCAGCAGGACAGGGAACTGCTGCAGAGAGTCCAGCGCAGCCACCAAGATGCTGAAGGGAGTGGAGCATCTCCCGTGTGAGGAAAGGCTGAGGGAGCTGGGGCTCTGGAGCTGGAGAACAGGAGACTGAGGGGTGACTCATTCCTGGGGATCAATATGGAAAGGGGGAGTGTCAGGAGGATGGAGCCAGGCTCTTCTGGTGACAGCCAGTGACAGGACAAGGGGCAATGGGTTCAAACTGGAACACAGGAGGTTCCACTGAAATATGAGAAGAAACTTGTTCCTGGTGAGGGTGTCAGAGCCTGGCCCAGGCTGCCCAGGGGGGTTGTGGAGTCTCCTTCTGTGCAGACATTCCAACCCGCCTGGACACCTTCCTGTGTAACCTCATCTGGGTGTTCCTGCTCCATGGGGGGATTGCACTGGATGAGCTTTCCGGGTCCTTCCAACCCCTCACATTCTGGGATTCTGTGATTCTGTGAAGTAAGTTAACTGTGTCAGCAAGTAATAGCGATGCCAACAAACTGAAATACCACATCAAAGAGGAGGATAGAGCTTGGCCAGGGTAGTGACACTGCCCAAGACGTCCTAAAGGAGACCAGAGGTGCTGTGAGTGTACAAAATGCAATAAAAAGGGGAAAAGTCACATATACTGGATAAATATAATGTTCAAACTTGATGCTGAAGGTAAATTTTTAGATTCCTGGGAAGAAATATTTCTTGGAGCTGTATTCATTGGGGAAGGAGCTCCTGGTGCAGCTCAGATTCACTATGTTGTTATCAAAGAGACTCTCTGTACGAGAAGCTGTAATATACTGAGATTCAGTATTGTTGCAGGAACAAGAAAGCCTGAAATATCAGCAGCACAGTCTTGGATTTAAAAAGGAGTCCTACGGAAAATAAGGCAACTTGTTAAAAGGAAATTAGTACGAGCTACGACTGGGTGAAATGTTTGCAAGCAGCAGAGCTATTGTTTAAAGACACCATATTAAAGGCTCAGAGAAGATACACAGAGTGTATGAAAAAAGACTTTAAAAAGACCAGAAGAAAGCTACTGTAATTAAAGATCAGAGTGAAGGAGGCTCTTACAAGTAAGAAGACTTGGTGTTCAAACAAGGAAAAAATAGAGAGCACACATTCTATTACAAAGGTAGACTAAAAGATTTGAAGAACAACTTCCTAAGTGCACGAACAAATTATCAATCCTTTTCCAAACACGACTGGATTAAGGAGCCTGCCAGGCAGTACGAGGGGACAAGGGAGGACCAGGGTGTACAATGAATAATTTCAGGCCATAGAGTATATGTCAAAGAATGCCAAAGGAACTCGAATCCAAACTGTTTGCACAGAGGAAATTGCTGGTAATTATAACACAGAACAGAAAGGTTAAGTGCATGAAGTTGGGGAAGAGTCCGCACGGGTTTTGCAGGCTGAAGTCTGGCTTAGCAAAACTGCAAGAGCTCTTCGCCAGGACCAACGAGGACACTAATGTGGCCGTGTTATGTGTGTGACCTTTCAAAGGTCCTTACCAAATGCCATGAAGATGAGCGAGCTGCCATGGGCATGAGATGGCATAAGATGTATCTGGTTTGTCACCAACTAAGAGACGAGCAACAAAGCGTTTTGCAAGAGCGGTGGATTGTTAACAGCACCCTAGTGCTGGGAAGGGGACTGCTGAGCAAACTGGATGATATGGGTGACATATTTGTTGACGATATTGGGTTATTTGAGGTTGTGCAAATGAAAACCAGTTGCAGGAATCTTGTAGCACCAAGGGGCTGAATGATGAAACGGGAGTTGAGGTTCAGAGCAGAAGGGGAAAAGCAGCTCTCAAATGCTGGTAAGTACTGGAGCGGAGTGAGGTGGTGTTGGTGGAGATGTGATCTTAGAGCTATGGCAGACAGGGCCACAAAACTATCAGAAACCCACTGTCCAGTAGGAAATTAAAAAAAATACCCTTCAAGTGAATGTAAGGAGTTGTTAGGAAATGAAAAAGAATTAAACAAATTCCATCATTTCACATGTGTAAAATCCCATCCGGGGAACTGCGTCCACTTTCTAGACTCCTCAGCCAGCAAGAAAGATGCCAATGAACTTCAGTGAGCCCTTTGGCAAATCAATATGCTCAGAAAAATGGAGCACATGCCATTTAAAGAGAGGCTGAAGGAGTTGGGTTTGTTCAGCGTTAAGAAAAGGTTGGGTGGAGATTTTATTGCCACCTTAAAGGAAGATGTTGAGAAAATGAGGCAAAACTCTTCTTGGAGGTACACAGAGAAAGGATAAGATTTGAATGCACACAAGCTGCAACAAGAGAGGTTCTGGTTTTATGTATGGGAAAAAATCTCCACTATGAGGGTGGTCAAACATTGGGACAATGACCCAGAGAGGCAGTAGAACCGTCATCCTTGGCAATACCCAAAACCCAAGGGAACAAGACCCTGAGCAATCTGGGCTAAGCTGGCCCTACTTTGAGTGTAGGTTTGAGTGGAGACACCCAAACGTCCCTTCCAACCAAACCCACTCGTAATTCTAAGCCAAGAGAAAGTTCTGGGGAAGTGTCATGGGATGTTTGGCTTATTCTCAAACTATTCTACAGAAGTTTGTGAGTGGCTTCATCAGAAAGAGGAGATTGCTCAGTGGAGTCCGTGCTGTCCTGACAAGGCTGGACCTGAGCCCCAGTGACGCTGAGGGGAGGCTGCAGAAGACCCAGACACAGAAATACCTTTGCAAGGCTCAGTCACTTGGAGCGAGTTGAGAGAAGGGAACGGAGCTGGTGAGGGGCTGGAGCACAAGTGTGATGGGAGCGGCTGAGGGACCTGGGCGGTTCAGCTGGAGAACAGGAGCTGAGGGGAGACCTTCTGATCTCTGAACTGCCTGAAAGGAGCTTGGAGCCAGGGGGGTCGGGCTCTGCTCCCCAGGAACAAGCGCCAGGAGCAGAGGAAACGGCCTCAAGTTGCGCCAGGGGAGGTTGAGGTTGGATGTGGGGAACAATCTCTTCCCCAAAGGGCTGTGGGGCATTGGAACAGGCTGCCCAGGGCAGTGCTGGAGTCACCAGCCCTGGAGGGCTGGACAGACATGGAAATGAGGTTCTCAGGGACACGGGGTAGTGCCAGTGTGAGGTTTATGGTTGGACTCAATGATCTTAAAGGTCTTTTCCAACCAAAACAATTCTATGATTCTATACAGGAAGCAGAGAGCTCAATCCTTTCTCTGGCCTCAAACGCTGCTTGCATGTGTTAGCACGTATCCTGCCCACCAACACATTTCTGGAGGTGAAATCCAGATCAGTAAAAGTGTTCAAGATGGGAACTCACGGTGGATAAAGCTGCTGCCAGGAGCCCTATGACTTGTATTTCTGAAACCTTCCTTCCCCATCTGCTTTTTAACCAGCAGAGCGCTCTGCAATGTCTGTATTTCCATCTGGCAGGTTGTGACGAGCGGAGGGAGGAGGAGGAGGAGGAATGGTGGGTGTTGCAGTGGTTGTTCTTCTCTCCAGTACAAGTGGTATTTGTCTTTGGGGAAGGGTGACTATTGCGCGCTTTCCTGACATCGAGTCAGATCCTGGAATGTGTAAAATAATAGGAAAAATGCATTTCCCATTGACTTCTTTGGGAGCAGCTTGCGCATCTCTGCAAGCAGATGGTATGAGGTATGTTAAATTATCACTTATGTTGGGGGGCTTATTTTAAGGATGGAAGTGTCGTCTCTTGGTAATTGTGCCAGAACTGCTCATCCCTAAACTGGGATTTTTGCCTCTTTCCAGCTATCCTGGAGAATATTGGAAGGGACTTGCCCTCCCCAAAGACAGGTAAAAACTGTATCATCTTGCTCTTCTTTTGTGTCTTTTAATGAAAAGGGAAAGCAATTAAAAAAAAACCTTCATAAAAGAAGGGTCTAAATTGGCATTAATTGAACTAAAGGCAAATGTCCCCCAGACTTCATTATAAATCTCCTCCACTTGGACGAAAGTTCATGTTGATGAACAGTGACAACATGAATAAGTAGTGCAAACACGACTAGTAAAGACCAAGAAGTCTAACGCAAATGCTGACTCATCAACAGTATTTATAACCTCCCACACTCAGAATAGAAGATGCCAAGGGACTGCAATTACAGAGATATGACAAATGTTGCATTTTTTATGACTCCAGCTGTAGGACCCGTCATCATCCAAGAATGTTGCTGCTGAAAGTCATGACCTTTGCTTGATCCATGCACGTTGGCTCTAAGTTTTGCTCTGTCCAGTTTGTCCATAAAAAGTTATCCCCAGGTTTGGAGTGTAAGTTCCTGGGGGCAGAAGAGGTGACAAAGTCCCACAAATTCCCCTGGAACTAAAATATCTCCATACCAGCACAATTTCAATATTTAAGTATCTTTGGTGATATGGACATGCGTCTTCCAGTACGCACTGCATGGTAATATATTGTGTAGCAATTCCAATAAAGAATGGAATCAAAAGTCAGTACATTCAGTGGATGATGAAGAAGATAATTTAATAGGCACTCAGATATATTTTACATACGCTGCTCATTTATTTTCATCCAGATAGAATATTACCTGGCATTTAATTTTCCTCAGGAATCCAGATGCTGTCAGGAAATATCCTGATATTTTTGTTTAAAACCAAGAAGCATTTCAGGTGTTTCTTAATCCATTTTATTATGATTCCTCCAGTGAAACTCTCTCAAACATACAACCTTTCCATTTACATCAGCACCTGAGTGCATTTTGCTAAGCAATGACAGGCCGTGCTGCACATCTATTCCCAGAGGAGCTTTCTGTGTTGCAATTCAATAATCACTGTTATTGCTGGATGCCAGAGCAAAAATAAGATATCCGTGGTCAAAGGCGTAAAAATTCCTCATCATCTTTAATGAAATACCAGGATTTTATTTTAACATGCTTTTCTTATGCATGGAGTTGAAGAAATGGCTCACGTTATGTAAAGATCATCATCTCGGAGCCCACTAATTGCCTGCTGCAGTGGAGGAAGGAGCCCACGAGAGGGCTCAGGGAAGCAGCCTGCATCCCTGGACCTGCATCCCTGGACCTACATCCCTGGACCTGCATCCCTGGTCCAGCAGCCCTGATCCTGCATCCCTGGTCCAGCATCCCTGGACCTGCATCCCTGGACCTGCATCCCTGGTCCAGCAGCCCTGATCCTGCATCCCTGGACCAGCATCCTTGGTCCAGCATCCCTCGTCCAGCATCTCTGGACCTGCATCCCTGGTCCAGGACTCCTGAACCAGCATCCCCAGTGCTGCATCCCTGGACAAGCATCCCTGGTCCTGCATCCCTGGATCTGCATCCCTGGTCCAGCATCCCTGGACCCGCATCCCTGGTCCAGCATCCCTGGATGAGCATCCCCAGACCAGCAACCCTGGTCCAGCATCCCTAGTCCTGCATCCCTGATCCTTCATCCCTGGTCCAGCATCCTCAGACCAGCATCCCTGGTCCAGCATCCCCGGACCAGCATCTCTGGTCCTGCATCCCTGATTCTGCATCCCTGGTCCTGCATCCCTGGACCTGCATCCCTGGTCCAGCATCCCTGGATGAGCATCCCCAGACCAGCAACCCTGGTCCAGCATCCCTAGTCCTGCATCCCTGATCCTGCATCCCTGGACCTGCATTCCTGGATGAGCATCCCTGGTCCAGCATCCCTGGATGAGCATCCCCAGACCAGCATCCCTGGTCCAGCATCCCTGGACGAGCATCCCCAGACCAGCATCCCTGGTTCAGCATCCCTGGTCCAGCATCCCCAGACCAGCATCCCTGGTCCAGTATCCCTGGACCAGCATCTCTAGTCCTGCAACCCTGATTCTGCATCCCGGGATCTGCATCCCTGGACGAGCATCCCTGGTCCAGCATCCCTGGTCCTGCATCCCTGGTCCTGCATCTCCGGACCAGCATCCCCAGACCAGCATCCCTGGTCCTGCATCCCTGATCCAGCATCCCTGGCCGAGCATTCCTGGACTTGCATCCCCAGTCCTGCATCCCTGGACCTGCATCCCTGGAAAGATGCTGGGCAAGGCAAAGCAGGGCCTGGAGGGAAAGCTCATCCATTCAATCATATTCACTGTACTCCTTAAAACATCTCATTTATGGCAACCAAATAAACAAGCAGTCCAGACAACACCAGCTTTTGTTACCATGGATCATATCGTACATGTATTTTTAATCTTTTGCCTGCGTATTTCTTACAAAGTTTATTAATAACAGGGAAATGTTGCTGGATGACAATACACGATAGCACTTAAAGCTTATGAAACTCCCTTTCAGTTTTATAGTATTGGCACAGCAGGCTCTGCCGAGCACCACATGAGCACATTTATAAAAAGCTTATTACAGCATATAGCACAAGAGTTGGAGGTTTTTTTTAGCCTTGTATGGGAAACCAGCACTATTAAATATGATTATTTCCTTTAGTAGGGCAGTGTAAACAACTCTGTCATTTGCTTTTATAAAGTCATCAGTGCCCCTGCGTTCAAACCAGCACCGACTGACAAAGCCGAGGAATCTACTAGACACACATTTCAAACCACCAGCGGAGCGTGTTTACATTGCATAATTTTCCACCAAAAAACTTAATTGATTCCATTAGCTGTTGGATTTATTTTTCCCTTTTTATTGTGTGGTTTTGCTGTCAGATGCGAACAGAATCACAAAGCAATCCACAATATTTTGACCAAGCGCGTATCTATGCATATCAGCATAACAGGTTGCCAAAAATATGTGTTGGGTGATATGAAATACTCTTTTTCCGCTATCTAATCTATCACAAGTCGTCCCGCTAGGAAAAAATACCCTCTCTTTATTTACAGAAGTGATATTTTTACAGGTTTTGAAGATACTCTGTGTCATCTGCAGAATTTATTATGGGAGATTATAAAGGAAATCCAGTTATACACCATTTATTTGTATTTTTAAGCTAGATCACATCAGTACCTCCAGCAGAGCAATGGACTGTGCTGTTGGCTTGGTGAAATATTACCCCAAATTATAGGGACAGTTTATGTGTTATCTCTGCTTATTTCTTTACTATCAACAGTTTAAATAAATAAAAGTCCTTAATATACTTTAGTCATTTGTATGGATTTATTTGGACATGCTTAAGACCTTAAATTACTTGGAAGAACTTGAAAAAGACATATTTTAGCAAATATGAAGTTGGGATTCAAGAATAAAAAAGGTCTTAGTAAGGTAGGGAATAAGTACCAAGGACTATGAGATCAGTAAGGAAAATACTCCTTACAATGGGGAATGTGAAGGGTATTGTGCTAAATAGTCAATTAATTTTGGAATGACAATGCCAACATAATATGAGTAACATTATATGGGGTTGAAATTTGCTTTAAAACTGAGTTTTTTTCATACGTAAATAATCAATTTCTGCCTCATTTCAGTTATCAAAAAATCAAGTTATCTACTTTATGCTACTCACCGGGGCACTTGATGTGAGTTGAATGAAATAAACCTCTATCTATCGGCTCCACTCTCCTATTTTAAGATGGGATGAATGATGTTTTAAGGTTCTACTCTTCCTTTGTTTGCTACACAAAATGATGCCCAGCGTGGATGGGATTCCCAGCTTCTAAATAGCTAAATTTAGGTGGTATCAGTCCTACCCCAAACTATTTTTCTCTGCCCATATCTGCGGTGATTTATTTCTGTTCATAAAGTTCATTCTGCAAAATGAGAATTCAGGGTGATAAAAACACAAAAATAAAGTGAACGGTACAGAAAACATTTATTGAGAAATTTATTAGCGAAGCTACAGTTTTACTGAGAGAAAGGCTGTGCCATGATACTTCCAAGTAGTGAAATCTGTATTAAAAATTCAGATTTTAGGCAGGAAAAGATGCTAATGATGATCTAGGCTGCTGTGTGCAGCACACTGAATATACTAATTTGCCCTCTCATTAACTGGAACTTGACCTACAGAATATTTGGTACCACAGTGGGAAACCTTGATTTAAAAACCAGCTATAGCTGCTGGTAACTTCTTTGAAACCCAGGAACTGATGGAGCTGGGGGAAGCCAGGCCATGCAAGACCACTAACCAACTAATTAACTAATTAATTAATTAACTAATTAATTAAGTAATTAACTAACTAACTAGCTAACTCTTGGGCTACAAAGCTGCAGAGTGTTAATTCAGTTCTAGCAGATGTTTGTATCTCTGCTGGGGACAAAGTCAGCGGTGACACAGCGCCCTGCACAAAGCTCTTTGACAACAAAGGCCTTTGACTTTTTTTGCCTGGATTTGGGTCAAGATTTGGAGATGTTTTAGGTGTCTACACATGCTTGGGGCACCTGAACTCTGAAGACAGGCAGTGGTTTTCTGTTTGATAGTCGTTGGAGTGGATGAGCTCCTAAACCGGTGATCATTTCTCAGCTGAATCGCTCTCCTCACATGGTTGGTAGGACGTTTTTCCCATCTGGAAGCTGAAAACCCTTTGAAATGCTCTACAGTATCAGAGATGGCTGTGTGGAACTTGCAGAGATGACCCAAGATGCTTGAGAGATCATCATGAACCTGCAGGAGAACCTGAAGCGCTGGTGATGTTCCCCAGAGCATCACGAATGGTGTTAAACACTTATGCGCAGCAAAGAAATCGAGTCTTGGATTGACCAGCTCTTCAGTGCCCACCCTGAGAGCTCAAAATCTGTTTCACAGGCAGAAATATTGGTGGATGAACCATCCCTGGAGACATCCCAGGCCAAGCTGGACGGGGCTCTGAGCAACCTGAGCTGGTAAAGATGTTCCTGCTCATGGCAGGGGAAACTGGGGGAGCTTTAAAGGTCCCTTCAACCCAAACCCTTCCAAGATTCCACAAACCCAACCTCAACCTCTTCAGCTCAACCTCCCGCACTCAACCTCAACCTCTTCAACCTCCTTGATCCAACTTCAACCCCACCTCAACTTCCTCAACCTGAGCTGGTGAAGATGTCCCTGCTCAAGGCAGGGGTGGCACTGGATGAGCTTGGAAGGTCCCTCCCAACCCGAATGATTCGATGACACCAAGATGCAGGTGCCTGCACCACCTTGGCTTGCATGAACATGTGGGGACTTGTTATAAAGATGCACCGCAAAGCTCCAGTGAGGACAGAACCAAAATTTGCAGAAGCTCGCTTGTTGCATTAGCCTTTTTTTTCCCCATAATTGCTACAGCGTGATGGAAAAATAACCTGTAGGAAGAGGCACCTTGTATCCTGCATTTTCACCTTCTCCCCATTGCGTTCGGCCGAATCTGTTCTATTAAATTGCCCCTTGTTTTTGACATCTCTCTGTCAATCACTGGATTACTCTGAAGCACAGTGCTGAGGGCTCTTCTACGTCAGCCCTATTTTTTTAGTATAATTTATGGAGCTTAATCTGTATCAAAATGCTCATCTAGATCCCAAATGGAAGGGGGATGAACGACTGATTAATCTTCACACCTCTCTCTAGAAACTGTCTGGTGGAGATTTCCTTGCTGTATTATCAGCTTCACTGTCCTTCTGGGTAACACAGCTGTTGATACAGAAATTCAGGTCTTGTTTCCAAAAAGAATCGTGGCACTTCAAAGCCTCCAGTTCCCTTGATTGGAAAACACTTAGAACCAGTTCATGTCTTCTTTTTTCGCTAAAACCAGAGCAGTGGGTTTGTTCTGATGAAAAGATGTGGTTTTTTTCAGCGATCTCGTTACCCAACCGGTCACAAAATGTGATTAAAATGAGGCAATCATCACAGGGTCAGTGTGTTTGCAGTGATGTCATGTCAGTCCTGAACTCCATTCTTTGACATTTTTATCAGTTATGGAGGAGAACATCGAAATTGATTTTCAACTGCTGGCTGCTGACCCAAAAACTGCAGGAGCGGTAGTGACAGAGACAAGGGATTGGCACAAGTCTATACCAGCAATTTAATTTTCTATATATCTGCCAAAATCATCTATATATTTTTATACATTGGTAATGAATTCCTGAAAAGCCCTTGGAAATCAGCAGCGTAGCTCTGAGGCTGGAAGGTTCAACATTGCCCTTGGGTAGATGAATGCGAACCCAAGCACGAACGAAGAAACCACCGGAATGTCGTATTGATTATTCACATCATCATCAAAGTGAAAAAAAGGATCAGGAAATGTGATTTGAAAACCTGGAGAGGGCCCAGAGGAGTGCAATGCCGATATTTAAAGAATTAGAAAATGGTTCATGGTGATGAACTCCCAGAGTCCTGTTTATCTTGAGGGGTGACCACAGTTAAGTCTGGATAACTAAGACTGGATAATATAAATCTCTTCATTCTAGGAAAGATAAGCTAAGGTTTAATGGGTGGGAGCTGAAGCTAACCTAAAAATAAGGTGCATTTTTTTAACAGTAATCGAGCGCTGAATAATCCACTAAAGCCTGTGGAGGATCTTTCACTGCACATTTTCAAATTAAAACAAAAAAGATTGTTTTTCCAGCAGCCCAAACCTGGCTCTATGATCAGTGTCACCATGGAGAAGGTTACATGGGGCTTTACTGGTTTCGAGATACAAAAAATTTCGCTATATGAGAAAAACGCATCTATCCCTAAACTACATGTGGCAGAATGCAATCCCCTCTCTCTCTCCCTCCCTCCTTCGATATTTCAGATGCTTGCTTGGTGGAATACTGGTGGATGAACCATCCCTGGAGACATCCCAGGCCAAGCTGGACGGGGCTCTGAGCAGCCTGAGCTGGTGAAGATGTCCCTGCTCATGGCAGGGGGAACTGGGGGAGCATTAAAGGTCCCTTCAACCCAAACCCTTCCAAGATTCCACAAACCCAACCTCAACCTCTTCAACTCAACCTCCTGCACTCAACCTCAACCTCTTCAACCTCCTTGACCCAACTTCAACCCCACCTCAACTTCCTCAACCTAAGCTGGTGAAGATGTCCCTGCTCATGGCAGGGGTGGCACTGGATGGGCTTGGAAGGTCCCTCCCAACCCGAATGATTCGATGACACCAAAATGCAGGTGCCTGCACCACCTTGGCTTGCATGAACATGTGGGGACTTGTTATAAAGATGCACCGTGAAGCTCCAGTGAAGACAGAACCAAAACTTGCAGATGCTCGATATCCTTTGATATCGAGATCCTTCGATATGAAAGGCGTAGACACATCTCCCCCTCTCTCTGCTGTTTAAGGCCAACAGCTTCTTTTGTTTGGCCCCAGAGCACCCTGGCCAGGGCCGTTAGGAGAAGGGAGGCGCCAGGAAGCCGCTGGGCACCCACGGCCATTGTGGGAGATGTTTGGAAGTTTCAGGAGCACCCCACAGCCAGTGTGGGGGTGCAGAGAAGCTTTTGGAATGCCCACAGTCAGATCTGATCAGCCTATAAAAAACGGGACGCTTGTGGAGATGTGTGGCTTACGCACGATCTCTTGGAGTTACGAGCTGAGCCGCTGCCACCAGAAGCCACTGTTCCCCTCCTGGGACGGAGACTCCGCTTGCCCTGCCGCCACGTGTGTGAGTAAAATTAACCCTCGCAGGATTGCCAGTGTATCTACTTTCCGTGCACATATGTATGTGTACTTTCTGTGCTCAATACGAGCACGTGTATAAATGAATCCTCGCATAATCGCGAGTGTATTTTCCTCCCGTGCTTCCACATAAGCACGTGTAATATTCCGTGCACATTTGCACGTGTATCTCTCCTCACAGGATTGCGAGTGTATTGTAAATTTACCCTCACAGAATCGTGAGTGTACACTTTCCATACTCACTACGAGTACGTGTATCTCTTTAAAATAACCCCACACCGTGCTCAGGCAAGTGTGGACTCTTCCCGGACACAGAAACGGCTCCGGCATTGTTTTGGTGAAGCCATATGCATGCACATTGTGGACCTCCTGTTGTGTTAGTTGCTGCCCCTTAATAATTTTCCTCAACTGATATCCGAACCTGTATTCAAGTCACTTCTGGAGTGCTAAAACCCTGTTTCTCACCGGTTTCATAAAAGTTGTTTTGGACCCTGTTGTCCCTTAAACTAACCTCGGGGTGCCTCCATGACACTACAAAAGCCAGTAAACTTAACTCCAAAGGAAAGGATTATGTTCAGTAAATGTCAGGTCCTTGAGAAAATCGTGTAAGTTTTGAGCAAGTTCCTAGGACAGGGTGACCAATATAAGCAATTTTTCCTTCTTCACGCTGGTTTCCTGAAGTTTTTTAGCACGTGGTGTAACATCGATGTGCTGGGGATACCATGATTACAACATGGGAATGCAAGCACTGTGTAGGTGCCTAAAGCCAGGCTTATTTCTGATATACTCCTTAATTCAATCTATGTGTTGGTATATAGAAAGTCTACGTTTAAGTGTGAAGCACGGTACATTATACATCAAAAGATAATCAGGTTCTGCTGCTTGCTTGGACAGGCAAATCTGTCTTAAGAAAACGTTTGCAAGTTAGAATTCAATTTTCAGACTACCCAGATCTCAACGCACTGAATGAGAGGACAGCCCACACTTCGCTGAAACATAAGCGGGATTTATCTGATTTTAAAACTATTCTGTTTCCACAGAGCCAAGAAGCACTTCTGAAAATCAGCAGGTTTGTCTATTTTGTGCATCAGGGCTCCAAAAGATCTCGGTTACTTCACCCGTGAGGCTGAAAAGCCAAACCTGAGTCTGTTTTTCTGCCCGACCTCGATTCGCGCAAGGAACATGGCAATGAAAATGGAACGGTGCACAAAGAGACAGTGAGGATGCTCGCGGGAAAAGATTCGGGCTCATGGGTAGATTAATTCTTAGGGGAAAATTACTTTGCCATCCATCCTGATATTAGCTGGTGCGTTTTTTAAAAACACATTGATGGCAGAGAGCGGAGTGTGCATAGATATATATGGTGAAACAAAAAACGGTCGGTATAAAACCACTGGATGTCATCACCTTAGTGATGCAAAGGCAGGAAATGGCAGCGTGACTCTAAGTGAGAGAACAGCTAATTAGGTGAACGTGTTTTAAACAAAATTCACACTTTGTGACCGAGCATTTCTGATTCATACTAACTTGTACTGTCAAAATATCAGTTAGTTACCATATGCATCTCTACTCACTCATTATTTAGCAGATTTTCTTCAGGTTTTGGCAAGAGTCTTTTGGATGTCACCAGAGGTCCTTTCCAGTCCTCATCTCCGTGATTCTAAATGTATCAAAATTTAACAAAACTTCAAAAAACGGACTGCAATCTGATTCTAAATGTATCAAAATTAAACTTGAAAAATAGCCTGCAACCTTGGGGCTACTTGCGCTCAAAGAGGATGTTGTTCACCTTGCACAGAACAGTGAAGCTAAAACCAGAGCTGGGACAGCTTACCTCTCAGGTCCCCATCTGAATTTTGAATTGTAAAGCAAGCCTGACCCCTAAAACATGAATTTCCTGCTTCTCTAGATTCTTTTAGAAGCATCTGGGAATTCTCAGTATTGCCATATCCAGCTTCTTTATAAATATGAATTAAATTCTGTCTCAAGAGTATCATGTCCGTATAAAATCCAGCTTGATTATGAGCTGAATGGAACCGTGTTCCGTTGTCCCAGACCATTTTTTGAGAGAATTATCTGGCTGTTCTCTCAGACTGGGTATTACTCTGTCATTTTATCATCTTTCCTCCCATTCAGCAGCAATCCCACTTTTTCAAAACCCTCCAGATGAATTTCGCACTGAAATTACCATCATGTTCTATAAGTTTATAAGATTACTGGTATGTATCTATAAGTTCTTTGCTTCTTCTGCCTTGTGCATTGCCTTTTCCCTTAGTCTGAAATTCTCCGAGCAAGACTCCCGCCTAGTTCACAAACTCCCTTTGCAGGCTTTTGTACAAATTTCCCTTCTACTGACCATATGCATAGAACGAGCTTAAATTGTTTGGAAACCAAAACGTTGCTCTAGTTTCTCTAAGTGTTTTCCTTTACAAACCTGATGGTGTTTTATGTTCAATATGCACTGAGGCAGAGCCCGTGGAATAAAACAAACTGAGTACAAGTGCGCAAGGGGCTCCAGAGCAAGGAGAACATCACGCAGGTGATTCCAGAGTAACCTGGGAACAAGTTCCAGCAGCAGAGCTCAGGGAAACAATCACAGGATGTCCTGAGCTGGAAGGGACCCACCAGGATTATCGAGTCTAACTCCTGTCTCTACAATGACATCCCCACAGTTCACACCGTGTGTCTGAGGGCATTGTCCAGTCTCTTCTTGAACACTGTCAGGCTTAAAAAGGGATGTTTTTGGGTGGGCGCACGCAAATGACGACACAAACTCCCTGAGCAGGGGGACCGGTGTGACCTGAAGGGTGGCGTCTCCTGCAGAGCACACACCGTCTGGGGACATACACCTGGGGATCACAGAGTGTCAGGGACGGGAAGGGACCTGGAAAGCTCATCCAGTGCAATCCCCCCATGGAGCAGGAACACCCAGATGAGGTTACACAGGAAGGTGTCCAGGCGGGTTGGAATGTCTGCACAGAAGGAGACTCCACAACCCCCTGGGCAGCCTGGGCCAGGCTCTGCCACCCTCACCCCAACAAGTTTCTTCTCAAATTCAAGTGGAACCTCCTGTGTTCCAGTTTGCACCCATTGCCCCTTGTCCTGTCACTGGTTGTCACCAGCAGAGCCTGGCTCCATCCTCCTGACACCGCCCCTTTCCATATTGATCCCCAGGAATGAGTCCCCCCTCAGTGTCCTCTTCTCCAGCTCCAGAGCCCCAGCTCCCTCAGCCTTAATCACAGAATAGAATCATAGAACAGAACAATTTTGGTTGGAAGAGACCCTCAGGATCATCGAGTCCAAACATAACTTAACACTAGCACTGAACCATGTCCCTAAGAACCTCATCTAAACACCTTTTAAACCCCTCCAGGGCTGGTGACTCCAGCACTGCCCTGGGCAGCCTGTTCCAATGCCCCACAGCCCTTTGGGGAAGAAATTGTTCCCACATCCAACCTCAACCTCCCCTGGCGCAACTTGAGGCCGTTTCCTCTGCTCCTGGCGCTTGTTCCTGGGGAGCAGAGCCCGACCCCCCGGGAGCAGCGGGACCGACGCCCCGGGCCGCTGTGCGGACGGACACGGGACACGGGACACGGGACACGCGGCGCTTCCCGCCTCCCCCCGGCAGGGGGCGGCCCCGGGGCCTCGCGCCGCCCTCGCGCCGCCGCCCCCCGTCCCACCGGCCGCTGGGGCCGCTCCCGCTCCCCGTCTGCCCTCGGGGCGATGCCGGCAGCGCCGCGGCGCCTCCTCCGCTCGCTCTGCAGCTCCATCGGCAGAATGGGCGACTGGGCCTCCCGGCTGCCGCGGAAGGAAGAAGCGCTCCCCGGCAGGAGCCAGCGCATGGCGGTAGCAGGTAGGGACGCTCGCCCGCCGGTACCGGGGGGGTGGGGAGGCGGCTGTGGGGGCACCGGGGCCCGCTCAGCGAGTGAAGCGGCGCCGCTGGCTGCGGCGGGCACTGCGCGCATGCGCTCCGGCGGGGCGGCTGAGGCGCCTGCGCGGGCCTGTGAGGGGACATGGCGGGGTTGTGGCAGTTGGGGAAGTTGTGACATGGGGGGGTTGTGACATGGCCAAGGGAGGGAAATGTGACATGATGGGGTTGTGACATGTCGGAGAGGGGGGAATGCGACATGATGGGGTTGTGACATGCGGGGGACGCGATGTTTGTGAGGCAGCGGGAGTTCAGGCGGGAGCCCTGAGAACGCGTTTATTTAGCTCCACAATGAGGTTTCCTGTGCTAAACTCAGGAGTTAAGTGCTCAAGGGTGTCCAGCGCAGCTACGAAGATGCTGAAGGGAGTGGAGCATCTCCCGTGTGAGGAAAGGCTGAGGGAGCTGGGGCTCTGGAGCTGGACAAGAGGACACTGAGGGGGGACTCATTCCTGGGGATCAATATGGAAAGGGGCAGTGTCAGGAGGATGGAGCCAGGCTCTTCTGGTGACAACCAGGGACAGGACAAGGGGCAATGGGTGCAAACTGGAACACAGGAGGTTCCACTTAAAGATGAGAAGAAACTTGTTTGGGGTGAGGGTGTCAGAGCCTGGCCCAGGCTGCCCAGGGTGTTGTGGAGTCTCCTTCTGTGCAGACATTCCAACCCGCCTGGACACCTTCCTGTGTAACCTCATCTGGGTGTTCCTGCTCCATGGGGGGATTGCACTGGATGAGCTCTCCAGGTCCCTTCCAACCCTGGACATTCTGGGATTCTGGGGTTCTGTAATCGAGAAGGGGCAAGAAGTGTGAAATGCAACCCAAAACCTGTCATGCAATTGTCCTCAGTGACCTGGAGCCAGTAGCACCTTCCAACTTCCACCATGTCTCCACCATGAAGATGTTTTTACACAGGACACTTGCTCTATGCTGTGGCATAGAGCAAGCAAAAATGGCCAAATTTCTGCCATTTTTTCTTAGAAAACTCGGTGTATGGAGGGTGTAGTCCTAAGTTAACACGGGACTTGAAGATCGTAGAGGTCTTTTTGAACCTGAATGATTTTAAGAGACAAAATCAGCAAAACCACATCCGCTGTTTTCATAGAAACTCAAAAACTGGTGTATTTGAGGTTTACTTTAGTTGATCAGTCCTTTTCTAGCCGCTGTGGATATCCACTCTCTGGTGAAAAAACATTTGCTCAAGAGAGCATCTGTACTCGGGGTCACAAGCTGCAGTTTAAAACTAACTTATATATCCTTGTACAAGTATACAGGAGGACATAAGACACAAAGCATTTGCATAAAAGCCAAATCAAGACTTAGACTTTCAGTCTTAAGTAATACAAGGCATACAGGGAAGCACAACATTCTGGCATTTCCAGTGCTCACAGGGATTATTTCTATGCAATAAAATATTAGAAGCCTGACTTTACTCCCCCCATGACAAGATGGCTCCCATGGGCTAAAACCAGCTCGATTTCCAAACTAAATAATATATTCTTAACAACCCAGTGTACTTCTCTTTCATTCCAATGTACTTTCTGTGATTCTGTGATTCCTGGAGCGACCAACAAGCACGTACCTGTTTTTCCTCACTTGCATTTCCTGTTTCATTTTTAGGGCCCTAGTGGTCCCATTCAGGGTTTCAAACACATTACCTTATGCCTTTTAAATAATAATACCTCAAAATAATACCTAAGCACAGCGTGGATGCGCTAACCTTAATGTTTGCTAAGTGGTTTTGAGTTCTTCAAAAATAATTCTTCCAGTGATTCATTATTTTGAGTGAATGTGTGCTCTCAGGTAAGCAAAGTATCAACCAAGATTTACATAATTGGGCCTCCTGGAAACTAAAAACATTGCAAGATGGCTGTTACCACTGTTAAATAGGAATTATAGTGGCACTTTGATACATGCACGACCTTTCTCCCATTATACAAGGTGTTTATTTACAGGCATCTTCGCTCTGGGCACCAAAGGTCCCTAATGAAGTCTGTGAACTTAGGGAAAAAAAATACATAAGGTAAATAAGTGCTGGCGGGAGAATAATAAATGGTCTGTGGCATAAGCTCAGTGTTTGAGGGCGTAGTAAAATCTTACATTGTATAGATATTGGGTAAAATGCTGAAGGTCGTGGTGAAATTAAAGTTATCAGGAACAGTGTTACGTCTGATGTGGGGAAGGCAGACTCGAAAGAGCGGTCAGAGATGGGATTAGGGCAATGAACTCTAGAAATGATACTGAAAGTTGTGCATTGTCTAGATTAAAGTGGCACCTTCATAGTGTTTGGGGATAAAAACCTGACCTGAAGATACACTAGGCCCATCTTATGCTCTGTAACTCCATAGATGGAGCTATTTTGTGCTGCTGTACAAAAACCACCCTCATAAGGCTAAATATGACACTTTTTGGATACTGTTCTATGACTAAACATAATTTTATGTACTTAACAACGGCATGGAGCTCCAATGAACTGCAAAAGTTAAAATTTTTCAGGTGTAAACTCCTTTCAGGAAAGAAAGGCCATTTAAAGTTTAACATCACATTTACTCAGTAACATTTCTTTCTAGTTTACCCTTCAGCAGTTGAAATGCTTCCAGCGTTGGCAAGCTCTGTAGGTTTATGTGCTGACCAACCTGACTGTTGGCCTTGCAGACATTTGCTGTTTTCTTAACGTGTCTTCTGAACTGAGGACCCAATACTGGACATGGTCACCGGAGCAGATCACACAGACTCGTATCCAAGTGGGTTTGAAGATTCCACACCCACTCTGGGCAGCCTGGGCCAGGCTCTGGCACCTCCCAGCAAACAAGTTTCTGCTCATGTTCACATGGAGCCTCCTGTGTTTCAGTCTGTGCCCGTTGCCCCTCACCCTGGCGTTGGGCACCACTGAACAGAGTCTGGTCCATCCTCTGACACCCACCCTGACATATTGATCCCATTGATCATATCCCTCTCAGCTTCTTCCTCCAAAGTCTTCTCAGTCTTCAGCCAGCAAAGGAACTGCAGGATAAATTAACAGTTTTGAGGAATATCTTAGCCAAATTATTCCTCTATTAAGCTCCAGAGCTCAGTGAGAGAACGTCACCATTTCCCTGCTAAGAGGGACAGGGGCTCGGATGGTCACATATATTCTCTACACGGTTAGTACAGGAACATTTCTGAAAGATGTTCTGAATGTTGCTGCTGTGTTCTGTGGAAGAATTTAATAGTGCGGATAGAGTCAGACTGACTCAACACCAGAAAATAATATTACTGACTATGATGATGTAGCCTATTTTAGACATAGAAAAGTATTTCAGGTGTGATGCTGTGATGGGTCAACCAAGCATGTGCTGACCTCCTTTTTATCACATATTTCAAAAATTTATAAATATTCTTACAGCATCCCAGTCTGGTTGGGGTTGAAGGGACCTCTGGAGATCCCCCAGTCCAACCCAGCTGCTCACGCCGGGTCACAGAGCAGATCACACAGGTGGGTCCAGGTGGGTTTGAATGTCTCAGAGCAGGAGACTCCACACCCGCTCTGGGCAGCCTGGGCCAGGCTCTGGCACCTCCCAGCAAACAAGTTTCTGCTCATGTTCACATGGAGCCTCCTGTGTTTCAGTCTGTGCCCGCTGCCCCTCACCCTGTCATTGGGCACCACTGAACAGAGTCTGATCCATCCTCTTGACACTCACATTATCTTACACCGGTGCAGAATTTCTGCTTCTCCTTGTTGACCTTCATGAGGTTTCTGTTGTTGTACACCTGTAATTTTCCAAAGTGTCATTGCACTGCTCTGCTGTTTGGCGTGTCCATTCTCACCCTCTAGTTAGCCTTGCCCTCGGATTTGCTGAGCGTGTTTTCTGTCGCATCATTCATGTTATTCTTAAAGATGTTGAATGATATTTGTCCCAGCATCAGCCCTTGGGGTAACCTGCTACACACTGGACATCAAGATATTGATCGCTGCCTTTTCACTGTGGTGTTTCTGCCAATTTTTGATGTATTCAGTGCATACCAAGTCTGTTCTTCAGTTTTCTCAGCTTCCAAATTATACTGCAAGAGACGTTGTCAGGAGCCCTGAGAAGGTCAATGTGTGTTACATCCACTGCTTCATCCTCAGCTGCGTAGCCAATCTTTTCATCTTAAAACCCGAATGATGGAGCGTGATTTGCTTTTGGTAAACGTGCCGGCTATTCTTGATGACTTTCCTGTTCTCTTTGTATTTGGAAGTGATTTTTGCACACATATGCCATGATCTTCCCTGGGACTGAACCAAGCCTGAGCAACCTATAGCTCCTCAATCCTCTTTTTGCTTTTGTTACAAAAGGTTGTTACTGTAGCCCAAATCGTGGTATTAATATCAGAGATCTCTCCCAGCTACCGGTATTCATCTAGATATCATTATAACTAGATCTGTCACACATTTCTGATGGTCGCATCAGCGAGCTTCCTTCACAGCCCTGCAAAAACTCCATGTGGCTCCTTGAACACATTAGTAATTATAACCCATTTTTCTCCACATTGCGGCTTTTCTTTCTGACTGTGCCAATGGATGGAGAGGTTTTGGAACAGACTTTGCGAAGATTTCGGCAAAAGAGGTTTTCAGTACTTTCTGTGCTACTTTTAGGCCATCTTCTGTATTCATCAGTGCACCTGGATTTTCTCTGAGCTCCTTTTTACTCTTGTCATTTTTTGTGGAATTGTTTCTTATTACCATCTATGTCCATAGCTACCCTGTTTCCCCAAAAATAAGTCAGGGTCTTATATTAATTTTTGCTGCAAAAGACGCGTTAAGGGCTTATTTTCAGGGGATGTCTTAGTTTGCCATGAACAACAATCTAAATTTATTCTTGAACAAAAAAAATCAATATTTATTCAAATATAGTTATATCATCCCATTCTGGAACATCATGATAACTCTTCAAACCCTGAATTCCAGCGTGAATTTCTTGTGACCCTATTATCTTTATTTGTTGTAGGAGTGTCTACTTTTCTTGGTGAGGGGTCTATCTGTCCTGCTGCATTCTAATGCCAATTAATTGTACTTTATATAGCTGCCTGGACACTATTTAAATGGACTTTTTAATGAGCTGTAACTAGGGCTTATTTTTGGAGGAGGGCTTATATTTTGACCATCCTCAAAAATCCTGAAAAATCATGCTAGGGCTTACTTTTGGGGTAGGTCTTATTTTCGGGGAAAAAAGGGTAGTTCTCACTCCCGTTTTGGCCTTTCTGATTTTGTCTCTAAATGCCCAGGCAATGCTTTGATATACCAGTACTTATTGTTTCTCCTTGTATGCTCTCTCTTTGCATTTTAGTTCATTAAGCAACTCTGTGCTTCTGATGAAGTTCCCAGTTTTTCTGGGCTCCCGTGGTGCCTCCCGCATGTTGTGTTCATTGCATTGTACGTGCTTGTGCATTATGTGGGACTTGACCTTGGCTGTGTAACCCTTTTTCTTGTTTCATTGTAAGGTTATTACTAATTTAGGATCTGAGTCTAAGAAAATTATGCAGTTAAACCTTCTGTATTCTGCGGATTTCTGTGAAGTGACTGCAAGTCGTGGGTTTGTAGAAGTTGTTTCAATGGGGTTAAATTCCAGAATATGAGTTGAAAACAATACAAACATTAGTAACCTTCAGTTACTCTTTTTGTAATTAAGTTGTATCTGATCTTCAACAAATGTCACGCTCTGGGAATTAGAGTTTGTTGTGCTGTTTATTTCATTACATTCGTGTTTGAAAATGATTTCTTTCATATGATTTCTATATAATGGTGCAATACCATGTTGTGCTTTATAGTAAAATCACATGTTATTTATTGCTTCTACCTTTCTAGTATAACTCTAGTTTTCAGAATTAATTTTAGTTACATTACTGCTGAAATATTACTGTGTTTTATGTGTACGTGAGTATATATTGCTTACACTATTTAATTGAGTATTTTATTTTATGATAGTGGTAGGAGCACTAGTCAAGGGGCCCTAGTAATGTAGAGGGAACCTCCTGTGGAAGACATTGTATAATAATACATATATATACACACAGAGAGACTATTTCTGCTAGATAGCCTGAGATAGCAGTGTGTAGTAAACTAAAAGAATATTTTGTCCTTTTGGTGCCAATGAGAAGTGTCAGGAAATATCTTCTCTATCTCTGTGGTCCCTGTTTTCCCCAAAAATAAGCCCTACCCTGAAAATAAGCCTATCTGTCCTGCTGCATTCTAATGCCAATTAATTGTACTTTTTTTTTACATGTATAGCTTCCTGGACACTATTTAAATTGACTTTTTAATGAACTGTAACTAGGGCTTATTTTTGGAGGAGGGCTTATATTTTGAGCATCCTCAAAAATCCTGGAAAATCATGCTAGGGCTTATTTTTGGGGTATGCAGAATGTAAACAGGTATTTTATGGGAACTGCTTTACTTTTCCTATTCTGTCCCTTGCCTGCCGAAGCAGCGCTTGCTTTTCACAGGACGCAGACAGATCGGATTCCGCCCCAGTTGCCTGTGTATGCGTGAAGAATAGCATACGTGATAATTTTACAGGGAGTAGATTTCACGAGAGGTTTTGAAATGAGATGATTTTAGGTATCATATGTCCTCTTAAGATTCGCTTCATTAATTTTTAATGTTGCATTTAGCCAGACATCTCTCGAAGCTTAATAGTTTCCAAACACAACGAACATTCAGAAGCAGAAATAATACTTTAGATTGTTTTACATCTATACCTGGTTATTTTAGTGGAATTGTTGTCCATGCTGATCTTTTTTACCACTCTTAAAACAGTGAAGAGAAATTATTGTGCTCAAACTAGTGGCTCGTGGTCTAAAATAGAGATGCCTGAGTGAGGTTGTGCCACAGAACAAGACCTACAAAGGAAATACAGTTTCTTTTAAGATTTAGAAGGATTAATTTCTTAAAGTTTTCCACCACTTTAATTACCTGATATGGTGGTTCACATAAAGAATTAACTAGTTGCCCATTTTTACTGCCGTTTATATGGAATATGGGCCAAAAACTTGGACATCTGACTTCCATTGAATTCAGGAGTGTATTGAGTAACAATGTTATATATAGTTGAGTGTTTCTCAAATTTCAATTTACCTTTCCAATTCAGAAGAGTTAATTACTTATTTCTTCATTCTAAGAGACGGTCTTTGCCTCAAATACACTCAAGCTGTCAATATCCAGAAGTTATTAAATTTATTACAATTTCACAGCGTATGCTGAGATTCAAATGAGAGAGGATGTAAGGCAGAGTACATTTCTTTATGGAAGCACCTCACCCCCAGTAATTCTTTATTATCTGAAAGGCAACTTTTGATATTTGTAGTTGCAAGATCTTTACAGGTAGGTGTGAAGGAATTTGCTTGGAAATCCTGTCTATAATAACATATTATAGCTTTTTCTCTTTTTCACCTTGTCAGGTATTTATATCTCGACACTAAACAGCTCGTTTTCAAGCCAAGTGCACAACTATAAATATTGTACTGTCATTGGAAAAACAGGAATTACTTTTTGAACACCCATTGCATTGAAATTTTGGAAGACGTCGCGATGTTTTTGTTGTTTGCATGTGCTTTTTTTTTGCTCTTGGCAGCTGGCAAACAGCAACAAAAAGGAAATCAGCTTGCACTTGTGATGCTTGATAGATTAAAAGCATATAGGAAAGAGATTTAAAGAGCTGCACATCCAGAAAGTCTGCCTGGGGTTTCTCCTGGCAACAGCGCGGGTTGCTGGGAAACACAATGACTTAAATGGGGAGAAACTTCACCCAAAAGGGTGAAGGCAAATAAGGCTTGAAGGAGACTCCTCTTGCTGATACCGTAATTTCCCTCTCCAAACTGAAAAATGAATCCAGAGGTTCTTTATTCAGAGGATTATGTGTGAATGCTGCTCTGAGGATTCATTCAAAGTTGTATATTAAAGGAGGATAATTATTTTTAGTCAAAGGTAGCGGCATGGTACACAGGATTCAATAGCTTCTCATTGCTGCGGTTTCGAAAAAGGATGTAACGTCTGAATTTGCCAAATTTCTGTTGTTAAATAAACCTGTCAATTATGAGAATTAAACGCAAGGGTTGTATTTACACAGGTTATTTTCTTCACTGGAGAATATTTTATATTATTTTGTGTGAATCCTGGGGTACACTGGACTTCGGTGAATTGTGTCCATTTACCTTTAGTGCAATTTTAGTGTGCGTGACATTGACCTGACATTTAGGTAATGTTCCGATTTCAACTCAGAAAATAAAAGGGTTGAGAGAAACATCTCAACTTCTTCACTTGGTCTCCATGCTACTACTTAAAAACCTTTCCTGCTTGGATGCTAAATATCTGTGGCACCAGCTCTGCTTTCAGTTGTGTCTGTGTAACTCTTCTTTTTCAATATGATATTGGGTTGACTTCATCTTAGTCACACTAGTGTGTATCATAGAATCATGGGATGGTTTGGGTTGGAAGGAACCTTAAAGCTCATCTAGTCCAATGCTGCCATGGGCAGGGACATCTTCACCAGCTCAGGTTGCTCAGAGCCCCGTCCAGCCTGGCCTGGGATGTCTCCAGGGATGGTTCATCCACCACCTCTCTGGCCAACCTGGGCCAGGCTCTCAACACCCTCAGCACAAACAATTTCTTCCTCATGTCTGGCCTGAATCTCCCTCCTTTAGTTTAAAACCATCACCCCTTGTCCTATCGCAACAGCCCCTGCTCAAAGGTCTGTCCCCATCTTTCTTATAGGCCTCTTTTAAGTCTGGAAAAGCCACATTAAGGTCTCCTGGAGCTTCTCTTCTCCAGCTGAACAGCCCAACTCTCTCAGCCTGTCCTCCCAGCAGAGCTGTTCCAGCCTCTGGTCATTCCTGGGGCTCCTCTGGCCTGTCTCCAGCAGCTCCATGTGTGTCGTGTGCTGAGGACCCAGAGCTGGACCAGCACTGCAGGGGGGTCTCACCAGAGTGGAGCAGAGGAGCAGAATCTCCCCCAAACCTGCTGCCCACGCTCCTTTTGATCCTGCCCAAGATATTGTTGGCTTTCTGGGCTGCAAGCACACGTTTCTCATTTGTGTTGAGTCCTTCTCCTGGGGGCTGCTCTCAATCCATTCTCCATCCAGCCTGTGTTTGTGCTTGGGGTTGCCCTGACCCTGCTGCAGGACTTGACACTTGGCCTTGTTGAACTCTGTGAGATTCACATGGGCCCATCTCTCAAGCCTATCAAGGTCCCTTGGGTGGCATCCCTTCCCTCCAGGGTGTCATTGGCAAACTTGCTGAGGGTCACCCAGTCCTGCTGTCCAAGTCTCCAACAAAGGTGTCAAACATCACCAGTCCCAATACCAACCCCTGAGGAACGCCACTTGTTACTGGTCTCCCCTCGGACATCAAGCCATTTACTGCAACTCTTTGAGTGCAACTATCCAGCCAGTTATCTACTCAGTGCTCTATCTGTCCCATCCGCGTCTCTGATTTAGAGACAAGAATGTTGTGTGGGACAGTGTCAGACACTTCACACAGGTCCAGATTGATGACTTCAGTTGCTCTTCCCTTACCTACCAACCCTGTAACCCCATTGTAGAAGGGGGAAGATTTAGGAGCTTATGGGGAAGACTAAGTTGGTTTTAAATGACGGGCTGCTGCGGCTGTTCACGTACAAGTAGACATTGCTAAAATGCTGTGGTAAATCAGGTTGTGCCTCGCGTTGGACGTGTGTAACACTCATTTGGTGGATGTACATCACAGGTAGACATGTGGGATTAGGTTGCCTGTTGCTCCTTATCTTTGCACACCAGATAGCAGAGGATTGGGAGTAAACCTTGGTTTGGCTTTATGTTGTACCAGGTATTGAGCTGGGATAGAGCACTGGAAGGGACTGTGCGTGTTGTTCGATTGCTGCTGCAGGAGGTACCGCTACAGCAATACACAGAATTATGCTTTTAAAGGTACAACAGGCCCTGGCACGTTTAATTCGTCACGTGGTGAGTGTCCAAAGACATTTAAACCAAATGAATAGCTCCCCCAGAATGCTGCTTTCTTCTTCTGGCTGCAAGGAGAGTGTCCAGTGAGCTGCTCAGACGGAGGCATCTATATTATAACATAACCAGCTAAAGCGTGATGGCGTGAATTCTGTCTTTGCTGCCATAGGCAAACAGATAATGCTCAATGTCCCATTGACTTGTATTTCAATTCTATAGCAGTTTGATGCTGGTTAAACCATAGTCAGCTGTCTGTCAGTCTTCTGGTTGGAAGGGTTTTCCAGGAGCAGGTTGCTTTGACTATTTAAATAAGTTCTTTTAATTTTGACCCTATTATTTATTGCTCATCACCTCATTTTGTGTCTACAAACTCATTTGTCTCCTTGATGAGAGGAGAATGGGTCCCGTGCCACCTTTTCCCGTGTTCTGTTCAAGTAAAGCTGTTTTAATCTCATAAAATGGGTTACTTTAAAAAAAAAGTAAATTGTAATAATACTTTGCAGCATGGTAGAGCTCTGTTATATATGGTATTCTTAAAGGAAAGGGTAACTGTGATGGAGACTCATTCAGACTAGACGTGCTTATGGTTTACTTTGCGGTTACAGGGATGGATGAGCTCAGTGTAAGCCAGGTCTGGATTTATAGCATAATAACTACTCCAGGTAACTGCCTGCACAGATGCCTTTGTTGTGCAGTGGACGCAAGGCAATCTGTCTGCATTTCATTGCAAGGTAAGCTATGTTACCTTTACTCCAGGGTAAAAAATTGCAGTTACCACAAAGAGATGCTCTAATACGTGAAGAATTTTGTTTGTGTGAATCATTTTTATCTTCTCTGTTCTTTCCCAGAACAGTGCAAGCAAAATTAATTGAGTGAATAAGGTTATTTAATGACTTATCCTTGTAGTTGGTATTCAGTGTAGAGCCTTACAATTTTTTTCTTGGCCAAAGAATTATTCTGCTTGCCCTGAGTCAAAACTGTCTTTTTTTTTCCCCCTACTCTCCTCATCAAACACCAGTTCACAGAATCATCATTTTTCGCTTCTTTTCTTGGATTTTCTTGGTTAATGTTTGTACACAATATTTTCAATAAGAAAGAATTTCCCAAGTCAGGTTATGCTAAATGGGAGTCAAGTTGTTCACACGTGGAACCACAGAAGTGCAGCAGCTTTAGTTCCCTCAGAACCCCTAGGGAGTCCAATAAAACTGCTCATAGTTTTCATTGATTTGAAAGAAAATAAGTGCAGAATAGACCTTATATTAGGTTCCCATAATGCAGATTTAAGGCTGTTTGAATGTTTTAGCTGTTTACCTCTGTGTCTTAGTCCTTTTGTGTTTCTCTGCTGTGTAGTATTTACTCTGTATTTCCTTGGCTTAAAAAGGTTCTGTGGTTTAATTAATGTCTTTATACCTTCAAATTACAATGGTGTACATCACCTTAACTTCAGTTCTATGCGATTTTTATTACATTTATTTTTACTTTGCAACCATTGAACTATTTGGCTTGTAATTTGTTGCGTGATAGGTGTTGCGTGCTAATATTTTATTTATTACGTGTAGAATTTTAGTGGCATGGATACATTTGTACATTGCTCTTATTTTGTTACTTGCAAATTTTTATGATACCTATGAAACTCTTATTTAAATTCCTAGTATCATTAAAATAATATGTGTAAATAAGTCTGTAGTTCCAATAAGATAAAAACCTGTGCAATATTGCAGTTTCTTATGTATTGCTCATTGTTGCAGATATGCAAAATTGGAGTTAGTGGTATTGCATCCATCTGGGTGAAGAGATTATTTCGGTCTTATTTTCTGTTGAGAAATGTGGCCAAGTAGATTATATCTGTATTTTTACTGTAGTTTGGGCTTGATTTTCCAGGAATTTGATTTTTCAGGAGCCTCCAAAGATGTTTTAGGAATTGCTGCAATTTCTAGTAAGACTCAGAAGCAGAACTATAGTGGGAAATATTCTTATGTCCCTTAGTATGAGACAGAAAGCTCTTATTTTGAGGACATAACACGCTGTTTGGGGGTAGAGATTTGGTGCCTGAGACACTGACATCTTCTGCTAGGATTCCAGTGAGAAAGCAGGAGCATCGTGCCAGGGATGCCGGTTCTGATTTGGTGATGGAAGCGTGAACATCATTTATTCATAGAATCAGTTGGGTTGGAGAAGACCTTTAAGATCGAGTCCAACTGTTAAGCTCACACAGCCAAGGCCACCACTACTCCATTTCTGCCTCTGGTCACGAGGTGAGTAAGAGCGTGGTGACACTAGGGCCAAGTTGCTGCATCCTGAGGATTTATTCCATAATAAATACTTTGAAAAAGATGTGGTTCCTCATTTACTCTTTATTGTAGAATTACTTTTAAGTGTCAATGATTTTGGGCAGGTGAAAATGAGTTTATATAGATGTGTTTACATACAATAATGTAAAACCATGTGTAAATATTTGTATAAATATATACAGGCACTCACATCCGTATATGCTTCTATAGGCAGCTTTATCACAAAAACTTATGGCTGGAACATACACATTGAACTCATCTCTTGCCAGACCACGACCTACTTTGACCACAGACCTATGACTATGTTTTCTAGGACCAGGTCTAAATTTTCAAAGGAGGCTTGGCATGGGTCAATACCATAAAGCCGTGAGCAGGGCCTGGCTCAGCACCTCAATGTGTTGTGTCTTCTGAGAGCTGAGATGCCTTAAACCCCGCACGGGGATAGAGCTGGGACAGGCAGCACCAGCCTCTACAGCCTTGTCCATGCAAAACAGCACTTGTTACTGAATATCATATATAAAAGGGCCTTCCCCCTGACAGGGTTCACAGTCCTGCACCTACTCCAAGTACTTGAGACTTTGGCTTCCTGAATCATAGAATAGTTTTGGTTGGAAAAGACCTTTAAGATCATTGAGTCCAACTGTTCCCCCACCCCTGGCACTGCCCCATGTCCCTGAGAACCTCATCTCCGTCTGTCCAACCCTTCAGGGATGGTGACTCCAGCACTGCCCTGGGCAGCCTGTTCCAATGCCCAAACAGCCCTTTGGGGAAGAAATTGTTCCTAAAATCCAATCTAAGCCCATCACACTTTTGCTCCAGCACCTTCCCCAGCTCCGTTCCCTTCTCTCAGCTCGCTCCAGCACCTCAAGGCCTTTCTTGGCATGAGGGGCCCAGAGTCCACACCCTGGACCACTGCTCCATAATCAGAAAACACTCAAGTACCACTGTGGGATGTTTGGTATTTTCCATAATTAGCCAACTCTGGCTGTTGGGCAGGAGAAATGTTGCGACATTGCACCCCTGTTCTCTAAAGAAAAGCACAGGTTGGTTCTTAATACAGGCAGCGCTGGCCCATCTGTTTTTATTGAGGCATAATCTGGATGATGTTGATGTTTCCCCAGAGGTCTTTCTGTTTCTGGCATTCCCCATTTATCTTTTACTATTTACAGGCTCAGGCATTTTTTTTGTTCATCAAACATTCAGCTCCTGAGAATTTCATCCCAGAACTTGGTTGTACATCCGTGGCTACTTCAGTGGATGCACAAAGCAGGAGTGGAGAGGACAGATGGTGATGAGCTGGCAGGACAGGATGACTCCAGACAGCCCTTGGGGACATTAAACTGGAATGCAGGGACAGGGACTGGTACCTGTGGTGTTGCAGAGTAGGATAAAACAGGTTGGAAAGGACTTTGGGGGATCGTTGATTTATGAGATCAGTAGATTGATAGCTGATCTTCTTTTCTTTTCTTCTTCTTCTTGTTCTTCTTCTTCTTCTTTTATTCTATTCTTCTTCTTCTTCTTTTCTTCTTCCTCTTTTCTACTTTTCTTCTTCTTCTTCTTCTTCTTTTCTTCTTCCTCTTCGTCTTTTCTACTTTTCTTCTTCTTCTCCTTCTTCTTTTCTTCTTCTTCTTCTTCTTCTTTTCTTCTTCTTCCTCTTCCTCCTTCTTCTTCCTCCTCCTCCTTCTTCTTCTTCCTCTTCTTCTTCTTCTTCTTCTTCCTCCTCCTTCTTCTTCTTCTTCCTCTTCTTCTTCTTCCTTCTCTTCTTCTTCCTTTTCTTCTTCCTCCTCCTCTTCTTCTTCTTCCTCTTCTTCTTCCTCCTCTTCTTCTTCCTCTTCTTCTTCCTCTTCTTCTTCTTCTTCCTCTTCTTCTTCCTCTTCTTCTTCTTCCTCTTCTTCTTCTTCTTCTTCTTCTTCCTCTTCTTCTTCATTCCTTCTTAAGGATTCTCCTTCTTACTTAAATAGGGATGGTGCAAATCTACATGTGCGCTTACTAAAGTTGACTTGATGTGTGATGGGGAGCAGAAATGGAACCTCATCTTAAAGAGGTTGCACTCAGACAACTTCTAATAAAATAAACTGCTCATAAAGTAATAATGCGTAGTTTTAGTTGTATCTTGAGTGCCAGTTTGTAAAGTTACTACTCATGAAGGGAGCAGGAAAAAAGCTTTTTGAATGAGAGAGAAACAATATCATCATATATGTATCCTGTATGTGTGGATTTCTGTGCACTGACGTTCCTGGGTAACACTGTTATAAAAATATTAAGTATAATGGAAGGGGGAAATGAGCAAAAAATTGCGCTTTCTGGGCCAATGGCTGGATGCACATCAGGAATTCTGAGATATTAATCTCTGTAGAACTATTTTAAATATTTAATTTGTGAAAATGTCATTGTTGAAGAGAATGTTGAACACAAAATAAAGCACTTTGCACCTAAATTTTACAACGGAGCCCTTGCTTAATGCAAAACAAAGAACATGTCCTTATTCCTCACACATGGGCTGACAATTCTGAGAGGGTAACCTGACCATATTTTGGATAAATTCTATTTCTCAGTTATTTGACTTTTCAGAGCAGCCTTTTTCCTAATCACTGAAGATATTTGAGAGTTTCTACCCACTTCATTACCAGCCTATTCTCACTCTACCAAGTTGTCTGTAAGCGGATTCTGTTATGAGTAACTCCTGCATGTATTTTTCATGTTGCACGCTCTAATCGCTTTTCCAAATGACAGTCACAAGTGCCTGTGAAGCTGGGTTCCTAACATTTTGATTTTTGTAAGTGTCTGTTTAGTTAAATTGGGGCATATTTCAATTGATTGTCATCATCCCTCCATGAGAACAGCCCAGGTAAAAGTAGGATTTTTTTTCTGTCACATAATATACATTCACACTTAAATAATAAATCAGCAAAGCATTTGGCTCCAAATTAGACTCCTAAAAAACCTCAAAGGAATTGGCTTAACTTATCTCTAATGGGAATGCCCAGAAATGATAACAGGGGGGTGACAGCAGAAATGGTGATAGAGTTGGCCATGACATGACAGACATGCCATATTCATAATCACAGAATCACAGAATGGATTGTCTTGGAAAAGACCTCAGAGGTCATCAAGTCCAACCCTTGGTCCAACTCCAGTCCATTGACTAGATCATGGCACTAAGTGCCATGTCCAATCTCAGTTGAAAAACCTCCAGGGCCAGTGAGTCCAGCACCTCCCTGGGCAGCCATTCCAATGCCTGACCACTCTCTCTGCACAGAATTGCTTTCTAATAGCCAGCCTCAATTTCCCCTGGCAGAGTTGAAGCCCATGGCCCCTTGTCCTATTGCTGATGCCTGGGAGAAGAGCCCAATCCCCACCTGGCTAGAACTGCCCTTCAGGTAGTTGTAGAGAGTGCTGAGCTCACCTCTAAGCCTCCTCTTCTCCAGACTAAACAAGCCCAGCTCCCTCAGCCTCTCCCCATAGGGCTTGTGCTCAAGTCCCTTCCCCAGTCTTGTTGCTCTTCTCTGGACCTGCTCCAGCACTTCAATCTCTTTCCTGAGCTGAGGGGCCCAGAACTGAACACAATACTCCAGGTGTGGCCTCCCCAATGCAGAGCACAGGGGAAGGATCACTGCCCTTGTCCTGCTGACCACGCTAGTTTGGATACAGGACAGAATGTGTTTATTCTTAAGAATAAAATGTTTTGGGGATATTGCCGCCTTATTTCAGTGAGAATCATGAAGGAATAGTTATAATTGTTCATTTCTTTTGGAATTATATATATATTTCTAATATGCCTGGAATACTCTGTTGTCAATCCATACAGTTTTTGGAGGAAAACTAATGAAACGCTGAATTTCTAAGAGTGACTGCTGAAGTAGCAGAGCCTTTCAGAGGTAATTCCACTGACAGCAATTTCTGTGTCATCTTTTTGTTCCCATGTTGATGTCTGATGGTCTTTCAGTGAAACCAAACTGATGCATCAGAGTTTTCTGTCAAGTACGCAAAGAAATGGAAAAATGATACATAGGTGTATTTTTTAAGCAATTTGACCCGTCATAATGATGGTAGGTGCTAATTAAAGTGATACGACATGCAATATTTTGAGGGAAAAATGTGGTTTTGAAGCAAATGATGTTTCTTGTGGAGTTGGGAGGTGATTGGGAAACACGTGTCTAGGGCTGTTATGGTCGTTGCCAACAGGACAAGGGGAACATTGGGAGGATGTCTCCTTTATCCATCTCTCTGAAGGTCAAATAATTGACCTATTTTTTAAAATAATCAGTAATTAAGATTATACAATCTCTCTCAGGACATAGCAGAAGGTTTTTCTCATAAGGCCTAACTAATCTTGATCTTTGTTGTTTTGGTTCAACTTGTTTGATTTCTCGTCCTGATCGTGGTAGTTACATAGAACGATTTCTATTCTCCCTTTGAGTAACGTTTTTTTTTGATATTTGGAGGCTGCTGGCAATTTTCTTCTTAGTTAAACAGCTGTAGTGTGGGATTTAGCACTGGTTTCAGACCTAACTTTAGATATCTGTGTACAGGTATCTGCTCCCGTTATATTCCATGGAGGTTTAACCCTGGAGCGAAGCCTATAGGGCTTGGTTTATAGGCTAAACAAATGCGTGGCAAACAAAACTGACTGATAAATTTACTAAGAAGAAATGTGAATTCAACACCTGAATTCTTGGTATATCACAGACATGTATGTGATGCAAAGATGGGACATGACATACTAATTAAATGACTTAAGAGTTTTCCCAAACCCATCCAACCATCTCATTGGCCACTGAGCTGCTCTCCAAGGATGTGAATCTTAAATTCACACTTTTAAAGCTCCTGAGAAACAAAACCTGGTCCTGCGGTGTATTGAGGGAGAATATTTTGCCTCCTTTTATTAACCAAGTGAACTTTATCCGCACATCAATTCTATCGCAAGGTCCCAAATAACAACTTCACTCCTATACATCCGGGACTCTCTGTTGAATTTCTCAGCAAGAAAACAGTCGTATCCGTGGACTTAAAAATTATCCACTCAGGGAAGTTTTATTTTCTTTTTTCTTTTCCATATAATCTATTTTGCTCGCTAATATAGTGCATATGTTTTAAAAAGTTGGCATTTTACCTCGGCAAATAGCTCGAAGGTAAAAGAAAGTTGATTTCTCTAATTCTCCTCATGCGAATTCTCGTCATTTGGAAGATGTTGAACGAAGTCCAATTTTCTATCCTTGCAACAAATCAAACCATTTCCCAGCAAAGTTAACTGTTAATGCTTTGCCGTTTCTCCTGTGAATGCCGCTCAAAGAACTCATGGTTTTGATTTAATTGAATAGATAATTGGCATCTAAGGATGTGTGGAGCCAGCTGAAGATTTACCTGGGATCAGGTTTAGTATTATTAAGCCGATTTTTTATAACGGTGGAATTGCTAACTGGTAGTTTTCAAGCTGGAGTTTAGAAAGTTAAAACGTGCGTGATTCTCGAACGTGATCTTAATGCCAATCTCTACGTCTCCTGCTCCCGGCGTCTTCCCGTGCTTCTCGGGAGAAGGCAAACAGATTATTTCAGGGAGTATTTGGCGCTTATTAAAACGGCACGTACGCCCGCCTTCAAAAGAATCTGGATTTACTGCAGGTTGCTCATGTGTCGCATGCGGACATTTGCAGCGAACAGATTTCTCATCGCCGCCAACACTGAATGGCTTCCAGCGCTAAAAAAACCCCCCTTACACCCATTGTAAAAGGTAGGAAACCGTGCAATCCGTACGCCGATTTGGCAGAAGAAGCGCTCGTCGGTGCCAAGATTTGGTTGCCGACCCTACAGTTTGTTATTCTATATATTTTTTTTTTTTAAGCTATTAATTGATTCGCAAAGAGCATCTTTTGGATGAAAAAAGCCGGGGATTCAGACAGGCTGGCACAGGCTGGAGCGCGGCCAAGCTGCTCGGGGAGGCTGCCGAGGAGAAGGAGAAAAAAAGGAGGAAAAAAAAGGCAAGACTTGGCACGGCTCAGTCAAATGAGCTCCTTTTGTCTGCTCTCTCGGCTTGAGCTTCGGGAAAGAAAAACCGGCCTGGGCTACAGCAAAACTCCCAACTTTTTGGGTTTTCCAACTTGGACTGCTTTTTAAGCCGCTCGGGCTGGTTGAAAGTGGTGGGACGTTAAATGACGTTGGGTTAGCGGTGGCGAGAGAAATAAAAGACTTGAATGAAGCCTCAGTTTGTACACGTGGGAAATACAATATTTACTTCTTTCTTTTTTTAATATCTCTAAATAAACTCTAAGGGAACCGTTTAATGTGGAAGATGACAGAGGGACTACCTAAATCAAAGGGAGAATTGTCATTTTTTGCGACAACAACAAAGTTTTCATCGACGTGAATCTGCTTTAAAACCCAAGCTCACCTCCTTCGGAATATGTTCAGAATGGGAATTTTGGCTATAAGCTCCAGATATGAACTTTTAATGGAAACTCCTTAAAGATTTCGGCTCACCCAGCAATGAATTAAGAGTAGAGAGAAAGTTGTGACATCTTAATATAAAAGTGAGTATGTCCGTATTTATTTTTGCTGCTTTGCTGTCCAGTTATTAGTGCCAACACCGACAAGCAGAGCGAACCGAAAACACCCAAAGGGCAAAGTTAATAAATCAAAGCACGATTCTACTTGTCTAAAACATTTATTCCAGTGCATCTTGCATGTGAAACTGCTGCATGTTCTACTTTGAAAGACGAGATGGATAAATATTGACTTCTGCCAAGCGAGGAATGTTTCGAGATGACGTGGGTTTGAACTGCTCACACTGGGTATAGAAACTTGGATGTGTAGTTGCAATACCTGTTTGCTGGAGATGGTGAAAATTCAAACCCTGCTCTTTTCTCCTGTGTGGATTAAAAACCACAACAATCCGTGGTGATTGCAGCGTGGATGTCTCGTGAATTCAAGTCAAATTAACGACCGAAAACTCCATTGTTTGATTTCTGCTGGCTTTGCAATGGGGCAGGTGCCTTATTTTGATTTTCTAGCACGCTGCCTATTAGGCCTGGATGTGCTTGGATTATAACACGGCTACTGTGACCATCAGCTTCATTATTTCAGAGAGTAAAGCATAGATTTTTATGGATTGTCTTCACTTCTAGTAAGTATTATCCTACCCTTAAAGAATAGATTGCTCAGATGTGTAATTTCTGGCATGCTGCACATTTCCCTAATTCTTATTTGCTGAAAGGGAAGAAACAACATTAATGAAAAGCATTTGAACAGGAATGCCTTTATATTTTAACTGTGCATTTTGATGACTGCTAGAAATAACCGGCCTTTTTGATTAGGTGAAAACACTTGGGTTTCTTAATATGATACTAAATGGGTTTCGTAGGAAAATATGCCAGATTTTGACTACACCAGTGAACCTTTTGCAAGAGGCTGTAGTTAAATAGTGGCTACAATGCTGTCATGATGCCCAGTTGATGCACTGAAACCTTTTAAGTGGTTTCTGAAAGCTTTTTACCGCACTGAAACTATTTAAATGACCGTGTGCGGTGATGGGGAAACGGGAGATGTGATGGAGCCAAGTTTGCGATCACAACAGGGGATAAGTTTGGCTGTTTGGCTGCAGATTCTGAAATGAATTTGCTCGATTTCTTAGAAACAATGGCTCTAAGCAGATGCTGTTTCCTTTCATCACGACATTTCAACCCAAATTTTTACTTTATATCCCTATTAAAAGCCGGAAATATATAGAAAACATTGTGGTGCGTCTAAGTGAAAACAAGCTGTGAATATTAGAATAACCCCATTTCTGTGCTGAGTATAACGTCAGAAATGATTTTTCAGGTTTTAACCATGATCAACATGCGGGTCCTTGTAATGCATCGACAAATAGAAAATATGTGTACGGATATTTGAACATTGGTTGGCACTGAAGTGACGACGATTTTCAAAACTTTGCCTTTGAAATTCTAGTCAGCACATTTTGGTTTCCTAAGTGGGAAATAGAGCATTCCAGGTAACTTTTGGCCTCCAAAAGAAAGTGTTTTTGCTTTCTGCTAACCCATTTGCTTTTAAAAGCTCATCTCAGCATGTATTTTTGGCAAATACCCCCATTTGGCAAATTAAAATCCAAATTGGAATGGCACGATTGGTTCCACAATGTCGATTGGATTGCGTGAAAATGTCATTTGTGAGTGTGATTTGACATGGTTTATAGTATTTACATAGTTCATTAACAAACTACGTAAGAATTTGAAGTTTCTCTGGATACTTTAATCAGTTTAATCATGATCACCATTCGTTTATGATCCTTAATTATTGGCGAAGTTTGAGCAACTTGTGTTTGATTCTCAACGAATCATTAATCCATATATTGATCTGGATTGTACAATTCCTTAAAGTGGTATATTTTAATGTGAAGAGGATTAGAGTTTAGGGTTTAACTTGATTTTCCTTATGAAACTACAAGCCATAATATTATTTCACGTAGGAGCATCGCGTTTGATGGGCCTATGTCTGATCTCGCTTGTGTGTATTAATAATATATAAACCACGGTTTACACTTCTGGTTTTAGTGGTATCAAAGCAGGTTGAGATCAAAATGGGACTGCAATGGCTCTGTTTGTGCCTTTTATATTTATATGTGTAAACGGTTTTATCACAGATTTGTACAAAGGTTGAATGGGCGCTCACTATGAACCAATGTGTTTATTGGACAAGGAAGAGATTCTCAGTATAACTATAGATTTTTTATAAGTACGGCTGTAGGATAATAATATATATGTTAAAATACTGTATATGCAGATTTTGCATATTCTTTTACATGCCGATACCAATGGAAAATGCTAAAAATCGCCCTGATTTTCTAAACATGGTAGAACTCCGTCTTCTGCCATTGCTGAGTTAACCTCATTCCTATATCCAATGGTTTTGAAAACTCTACATATTCTTTATGGCTCTTTCCATTTACCATTTACCATTTACCATTTACCATTTACCATTTATCATTTACCATTTATCATTTACCATGTACCATTTACCATTACTCCAGCATAATTGCTTATTTTGTCGCCCACATATGACAAAGCATTTTCTCTTTGTTCAGCAACTTTCCTGCCGCTGGTGACATCATTTTAATTATTCCATATAACCGTAGCAGGTATTTCTTCAGATCTCAAGGTATATAAAACCATAAGTGCATTCCTAATATTTTATTTGTAACTCCAGCCCTGTCCAAGGTGGAAAATGGTCACAGAAACTGCAGGAAGAAGGTTGTATAATCTATAATCTATACCTTATAATAATTTAACTTGGGTGGAATTCCACTCCTTTATTCCACCTGGAGGTAGAGGCCACCGTCTTTATCCATGCAATATACATTTTGAGCCAAATCAATAGTATTTTGTCCAGTGTAGCTCTTAAAACAGTGAGTAAAGTAACTTTTGTAATAATTGTGGAGTAATAAACACCTTTAGAAGGTGATTTAAATGGGGGTCATGTCGATCCTGTGAATCATCCTGTTAATTGACCCTAAAGGAAAACCAGGGCAGGGTCCTTGGGCTAAGACATCTGGCATTTAGTTGTCTCAATTGGAGGAAGATGAAGCAAATTCTTAATGAGATAGTTAACGAAAAAAGGAAGTTTTAAAATAAATGGCAGTGATTGCTTGTTCAGCCTTGTGCTGCACTGTGGTCTAGTCTTTAGTATATTCATGGTCAAGAAAACAGGAAAATAAGACAATAACTGATGAAAATATTCATTTGTAACTTTTAAAAGTTGTCTTAATGGCATTGTCTGCGATCTTCACATTTATTTTATAGATAAAGGATAATCCACGGTGTTTAGGGCCCAACCGATTCTCATAAGCATATGGAAATGATTGTAGAAGCTTGTCCACCTGGTAATTATGGCCGTCCATATTCCAGTTGGTTTCCTAGAATTAATTTCTACCCAGTATACATCTGTTGCTCTGAGTTTTTCCAGATTTGGTGAATGTGATGGAATTTTAGAAGATTTGTATCTTCTCTAAGCAGACAGAGACCACCTAATGGAGCTGAAAGCTCTGGTGATCTTCACCTCCTTTTGGATGCTCCGTGTCCTCTTACATTCACAAATATGCCACTTAAACTGCAAAAATAAGCCCTTTCTTAGTGAAAATAGAGTATTTGGTCCTGATCAGCATTGCTCTTATCGTATCACACCTAGAGTTTAGATGATATAGTACCTTCTGCTTAGATGATGGCACAGAAGAATACCTAAACCAGGAATAAAATAAGAGTATCTGTTACACTACCACAATCATCTATGTATTAATCTTAGACTATATATATAAAAAATAGATGTAGATTCATACATCTATAATGTTTAAATCTCCGACCTCAAAGGAAAACAGAGATCGGTTTACTTATTGGATACACCATCCTTCTGTTTGCATAAATGAGAAGAGTAATGCTTTGCTTGGGGTTTTTTTGATGTACACATAAAATATGTTGTAAAGATCAAACACAAAAAGTTATTTGCCTTCCAATGCACACCATATTTCTTTTTCTTTACTCATTCTTTTCTAATCCTTCCCCAAGAATTATCATATTAAAATATGATGATCCTTGAAAGCTACAAAGCTTCTGAGTTGTTGTACTGATTGGTAGTAAAATAACATAGTCCTGGATCTGTTCCACTCTTACATGGAATAGTAACGTATTCAGGTGGTACTTTCAATGACAACAATGTGAACAAGTTTTATTCCTTTGTAAAATAAACTCAGATAGGGATGAAATCTTTTCTCACTTTCAGAATATGATTTGGCTACCGTGTATTTTCTCTTCTAAGTCGTGGAGATGTGATAGAATTGTGGACCCAATTTGAATGTATTACAGGTCTTGCAAGAAATTCCTATTATTGTCCCTTCATTACACTTGTTGAATCACCTATTTTTTGGTAAGTCTGCAAAGATGAAGCAGAACAAGGCTATAATTTCCTTTAGCCACCTTCCTTTTGTTGTCTTAGTGTCATGAATGGAAACTTCTATGGCTCTGCTTTGGTTTCCAACATTGTGTAAGCAAAGACACTTCAATCTTGTCCAGCATTTTACACTGGAGAGTGACTTCTGTACTTGCTACTATTAAAGTGACACCCCTAATACTAATAAAAATATCATAACTTCTGTATTTTTTCAGGTAAAAGGTTTCTTTGAAAATGCTTGGTGACACTTCTGAAGTTGTCCATGTTCCTAAGTATTTCGGAATGGATTAATTTGTGGTTTTTCTCTATTTTTTCATACACCGTATAGTTTTCCCAAGACTATATGATAGGATACTCTATGCTCAATAGTTGTTTGAACCGAGTCTATGATTTCCTATGACCCATGAAACACCAGCTCACCAGAGGTTCATATTGATGCCGTCTTCGTTCTTCTCATAGTGGTGGGTAGAAAAATGGCTTTTTGGGGAAATAAGGTATATTCTCCAGGAACATCTGGGCAGTTTAGGTGCCTACCAGCAGAATATGGTGCTCTTTTCAATATCTTAGACTGTGTGAGGTATTTCGTGGAATTGAGGGACATGACCCAGGGTGCACGGATGAACTGGGCTCTTAGAGCTGAAGCCAGGTGGGCACATCTGAAAAGGTATCGACCATTTGGAATCGCTTTCTTTTTGACCACATTACTGCTGAAGACTAGAGACATTTTGTAGAGAATCTTTTCTTATGTACTCTCTGATTCCCAAAGTCAGGTTATGTAAAGCAAAGGACCATGAGGGAATAGAGTGACTGTCAGCAAGTTTGCTGGTGACACCAAGCTGGGAGGAATGGCTGACACTGGAAGCTGTGCTGCCATCAGAGACCTGGACAGGCTGGAACGTTGTGCAGGAAAAATGTAATGAAATAGAACAAGGGCAAGTGTAGAATCTTGAATCTGGGCAGGAACAGCCCCAGGTTCCAGTGTAAGTTGGGGAACAACCTGTTGGAGAGCAACAACTTCTGCCAAAGTACTCAAGTTTTCTCCTGCCTTCTTCTCTCCACGTGGGTGTTTAGAACAGCTCAACTGAAGCCACCTGGCCATACTTCTCCCCGTAACTTTTCAGGAACATTTACATTACTCCTATATACATCCATAGTTTCGGTGCCTAACGCTGCGACATCGGCAACAAAACTGGTGCTGATGGTGCCAACAGGATGAAATACAATATGGATTACTGTCTAAACTTTTTAAATTTACTCTTTGATCGTTTAGACGTTAAAGGAAATCTGTCCCACACAAAATTGCTTCTAGCTGCTAAGAGTTTTATTAAATATCTGCTTTATTTAATCTCATTTTTCTGATTTTATTTGCTTTCTTTTTAATGGCAGTGATAATATTTGTTCATTGGTCACGGTTCCACTCTTGGCTGTAACTAAAGTCAATTGACCTTCGTTTAGTAACCTCGACATCTGAGTTAATCTTTGTCTCACTTTCCTTTTTACTCCGAGTTTATGTCTCTGAACCCAAGAGGAAATTCAGCAATTTAACCCAGTTGGAGAAGGTTTTTCCACCTTCTCCAGCACAGGATCCACCAAGAAAGAACATTAGATGCATTTTCCTAATTTTACCCGCTGGCTCCTCATTGAACAGTTGAACGGCACAAAAGGTGTTCCCATATGTTGTTAAACTCCGTTTAGGCCGAGACTAAATTTGTGCATCACAAGTCGTGTTGGGACTTGAATGGAAAAGTGGGACTTGAACCTTCATGTAGCTTCATATTCCTTCTGTCTATATCCCACAAAACTTAGAGTTGACTTTTTTTGACAATAAGTGAAATGAAAACCTTCTAGTCCCCTTCACAACCTAGAAAGTGTCACCTTTACTGTCATTCTTTATCCGGAAAATTTTGTTAACGTATTGCAGGTTCCCAAGTCCCAGTATATCTAAGTAGCCACCTAATTTTTAAGCTGTTGTAAGGATGATTCCAGATATTTTATAGAGCTCAAATATTTTGCAATCAAGCTGTAATTTTGCCGTTGGTGAGAGTGGTGATTCCAACACACCACTTGTGAAGCAGTTGGAAGGCGGTGAGTTCTGAGCCTTAGGAAGCAGGAACACGTTTTCAGGCCTTTCTGGATAGAATTTCTGCAGTATTTCAAGCACATATGTTGAAACTGGCTTTCCAAATCTCTATTTAGTCTTAGATTTTATTGGAAGGTGTAAGAGACGGGTCCTTTGGAAAATCAGGCTCCTCTAATTACATAGGTAACATTTAAAAATGTTCGATTCTGTCTATGAATCATTCTCTCCCATTATTAGAGCTGACATTTTCATTTAATTTCCCAGTGGGATTCCATTTAATGTTTTCAAAACAACATCAGTCGAAATCATATTTGTTTGGGTTGTTTGCCTTTCTAAAGACATTTTTTAATAGAGGAATCACAAGGCTTTAAAAATGGAAGAACAAAGAGTTTTTAGGGATGAAATATTGATAGAAGTTCCACTTGTTATTTTCTTTTAAATTCAGATCCTTCGATAGATGTAAAACTGGTGAGGGAGCTGTGATGTATCTAAGTGTAATATCAGAAACAAAGGGTTTGGGAGTCTGCTGAATTTTCTTATTTTGATCATGTTGTTATTCAGTGAATCATCTGTATTTAGTGCTACTGTGAATAGAGCGAATATTTTGGTTTTTATTTACAGGTTTTGCCAGGTTCCAATGTAAGTTGGGGAATGACCTATTAAAGAGCAGCGTAGGGGAAAGGGACCTGGGGGTCCTGGGGACAGCAGGGTGACCATGAGCCAGCACTGGGCCCTTGTGGCCAGGAAGACCAATGGTACCTGAGGTGGGTTAGAAGGGGGTGGTCAGTAGGTCAGAGAGGTTCTCCTGCCCCTCTGCTCTGCCCTGGGGAGACCACACCTGGAATCTTGTGTCCAGTTGTGGCCCCTCAGTTCCAGCAGGACAGGGAACTGCTGCAGAGAGTCCAGCGCAGCCACCAAGATGCTGGAGGGAGTGAAGCATCTCCCGTGTGAGGAAAGGCTGAGGGAGCTGGGGCTCTGGAGCTGGACAAGAGGACACTGAGGGGGGACTCATTGCTGGGGATCAATATGGAAAGGGTGAGTGTCAGGAGGATGGAGCCAGGCTCTTCTGGTGACAACCAATGATAGGACAAGGGGTAATGGGTTCAAATTGGAACACAAGAGGTTCCACTTAAATATGAGAAGAAACTTGTTTGGGGTGAGGGTGTCAGAGCCTGGCCCAGGCTGCCCAGGGAGGTTGTGGAGTCTCCTTCTCTGCAGACATTCCAACCCGCCTGGACACCTTCCTGTGTAACCTCATCTGGGTGTTCCTGCTCCATAGGGGGATTGCACTGGATGAGCTTTCCAGGTCCCTTCCAACCCCTCACATTCTGGGATTCTGGGATTCTGTGGTGAAGAAGTTAGTCCATTCTGGTCATATTCATATTGTCTTAGGAGGAGTGAATTTTTTAACAGTTGCATTGAATTTTTTTTACATTACTGGCTATGCCGCAATATATTGGTCTGTTCTAAATGCGCCTGTTCTAAATAAAAAAGGTGTGAATTTAGGTATTGAAACAACATGCTCTATATTCTCCAAATGTCCTGTTCTTTTAGAGCTGATGAAGGCTGAACGTGGCTTAAGGTTTTATCAGCTCTCACTGATATGGTTCTCCATGAGTCTTTGCCTTGTTTTGGGTTTGATGGAACGTGGTGTGTCAAGTATAATGTGAAATTTAAGTGTATAAGGAAAAAATCTCGATAAATCAAAACTGCTTGTGCATTTGGGAGAGCGCGAAAAGGGAGAAAACTGGCAGCGGGGGGAAACAACATATGTGTGAAGAATCAGGGAGATGTAAGATCTTAGTGTGCTGCTTATTAATTGGATTTATTGCTGCTATTTAGAACCCTGACTGAAACTTGTTCTTTTACATTCTTGACTCGATACATTTTCAGGAAATTAGAAAACAATATTAGATGTGTTAGCTTTTACCCCCTGCCCCCTTTCTTTTCTCCTGATATTTTTACTCGTTAGGGTTTTAAATGTTTATGGAGAAAAAACATTAGAAAAGAGCACGTAAGACAAAGGTAATAATCACAGTGGCGTGCTGGTTTATGGGGCAATAATCCACTTGCCTTGTTTGAATAAACTATTCAGCCTCCATTCTCCTGGGCTTTACCTTAGGGAATGGTGCTGGATTATGGCCTTGTAAAACAGGGCTGCCTTCCTCTTGTTGGTTAACCATAAATCTCTGCCTCTCACTAGTCATGGAGTACTTCCTATCTTACAGCCTTCTCCTTCTTTTCCATCTCGGCTTTGTCCTACGTTTCAGAGGATTCACAAATAAAACCTGAGTTCTGCCTCATTTGTGGCGGTTTAATGTTCATCTCCACTCTGGGAGTTTCTATATAAGCATGTTCTACGTTTATTTTCTTCAAATGAAGGTGAATCACAGCGGGCTCCATGGGAACAGCTTCTGAGTGAGATCCAACCTGCCCAAACGTCACTGGAGTCTTTGAGGCGGAGATGACGGGAGCGCGGTGGCGGCTCCAGTGCTGCTGAGGTTCCTCTGCCTCCCCATGGGCTCTGCCCAGCTTTAAAGCACATATCCACCAATTTTCTGCAACCACTGGGATGTGTAAGCCGGTAGTAAGTACATGTAGCACCACTCAAATGATTTTTTAAGAAGGTTGGGATGTGCTTGGGTTTGATCATGGAGCGTGGGCTGCTGCCTCGCAGTGCCACCATCAAGATCTTATCATTAGCACTTACCCATATACCGGTTCCCTTGTCTCTTGTTAACTGACCTTGTTGGGTTCTTCCAAAGAATTTGTAAGTGTTTTTCTACTTCCTGAGACTTTCTGAGAAGGAACAGTCTAGAAATAGCAAGAAGCCAGATGCAGCCGTGATTATAGGGGTGCTGGCATGACATTTTCTGAAATAATACAATCATGGAATGCTTTGGGTTGGAAAGGACCTTAAAGATCATCTAGTCTAACCTCCTGGGACACCTTCCACCAGCTCAGGTTGCTCAGAGCCCCATCAAGCCTGAACTTGAACATTTCCAGGGAGCATCCACATCTTCTCTGGGCAGCCTGTTCCAGTGTCTCACCACCCTCCTGGGGAAGAGTTTCTTCTTTATATCTACACTAAATCCATGCTCTTTCAGTTTAAAGCCATCACCCCTTGTCCTGTCACTACATGACCTTGCAAAAAGTCCCTCTCCAGCTTTCTTGTAGCTCTCCTAATGTAGCAGGACAGTCAAGTCAGTTCTGGAGCACTGTAAAGTAGAGAGATAAATTGATAGACATTGTCCAAATTGCAAGATTGTGGGAGTTGTAACATCATTTGTAGTTTCTGTGCTGAAGAAGAGTCTGAAGAGTATTCTTATAAATCACGTCTTTTGTTGAGGGAACAGCCTACACGTGTTGACAAGTTGGCTCAGTGTAGAATTAGTTTTCTGGCTTAGTATTTACGATTTGTGCTTGGCAAAATGGCCGTTACCATTCCTTATTTATTTATGGATCAGCATGGATGCAGTGGTCTCTACACTTCAAAATGGTCTAGAAGTTGAACCTGGCATTGAGCAGGACCACCAGCTTGCTAAGTAGTGTTTGATACAGGGGATTTATCTACATAGTCACCAGAGATGACTATCAATTGTTTTCTGTATGAACAGCAAAAAAATAACAAGGAAAAGTTTGACTGCATATAAGGAAAAACTTCTTCATAGTGAGAGCGTGAATCACCATCCCTATAGATCTTGAAAACTTGGCTGCATGTGACCCCGAGCAGTCTGATTTAACTTTGAATTTGTTCTGCTTTAGCTTAGGATTTGTTCTGCTTTCAGCAGGTTTTTAAGCTTCCAGGCAATATCTTTCTGTGATTGAAACTAGGAAGTGCTGGTTTTTATGTCCTGGGGGACTGATTGCTCCAAATTAACCAGTAACCTCAGTTTTAGGTGCACCACCTGAAGTTAGTGACGTATCTTCATGGCAGTCATCTCCATTCAAAATACACATCACCACTAAGGTTAGAGTAAATAATGTGGAGAACTTGGGAGTTCTGGTGGACAACAGGTTGACCATGAGCCAACAATGTGCCCTTATGGCCAATGGTACCTGGGGTGCATGAGGAAAAGTGTGAGCAGCAGGTCAAGGGAGGTTGTCCCCTGTTGAGGACCCATCTGGAGCTGTGTGTCCAGTTCTGAGCTCCCCAGGTGAAGAAGGACAAGGAATTACTGGAGAGAGTCCAGGGAGGGACACAAAGATGCTGAGGGGTCTGGAGCAGCTTTGTGAAGAGGAGACTGAGAGAGCTGGGGCTGTTGAGCTGGAGAAGAGAAGCTGAGAGGGATGTGATCAATGGGATCAATATGTCAGGGTGGGTGTCAGAGGATGGACCAGACGCTGTTCAGTGGTGCCCAACGCCAGAGTGAGGGGCAACAGGAACAGACTGAAACACAGGAGGCTCCATGTGAACATGAGCAGAAACTTGTTTGCTGGGAGGTGCCAGAGCCTGGCCCAGGCTGCCCAGAGCGGGTGTGGAGTCTCCTGCTCTGAGACATTCAAACCCGCCTGGACCCACCTGTGTGATCTGCTCTGTGACCCTGCGTGAGCAGCTAGGTTGGACTAGGGGATCTCCAGAGGTCCCTTCAACCCCAACCAGCCTGGGACTCTGTGAGAATATTTACAAGTTTTTGAAATATGTGATAAAAAGAAGGTCAGCACATGCTTGGTTGACCCATCCCAGCATCACACCTGAAATACTTTTCTGTGTCTAAAATAGGCTACGTCATCATAGTCAATAATATTATTTTCTGGTGTTGAGTCAGTCTGACTCCATCCACACTATTAAACTCTTCCACAGAACACGGCAGCAACACTCATAACGTCTTTCAGAAATATTCCTGTACTAACCGAGTAGAGAAATGCACCCATCACCCTACTGAGCCAGGGTCTTGCATCTAGTACACACACTCCATCCTGTTGAAATTTGCTTAAATTAGAATTTTCCGCCCTTTCGTGCTCGACTTTACAATTTCTTGTTCGTCATTTGTCTGGGAGGCAGTTTCTGCTTCTGTTCTGACAGCTGAGTGACCTTACATGCTAAGATATGCAATTTTTTGACACGCCATATGCAAGAATCTCTCTCGCGCTTGCCTGAGTTACGAGGTTATTACTGTTGAGTGGCATCGGCTCGTCTTTCTCACCCGGGAAGGCAGGACGCAGGTTTCACAGTGAAGTTCTGTGCACTGATTTGATAGTTTTTATAAATACATGTGGTAACAAATGTATTTTATAGGCGTATAAATGCGACAAATCACTGCACCCCACTACTGACTTTTGTTTGGGATCAGGCATGCTGAGGATTCACCACCCGATGGTGATGGTGAATTCTCGCTGCCTGATCTCTAATCTCATTTTTGAGGGAAACCATTGATCTTTACCTCTTGAAGTTCTCAATGCAGTAGCTCTTTGTATGAAATGATAACAGGCTTGATCACCCAAGAAATTGGAATGTTTCAGTTCTTTGATTTAAGTGATCAGCGCCACTGACTTTCACAAAGATCTTTGATTCTTGAGCGTCGTGTACAGAAGTACGTACAATAAAGTTAACTCTCAGTTTGCCTAGGAGAAGAGTTTAATAATATTAAAAGGATCTTTATGAACAGTGTATATTGATCGACAGTGTTTTAAAATGTTATATTGTTAACAATTATTTAATCATAGAATCATTTAGTTTGCAAAAGACCTGTAAGATCATCAAGTCGAACCATTAGTCTGTCTTTGCCAAATCCACCACTAACCCATGTCCCTAAGAATGTCATCTCTGCATCTTTTCAAACCCTCCAGGGATGGTGGCTCCACCACAGCCTGTTCCAATGCTTGAATACTTTGTAATGCGCATTTTTTTTACTGTGTCTAAATTTGGAGTGTATGGATAAACATATTGAACTATCAAACAGATTATTTAGTAACAAATAAAATTAGGAGAAAAAAACACAGGTTGAGTTTTGATCGCAGGAAATCTATTCAAAGATTTACAATGTAGAGCCAATTTACTTTTAGAAAAGAGCCATCCTCATGTGCCATTTGGTACATGCAGGTTAATAAATGTCATATACTACCTATACTCAAGAGAGGTATTCCTTAAAAATGAAATATATTTCTGCACTGCCATCCCTAATTTCTTATTGTTTCATGCAAATGAAGTCAGGACAGAAGTGTATCTTAACTTCACTTAGAGCAATGTAATTGGTAGGATATATGATGCAAATAAATTGGCTCAAATATTCACCTAATGTACCCTTGCTTCAATTCTCTTGCTGCCCTTACGAACTGTAGGTATTGTTCTTGCATTGCAGTTATCTTTGAAGAGGCAGGGTTGCCTGTGGCAGCCAAGGAAAAATCAGAAGGAAATTTAAATGATTAATTAATGTAATCTAGTGTCTGTTTTACCAAAGGCTTTCAGGGACTTATTTAGCTCGATTAATGAGAGAAATTCCAATAGCGGGTAGGTTTCTGAAGAGTGTAAATGACAGAGCTGCTGGAGGGAAAATGATCTTACACCTCTTTATATTAATCCACCCACTGATTTAGTTCTAAGGAAACATATTCTTTTAAAGCTTTTATTGCTTATTTATTTATTATTTAGTATTTGTGGAAATCAATCTAGTACCCAATTTCTTTGAAGTGATTAAGGACAGAGGGCGTAAATCTTAAATATAGCGAAAAGTGTTTGAGTTCCCAAAAGTGATTGGGCAAAACTGTGGAAGAAAAGTCTGTTGGGGGGTGTTGAACAGAGGAACCACCTTTGGACCAGGGGGTCCCTGGAGGCCGGGCAAATGTTCTCAGTATCAATATTGGCAAAACGTGCTTGCACTGCCAGGAGGGAGAGCAAAGGTCTGAACTGAGCTTGGGCTCAACCTGGTGTAGAATCACAGAGTCCCAGGCTGGTTGGGGTTGAAGGGACCTCTGGAGATCATCCAGTCCAACCCAGCTGCTCACGCAGGGTCACAGAGCAGATCACACAGGTGGGTCCAGGCGGGTTTGAATGTCTCAGAGCAGGAGACTCCACACCCGCTCTGGGCAGCCTGGGCCAGGCTCTGGTGAATGGTTGGACTCTGACCTTGAGAGTCTCTTCCAACCAAAATGATTCTGTGATTCTATCAATGAGAAGATACGGCTTTCAGGGTGAATCTGACATGAATGTAGTAAGGGGGATTGAGACCTGGAATTTCATGAAGACTCGTTGTAAGGTCATGAGCTGCAAAGGAAACTCCCCAAAAGAAGGCGACCAGTGAACGACCTCCTCATTAGCACTGATTCCAACAGAAGTTGGCAGGGCAGTGAACCCTCCATGGATCTCCATGTCTGCAGGATCCCCACGTTCTCACTGCATCACACCCAGTGTGCTGGAAACAGAACTAACACACCAAATAATTTGTATAATCATTACAAGCAGCAAGGTTTTATTTTTTATCTTACAGTAATACATAGCTTCACCAAATTAGAGCGTGTGATATGCCTGCATTTTTAATATCAAGAGGATTCGATAAAGGTGAAGAGAAAAGAACCTTACTCTTTAAAAGCTTGCATAAAATATTACATTTGAATACAAAGCAACTGCTTCCATGGACCATAAACCAGCCCCAGTGCACCAAGGAGGATCGTTATTCAGTCCAAGAATGCCCATGCACAGCTCACAAATACAAGCGCAAATGGCAACCCCTATGGCTTTTGTTTCAGTCAATGCTCTGGCACTAAAAGGTCTATTGCTTCATTAACTGTGAATACGTCTTGGTTTATCCTTGTTGGCAAACCAGCCCACCTTATCCCTTATACTGTGAAATGCACACTGTGCCTCGATAACATTATATAGAAGATGCGGCAATTAAAATGATTCTATGATACTGTGAAGTAGCTTCATCTTATCCATAAATGGCAAGATGTTCTTTCATCACCTTTCTGTAGCTTGTATTTAAAATAACCATGGTCCTCTTGGTATATATCATCTACCAAGAGAGCAAAAGATGCGCTGTGTTTCCTATGGATGCGTATCTGTCAGTGCTAATTCTGTTATTGCTTATTCTCACACTAGTGCCTCTAGTTCAGTCGTTCACTGAAGAAGCTTGTGATTTATTGGCAAGAGAAATGTCTACGTTGTGTCCAGAAACTGGTAGAGTGAAGCCCACGGCTTTGTTGGTATTGAAATGAGTCTTGGGACTTTTCCTTCTGACAGAATTAGTTTTGGGAGCAGCACAGATGCTGTAATACAGATTTATGTTCATATTTGCAAGGTAGTTGTGTAGTTACTGGTTATATTACCCCATTCTCGGGAGTGTGATACTGTGAGTGATTGTCCCTGTGCTGGGACATGGGGAGACCAAACCTCCAATCCTGGGGACAGTTTTGGGGCCCTCACACCAAGAAAGGCCTTGAGGTGCTGGAGTGAGTGGAGAGAAGGGAACGGAGCTGGTGAGGGGCTGGAGCACAAGTGTGATGGAGCGGCTGAGGGACCTGGGGGGTTCAGCTGGAGAACAGGAGCTGAGGGGAGACCTTCTGATCTCTGAACTGCCTGAAAGGAGCTTGGAGCCAGGGGGGTCGGGCTCTGCTCCCCAGGAACAAGCGCCAGGAGCAGAGGAAACGGCCTCAAGTTGCACCAGGGGAGGTTGAGGTTGGATGTGGGGAACAATTTCTTCCCCAAAGGGCTGTGGGGCATTGGAACAGGCTGCCCAGGGCAGTGCTGGAGTCACCAGCCCTGGAGGGCTGGACAGATGGAGATGAGGTTCTCAGGACATGGGGTAGAGGCAGACTTGGCCGTGTGAAGTTAACAATTGGACTCAATGATCTTGAAGGTCTTTTCCAATCAAAGTGATTCTATGATTCTGGCTTTCACATAATTTGTCCAAGCTAGAACATGGTGAAGACCGTGTTCAGTTGCTGTGAGCATCCTCAAAATGTGTCTGAGAGGGAACTCTACTAGATTGCTCATGTGTCGCCAATTTGAGTAAAGTTAAAGCATTAAAATAGCTAAACAGTAAAAGGAAAATAGTAAGCTGTTGGCATTTGAGCTTATTAAGGGTTCTCAGACCCTTGTCTACCTAGAGCCCTCCCCAAAGAGATGGTGCAGTCTAGAGTGATATTAGTAGCTGAGCTGAATACATCATATGCCCCCATGTTTGGGAGCTCTACCTTTCGGAAAGGATGGGTCAAACAAGTGTGAGGTATTGATGGGAGGCAAAGTCCATGCTCTAAGAGCTTCAAGTGACATTTCAAATAAAGCAGATAGTGGTACCGACCACGTCGTCACCGGGACTGGTCACCTCTGAAGGTCTTTGGACACAGATGTGGTCGACTTCATTGAAACATCTGCCTGTCCTTCTTGACTTCTGGAGGATGTGTGAGGGCTTCCACATGACAAATATACCTATTGGCTTCCTGCTGAGGCTGAGAAAATAAGTTAAAATTACCTAAATTGTTTTGGACTTGTGTTGTACATTGTGTTATTTTCTCTCTTTTCCACTTTGAGCAGCAAGAAACATCGAACAGCCGCAGAAACTGGCTTTTCAGAAATAGTGGCTTTTTCGGTACATTAAAAATATTGTAGTTTTAATACCGAAGCTGCACACAGAATTTCAATACAGCTATCCACAATTCTATAGCTTCAAGTTTTTCTGCGCATTTATATTGAAGAAGCTAAAGTCCAATATAATACTTTGTTATTAAAAACATTTTTCGCTGCTGCCTATTTGAAAATTTTCTTACATCTTATTTTCATGATATAAACTTGTTGCCCCAAAGTCTGATGGTTTAACACAAGGATCATCTGTCTCAATCCTCCTCCAATGGGCAGAAGCAGCTGCTTTATTTGATATAAACCTTCCACCCATTTTTATTATCTCTTTTATTACATTTTTGTATGGTAAATATGCTGGACCTGTTTCTTATATATTGCTGAGCCGTATATCACATACCATTGAAGTACTTACCAACCCTTGAAGACATTGTGTTGGAATTTGACTGAGTTAAAAGATTTTTGGCTTACTTTGTTTTTAAGGTACAAGTTGTTTTGATCGTTCTTTAATAAAACAAACTTAATATAATGTCCATCATCGTTGATAGTTTGGGATTGTGGTCTCCTAGCAACAAGACAATTTGGGAAAAGAAATTATTAAGTATAGAGACATCTTCATACTTTGTCATAATGCCACAACTTTTAGAGACAATAGTATGTATTCCAAATACTCAATGTTTTAAAATAATTAAACACAAGCGCAACCCCAGAATTTTTTCCTAAACCAATGGATGGCTGTTGGTGTCTTCTTTTCTAATAGCACTTTCTACCTGTTTAAAAAAATACTTCTAAATGTCCTTTTATACGTGTAACTTAAAATGTCCTTGTATTCCTGATTTCTGACTCGCTGTCGAAATGGGTTTTGTAATTCGTTGGATTCATTTCTACTATTTCATTACTCTGTTAGGATTTTAGGTTGGGCCTAATCCCCTTGATTTGTTATTACTCTGTCTCTTGTGAGTACGTGATCCCTGCATCATGGATGCTTGGAAGCATTAGTATGAAAACTAAGTTAAACTTGCATTTAAAAGCAACTGCTATTTTAAACCAAGCAGAAGCAGCACATAAGAACACATAAGCTTTTCATTTGATGTCTGTCGCTACTGCAAGCTTTTGATATATGAAGATAGTTAAAAAGTTACCGTCGATAAATTTGGATGCTAGCGATGTTATCTTGATGTCTCAGTTTCTTACCATTTCATGTCATGCTTGGTTCGAGTGGCTTTTTGCTCTTGTTTTTTTCATTTAAATAAAGACACAGAGCCCAATTCTAGATTCAGAGAACAATTTCTTTAATTCATGGAATGCTGCTTAGTCCTTATTTACACTGTATACACCGATTTTCTCCATACCGCCAAAAATTCCGGTTTCTAAAGATGTTTTAGGTGAAGGTACCAAGTTAAACCTGAGACAAGCTGAGTGAGAATCTCTTCCTTCTGCCTATTGGGGCAGCTCAGAAATCTTTCTACCCTTTCTAAGATGCTGTCTTGAACCATGAGAGACATTTCAAAGAGCTTTCCCCTTCTCACAGGGATATTGGCAGGAGGTTCTTTCTACAAAGTTGCTTTACATCAGATTTAATGCTGGGAAAAGCACGCCAGAAAATTTAACCCACTAAACGTGTGCCATCGTAGTTTATGCTGCTTTGTGAACATGTAATATGTGTGACATGAAGACAGGATCCACTACGATAACCAGTTATACAGCGTGAGGAGGAACAGGCTAAGATGTAACCTTGTTCTAGGAATATTTGGCATAAGCAAAGCCCTGAGATGAAGCCGTTGTAGGTCTGCGTTAATTACTCCGTAATTATCCAAGAAGAGAAAAAGAGAATTTTTAAGAGAAGATATATTTGATATCTGTAGATTTAATTTATTTTTAATTAAATATTAGGGTTTTCCGTAATGTCTACTCTTTTCCTGACTTTCATGATTTTTACAATTCTCCTTTTTAATGGGTGAGCTTGCGGTATCTCGAATCCCTGGTAAAAATGTAAGCACAGAGTGACTTGAAAACAGCTCTTAGAGGAGAACTAGGGCCTGACAGAGCCAATTAAAATTACAGAACCCCAGGCTGATTGGGGTTGAAGGGACCTCTGGAGATCCCCCAGTCCAACCCAGCTGCTCACGCAGGGTCACAGAGCAGATCACACAGGTGGGTCCAGGCGGGTTTGAATGTCTCAGAGCAGGAGACTCCACACCCGCTCTGGACAGCCTGGGCCAGGCTCTGGCACCTCCCAGCAAACAAGTTTCTGCTCATGTTCACACGGAGCCTCCTGTGTTTCAGTCTGTGCCCGTTGCCCCTCACCCTGGCGTTGGGCACCACTGAACAGAGTCTGGTCCATCCTGTGACACCCACCCTGACATATTGATCCCATTGATCACATCCCTCTCAGCTTCTTCCTCCAAAGTCTTCTCAGTCTTCAGCCAGCAAAGGAACTGCAGGATAAATTAACATTTTTGAGGAATATCTTAGCCAAATTATTCCTCTATTAAGCTCCAGAGCTCAGTGAGAGAACGTCACCATTTCCCTGCTAAGAGGAAAAGAGGCTCGGATGGTCACATCTATTCTCCACTCCCCCACAGTAGTGATTCAAACCAGCTTTCTGTAAGCAAACCGCTTAGTGGGTTTTTTTATTAAAAAGCTTTTTTCCGCTCTTTTTCCTGCAGTTGAACATATATAAAAGATGAAGATATGAGGATAGTGGATTGTATATTATCTTCTGTGTCATTATATCAGATCTGTCCATCAGAGTTCTTTCCCTCTCTCTTGTCACAGTTCATTATAAGGACCTGTTATTTTATGACTAAACGATAGACTAATATTAATCCTTACCAAATGTAAGAAAAAGAAGATACGATAGCATGAATTTAATAAAAAAGCTTTTATTCACCAAGGCATTTTTCTGAGGATATAAAATGGGATAGCACATTTCAGACTCCGTATGAATGGAAGCATATTTTCCTGAATGAGTTAAAATTCAGCCCACAGTTGTATGATTCATAAAGGCTAGATAGTCAAATCATAAAAATAAAAAAAACCCTCAGATATTAAGATAAACATGATTCACATTGGAATCGATTTTATATTGCAAGTTATAGTTTAATTGTTATTCGATTAGGAAGGGACCGTGTGGGTCACGGAGTCCAACCCCACGCTCTCAGCAACACACTGGTCATTTCATGTGTACAACATTGAAGTGATTTGCCTTACTACCGCCATTGGAGGGCCTGTCTAGAACTTGGTGTTTCTTCTTTTTGGAAACGCTTTTCTAATTTTGAAGTAATCTTCTTGTTGGCCACATTACACCAGGAACTGTGCCCGTACACTTGGATGGGCTCTTCAGTGTAGGCAGTGTTCTCCATATTGAGAGTCGATTCTGGGATTCTGTGATACTAAGAACATTTTGGGCTTCTCTTTCTCTCTTATTTCTTCTTCATCTCCTGCTCAAGGGTGAAGAAAGAACTTGCAACTTGTAGCTCTGTGTTATAACTGAGCAAAACTTTGGTGATTGTGCCACGTGTCTTTCCCTTGTTCCCAGTTACTTCTGAATCATCTGGCTGGCTTTGAGCAAATTTGAAGGAAAGATGGAGCAACGTGAAGCAGAGAGAGATCAGTGCGTGCTCACACTGATGAAAAAGCAGGGAAATTCAGTTGTTCTGCTTTAGGGGTAGTTGGCAATTCAATCAATATGCCCTCGTGGCTGTCTAATCAGCAGAAGCGTGGCCTCAAACGAGCCTCCGCATGCTTCTTCTAGAGGGAAAAAAAGAGTCAAATGATGTTTGGAGAGGAGCTCTGATGGGTGAGAAAGTGGAGCGAGCAAAGCTTACAGCTTGACAGGAAATCAGACTTTGCTGGCTTCACTTCTCCACAACATATCCTGATTAAACATGAGCTTGTTCAGACTGGAGAAAAGAAGCTCTGGGGAGACCTCAGTGTGGCCTTTCAGACTTAAAAGGGGCTGAGAAGAAAGATGGGGACAGACTTTTGAGCAGGGGCTGTTGTGATAGGACAAGGGGCAATGGTTTTACACTAAAAGAGGGAGATTCAGGCTGGATATAATGAAATTGTTGGCTCTGAAGGTGGTGAGAGCCTGGCCCAGGTTGGCCAGAGAGGTGGTGGATGAACCATCCCTGGAGACATCCCAGGCCAGGCTGGACGGGGCTCTGAGCAACCTGAGCTGGTGCAGATGTCCCTGCTCATGGCAGGGGGGACACTGGGGGAGCTTTGAAGGTCCCTTCAACCCAAACCATTCTATGATTCTATGATAGAACAAGTCAATGTTTTCTCAAGTGTGTTTGCTTCATTCCAGCCTCTGTGAAATCAAACCAAACTTTCCACATTAACACTTTACTACCACAACAATTAACTGTCATATGAAGGCATTCTCCTCTCTTCACCTTGTCCTTCAGCATCGACCTCCAAATTGGACCTTTTCCCCAAAGTCCATACACTGGAAAGAAATAAATTTAAAAAGTCCATGAAGGTGGAAGTAAAAATAGTTGATACGTTGCCAGTTCAGCATTATAATTCCAAGGCAATATTTTCTGCTTGAATACTGTCTGCAGTTGTTCTAACTTAGCTCAGCTTTTACATATTAATTTGACTATAGCTGGAAGTGTCACCCTGAATCCAAATATCCACCTGGTTTTGAAGACACTGAGTTTGTATTTGCTTGTAACTTTAATCTCTCTAAAAGTACTGGAAGAATTATTATAACTTGGTAGCCTTTGTTTCTTTTGTTTAAAGATGTGTTGAATTCTTCTTAAAAAACTTTTCCAAAGAGATATTATCATTAGAATAACTGTATTAAACTCAACACCATGAATAATGCATAATGCAATTTTGAAAAAAATCGCCACGCAGAACGACAATAATTAGTTTTATGTGATAGGAAAGGCATTATTTTCATATTTAGACAGAAAGTGAATATTTATTTAGATCCACTATTCATGGCACACTAAATTATGGCGTAAACTAGTGTTTGTAATTTAAAAAAATGACAAGTTAATTTGAAACCCATTCCTAAGATACAAACTTGGATGTTGCCACCTACCTGACAGAACTGATTACTTTATATATTTATGCATTTGCTGTGAAGTAGGTGGTTTTAAAATGTGACCGCACATTTAAAATTGGACTTGAGCCCACAATGTTGCCTTTTACGATTTGTTTTTTACGTATTATGAATGGTATTTTGAGTAGTAATATCTATCCTTTTCCGATGACTCAAAGACAATTCTCATTAATTGCCTCCAATCTTGTAGACAACTCCAAAGAAGTTATGGGATGGTTGGCTGGAGTCATGGAATATGCCTCAAAATACCACTTTCCTCAAGCTGCCTAAATACCGTCCTACAACCCCAAACTACATTTTGGTAGGAGATGGACTGGCGGTCTTGAGTCAAGCTCTCTTCTTTTGTTTTACTGATATCTTGAAAAACCTACTCCCCTCTCAAACACAGAGTAAGGAACTGCTGAGTAAGTCCTGAGAACGTCTGTTCTACCCTAATCCCTGTATTTTGTAGAATCATGAACTTCTAGTTCTTTGCCAAATCAAATTAACATTTTATTTTCAACTTAATCACCATATACAGAGCAAATAAGAAAAAACCCAGTTGTTTGATTTCTTTGTGATTGACAAGGCTTCCAGCCTTGAGTAGGAAGAGGAGCGCAGATATTTTCACGTTGTCTGTTGAGCTCGGTCCTTGGGTTGCTGGACTTTGCCATGTGTTTGTTAAGAACCTCATGAGATGACACATAATATTACTCACATTTCAGATATTGAGTATCTGCCACATGATCTAATTAGTAGTTTATGTAGCCCGATTTTACATCCTGTGCTCAAAGAAGTTTTGGCAAGTTACTTTGATCTTCTTGGCAGCCCATGGGAACAAGCATTTTAATAAAAGGGTTTGAATAAGAAATAGATTTATTGATTTTTATCAAAGATATTAATTTTGAGAAAGCTGCTGGAATACTTTTCTGCACTGGTGACCATTAAGGGGTGCAATAAAAGTGGATAAAGCTGTTGGGAGAGCAGTAAGGTTTGAGGGTGACCTGGGGACCTGAGCAATTGTTGGGTGCTCTCAGCTGTAGTTGTTAAGAATTTATTCCGTCTATTAGATACAGCAGGTACCACAATCAAATGAATAAAATCCTATCGACAAAACAGAGCTGAGGTCCTGCCAGAATAAAAATAACGATGTAATTGCGTCTGTATCATGATGCACACGGATGGCAGGATTGCTGGAGTGGATGTGGACAGTCAGAATTGTGGCATTTCCAAACTTCTAAGCACCCGATTTTGAATTTCTTAAGGACATAGTTTATTGCTGGTGTTAGTTTAGATTACGGTTGGACTCGATGATGCTGAGGGTCTCTTCCAACCGAAATGATTCTATGATTCTGTGATTTTAACACAACTTGAACGAATTATTTGGATAGGGTAATGCTGTAGGAAAGGGCTTGTTGAAATGCAGCCAGTGCAGTTTTTATTCATCATTTCTATTAATTTGAATGGTGGTGAACACTGCACCCAATGGTTTTAATATGAGCAGTGGGCTTCCTCTTTTGGTGTTAAAATAGTATCGTATGGTGCTTAGACTCACAGAATCATTTTGGTTGGAAGAGACCCTCAAGATCATTGAGTCCAACCATGAACCCACCCCTGGCACTGCCCCCTGTCCTGAGAACCTCATGTCCGTCTGTCCAACCCTCCAGGGCTGGTGACTCCAGCACTGCCCTGGGCAGCCTGTTCCAATGCCCCACAGCCCTTTGGGGAAGAAATTGTTCCCCACATCCAACCTCAACCTCCCCTGGCTCAACTTGAGGCCATTACTTACCTTGAAACCTTTTAAAAGTTTTCAATGAAGAGTCTAGCGCAGCTCTGCATTCATAGAATTCTTTCCCTGCTATGCTGAATTTAAGATCCTTTTCTATTGGTAGTTGTCAAAATGAATTAGCTGTGTTTTAATTACGCTGTTAATATCTTGAGCAGTACATGGGCATTTGGTATGGGAAGTAATACCAAACTGGGAGGATGGGCTGACCCGGCAGAGACTGAGCTGCCATCCGGTGGCCTGGCCAGGATGCATGGGCAGAGAAGAACCTGATGAATTCACCAAGGGCAAGTGCAGGGTCCTGCAGCTGGGGAGGAACAACCCCAGGCACCAGCACAGGTTGGGGCTGAGCTGCTGGAAAGCAGCTCTGCAGAGAAGGACCTGGGAGTTGTGGGGGACAACAGGGTGACCGTGAGTCACCAATGTGCCCTGTGGCCAAGAGGCCAATGGGACCTGGGGTGCATGAGGAAGAGTGTGAGCAGCAGGTGGAGGGAGGTTGTTCCTCCCCCTCTGCTCTGCCCTGGGGAGGCCCCATCTGCAGTTGTGGGTCCAGTTCTGGGCTCCTCAGTTGAACAAGGACAAGGAATTACTGGAGGGAGTCCAGCAGAGGGACACAAAGATGCTGAGGGGTCTGGAGCATCTTTGTGATGAGGAGACTGAGAGAACTGGGGCTGTTGAGCTGGAGAAGAGAAGCTGAGAGGGATGTGATCAATGGATCAATATGTCAGGGTGGGTGTCAGAGGATGAACCAGACTCTGTTCAGTGGTGCCCAAGGCCAGGGTGAGGGGCAACGGGCACAGACTGAAACACAGGAGGCTCCATGTGAACATGAGCAGAAACTTGTTTGCTGGGAGGTGCCAGAGCCTGGCCCAGGCTGCCCAGAGCGGGTGTGGAGTCTCCTGCTCTGAGACATTCAAACCCACCTGGACCCACCTGTGTGATCTGCTCTGTGACCCTGTGTGAGCAGCTGGGTTGGACTGGATGATCTCCAGAGGTCCCTTCAACCCCAACCAGCCTGGGACTCTCTGATTCAGTGAAGGCAGACGTGTGCTAGCTAAAGACTATTGCCATGAGAGAGTCTAAATTGTTGCCAAGGTTTCTTTTTAGTGTATTTTTTCATATTTCCATGATGATTTTGAAACCACCTCATCAGTGACCGGTGCTTAGTTTAAAACCCTGCAGAAGATTTTGTTCCATCAACCGAGTAGATCCACTCTTCTTTGCACGATGTTCTTTTCTCTAATGCGAAGAGGCTGTAAAATGTTAACAAATAATTTTTTTCTCTGTTCCATTAACGGCACCATCAGAATAATCCTCACAGCAGCTTTGACACCTTTTCCAAGTTCATATTCCATGCAGAACAGGGCGTACTCATTTCATCAAAGCTGATATATGCAAACTTTTGTTGTGCTAATATAAGCTCCCTCAGGGCTCGCCGTGGCACTCGCACCAATTTTAACATTCTGACTCCTGCGCTGCTGGATTTTGTGTATGCCACCTAAAAAGCAGCAAGAATTTTGTTTCTCTTCTGTTGTCATCGCTAGTTCTTTGTTCCTTCAAAGGCTTTTCGAGGCGTTTTGCCTCTGTTTTTGTGGATGCACTGATTGCTTTCCGTGATTTCAAGTCAGAAGGAGGTTTTTCTCTGGCACTTTTTGAACTGACAGGTTCTTTTTGAGCTTTCAAAGGCGCCGCAAGATCCAGGCTTGTGTCGTTATCAACGCTGTCAGATTCTTTCCGCACTAACAAAAGAGCCATCCAAAGACTCTCGATAGCACGATGAGAATTTATTGTGGATGTGCAAAAACCCCGCTTAAGCTTCCTTCTCATCGCTCCTGCTCTACCAATATCGACGTGACAATAGCATTGTTATCAGTACTATATAAAAATCACATTGCCTATGCAAATCAAACCACCATGTCTAGCATTGGGAAATGATGTAGTAGTATCAAAAAATATATATTTTTAATATAAAATTTCTGCGCTATGGCTGTAGGGGCTGGTTCAAGGTTCTGCTGGGTCATGCGTGGATGTTTTCTTGCCTAAAGCTGGAGGGACGTGGGAGTAAAGGCTCAGTTAGGATTCCTACACGAGGGAAAAATTAAATGGATCAGCACTTCATAGCAAAAAGAGCGAAAGAATACGGGGTTTGAAATACAGTGGAAAAGAATCAATACAAATGAAAGCAGCATAGGGGAAAGGGACCTGGGGGTCCTGGGGACAGCAGGGTGACCATGAGCCAGCACTGGGCCCTTGTGGCCAGGAAGCCAATGGTACCTGGGGTGGATTAGAAGGGGGTGGTCAGTAGGTCAGAGAGGTTCTCCTGCCCCTCTGCTCTGCCCTGGGGAGACCACACCTGGAATCTTGTGTCCAGTTGTGGCCCCTCAGTTCCAGCAGGACAGGGAACTGCTGGAGAGAGTCCAGCGCAGCCACCAAGATGCTGAAGGGAGTGGAGCATCTCCCGTGTGAGGAAAGGCTGAGGGAGCTGGGGCTCTGGAGCTGGACAAGAGGACACTGAGGGGGGACTCATTCCTGGGGATTAATATGGAAAGGGTGAGTGTCAGGAGGATGGAGCCAGGCTCTTCTCGGTGACAACCGGTGATAGGATAAGGAGTAATGGGTGCAAACTGGAACACAAGAAGTTCCACTTAAATCTGAGAAGCAACTTGTTGGGGGTGAGGGTGTCAGAGCCTGGCCCAGGCTGCCCAGGGGGGTTGTGGAGTCTCCTTCTCTGCAGACATTCCAACCCGCCTGGACACCTTCCTGTGTAACCTCATCTGGGTGTTCCTGCTCCATGAGGGGACTGCACTGGGTGAGCTTTCCAAGGCCCTTCCAACCCCTGACATTCTGGGATTCTGTGAAAGCCTTCCCCACCAATTAATGGGAAATCCACGATATTTTGAAACAAAAAAGTGCTAAGTTTGTTCTCTAAGAAAAAGCGTGAGCGTACACTGTTATAAATGACATTGGGGGTGTTGAGTGTGAGAGCAAAAGCCTGTGAACTTGGATAAGTAAGCGCTGTGATAAAAAAGGACATTTTCAGATAACCCGAATGTTTAGAAGACGGCAAGTCCAGCGTGACTTGGTGGTTTTAGCTCATAATAAGGTAATAATTCTTCCTTGGGTCCAGGTTACGGCTTAAAACAAATCTGCCTGTAAACTCCAGGAGCAAGGATCTGATTTGACTCTTCCTTTTATCAGTTGTGAGCTTTTGACAGCCCTAAAGCTGAGCTTAAATGTAGCAGCAAGATACTCTGTCATATGACAAGATTCAATGTTAGCAGAATGAAGATAAACTTGTTCCTCCTGCTAAAAATGGATTGATATTTACAGTTTGCTTTCTTAAAAATACATATACACTTTCTATTGCAAGTGCTTTTATGGTGCATCCCTGGGTTACTGAGCAAATCATTCTCTAAATTTGACCAAGTGTAGTTATAAATATTAAATTTCATGGAGAAATATGATGTGTATTAATTTTCTGTTTCATTGGTATGTTCTGTTTGCTTTGCCCAAGTAACTACTGAGAGCAAAATGATTATATTTTAAAGATGTAAAAACCACTGTTGTTCCATATAGGTGGTAAATATTCACTCAGCTGTATTTACAACATGATTTATACGTTGTTTGTGTAAAAATTTCTTTTAGAAAAAGAAATGGTCTCCTTTCCTGGTATTTAACGTTTGTTCTTGTCTATTGTGTCGTGCATTTAAATGTTGATTTTTCTGGAAAGTGTTTTCAAATTGATTCAACAAGTCAAGGCCAATTGTTCATTAGAATTCTAATGGGAACAGGATTGGACCAGTATATCATATCTTTGATTCTTTTTAGGAGGATGATTGACATTTGAAACCAGTTGGAGGTTTAAAAGAAGGCAACTTTAAGGACTAAAATTAAGTTAATTGCAATAGGTAAACAAATTTGACAAAACGAGCACCCGTACAGTCACCATGGGGGGATTTTTAACGTACACATTTTAAGTTCTGTCCC